>NW_026844352.1:27281567-28020209 GCF_029955315.1 Cylas formicarius
ATAAAAATTTCATTTGATTTTTTTTTTGTAAATTCATTCATTCATTCAAGCTTGAACAGTAATTAATAAATTACTATTAAATATGACGTTGCAAAGCGAACTAATAAAAAGATATCAAGGTTGTGCAAACTGCAACCAGAAAATCAGCTTCCGATAGTTCAAATAGACGTTAAGTTTAAGTTGGGTCATATTTTGGATAGAAAAGAAATGAAAAATAATTCATACCGCTCCAGGTAGATATAGGAAGGTATTAAGCAAAGATAATCAGAAGAACCCAGTGCATCATAAAATAGAGTAAAATACAGGATATGCTATTTAAGTTTACGATGTTGCCATACATCATTGTCAAAAACAGCAGCGCAGAGCAGATTCGAAAACGTAAGTATCCAAATTTTCAAACAAAAATCTATTTTCGGTTCTCCTTAAACGTCTAACCTCTACCATCACCCTGTATATACCGATATGTGTATAAGCAGTGTAGTCCAGTATAAACGCTCACAAGAATTAAATGCGCATAATCGAGTGAACAAGGTAATAAAATCACGACCCTCTCTCGGTGACTTAAAAATGTATCTAATGCCTCGAAACAGCCGTGTCGTTTGTGCGATAAATTGGATAACGACCGTTTTATTCGTTTAAGTCTACTGACTACTTAAAATTACAAGAAACAATAACAAATCGCTGCGTCCAATGCTCGGTAGGGTCAAGTGCCTTTTCATTACGTTCATTACGTTCGGGAATTAACCAAAGGCAAGTTAGAAACTTGCGTTTGACATTCATGAAAAATGTTCGGATGTTCGGTTTAGAAGCCGCATTTATCTTCTAATACACAGTTCAACAACAAAATATTGCAAAATACAAACATGCCGTATTTTCACTTTACTTACTGGGTCCATAGAGCTTTTGAATTTTGATAATAGTTTTCTAGGTAAAGCATTATCTTACCAAAACTAAAAAACACACTCCAGCTACTTTCTTATGTTTCAAAACGAGACGAAAAACATATGAAACCTGATAAAGATTGATGTTTACTAGTTGCTTGTGTCATAGCTAAAAGGAAATTAGCCTAATTACATGCATTTTAGTGTCAATAACACAAAACACAAAAACTATCTCTATTCCATTTCGAATTTATAAGCTTTTTGGTTAATTTTCTACCTAGACCTGTTAATCCATTACATTTAGAAGCGGGCTATAACTATTCTTGCACTATTAGTCAGATATAAGAAGTTTATAAATGTGTTGCATACTATACTTTTCCTACGGTCACTCACAAACCACATTCAAAATACCATCAGTGCTTACAATCTACCGAAAACATTCCTGTCTCTACCAAACCCGTGATGGTATGCCTCAAAGTATATCGTCTTGGCTTTTGACGACAATTATCGAAATAACCCAAGGACACTACTACGCACGACATTGTAGAATAGAGTATCAGGGACAGGTGTTTTAAAAATATAAAGATGAAATATTATATAATAATTATATTACAAATATTATGTAATAATTGTAATCATTATTAAAAAGTTTTTAATAAAAAATAAATAAATAAAAATTAGTAACTATTTTTCTATAGCTTAAAAATTTGTTATTTCCATTTATAAGATTTTCGCAAAGGGCTAAAAATGCACAAATAACCAGAATTTCTAATTATAATAACGAAAAAAAAATTTTGGTTAGTGGGCCTCCTTGCCACAGGGGCGCCGCCTTGCCCCACCCTCCCCTACTAACAGAAAATACCATGACACAAATATTTACATATTATCAATAATTACCTAAATAAGTACGTTTGTATTCGAAATCTAATTATGTTTCACTCTCAGAATATTCATATTATATTGTATGCAATATATAAGAATTTATTTCACTCCGACTTAAAATAGGAGTAACATTTTCTGCTCTCATATTTGATTTTACTTGGTTACAACGATATGGAGGAAGACGTAAACCAGTATACGTTATTTGTTCAGCTAAATTATCACCCACATTTTGTTTTTTAATACCTTATGAACTTCCAAATGTTGCTTTTGCTTAATATCAGTATGTATTTTTAAATAGCACTTTTTGTACTTGATGAATACTCGTAAGATGCTTTTCGTAACACAGTACAAAACACACGTAGTCGACGTGTCGCCCCTGTCTTGTCTCTTACCTATTATTGGTTTACCCAGCAACAATAGGTAATGTACGACCAAAAATATAGTGCATTTATTGCTTTGACGTGTTAAGTATGTTACAGTACCTTAACCGCAGACCTTCGTAGGACCCTTGTACAACCCATTCCAACAGTGGGTCTTGCCTGACATGGACAGAGCTTGACTGAAACTGGCTCGTATTTTACTCTGTACCTGCTTATATATTGGTGACAGGTAGGGACCTGAGTCGCGGTTAAGATTGTTAGGTTGTTTATAGTTATAAAGTTCTAAAGAAGCATAACGTCAAAACCAGATTTACCACTTGTCCACAAAATCTCTCAACATCTTGGATCCGTCAAAGACAAAATTCCATTTGAGATGCCAGGAGTTTACAGCATTCCATGCATATGCATATCCTTACGATTAAGACAAATAAACTCATCAGCTGTTGCCGAACACACACATGAAACTGGACATAAAATTTAATTCGATAAAACTAAAGTTCTTGCATGTAATCAGAGACGGTGTTTATGCCCCTCATTTAGCTCCGCCCCCGTCAAACAAATATAAACAGGTACAGAGTAAAATATGAGCCAGTTTCAGTCAAGCCCTGAAGAAGCCAACAGGATGATTGGCGAAACGTCAGCAAGTTCGACTCAACAAAAACAGACGCAGGAGGAATCCAGAAGTGTTGTAAAAAGTATTACAGTAGCCTGTGGAAGTTTCTTTGAAAAATAGAAAAAACCATTGTCCGGCTTAGTTTAAAACGGTGGGCGTTGGCTGAAAGAAGTAAGTATATTTCGAAGACAATATTTTAAGACAAATAGCTACATGCCGAAAGAATGACGCATCCGAATGCCGTGTCGTCTGTCGCTGGTCTGTCTGGAGATCCGTTTCAGTTTTGTGGATATTTTTGGATGCGCACCCCGTTTATTTACGGTCCTCGGATTCGCGAGGCGTATTATTGTTTTACGTGTCCGAAAATATCCGCGTTTTACCTTATGTATTATTAATGGAGCTTTTGGATGCCCACAGTTTAAGCAATAGTTTATAAAATTAATGAAGCTTTTAGCTGCCGCTGTCGCCATGACTGGAGCACGTCAAAGCTACATGGAAATGCAAATGTCGATTATGACATCTGTAAACCAGAGGACAAAAAAATGATGCTACAAATAGATTCGTATTAACCCGAGAATCGTTGGTTTCAAACAAATTTATTTATTTTTTTTGAGAGCCAGTAAAGGCGAAAAGATCCAAATAATTAAATAAAAATGGCATTGATTAGAACTGATGAAATTAATGTGTAGACGAGCTAGTGCTTGACCAAGAAGTAAATACTGTGGGTAAATTTAGTTAAAGTTAGTCTAAAATAAATCGATTTGATGGTCAAAAGCCACAAAAAATAATTCTATTCTAGATAGGAACAATCCGAATGCAAACACATCAAAGACGTACAATAAAATTCCTGATAGATACATATACCCCATGAAAATATGCTTGCGATATTATTAATCGTTGTTAAATTTGCGAAACTTTAGTGATGTTGACTGTTACACTGTATTTATTTTTGTTACTTCCTTGGCCAGAGCTACTAAGCATTGATTTGAGAGTTTGTTTTATAAAAACACGATTGTAAATTATAATAAATAAATTATAAATTAAAAAAAATCTAAATAAAAGTAAATTTGTTTAAAATTGACTTTTAACAATTCAAAGTTTTAAATATACGTGTGGAATATAATAATAAATAATTCACAGTACAGTTAAAATTTGAAATGTGTTAAAAATAATCTGAATTCTTCATACTTTTCAATATTACTTGCCGTGATTGAATTGATTGAATTCTTGAAGCGGAAATGAAAAAAAAAAAGAATTTGAACTCATTTTAAAATTCGCACGACAACCAACATTTTTAAAAGCTTACAAAAAAACTAAATTGTACTGTTTTGTTTGTTTTACTAATATCAGGGGCAAAGGATAGAATAAATTCGATCCGCAAACCATTCTGCAAAAAATCTGTCTCCCTGATTAACCGCTCAATAAAAACCCTCGAGTATCTTTTGAAATACGGGGACAATACTAACGTCCACGCTTTCATCAGAAAAAGGTGCACGTGATTTTGATTGCTTGCATGTGGGTCAAGTGATTTCTATTGTGTATTTCTGCGACGAATGGCTCTCGAGAACCAGAAAAATGTGCGGTCTTCCGACATACTTTATTAGCGCACGGACGTTCTCAATAAAGAACATGCTTTTTGGAAAACTAACGTGGACGTTTGGCGGATGAATACTAGCGATCGCAGCTGAACGTCACACTCAATGCGGAAGGAAAAGTAAAGTCCCTTGCATGCAGTCTAACGTAGTTTCATTCATATAGAGCGATATAACGCGACATGTTGGTAAAGGGGCTCGGGTCTAATTATATAACATTTAATTCGGCGCGTATTAAACATATCCCGAAATAAATGAATCCTAGAGGACATGGAATCATTCATAAATGCAAGTGGCCTGACAGTGCCAGCGCATTAAGGCCCCCGTTCACGCTCTGCCACAACATCTGCCCGTCTCTCTAAAAACAAACCCGAAGGTCTACTGTATAAACATCCAAACAAACTAGGCTATATGGTATTTGCTTTATTTTCATTTATTTTTATCCGTAGTATTAGCAGGATATTTAACTTACTTGATATTACCACCGCATTTCATTAATTCGATAGATAATACATGCAGAGGTTTACACGTTTATTATAGATATTAACAAACACATTAAAACGCCCTGTATACATTACAGAGCCAAAAACAACGCGTAACAAAAATTCGGAACAGATGAATAAATATGCAACCGTCCCATAGGTATATATAGGTATACGATGAGTCCACATTGATCCACAGTATAACAAACTCTGTATGAAAATGAACTGTTTTTTACAGGTACGTAGTGAGTTTTGTTCAAAATGAAAAAATCTTTTAAATCCGCAAAAAATTAAATTTTGGGAAATTTTAAAATTTACTTTTATTACTCCAATCTAAAAAGTCAAACTTTCGTTGCTAATACGTGCAATTGCAAATGCGAGTGCATGATTTTATAACACAGAAGAAGAAGAATCGTTACTAATCAATCGTTATTGAATCTCCTATGCTTTGGTGGATACCTTAACATCCTAACCAAATAATTCTAGTCGTGCCATTTATTGTCGTACAACCGCTTGTCGCAAGTACACAAGTATGATTCAAAAATATTTAAATATTTCTTAAAAACACCTTTTTGGATAAAAAATACTTATTCCCAAAAACAGTTATTCCTTTATTGAACACTCGCTCCGCTCGTGACAAATTAAAGTCATGACTAAAATGACCTTTACCAAACTTATTGCCAAAACATACTATTATTCATTGTTTTTAGGATTCTTTGTCATTATTTATTAATTTTGACGAACAGCGAATTTGGCACGAGTTAGCTGGCCTGTAGAACTAAATAAAATATATTTATTAAAAAAACCTCTTTGGAGGGAATAACAGTGGTTCAGGCGACTGTTCCAACGTAAATTAATTAATTAGTCTTAAATAAATTAGATATCTTCAAGCGTCTAAATGTTTTATGTTTATAAAGTGAAAAATTTTAAATCCAACGACCTTATTTCTGTGCATCATGTAGCTATTATATGATATAAAGGTCTCAGGGCGGTAAAAATTCATGTGCCGCAGGCGGCATTGTTGTTTTTGTAGAGAAGGTAATGATTTTCCGCGCATGCCTCTACATTTCGCCCACTAACCTGCACTTTGCGCGATTTTCTTTGTAAACAGCGATTTCCACACACACTTAACTTTTTTTTTCAAAGTATTTCACAAGATCTACGTACATTTTGAGAAAATACTCAAGTAAAATCTGGCAGCGGCCATGTTGGTTGTCGTAAGATTATTGGCAATATACCAGATCTTAAATTTCGCGCATGCGCGTGTTTAATAGACCTTCTCAAAATTGTTTTAATAATTGTTTCTTAATTTCTGATATTATCGACATAGGCATATGCTATATGGTGTGCGTTCAGAATGTGATATTTCTGTTATAACGCATTTCATTTTGTGCCACACATTACTACTTTCTTAATTCCCAGATATTGTTGCAGGTTTCTTAGAGCCCAGACGCACCAATAAGCTAGATAAAACGGGTTTATTTACACACGCGTAGTTAAAGAACGTAATACAAACACAAAACACCGATCAAAGAAAATCAACAGGCAAGGACTTCTCTTTGAAAAATACGTTTAAATTGATCGAATTTTCGTTTTATCAATCGCAGTCCCTTAAAAAATTTCAACTTGGCTAATTATAACCAGATTTAAGGGGACATATGCGACGTATAGGAAGTCAGATTTCACACTTCCGGAAGATTTTTATTATTAGCAGGATATATTCGGAAGCATACTATTAATAATAATATTAAAAGGCAAATATGGGATTTATTTCAATAACAGTCATTTTACCTTTTGGATCGTTAATGGCTTTTAGACACTAATTTTTGCAAATTGCAATGTGTCCAAAAATTAAGTTAGGTACAAATTTAAGTTACCGATGATCTGGTTGGCAAACAGATATTGGATCGTGGAATTTCGACTTTCAGATTAGGCCACAATTAGGCAGCCGAATGAGTTAACTTGTTTAAAAGTAATTAAACTCACAAAATTCCAAGTTAACAATTTTATTTTAATTTACGAAATTACATTTTTACTTTTAAATTAGATTATATTCAAATTCGAACCAATGAGGGTAAATTTAAAATCCGGGAAGGGTTTTTGTTTGTTCTTTTCATCGCGAAAAAAAAATTTAGCCGATTCTTTTTGATATCAAAAGAAATTTTATTAAAATTGCAATTTGCAAATCTCTAAACCTTTTTTAATAATTTTTCCAATCGCAACCTATAGCGACAACCAACTCAAAGAGTAGATGGTAAATGTGAACTGGGAATAGCATTTTAAATCGGTACCCAAAATTTTAATGACCCATGACAATGGGTAAATAACTTGAGCGACTCTGGGCGGATAATTGTATTATCTAATCGAAAACCTACCCCTGTCGCTTTGTGATCCGCCATACGTGATGAAAGGACGCACAAAATATCGAATCACAAAATAAGCATTACATAAAAACACTTCACCGTACGCCGCCACATAATATTTTCGTAATTCTAAGATCGGATTCCACACAGACCGACATCAACACCAATTCGTACGCGACTGACTGGTCTACTAGCAAAGCGCGTCTGACAACCATTCGAAAAGAGCGCTCCAAGTGACCGATTCTAGTGTTATTTTGTCTATTTTTAATATGAATAAGTAACTTTACACGAGGCTTTTTATTAATCGAAGATTAATATTTACAAAACAGCTTCCGAAACTTAGCGTTTTTCTCAAACAAATTTTGGACGATATTTAAGTAATCATTTAACAGATGTCTAATGGTTCAGTTCGTGCTCTATGGGTACATGCTACGTGGGTCATTTAATTTATATTCTAAACGCATGGAAATCGAATACAATTAGAATACTTACGGGCGGAAGTAACAGACGTTGATTCTAGTGTGCCGAAAGGAATCTTTTCAAGTAGCTTACCTAAAAGTTCTAAGATACTAGTCCACTACTCAATTTCACCAAATACCTTTATAAATAGGATCTCAATAATAATAAACAGAATACAGTTGATATAATCCTACTTTATTCAAGAAAGCGACAAGCCTTTTTCTCCCATTCAAAATTTTATAGAACAAGGTATTTTTAGATAAAAATAAGACGCTTTTTAAAATGCCAGGCCTCGGTCATACAAATTAACGCAAAAAACCAGCAGGTATATTTACAATCACTACTGCCACCTTTTGGTTAATTGTGTGAGGTACAAAAAATATAAAGTCGGCCACGTGAGTGCAAGCAGCAGGAATTTTATAGTGAAAAACGAAGAACATACGCCCTTAACATCAACTTAATGAATTTTCCTGCACCCTTTATTGTATATTTTTCTACTTCATATGTACTTCAAAATACTCATTATATGTCAATTTGCTTTAAAACGGACATTTTTAATTTTTATCATTAAATAAAAACGAAATCAAGAAATATTTTAAAAGTTGTTTTATGGGTTTAATAAGCGTGGTAAGTAACTTCAGAATTTAGTTCTTAATATTTGAAATCTGTGTCGATAACATTTTTTACTTGAAATTTACAGGTTCGTAGTTTTTTGGAAGCTGTACTAGAGGAAAATAGAAATACCTATTGTTAAGAAAATCTATCAATGCTATTTACTGTAGCATAAAAAATAAAAAATTAAACTTAGAAATTGTAGAAGTATAATATAGAAATTTTACAAAATCTGTGGAATTGTTTTGCTGCAATGCGATAAAAAAACTTTTGGTTTGTCCAAAGTCTGCAAAATAGTATGTATTCTGTAAACTTTGATGCGCTATTGTTTCCATTCACAATTCGATATAATTTTATGAAACAAATCAATTTTAATATGTATGTAATAACTAATTTAGGCACCACAAAACACCAACAGTCCTAATAATATATTCCATGGCGCACTTTGTGATCTGTGACAATGTCACATATGTCAATTTTGTCAACCTCATTTTTGTGTATTGGGTTTTGGCGGAATTATTTCAGATGTTCTCTGTATAGGTTTTTGGTTCGTCCCTAAAAGCTGATAATTTCTGTAGAACATATTTTCATAAAGTTTTTTAAAAACACGATTTGCCAATTCATCTCGAGATTTAGCGAATGCAGGCGTAGTGTGAAGTCGGACAAACCGCCGATGGCTGGTAAAAGAAGTGCCACTAGTGATCTAAATCACGAAAATTGGAACTATGACGAGGAGCCCGAAGAGAGAGGAGTATTTAAGAAAGCTTCCGACGACGCTCTGAAAGCCAGAGTAATCAGAACGGCCAAACGAAGGAATCCAATATCATCAGTTAGGGTCAGTACATCAATCATAGTCTAGTTTTTAATTCTATTTCCTCTTCCAAGTTCAATATGAAACTAGGATATTATTAACAAATTTGAATAAAGGTTTTTTGTTGTTAGGAAAACAATATTGAAGAAAAGAAAAATATATTTGCTAGCTTCACAGCATTTCAAAGTAGCCAGCCTTCGTCAGATTTCTCCTTCATTAATGATGTCTCAAAATCTAGCTCTATAAAAGTAAATGGGACAGAAAAGGCAACCAATATATTTTCAAGTAGTGGAAGTATTTTTGGAGCTGTTCCCTTGACAAATGCCACAATAAAGGGTACTAACAGCAATGAAGTCATCACTTCAGTTCCCGGGGAAGGATCAAAACATTCAGATACATACTTTTCTAAACTGAAAGGCCTGAACGAAAGTGTTTCTAAGTGGATTGTTCAAAAAGTAGAGGAGAACCCCTTGATTAGTCTGCAACCTATATTTAATGATTATAAAAAATATCTAGATGAATTAGAAAATGACGAACAAAAGAATGGTCAACAGGAAGTAGCTAACTCAAATTCTACACCATTGTTTAGCTACTCTAAAAATATGCCAGTTCCTGATAGCACCTCAGAGAAGACTGCAGAAAATAAAACAGTTACACAATTTAAGTTTGGCTTGCCTGAAGCAAGTGTATCAAATGTAGTCAATACAAAACCATTTTCTTTAGGTAAGTTTAAGAGGTTTTTGTGCAATTAGATTAACACTCAAATTAAGGAACCACTTCAGGCCCACACACGTCTTCATTTTCTTTTGGAAGCAGTTCCTCAGGAGTGTTTAGCAATAGTTTTGGTTCACAAAGTTCTGTTAAAACCACAGAACAAACTGCAGAAGACAATGACGATGATGAAGAGCCCCCAAAAGTGACATTTACAGCAGTTGTGGAAAAGGATCACTTTTACACCACTAGGTGCAAAGTTTTTGTCAAGAAAGGTGACAATTTTAGTGACATGGGAGTGGGCAGTTTGTACCTAAAACCCATTGAAAAGACTGAAAAAGTTCAGGTATTATATTATATATTTCTTTTACTCTTGCATATTTTCACATTGGTGTAACTTAAAATTGTTGTTTTTTGTAGTTAATTGTGAGAGCTGATACAAACTTGGGTCAGTTGTTATGCAATTTCATCCTTTCAAAAAGCTTGCCTATTAAGAGAATAGGAAAGAAAGATGTAATGTTAGTTACAATTCCTACACCAAACTCGCAGCCAACTCCTGTACCTATTCTGTTAAGGGTCAAGTCATCAGAGGACGCAGACAATCTTTTGGAAACATTGGAAAAACATAAAAACTAGATAAGAACCCCAATTTTTGCTGATTTTACTTTTTGTGCTCAATATAGTTTGTTTTTTAATTAAGCATTTTATTAAAATAAAAATACTTAATTCACATATCTCAATTATTAAAATAAGTCAATGGAGGCAGTACCCTGAACAATTTTATTACAAAACAAATGACAAATATGCAGAACATAAACCAATTCTCAACAAAAAGTGTTTAATATATTTGTATAAAATGGGATGCGTAAAAAGTTTCTAATAAATGGGACTTAATCTGTTACACAATATAATCTACTCTATTGCACTGAACATATTGAAAAATAATTCTAATATTAATTACATTCAAATTTCATATCTATAGACGTTTTTATCAAAACTCGCCAAAGAACACCTGCTGGAACTCATTTCAGCACAACCAACTTTATATTAGCAGTTTGTGCATTATTTTTTTTGCGGGTTCCATTTTGCTATGCCCCTATTAGTTTTTCTATATTTAATTAAAAAAAATTATTATAAATTTGATTCAACATTTACTGCTTATTCAACTCCAACTGTACTTTGGTTAGTTTTGGTGAGCATTGAATGTCAACCTCATTTAAATTTTCTAAATTCTATGTACATATAATAAAATTAGTGTTTGGACATATTAATTATTTTAACAATGTGCTTATCAATTAATGTAAGAATTTTGAAAATACACTTTTTTACAATTTTAGTACTTAAGCCATTGCATGGCATAGCCCACATTAACTAGCATCATAATTGTTTTTCTAGATTTTCATAATGCCCTTATTTACACTTACTATACTTTTAATCACATCTCTAAAATATACTACTTTCTTAGACGCTCCCAATGGGACCGATCACCAATTTATCAAGGTTTATTTGAGTCAGGCCCACTTCTATATGCTTCATATGCACTTCCACACAATTCTGAAAAACCTGCTTGTTGGACGGGCTTAATTTCCTTTTGATTTGCTCCATCGTGCCTTCTAATACTTGCAATTCATAAGCATTATGATCTGAGTCTGCAAGTGTTTTCACTTGTAACATCAGAGCTGTCAAGTCAGTGATTAAATCTAGCACATCTGCATTTTGACATGGACCTATGTAATTAAAACAATTTTTTATAACTGATTAAGGCTATATCAAACAAATTTACCTTTGTCAGCAGCAATGACCGAGTTGTGTTTATTAACAATATCCCTTGCTTCTTCCTGACATCTCTCTCTTAAATGAGAGGGCGCAAGCATGGCCGCCACACTTGGCTCTGGGGCGATTTCTTGACAGTAAATCTAAAAAAATATTACAATAATTATGGGTCTACACTTTTTTTTCTAATCTGATGCTAAAACAATCTGCAACAATTATTGTTCAAAATACCTTTACTTTCATTGTAAAGATAATTAATTGATGTATTTTCATGGCAAAACCTTTAACCTACAATGCAAGAATAAAATAGGGTGTTATAAAAAATCAAACAAATAATTTTAGATCAAGTACCACAAAAATGTTCCAGTACCTGCATATCATTAAGGTACACCTGCAAATCAAAGTTGAGTTTTTCCAAATCAAGAAGAATGCTTGCATAGCGGCTTTCAAACTCTTCGGGAATCTCCTCATCAAAGGAGTTCAACTTTTCAGCTTCCAGGTTCATATTTCTCAGTTGCCTGACTCTACCCTTTTTTACTTTAAGAATTTTTGTTACCAAAACCATTTTTTCTAATAGTTCTGCTGGAAACCCACCAATTTTGCCTTCGCTCATTGAGTTGTATAAAACAGGACTATTAATCATTGAACCTGGGAAAACAATATTAATATTCTATAAATTTCTAAAATTTTAACATACTTGATAGGAGTGGATCTTTTTTTAATTTTAGAGTCTGATTCTTAAGTGAAGGTGAAAAAGGTGACCAACCATTCCTTGGCCGGAATTTTTTTTGGAAACTGGCAATTGTAATTGTTTCTGGGGGTTCATTGGAGAGAACTTCATAATCAGGTACTGAGTGTGTTCCTAAACCCTGTCTCTCAAAAGTTATACGGTAGGTATTATTTGAAGTATCCACCGCATCTATACTGCCTGTATACAACCCATCTGAAGGTTTACGGAGCCTAGAAGTAAAAAAACAAATACTTCTTCAAACATCTTCAAAAATATACATATATATTACCTTGCTGTTACTTTACTGCCAATAACCAATTGCATTGGAATTTCAGGGGGCAGATCTTTAAAACTAGCAAGATCTGTTGCTTTGCGCTGTTGCAGAGCTCTAATCTTCTTACGTTTCTTTTCCAATTCCAAACGTTCTTCATTAAAGAAGGACTGAGAACACCTTCTTGGTTTGCCCATCATTCGACGAATTTTTGTCCATTCTGCCCTAGTTAAGTCTCTAGTTTTTAGCTCTGGAAATGATTCTTTCAAGCAAATTTGAAAATCATTTTCCCCAGAAAACAAGCACCTATCGATGTTACTATAAAACCACTCGTAACACACCCACTTGTGGGCCTTGGGCAGCTTCAGCAGATTCCTCAGACGTAAACCTATTTTTTGACCAATTTTTCTGTCAGGAGAATTGAGTCTGGGAGGAGTAATCACAGTATGTGCCTTTTTTGGACTAGTTTTAGGAGTTTCCGACTTAACTTTAGGTGTGTGTTTTCTTGGTGTGGACTTTTGTTTTTTGGCACTAGGCACTCTATGATGTGGTGTATTAACAATATCATCATCATAGAACAATCGATTCTTTTTTCTTATCCTAGCAGGCATTCCTCGCGCATTTAATACCTGAGTAGGCTGTGAGGGTGAAGGTTTTGGTGGAGGCTGAGTTCCTACTCTTTGTAATCCCAATGCAGCTGGCCCCAAAGTATTGGGGTCATCTATCATGTCTTCGTCTTCATCAACGACCTCTTCTTTCACTCTGACCTGATTTTCGTTGGTCATTTTTTCGATTTTGGGCATAGGCTACTTTGACCTGGATCCAAGTAAAATTGTAAGAGTAACCTAAAATATTAAGGCATTTAAACAGCATTGCCATTACAACACAATATTTCATGCCTAAATTTATCTAAAATAATGAGTTATGAAAAATTTCAACCCAAAATTTAAAACAAAAATTTGAATTTGGCATTTCACCATATTCAAATTTAAATACTGGCAGCAAATGAAAACAAACTCAAAAATATTCAAAATCTAGCCAGAGATCTTCTGAGAACAGTACATAAATGTAATACCAAAACACATTGCACAAACCGTTTCCAGTATAAGAAGCAAAATTTTCGCTATTTAGACGATTTTTAACTAACTTTAGTCAGAAATATTTGATTTTCGCCATGTTAACGTCGCTTCTGATGAATTGTGGGTAGTCAAGCGCACGCGCATCGCTAATTCGTCTAATTAAACTCCCAAGCTTCCAAAGTATATTCATTGGAATTTACAAAAAATAACAGAAGTTGCTTATTGTTAATCTGTTTGTAATTTTATTGTAGTTTTATATGCTTTTTACAAACGGATTTTATGGTGCATGATAATCCACTGAAAATTGAAAGTGGCGCCAGTGACCCTCACCCTGTCGCTTTTCGGTCCCTGATAAACATTGAACTTTTATTATCTTGCATTGAGCGATTCTGTTGCCCAACAACAAATGACAATATTCACAGGTCCTTTAAAATTATGTTGTGTTAATAGTTTTACAATATAAAAACATTTTTAACGACCATGTTGGCGCAACTGTTATGTCATAGATGATAGAAAGAAAACATAATTATGACCATCGGTATGGACCACAGAAAAATTGGCAATTATTTTGAATACACCATCCATAGATGTGTACAATACACATGTGACGTAACTATTTCCTTTTTGGTGGCAAATATTCGTTATGTGGCTTGAATACTTGAATACTTTTTCTTCCTTTTGTTTTTATTTTATTTTATATTTGTTTAGTAAGGGTTCTCTTGTAGTACTAAGTATAAGTATTTATAGTATAAATCTGTAAAATGTATGTATAATGTATTACGGAAAGGTGTATAGTAGATAGATTTACCGAGTACGGTTAATGTTGAGTAACTAACTTAGTCAGCTAGACTTCGCCCTTTGAGAATATAGCACTACATCCTGTACATCATGTACAAATATTTCTGATGTATCTTAATTCTCAATAAAGACTATTATTCTAATATTATTATTATTATTACAAATTCCATAGAATTTTCAATTAGTTAATCAAGTCATTGCATTCTTCTTCTTTCTGAGCTTAATATTGCTTTCGCATGTATAAAATTACTGGTTTCGTTTTTTTTTTAAATTAAGACGTTGTTTGACTTGAAAATATGATTTTCGCCATTTGCACTAGTTAATGGTAAAAAATACTTGGCTTAAAGGTCTACGTCTTATATAATACTTTAAATATTATCATTTGCCTGTACTTCAATTATTATCTAAAGTAAAGTATTAAAAATATAAATCGCTTTTGCGTGAAAATGTCCCGCACCTCTTATACCTAAAATAATCAGTTGCATACCTTCTCTACATTAGTCAGACATGTTCTTAAGCTTTAGTGAAAGTTATTACACTCTGCACGGGAGCCAAGAAATGCGTCTCCTTGGATATAGTCGACAATTTTTTTCCAATCATGAACGTTATTAGTTTTATTAATCTATTTTTATTGCATTCTATATATTTTTTTGAAATTTGCAATGGTAAGTACGGCTTTAAAATTAATACGATTCTAAAGTTTAATTTAATGCAGTACCGTTAAAGTCTTTTCCGGGTCATAAGTGTTTATAATAATAACAGTAAGCTGTCACCAAATACTCGTTAAACAGTAAGGTAATTCAGTAATATTTTGTGAACAAAACAATTTTCTCAGCATTATTTTCAAGTGCTTTGCGTACTTAGGCCTTCAAAGGTGTTTCACCTGTCGATCCAGAGGCGAACTAGGCAGTTGCAAGGATCCCTTCGTGCACAATGTGACTTTAGTAGAAAACAAACAAGAAATCGGGGTGGAAACAGTGCCCTGTGCATCAGGATGGTGTGGGAAAATCGTGGAAAGCGAAAATGCCTTGAAAGAAGGTGCGTGTTATCGATAATTAATATAATTTGCAGTTTGCACAAACCGTTTTTCGTTGTACATAAGTTAAGATTTGTTGAGAATGCTTAAAAACTATTACATCATTTCAGTCGTTTTCTTTTCAACAATATCTATCTACACACCACGACACCTACAAGATATTTGCTTTCAGAATATTACCTGGTAGCTGGATTTCTCAAATATAATTTGACACACTATACATATTCTTAAAAAAACATATTTTTTATATTAGAAAATATGTGTTTTTATGAATCTTAGATTTCGCGTTATCTATTTCTTTCAGTTTTTTAATTATATACTTTTTTTAAAAGGCTTTGCAATTTTCACATTTAGTATAAAGTATTTTTAAAAAATGTTATACTTTACTTGATACATATAGATTTTTTTAAAGTTTTTTATTAATATAACTCATCACGTAAATCAAATGTTTAAAAATAAACGCCGAATGGGTGATTTTCTATTTTATTTGATATAGTTAGCATATTCCTGGATTACTATGGATTCCATTAAAAAAAATTAAGTAATAGTGCCAATGGTAGGTATAATAAAATTTGATGCAACATCCTAATTACTAATTACACAAAAGATTTTCCTTTGCGCTGTTTTTCTGCTCTTTTAATAATAACGAAGATACGAAGACTTAAAGTGGATTTTTTTAAAACTGTGAAGCGCCCATGAAAACACGCTCGCAAAACCACAAAACTTGGCAACGCTAAACAACTAACTAAGCAAAACTCACCGTATAAATAAATAGTGCAAGTTTAGTGCAAATGTAATCATTTTCAGAGTATGGAGTTGCAACCCAAAGAATTTGCCTGCAGAGGGGTCCTTCAGATAGCGAAGATAGGTGCGCTTATACAAAATGGAACTACAAACGGGTATTGATGTGTTTTTGTAAAGGAGATTTGTGTAATGGCAGTTCTAAATTTTATCTAAACTTTTTTTTCCCTCCAGCTGTAGTATTTTTAGTGAAAGTGTTCTACTAAAAGTTTTGTGACCAAATACATTAAACTGCCTGTGGTTAAATGCTTTTTGACTGCAAAACCTATAGAATTAAAAAATAAACGTCATTTTGAAACACGATTTTAATTAATAACAACCCCGCACTTTAACATCTAAAATTTCTTTTTATTTTCTTAATTAGGGTATATTTTGACAAAATCCTGATCAAAATATTCCACATCCAAATAGATAAGGTGCTATGTTTTGTTTAAAATAACAAACCTTAACGGTTGAAAACGAGATTTGAAATGACTGGGTCTGAGCAGATTACCCTTTGCAACTTTTTAATGGTTGTTTTAAAAGTTCCTGTTTTGTGAGCATTGATGTAATGTTCTTGGGAGGGAGATGTTTGTTTTGATAAAATATAAAACCTATAAAAATGTGCTGTCCCGTCTTCTTGACCTCTAACTGTTAAATGTCTAAGTTACAATAGTCAATAGACCACAGTCAATAATAGTCACTTTTGAGGCAAACATAATGAGATACATTCACTTCCAACAATCAATAATACTTTACCACATTCCACAATCATCATGGATGCCCACATATCATCAATTCGGCAGTTTTCCACTTCCATTTTTCGACAGTATTGTGTCAAAAAATGCCCATTAACACCAACTAACAGTGCAAAGATCCTGTTTAGAAAAGAGTACAAAAGTTAGGGTGTTAAATTAAGGGACATGCGCGGAAGATCATTCCCTTCTTTACGATAATGTCGTAGCCGTCTGAGGCATATAAGTTTAACAGTTTATAGTTGATATGGTGAGTACTACGAGGATTATATAGGCATAGAATAACACTAACACCATCCTGTGTTAATTGGTTTGGCATCACACAAAAAGACATTTTTCCACGCAAGATTCCATTATGTTAGCGCATTATACTTTTCGAAATATATAGGCACAAGAATAGGATAAAATCAAATTATATTAACTTAAAATTATAATATTAATGTTAGTTATTTCTCGATAATTCGTTAAATAGACTTTCCATTGTCCAGATTTCGGGTTTGCTTTGCACATCTTTTTCTGGGTAAAGTTTGTTGGTCAAGAATGATAGGTCTATGTTTCCCAAATTACCAAAATTTATTTTATCGGTTTGTATGTTACCAAGCTGATTATCCAGTTCCTTGTAAGTTGATTTATCCACGGTTACCCTGGAAAATATTTTAGATTTAATGTTTATAATCTGCTTAAGCGATAAGGTCAAAACAAACTTTCTAAATTAAACTTACACGGGCTTGACATCAGGAAGATTTAAGGGGTCGTCTTGTAAATCCTCAATGTCTGGAATTTCGGGTATGTCATCGTCATCCCGTTTGGTTTCGCTTTGAAATCTTTCGCTAAAAGTTTAAGACTTTCCTGCCCTCTTAGTGGGTAAATACTTTTTTTTAATTGTAAACATTGCTTTAAAGAACCAAATCCGAACCATGTTCGATAATAATAATTATGTTACTTACAGTTCGATAATGTTTGCAGTGTTTCTGCTGGTCCTGAAATGCAAAAAATTAGGAATAGAAAACGGTCTTTCGGAAGTTTTTTTGTGTTTTTTTTTTATACGAACTTTGCCGATTTAACACCATCGTCTACCCAAACTCCCGTTGTTCTTGCCTGTATGGGTTTTTCGCGAGTTTCAGGGTTATTTTCAAAGTCGTTGACATTCAGAATTTCATCGTTATTATGCGATGGCGGAGTAATATTACTAGATCTTCTACCCAGCTTAGCAGCTGACTGTAACATTCCTAATGATTATTACTAATGGGCTTCTGTTATGTATTAAGTAAATAGTATTCCCATAAAAATACAAATTTTTATTTATTTATTTACTAGTAACTATGTTTGCAATTTTTTGCTTTTTTTAACTTTTCGTAAACTTATATTATTGTCATATATATATATATATATATATATATATATATATACAGTGTGTCCAAGATAAGGATGCACAGCATGGGGATCTCGGAAACTATAAGAGATACAGTGTCGGTTAAATTAGACAAATGTTGCGCATTTTGATACCGAACAAGATCCCGTTTTATAAATTTGAAAATTCCAAGCCGTTCCGGAAATATCCGAGAAAAACCGAAATATTGCGATTTCGTTTTTATTATTTTTTAAAGCTATTTGAAAAGATATGAAAAAACGGAAAACACTTTTCCATTGGCACTTTTTAATCTCTCCAAATTGACGTTAACAAATTTTCATTACAGCGTTTCGATTCCATGGAACCACCATCAACTTTGATTTTTCTTATGGGACGGAAAAAAAGTACACACAGTATTAGGTTGTGCTTTTCATTGCGAATTCAACGATGTACGATACAATACGGTTACTTATGTTTTTATCCAGAAAAATGGATTTTTAATACATTTCAGCATTTAAATGGAGTAGGCCATGACAAAATGACATCCAGTCAATTTCAATGACACATTAATGTTATTTGTCTTTGTTATCAGTCGATCATAAGTTTATTCCTTTAGTTATTGTTTTTGTATTTTTATTGTTGTTGTCTTTTTCTAATTTATTTTGTTCTACAATGGAGGGAGGTAATTTTACAAACGAAGAAAAATGTGATATGCTGTCTTGCTACATCTGATGCCAAAGAAATTGTGTGGAAGCCGAGCGTACGTATTCTAACAAATACCCAGAGCGGAGACAACCTGACAAGAGTATTTTTCGGCGTTTGTTATTTAATCTGAAAGAATATGGATCATTTAAGAAGCCTGCATTATCCCGACAAAAACCTTCCAATGAAGAAAACCAATACATTGTTCTACAATCTGTTATCGAAAATCCACAAATTTCTACCAGAGAAATTGAAGACCAGAATGGGGTAGCTAAATCTACAGCTCAGTTTATTTTAAGGAAAAATGAATTTAAGCCTTACAAATTCAGAATATGTCAAGGATTAAAACCGGGTGACGACGAACGATGTAGACATTTTTGTGAGTGGCATACCAGGATGTGTGATGAGAGTTTTAATTTTCCATATAAAGTGATTTGGTCTGATGAAAGTATGGTGACCAATAACGGTATTTATAACAGGCGCAATACACACTATTGGTCGCATCAAAATCCACGTGTTAATAGACTATCCAGACATCAAGTTCGCTTTGGGTTTAATATTTGGTGTGGGATTTTTGGTAGCAAGATTATAGGCCCTATTTTCTATAATAATTCCTTAACTTCCGAGCGGTACCTTGACATCTTGAGGCACGATGTAGAAGATGCCTTAGATGATTTACCGCTAGGCGCTGTGCAAGGCTGCTGGTTCCAACAAGATGGTGCCCCAGCCCATAACTCCAGAGAAGTTCGCCAATATTTAACTGAACGGTTCGATGGAAAATACATTGGGACTTACAGTGAAACACCTTGGCCTCCAAGGTCCCCGGACTTAACTCCCTTTGACTTTTTCTTATGGGGCTACATAAAAAATGAGGTATTCAAAGAATGTTTTGACAACGAGGAACAATTACGTCAATCAGTACGAGCAGCGTTTAATAAAATTACTCCTGAAATGTTAAGTCGTGTTTTGGAGTCTACCGTGAGACGGGCGTACTTATGCCTAGAAAATGGAGGTCATTTATTCGAACATTTGTTATAGAATTTGTTTTTCATTAACTTGTTGGATTTAGTTGTTATGTTAAATGAACAGTTAGAGTTAGTAAATAAATAAATACATTAACTCGAACTTGTCAACCATTTTCTTTTGCCTTTCATCGTTCGGATCTCATGGCCTACTATAATAAAATACTAGAAATGTATTAAAAAGCCATTTTTCTGGATAAATACATAAGTAACCGTATTGTATCGTACATCGTTGAATTCGCAATGAAAAGCACAACCTAATACTGTGTGTACTTTTTTTCCGTCCCATAAGAAAAATCAAAGTTGATGGTGGTTCCATGGAATCGAAACGCTGTAATGAAAATTTGTTAACGTCAATTTGGAGAGATTAAAAAGTGCCAATGGAAAAGTGTTTTCCGTTTTTTCATATCTTTTCAAATAGCTTTAAAAAATAATAAAAACGAAATCGCAATATTTCGGTTTTTCTCGGATATTTCCGGAACGGCTTGGAATTTTCAAATTTGTAAAACGGGATCTTGTTCGGTATCAAAATGCGCAACTTTTGTCTAATTTAACCGACACTGTATCTCTTATAGTTTCCGAGATCCCCATGCTGTGCATCCTTATCTTGGACACACTGTATATATATATATATATATATATATATATATATATATATATATATATATATATATATATATATATATATATATATATATATATATATATATATATATATATATATATATATATATATATATATATATATATATATATATATATACGTGTTTTAAAATTATTTGTGAGTTTTGTTCACTGTGGACCAAATCCTAAGAATCATCCTATAAAATATATATATATATATATATATATATATATATATATATATATATATATATATATATATATATATATATATATATACCATGTAACTTATTTGATTAATTGGTTGGAGAAATTTGTTAGTCCTTAATAAAAAAAAATCAACCGGGAGAGCAATCAATGAAGAACGATGCTGGTTAAAATTTTATTCCTACCTTTATAGTAGATCCAGTTCTACGTGCAATCCAAATCGGTTTTGGTGACCTCAGGTTTCACAAATCATATATGGTACAAATCATATCATCATAAACATGTAATACATTGATTGCTAATGTTTAAAGAATCTAATGTAAACAAAAAAATTTCTAGAAATGTTCAAATTGTGCATTATTTTATTTATAATTTATACACAGCAGCGCTTTACTATTATATATACTATATACTATATAGTACTATATATGAAACGTTATGGCGAAAATAAGCAAATTATCGCAAGAATGGTTAAAATTTGAAACTTAAATTCGAAATTTGGTAACCTTTCGTAGATTAATTTCGAATATTTGTTCAATACCTATGTTTAACGAAAAGTTTGACCAAGTATCCAAATAAGCTCGACACTATATATCGACTTAAACCAATAGCCTTCAAACTAAGAGGACAATTAAATGAATAGAACTGAAATAGCACAACTAAATAAAGTTTAATGAACTGCATTTAAACAATCTGCAGAACAATTCGACCACACAACTAAAATATTATAACCTATTCACTCGTTCATTACCTTTTTCCCAGCTAGAAGGTCAATGTCTTCATCCCAATTCATTTTTTTTAATACGTGAGTACAAAATCTTTTGAATTCTGAGAATTCAATTCAATTGTTTTACTATTATTTCTTGACAGTCAATTTTATTTACTTGTTTTCGGTGATGGAGTTGCCATGGTAACTAGTTTGTTGCGCGTAGCCACAGTACCAACAGTCGTCACCTCGGAGGGAATTTCAAATGAATGGGGATATCATAAAAGATAAAAAGGTGCAAATTGAAATGGAATGGAATTGAAATATCCGCTTTTGCTAATTTTTCAATGACGTTTACATATTTATTACCCTTATAATTTCAAAAATTTACTTACGTCCGTGAATTATTGTGAACTAACAGAAATGAATTAATTAACCAAAAACTTTAGGTAGTAAAAACACAAGATCTTTTGAAGCGTTACTTGGAAGCCGCTGGCAAATTCCTGTCTATTCTATTTGATAGACAGGTTTGGATCAATTTTCCAAGAATAAAAACTAATTAATTTTTTTGTATATAGGAATTGGTAATATATGGACGCCATTTGAATTTACTGAATAACTATCATGTAGACACTCTTCATAAAACTGACCTTCTAACCCGTTTCGAATTTTACTTTAGTAATGTAGAAATGTACTGCCAAAAACTGTTAATATTCAAAATAATCAATATAGAAATTATATAAAGGGTTTGTCTATTTACAACTAGAATGGTATGGCCACGACAATATTTTAATAGTATATTATACGACAAGTATGGTAAACGGCACATAAAAAGTTTACCAAACGTGTACACTTTTTTTACATTTTTGCAAAACAAAACTAACATGACCATCAGAATTCAAGCCGTGCGGTAAAATCTCCGAAAACATCCGATTGCTCTCAAACGCCTGCGGTCGCACAACCACAAATGCTATAACGTGCATTTGTTCAAATCACCCGAGGCACCGGCGACGAACACCCCAAAACGGCCGAAACATTTACCCAAATAAGGAGAGAGGTTTAGACGAAGATATACGGATACATTTTACCCTTATAACTATTTAGGTAACTTTTACTTTTTGATTCTTGGGTATGCTAGGTAGCTGGTTAATTTTTTTCATAATCCAAATTGTTTTAATTGACAACCATATCCTCAGAATCGTCGTAGCTGAAGTATTGGATAAAGATATTTCGTGATAATCGCCATATGCAATTTTCCGTATAAAAGGTACCTAAATACAATTTTACTATGACCGCAATGATTTATTTAAAATAATGGAGAACATTTGGACAAATGAGATGGCCGTATTTGTCCAAATGTTCATTTGTCCAATGTTTTTAAAGTACATCTGATAATATTTACAGTTACTCAGCTTAAAAGATTCAGTTGCATTTTAGTTAATCAAAGAGTCAAAACTATCATAAATGTGTTTGTTCTTAATTATTTTTAATAAATCATTGCGGTCATAGTAAAATTGTATTTAGGTACCTTTTGCTCGGAAAATTGAAAGTTAATAAAAATGTGTGCTCAAATGTTCTCACAGCTAAAATTATTCATGATTTAAATTTATTCAATAAGCAATTTATCCAATACTTCAGCTGCGACTGTTTTGAGAATATGGTTGTCAATTAAAACATTTTGGATTTGCAAAAAATTAATCAGCTACCTAGCATACCCAAGAATCAAAAAGGAAAAGTTACCTAAATGGTTATCATTATAAAAAGTATGAAAAAATAGAAATTGCATTAAAATTTTAGAAAAGAACAGCGCCCATTACTTAAAGAGGTCAAATTGTAAAATAAAAATTCCTTAGGTGCCAATGAAATACCTTCATCGTAGTATGTTTAATAGAAGTTGAAAGTTTTTTTAGCTTAAACAATAGCGTAAAATGTTGTTTTTTATATCATGTCCAATAACCTCTACTTTATTTTGTAAAATGTTAATTTTATTTTGTTTGTAAGTACACTGTATAGTGGAAACCACCGCTATAGATAATTAACCAAAGTAAAATAATTTAACCGCATTTTATAAAATTAATTTACTATCTGAGCCGTGTTTAGACTTGTATTTTAACCTCTCTCTTTATTTGGGGAAGATAAATGTTTCGGCCGCAAAGACGACTACCTTGAGAAGCCAGATTTATATTTACAATTTTCTTTATAATGAAGCACTCTTGATGAAGACAACTTGTAATTCATGCCTGGGAAGTTCTTGAGTGCGAAGAGCGGTCTTTGTCACACTTTGATGACCCCTGTTTTCTTAGTGAATATATCTTGTACTCAGTACGGATCTTTTGAGAGTGTGAATCCCAATTTATTTAAGACTCATTGTTTTTTCTTTTGTGCTAAAGTTGTGGTACTCGGGGCAGGAACTTCACTTTCTGTGACCTCCAACTGTCTATTTTTCGGTTTGCTCTAACCTGCATTGCCAATAATATTATTCCAATCCCAAAATAAGATAGAAATAAGCGAGAAAAACGTGTTTTTCCTGAACTTTGGTAGCGAGGCCAACATTTGTGACAAACCTTTAAATTATTCATTCACGCGCATGTACCGCAATGACCACGTTCTTGAATAAAATATAGGTATATGAATGACGTAATATTATTGTTATCGATACAACTTTATACTTAAGAATAGTAGGGTTTCAACATTTGGATTTGGTTAGTTAAAATAAGGAAACTTATTTATGAAAAGCTTTTCTATTATATTTAAATAATAATAAATCATAATTTTTATTATTTCAAAAATAGGAGAAAAAATAATTCACCTGTATTAAGTTAAATCTTTCAAATTAAATTAAATGAATTAAAGTCATCGTCAAGTAGTCTTAATTGGAATTTTAAAAAACAAATTTTCTCGACTCCCTACTCCTTCATAATATGTTGCATAATATTATATCATTAATAAGGAAAAGCTTTTTATAGTAGAATTTCGTTTTTTATAATATGTAGAGGAGCATGTATGTAAGTGTAAGTATTTCCGAACTTCATCATTTTAGCAAATTCGACCCTTTAGGATCATTTTCTTAGAATTTTACTTTCTTTATGTCGCGAGTCATTTTGGACGTTTGTGAGCAATGATATGTTTTTATATTTTGATGTTTGCCAATTCTAATGGTCACGTTAGACACACAACACAATAGATTCTGATATTTTGCAAAAATGTTCCGGGAAAATAATTATAAAAAAAGTAGTGTAATACAATGCAAGTTTGATAAACTTTATAGACACTCGTTTATTAAATACTCGCTCCTCTTGCCTAAACAAACTCGAGAATGGCTACATATAATTATTAATGATTTTATTACACTATTAGTTTGCAATTTAACTTATATTTATTAACAAAAGTTTAAAAAAATCTCTAGCTATTTCTATAACAAAAAAAAATTAAACAACTTTTTGAAACACCCTGTATGAAATATGGTCAAAATTGCTCTTAAAAAATAAGATTATTATAAATTACGACGGAAATGACTAAAAGTTTCTATCTCAAAAAATGATACTTATTTAGAAAATTCGATAATGTAGATGTTGCCAGTTTTCTTCCAACGGCAACACTGCGAAGTAAACTCGACAGCCTTTCTGTCCACCACTCTTGCAGTACGTATTTATATCACAAAATTGATATAACTAATATAAAATTCAAATAAACGGCAGTAGCTTTAGTCGATATGGTGCAAGGAAAGTACCGCCACATTTCAAACATTTATCTGCTCGACAGCTTTAAACAAGAAGTAACAGCGGCTGCAGGAACACCGACGATCGCAAGAACCGTCGCGTCTTAAACTATATCGCAGGCAAACATTGTTCAGTTCGGTCGCAGGGAAAGTGAGTGTCAGTGTCGAGGTAGAAATCGAAAGAAATGAAATTTTTGACTGTGTTTAGTGCGGTGTGTGTAATTTTTATCGCTGAAGGTAAAACTTCGAAATCCTTGTATTATCCCGAACCGATGACTCGTTACTTTCTTGCGTCAGCAGTTATTACTTGGTTTTGGTGCAAAAAGAGCATTTCCGGTATTGCGAAATGGAACGTATGTTTCTCTCTTGCGGTACCCAAGTTATACCAAATCAGTAGATAAACAACACTTTCTGCTTCCCATGTTTTGCTTTTATTTATTTATATAGAAACTACCTATTGCCCTGTCGTTTTTTAAGAAACAAACCCCATGTACAATTCAATAGACAAAAAACTACTGCCGCACAAACAAATTTTCATCTTGTATAATCTTTTGATTTTTGCCCAAATTTTTTCACACTTTTTAAGTTAAGAAAGGAAAACCCACCAGATTAATACATATCGTTTAGGTTTCCACAATTTATATACGAGGAAAATCAGAATAAAAATTCATCTCGATTCAAGCCCCATAGTTTTTGGATGTCGCTCAAAACTAACCTGCATGCAAATTATTGCAAAACTACTCAAAACTATCTACCCTTTTTTCTTGTTGTTGCAAGAGAGCCAAAAAAAATCATTAAACTCAAGATAAAGGAAATATTTGTTTGTTAGTTATAAGTAAAACGATGGATTTATCCGAAATGTTTTATTTCTTTATCCATGCAAATTACTGTTAACTTGAAACCTAATAGTCCCGTAGAAGTGAATAACAAAGTTCTCGTCAAAATGTTGTAGTAATTATTAATTAATTCATTTTAATTGGGTGCCAGTGAAGTAAGTATGTTTTTTTTGGAAATATACTTAGGCTTAGAATTTATATGTACGGCAGGTTTCTTACATATTTGGTTCTATAAAAGGATGTTTCGAGGTTTACTCTATTTACACATATGCAAAGATTTCTACTTATTTCGAACAAAAAGCACTTTAATCATCTTTATTTCAAACAATATTCAAACAATATTAGAAAGAGGTAGTATCTAAAAAATAAAATAATGTACATGTGGTTGCAGTTGAACTGGCAGCAGTTGATGTGTCAAAATGTTTTAGAGTTTTAATTGTTATTCCAATCACGAGTTAATCTTAATCTTAATAATAATAATTAAATGTATTCCACATATATAAGCACACATCTTAATAATAATAATAATTAAAAGTGTATAGCTCAATTTTTTTGTAACATGACAATGAGGTATATTTGTATATACTATAATAAATTTATAGCTTCGGTTATATTTCAACCATAGTGGCATTCGAAATTGTGGACATTATTCAGCATGGCTTGCAACGTTTCGATACTGGTTCTACCCCATTCGTGGATCATGATTCACGTTTCAGAACCTGAAACGAATTAAATAGTCTAATTTCTAAAATAGGACCTTGAAAAATAATAATACAACAGACAGGCACCATAAAGCGGTCGTGCATAATTGAGGCTAAAATAGAAAGTATTGTGGATGATGATATGAGCTGATATCCGAGAACACACGCACACTTTCCTTTATTTGTTTCCTTTTTAACGATTTTAAATCGTTTGCCTGTTTCGGTATCGGTTGGAAATTTCAACGCGTTTATTGGCGTCGAATAACAATGATTTAAAATATTTCGCAGTAAATTGAGGCGAGGATAACCACTTTGGAAATTTGTTTTCATTTCGGTTATGCCAGTGTCGATTTTTTGATCCCCTTTCGAAAACAGCGGCGCACCGACGATAACGGTCGCACGGATTTTAGCAATTCCAAATTCTTTAATATCATTGGTATTATTATGTGATTTTTATCTGTAGGTTCTTTACAGTTAACGGCCAAAATGACAAGAAAGGTGAAGAATTTCAGTGCCCATCGTCTATCGGTACAGGAAATTTTGCCGACCCTGCTACTTGCAGGCGATTTTACCAGGTGGGTAACCAATTAACTAGTTAAAACAACACATTTTTTTATCGAATAAATGAAAAATCGAAATAAAAGATAATCGATCTACAGAAATTACGAATTTCACTCCCAAGTTTAAGGCTTTAAAAATACAAACAAATCTCGTAAACAAGACCGTTGCCGTGCCAGAAATTGCATAGCACTAGAATGCATTTAGTGTAACCGGAACGAGTAATAAACGAGTAATGTGTTGGATAATATACTTTTTCAATCACCATTAATTTTCGCCCACATTTTTGCACAACAACTTGAATAAAATGACATTCCATGGCTAAAATCTACCAAAAACATCCGATCGCTACCAAACCCGTGACCAAAATACCGGAAGTGGCTTGTGACTGTGGGGTAGAGTGTAGGAAAAATGTTTATTTCATTATTTCTTAGAAAGGTTTCAATATACCTACAAATACCGAAATAAAACACGATTGTTCTCTATAAATTATTATTAAAAATTAATGAGTGGCAACTGCGTGCAGAACTGTATAGTTAGCCTACTGCCGGTATAAGAGTATTTGTACAATAGAAGCTTCTTATATAATTTGTGCTAATAGTATATTAAGCAACAAGTGTGGTAAAACGCAGCGGAACTAGTGCTTAATAGACGAGTGTCTGAGAAACTTCACAAACATATTTATACTATACTTTTTATACGACCGTTATTTTTTGGGTACATTTTTGCAAAACAACACGAATGCATCCACTCTGATATGATGTCTGACATGAATTGACACTTTCGTTACTTTCGGCATGCTGGCTTATAATTGGGTATTATAGGGAAAGGAGCATAGAATCGTATATTATGCAACAAGTGCGGTAAACGGCATTTAAGTCACGAGATTATTTGGCACGAGCAGCGCGCAGCGGAACGAGTGTTTAATAGACTAGTGAATTGAAAAAAAAGTTTTTCTACTCCCGTCGGTAAAATACCTAATTACACATCGATCTAGCGTGCGCGAAGCGTCACTTTACCAGTTTCGTTTCCCACGAAGCCGAGCCACTTCGGACAATTCCGGGATTTTACCGCACGGGTTTGGGAGCAATCGGATGTTTTCGGAGATATTTTCCACGCTTTGAATTTTGACGTTTGACAATTCTGACAGTCATGTCAGTGAATATATTCGTGTTATTTTGCGAAAATGTACCCAAAAACTAACGGTCGTAGAAAAACTCGTGGGGATCTCAACTCGTGCGGTAAAATCCCGGAAATGTCCGAAGTGGATCTGATCCGTGGGAAACGAAACTGACGGGGTAATTAGGTTTTTTACAGACTGGAGTAGAAAAACATATTGAAGAAACCATTGACGGGTTTATTTTTTCTTCTGAAATAAGAAACAGGAGCTAAACATATTCTGCATAAAGACTTTTATTTTCATTTTTAAATAAACAACTTAATAACAGTAAGTTAATGATGATGATTCCTCTTACTAATTATATATTAATTATATATTTAAAAATATATCATACATATCACATTTGAACATAAATGTAAATTTACTAGTAATCGAAATCCTGCTCCACTTGGAATGTCTTTTCTTGTATTTTTAGTGTGTCGATGGCTATCCATACCTAAACAGGTGTCCTTCGGGGCTCTATTTTGATGACATTAGTAAATTTTGCACATTCCAAAACGAAGCCAGATGTGGTCCTCTTGCCTCAAGTAAGTACATCCATACTAATTTATAAGGGTGCAGAATATTGAATTCTATCTTGGCTAATAAAGAATGTTAAACTGGATTTTCTTTATTTTGATTTTGGCGATTAACACGAAAGAGATAATTTTGTTTTACTATTAATTCCAACGAAAATGTTTTCAGCTCCGGCACCAATAACCGAACCACCGCTAGATTTGGCGACTAAATGTAATCTCGCAGAGTGCCAATTGCCATACTGCTTTTGCTCCAAGGACGGTACCATTATCCCGGGTGGCTTAAAACCCGAAGAGGTAAACTTTTGGCAAGTCGTTTTAGAATAGAAAAATAACAAATTCTACTTTAGACGCCGCAAATGATTTTATTAACATTCGATGGAGCTGTAAACCTGAACAATTACGAGCACTACAAAAAAGTGTTGAATGGGAGAAGGAAAAATCCCAACGGATGTCCTATAAAAGGAACGTTTTTCGTATCACACGAGTACAGTAATTATCAGATGATTCAAAAATTAGCCAGCGAAGGGCATGAAATCGCCACCGAAACAATATCGTAAGTTGTAGTTTAAACCAAGACACAAAACGGACCTCAGTTGATCTGAATTGAATTTGGTGTATCGTAACCAGAGTAATTTTTCTACTTCTCCCCTGCGATATGTAATTCTTACTTCAACCTCAGTGTTTCTACACATTCAAGATGGTTGATGCATTCCTACCAGCCCTGTTGGCAATGTTCCGAAATAGCATTGCACCTTCTTTCCTATTTCGATCATTTCAAAAATTGTTTAAAAAAAAAAGTAATCTTTAAATTTAAAAATCTTTAAAATATTTCAAACCACTATTTTTTATTATTAAAATCGCAAATAAGTGGTTTTTAAATCGGATATATTTTGTTAGACTGCAGGCGGGTCTTCAAGACAAAGGATATGAAGAATGGGTAGGCGAGATGGTCGGTATGAGAGAAATTTTAAAACATTTTGCCAATATTTCCAAAAGTGAAGTGGTTGGGATGAGAGCGCCATTTCTTAAACCGGGAAGAAACACCCAATACAAGGTAAATTCTCTTTAAAACGTTTGTAAATATTCATATAATTTTTGTTGCAGTATTAATTTTAAACTTATTTTTGAATAGCGCCATCTAATGTGCGCACGTTTAAACCTTATTTCATTAGTTTTGTTAGTCTTACGGTGTAACGTCGGAGGGAAGGCAACTAGGGATTTTCACGATATAAGGTTAGGAGGTTGGGTGCAATGATCGCGGATTCCTCCTGGTATGGGTACATCGAGAACTGCTAATCATACAAAAATTACTTTTGGGGACCTTTATTTTAGCAACCTTTTATTGCGGATTCCCTCCAATACCCCCATGGAGAATGCCAAAAACAAAAAAGCCACCAAAAGAAAGTCCAACCTCGTAACCTTATAATAATATAAACATAATGCAATAAAGAGTTAAACGTGTGCACGTTATATGGCGCCATTTGAAACTAAGTTTTGGTTAAGTTTAAAATTAATACTACAGCATTTTTCGTAAAAAACATCAGTTGTTTTGAGTCCCAAAAGATAAAGCTGCATTTATAAATCGCCCTTTTTAATTAATTTTATTACCGTATGAAAAGCAAATAAGCTTGTTTCAGGTCTTGGAAGAATTCGGTTATATCTACGATAGCTCCGTTGGTGCTCCAGCCTTACCTATTCCGGTATGGCCGTATACCTTGGACTACAAAATACCACACGAGTGCAAATCGGGAACATGTCCCACCAAATCCTTTCCAGGTAGGAACAATATAGCACAATGTATAGGAAAAACTATTGATAGAACATTTCATACTTCACTTTTTAGTCAATCAGAAGCTTCATTTTTATTTGCTTACACGATTAAATGCAATAAATTTCCTCGATCCTTTACACGAAAAAAAAATTTGATCTTAGACATATCTAATAAAAAATATTCTATTCCTTATTTTAAATTAAAATTATGTTCTGATCAGGCGTGCGAAAAGTGTCACATTAAGAGGTCAGGAGGTAGAAAAATTATAATTTCCTACAGGTTTTTAAACTTCTTAAACATTTATTAAACACTAGCTCTGCTCGTGACTAATGCGGTGTCTATCAAACTTGTTGAATAAGTGGGAGTAAAAATCTCCCTCTTTCCAAATCCATCACGATGTTAAAAAAAAAACAGTCTTTTTTTCTTATATACACAATTTTTTGGAAAAATTGACACCTTTTAAATCTTTACTTATTGCTGTCGCTAAAATTTAACTCAGCTGTTAGTTAGGTCCGAAGTTGAAATAGTGATTTTTTTTGTTTTAATAATGCATAGTTAAAATTTTAATTTCTCAGAATATAACTTGAGGCTATAGCCATCATTTCGAATTGTTTTAGGGTTTTAATATTTCCCTTGCTTAACGTCTCAAAAAGTACGGGTAATACAGAGGCATTCAAAAAATGTGATTTGTAAGATTAAGATTTTTTAAATGGATACGCATTTAAATAGAAATTACCTTTTCTTGGGCAATATTTATGAGTCATCTGTATATAGTTGAAATTTGCTTAAAGCAACACGTTGAGCGTAAATCATTTTTAGGAGTTTGGGAAGTTCCGCTGAACGCTCATTATGTAGAAGGTTTCGAAGGTGGCCACTGTCCGTATTTAGACCAGTGCGTGCTTCACAACCACGATCCCAACGAAGTTTTCGAGTGGTTACAAGAAGATTTCGTGAGATACTACGACCAAAACCGCGCGCCCTATATGATGCCATTCCACACGAACTGGTTTTCTATCAAAGAATTGGAGAAAGGCCTAGAAAAGTTCCTCGATTGGGTGGTCACACTGTAAGACGTTTTCGGTAGTAATTATTCTTTATTCAAAACAAATCTACTGATGTTAGGCCCGACGTGTGGTTTGTGTCTACGACACAGGCTCTCACGTGGATGACAGACCCTAAGATCGTCAACCAGTTGAAAAATTACGAACCCTGGAGCTGCGCTAAGAAGGATAATCTGCCTCCGACGCCTTGTAACGTGCCTAACAAGTGCGCGCTGAGTTTTAAAAGGGAAAACTTCACCGACACGAGATATCTGGAAACGTGTTTCGACTGTCCCAATCAGTATCCGTGGCTAGGAGACGCCAGCGGGTCAGGGATTCCTGGCAAAGACAATTATGTGCCTGATAATTTGTGAACGCGAGTGAGCAACCACCGAATGTTGTTGTTGCGCCGCCGTTAATGTTCCAGTTGAGGGTTGATGTTTTTTCGAGAGAGTGCAGTAAATGGCGGAACATGAAACCAAAACGAAACCTTTGTTATTTATAAATTATATCAATAAAGCACATAGTTTTTATTTGTAGAGTAATTCGGACATCAAATTTCAATAAACCTGTTGAGTATACTTTGGGTTTCTTTTTAACTGCATCGGGTGAAGTGATGGCGGCCCGTCTGTTTTGATTCGCTGTAACTATTGTCTTTGAGATATCAATGGAAATAAAAGAAAAACAAATTTTAATTATGACGTCTGCTCTAGGCCACCCGGGAAGATATACATCTGGCTGCCCCTTAATTGCCCCCAAAAGTACCTTTTTTTATACATAAAATAAAAATAGTATCAAGTAAAACAAGACTTAAGTAAACAAAAGCAGTACATAAATTTGTATCACATTTTTAAAACTAACCACTGGTTTTATCTGTGAAACAAAACTTTGTTATTGCAAGTCTAGACAAGTCAGCGCATGTAGAATGAACATCCAACAATTAGCGTGTTCTTTAGTATTAGTTTGTGCTTGTGCAGTGAACGTTAAAAAAAACAGTAGTTCGTAAAATATGGCATTTCCGAGGTATTTGACTCCAAGGAATTAGAGGCGGCTATGGACGAGATCGTGAAGGATGAGGACAATAAGAATAAAATTCGTAAGTATTATTTGGATTTACGTATTCTTATTAAAAATATTTTCAGAACATATTGACGCGGTCTATATTCCACCCGACGTGGATACCTTGACTGACGAAGAAGACATGAACGATAACATAAATCTACAAGAGTTTGGGGAACCAAGTGATATAGTTGGAACTTTCGAGTTACATACACCGAATGATACAGTTGTCCTTCAACAGTTCTGTAATTCATTAACTACTGAACCTGAATGGTACTCATCAGATGATGAAACCCTGGAATTCAAAAGAAGACGTATGCTTTCTGCAAACGACAGGCTCGTTTCTACTGTCAAATGGAAGAAAGGTCAGATTGAGTACACTCACACACCTATACCGATGAATTTAGATCATGTGAGCAACTAAAAAATAGGCTTTCTGGAAAAAGTCCGCTTGAAATATTTTTTATGTTTTTTGACGACGAAGTGATTGATTTGATTTTAAATCTTACATTGCTTTGCGACTTTTAAAAACTGATAAAACAATTACTCAAAGAAATGTTGCACCTCCCATAGATGAAGTGGGTTCTGATAATCAAGGACACCTCATGATTGTTCATGCTAATAAATCCCGAAGGAGATGTAGAATCTGCCACAATTTACGTTTGTAATAAGTGTAATGTGCATTTACATACTTCATGCTTTGTAAAATATCCCCAAAAATGAAACCGGGTGTTACCAGTGGTGCGCCCACGCACCATAAAATATTATGCGTTTTTTTGTATCAAATCAGCTTCTATTTGGAAAACAATCTACTTTTAGTTGTTTTCTGTCGAATTTTAGCTTTCTTTTGTATATTTATTTATAAATTATGTTACATCTTATGTGTCTCAAAACTTTATTTAATGTTTTTTCCCAGTGGTTCGTTTCCGCATCAGTATTGTTTTGTATGTTTAAGTGCAACAAAACAAATAATTTCAGAGCAAAAATGTATTTTTTTATTTTTTTGTATGCTTGAGATAATATGGGTTAAGCGTTTTCGAGAATAAAACAGCTAATTTAATTTCAAGAAATAGAAGAACCTAACATTGGTTTTAAGAGCAGTAGTCACATTTGTAAATTTTTGGTGTGTCTACACTAGTATAGGTATAACAGCCAAGGTAAGAAAAAAACTCTCTTTGGATGTACTTGGCTGAAGATCTTGAAAATTGCTTGAGCAATTTGGCCTAGTATCAGCCACTGCTACGTCACTTTTGGCTTTCGTAGGATCATCTTGGTCAGAACTGCCTTCTATAGCGAAAGCTCTTACATGATTGGAAGGTGCAAAATCATCATCATTAAACTTGTCCGGATCTAAGCACGAAAGTCGAAAACATATTTCTCCATTGTGCGACTTTCGGTAGTGGCGATGTAAAGATCGTATTCTCTATGAAGCACGATTTTAAATGGACTAAAAACTATCAAGTCAAACGGATAATCGAAGGTATGCGATGGAAGAGACACCGTGTGGATATTATTTTCTTTACAAAAATTGTATTCACCAACCGAAATGTAGCTGTGGTCATTATCTAGAACCAGAAGGAATATTTTTAAAAGTTTTGCGAAATGTAATAACAATTAACAAAATAATTCAAAATTGACCTAACCATTCTTAGAACATTACACGTTACATTCGAACACATTCTTAGTTTTTTAAAAGTTAAATAACTACGGCAGAGATATAATTCCCAGCCGTACTGATAGAAAAAACACCCTTTTTTTAATTCCTTGGCTCCGTGAACCTTTGGAGATTTGGCTCCCATAAAGCAAGCTTTTTTCTTAGTGTTGATTCGGATATCTTGAAACATCGTCCTTCTTCCCTAATTTTTTGGCCATCATTTCTTATTAGGTCTAGCGCATTTTGCAGGTTTTCGACAGTGTAAGAAAGATTAGTAGTCTTCCGAGTGTAATTTCTAGCGTTCTCGAAAAATGAATAAAACATAAATGTCTCACTATGTGTGTCTTTTTAATAAATCACAAATATGACAACAAAATGACTTATTTAATTATCATTCAATTATATTAAAACGTTCATTAGACATCATATTTTAAAAAGAGATCTTATTCGAAATGATTGCATAAAAATTGTGGGCCTACCGTCTTTTATTTCGGCACGGCAAATTAATATACACTGACAAACTACTCTCATCATGGTCATGGATATTCTGGCGTCACTACTGCTCATGCCAACAAGTTAAAGGCCAAGTCACAGACGGCAGCACTGATCAACTTCTCCACTACTTGGTAACTATATCTTGACAAAATGCAATAAAGAAGATTTTGTTTTATGAAAAATATGAGCCAAAATGCCCCCATGAAATTGGTGCCTTTTTAGCAAGGTCGGTTTAATTTTGATAAGTGTGTTGTTACATTTCGCTTCGGTTTTAAGGCAGCAAATTGACTATTGAATATCCTTAGGTAGACGGCATGCTAACCGGCACTCCAGTTTTTTGTAAGTTTAATGTAAAACAAAAAGAGATGGTTTTCGCAAAGATTTTCTACTTCGTTTTTTGTGAAACAAAACATTCTCTTATCCCAGGATATTTGTAATTTAAGTTGGCCCCTGTATCTGTTCTGGGTGATAACTTATCGAAGAATTGATAACATTATGCGAAGAATTCAGTGTCGCTTTCAGAATAAATATGCCAGGTTAAGAAGTTTTCTTACTTTTTTTATAAAACACCTTGTATATCAAAAATTTTTATTTCAAAAATAAATAAGTACTTGTATACTTACTCAAAAAACAATCTCACAATGTAGCATTTTCAATAACTTACTTCATTGTTAAATTAGTATGTAACAAAGCGTTATGGCCAATCTATTGAATAACTTTTCGGAAATACCAAAAAATAGGAATAGGAATATAGGAATTTGATTAGTTGGAAAAGTTTCGTGACCCTCACATATTCCAAATTTTACTAATTTGAATGTTTTTAATGAACTAACCAAAACGCGATACACGATATATTTTTTTGCACCAAATCCATAAGTTTAAAGCGTAAACATTGCGTTACCCAAATTTTAATTGGCAGTTATTCAAAACCGCAACAAGTGCAAATATTATTCAAATTTAAAGCATGCTTCTAAATAGTACGGAGTAATGCGTTCAGTAAGACCAAATTTAAGGGTCATCAATAGGCGTAGGTAGAAAATTAACTCATAAAACTATATAAATACTCTAATAGCGTATTTAACATGTTGCAGGAAAGAAAGGCTACAGGTAAAGTGGACCTTCCCAAAAAAAAACAAAGTGAAATCTTGATAATAATAAATTGTTTATTATTGCAACCTATCCGTTCATATTTTGCTACCTATTTACAGGCTTTATTATGGGTTATATCCAAAAGACGTAACTGCAAAAGCATTTATTAAATTTTAACACTTCCTGATACATAATTTAACAATGGCTAAGCTGGTACCCCCAGAAATACTAAATTTAAAATAAAATTTAGTTTAATTGTTTTCACTACCGATTGGTCACAAAAGAATTTATATAAATAATTGTTTAATTGCAACGACAAAAAACTTCGGTTTTGCTTAAATTGTTTTTATATTGTTAAGCTTCTGATATCATTAACGCGACCAAAATAAATCTTCTTAAAGTTACTTATCTTTTCCATTATCCTATACATTAAGATAAAAAAACAAAAGTTAACATCAAAGTCGAGGCTCATTTTTCAAAATGAGTGGTCCGTATCCTCGGTCGTTCCAATATCTTCCCGGCGCTCAATTCCGAAAAGAAATCGTAACCCCGCTGGATCGTGGTAACTTCGATGTTTTTGTACTTCATCACCTTTTCTTCAACGCGTTGGGCAAAGTACCGCAATATATCATATTTGTCATAAACAAATAACCTGCGAAATAAAACTTCATTTGTACGGGTCGTTCAATCACGTTGATCACCAACCGAAAATCTCTCTTAGATATGACGTATAATTCCGTAGATTCCACGGCAATATGGGTGTAAGAATGAGTTACGGCGGACGAAGCTGTCAACATCCCAATGAGACCGATTTCCTCTCCGTCCAGCAAATGGTCAAGTTCTATGCCGGTTCTGTTTAAAACGGCACACGTCCCAGTCGAAATAAAGTAAATGTCCTCTATAGGATCGCCATACTGCAAAAAAATGTTTATTACTTCAAAGTTTAACATGGCTGAACTACTCTTTCAAGAGAAATATAGAAAATTATCATAGAGAATTTCTTAAGATATTAGTAATATTGTGATTGAAAAAAATATCAGTAAAATTATACAATTTATTAAAAAAGTAGAGAGGAGCAATAGGTCATACTCATCAATAAATAAAAAAATAATAACCAATATTCATAAAAAGTATATATTTCTTACATTGTAAAGAAGGAATGTTGTAAAGCTTAAGGCAAAATATGTGAAATGCAATATCTAGCTATTTTTTACTGATTTTAAATTGTAGGTAGATCATTGTTTGAGATCTAAATTTAGATTTAAATATATACTATACAATATAAATAAATATATATTGTACCACGGTTATCTTTTACGCGAACTGATAAAGTAAGCTATATTGACTAATTTTTTATTGCATTTGATACTTCACTCAATACTAATTTAATTACCATGGGGAAAATTGCGATTTATTGTGAAAATCGTCCAGATAAAAAAAATTCAAATTCAATTTTTTTTATATATTTTATATTTTTACTTTGCAAGATGTTTCTTGAGTAACTTATGGGTATTACTATATATTACATTTTCCAAACCGGAATAATAACGTAGAAAATAAATAAAGTAGTAGTCTCTTATTGCAAAAAGTTGTTTGGGCAATGATTGGTTGTGCAACTTTCAGGGAAGAGAGGTAACTTCTGGATTCTCCTGAGTCGAACTTGCTAACGTTTTAATCAAGCTCTGACGAAGCTAACAGGATGATTGGCAAAACCTTAACAAGTTTGACTCAGCAAAAACCGACGCAGGAGGAATCCAGAAGTTTTGTAAAAAGCAGCCTGTGGAAATTTTTTTGAAAAATTAAGAGAGGTTTACGTTTGCACAAAAAAAGGTTTACTAAATATTTTAAACTGACATATCAAAGAGGTTCTGATAGGACTTTACCGCTACCTAGTTTTCAACAAGCAGATACTTTCTGAATACGGATATGGTACCTTGCAATACGTTATAGATATAGATAGAAAAATATTTATAGTTCGTTGCTTTTGGCGCCACGATACTTTCAAAAGATATGGACGTCTCAGGACGTCCATGGTATGTATTCCAATGGCGTTTTAAAAACGTACATGTTATATGGTTTGGAGTCGTAGAGCATTAAAATCGATCATATGGAACAATACAAAAACGGTTATCGATATCCTTTGCTTTATAAATAGCCGTGCGATTGGTATTCATATAGACATGTTTTAGCATTAACGAAATTTGATCAACTGAAAGCCAATAATTAATTAATAACTGGTCTTCATTATGACATTAGGCCACAGTACAACGAGAGTTCTTTCAACTCCAAATTCCCAATAGGTATGTAAGGTCTGTTTCAAAGTATATCGTAATGGCCTTTGATCAACTCACCCCAAAAAAGTGATTACGATGTTCATGTCTACTGTTGCTGGGTAAACCCAATAACCAATAATTTATTGATTTATTTATAGCTGAGAGTCAAGACAAAGGCGAGTAAATGTCGACCACGTGTCAGAGTGGCAGTGTTGAATAATCCTTGTACCGTGCGTTTTAAAAAAGCTTCTCGCCAGTATATATATATATATATATATATATATATATATATATATATATATATATATATATATATATATATATATATATATATATATATATATATATATATATATATATATATATATATATATATATATATAATTACAAACGTAAGTTGTTATTGCTGTATCAAAAAATTGTCACATTTTGTCACAAGAAATATCCAAATTTGTTCGGTTAAAAAAAAACTAAGAATTATTATGTGAAAATGGTGCAATTTAGCAATGAGGAAAAAGTAGACATGTTACTGGTGTTTGGAGAATGCAGATGCGATTGTAGAGAAGCAAAAAGAGTTTACGCACGGCGTTATCCGCATAGAAGAGTCCCCGATGCAACAACCTTTTCAAGTTTATGTAAAAACTTAAGAGAATATGGCAGCTTCATAAAACCTAAAAGAGATAGGAACAGGACGGCTACAAATGATGAAAATACTGCTGCCGTAGTTCAGCAGGTTGATAATAACCCCAAGATATCCCTATCAGAGATAAAAGAAAATACCGGTGTTACCATAAGTTCTTCGTGGAGAATTCTACATAGAAACTCTTTTCACCCGTACAAAAGTAAACTAATTCATAAACTAGAACCAGGCGATTATGCTAGAAGAATGTATTTCTTAGCGACATTGTCCGATTTGTATAACCAAGATGCAAATTTTCTCTCGAAAATTTTATGGAGCGACGAAAGTCGATTTCAAAATAATGGAATCGTTAATAGACACAACTGTCGTTTTTGGTCCGAAAACCATCCTCGTTGGATTACAGAAAGAGGTAACCAACGAATTTTTAGTATCAATGTTTGGTTAAATGGATTCCTTATTGGACCTTACCTTTACGAAGGAACTTTAAATGCAGATCGCTATTTAAGATTTCTTCAAACTACACTTCCGGAACTATTAGAAGAAGCGCCTCTTGACACTAGAATGAATATGTGGCTACAGCAGGATGGAGCGCCTGCACATAATGCCCAAATAGTAACGAGGTATTTGAACCGAGAATATCCCAATAGATGGTTTGGTACTAATGGACCGGTAAGGTGGCCGGCGAGGTCCCCGGACATTACACCACCAGATGATTTTCTTTGGGGCTACCTAAAAAACGTTATCTATGAAGAACCTATCGAAGAAATGGCTGATCTCATTAACAAAATTAGTGCAGCGTGTGCCGCTATCACAAGAAGGACTCTCCTACAAGTGACCCAAGCTCATCTGTTAAAAGTTTTTGATAGTTGTGTTCGAGCAGATGGACATAATTTTGACCAAAATTTTTGAAATGTCTTATTATGTAGTTAATTGCAATAATAATTTTGGTTATTAACTTGTAAGTATTTTACTGTTTTTTCATTTATTTATCATGTTATCAGAACTAAATCGATAAAAAATAATAAATAAAATCATACTAAAATAGTTGAAATCTATTGTTTGTAATTGCACTTAAAACAACTGCGATGACAATGGTTGCCATAGTAACTAACATTCATGGCATACTTGTAAAAATAAGCGTTAATCACATTTTTTATTAATCAAGAAATGTTTACTTTAAATCGGTATAACTTAGAAACGGGTAAAGTAAATAAGTTTGAGTAAATAACAAAAAAGTTTTTAAATAATATGTACTTTTGTATGCGCGTATTTCCAAAGTCTCTGCAATCGAATAATTTTTCGACGCGTCGCGACGCCCAGCTCTTTGCAGGCGTCGAATTTTTTTAACTTTAGGAAATATCTACTTGACCCCTCATTTTGACTACTTTTTACATAAATTAAATATTTCTTTTCGTTTTGAACTTATTGGCGTGCGGAGTTTTAAGTGAAAAAAAAAATATATATATATATATATATATATATATATATATATATATATATATATATATATATATATATATATATATATATATATATATATATATATATATATATATATATATATATATATATATATATATATATATATATATATATATATATATATATATATATATGATATCCCGGAGTATAGTGTCATCACATTTTTCCATCCGTGAATCAATACGTGAGAATATATATATATATATATATATATATATATATATATATATATATATATATATATATATATATATATATATATATTCTCACGTATTGATTCACGGATGGAAAAATGTGATGACACTATACTCCGGGATATCATCCGTTCGCTCGTTGAACTCCGACTGGAATCCTGCAAATCCTGCATCCGACTGGAATCCTGCAGACGTTTCGCCAAAATCTCACTTGGCATCTTCAATGCTCGCGCTCCGAAAACACTTCGAACACTGGGAGGTTATCGGCGGTGCGTGCGGTATTTATACTCTACGCCGGAGATGGTAACGGTGCTGCTTGTGCGTGGGGGGAGGTGGCTCCGCCCCCTGAATTGTAGCGTTGTTAATTTCGCCCGATCGTAGTTGCGATGTCCCCGTTGGCTGCTGCGCATCGCTCTGCTGTTTGATTATCGTTCTCCACGTGTTGGATAAATGCAGAGCGTCGTCTCTCGTATTGAGGTGTCCGGACTTTTCTATTTCGATGGCCTCTCGTATAATCCTAGTCCTAAAATCAGGAATATTAGCTATTTGTTTGCAAGTGCCGAAATCAATTTTATGGCCTGTCTGATGTTGGTGCTGAAACAAAGCAGATGTTGTTTGTTTGTTTCTTATGGCTAAACGATGTTCCTCGAGCCTGGCTGAAATTCTTCTGTTGGTCTGTCCCACATACGTCAGGCTGCACGATCCGCATGCTACACTCTATACTCCTTGGTTTTCCAGAGTAATTTTTTGTTTTGGGTTTCTTAGTATTGCTCCGATGGTATGGTCAGGTTTGTATGCCGTTGATATGTCGTGTTTCCGTAATATTTGGCCGATTTTGTCAGTAACCCCCTTGATGTATGGCAGGACAGCGATCGATCTTCGTTGGGTCTCGTCCTGCACTCTCTGCTGCGGCTGTTGTTGTTTACTGATTGCCTTGCTGATGGTACGCCTTTGGTATCCGTTTTGTCGAAGACAGGTACTAATTTTCTTCAGTTCTTTATCTCTGTTCCTCTCGTTTGTGAGCCTGAAGGACCGAGCAATTAATGTATTTGCCACTGCCTGTATCTGTGATGGGTGGTGATGAGATTTAGCGTTCAGATATCTATTAGTGTGTGTTGGTTTTCTATAGACAGTGTGTTCCAAGTGTCCATCTTCGGTCCTTGTGATGTGCACATCTAAAAAGGGCAGACTGTTATCCTCTTCAAGTTCTATTGTAAATTGAATCCTTGGGTGGATGGAATTCAGATGATCTAGGAATTTCAAAAGCTCCTCCTTGCCAAAAGGCCATACAACAAATACGTCATCAACGTATCTTGTCCATAGTTTTGGCTTCAGATTTGCCTTCTCTATTGCTTTCTTTTCGAAGTAAATCATGAAGAGGTTAGCAATCACAGGTGAGAGAGATGATCCCATTGCTGCTCCATCTATTTGTCGGTAAATTTTCCCGTTGTGCATAAAGTAAGCGTTTTTCAGGCAATGTCTTGACAGATCCATTATGTATGGCGGAAGATCTTCGTTTTCTTCTATAAGCAAGAGTGTCTCTTCTACTGGAATACTCGGGTAGAGGGATTTGACATCGAAACTTGCCATAATGTCGTCCTTGTCCATCCTGAGAGAACCTAAAATCTGAGTGAAATGTTCTGAGTTTTTAACATAGGAATCTGCCTTTTCCACTATAGGCTGAAGTGCACTGGCCAGATGTTTTTCCAGCTTGCATAATGGTGAGTTAAAGGCGCTTACGATTGGACGCAGAGGAACCCCGTCCTTATGGATCTCCCCCCACGCACAAGCAGCACCGTTACCATCTCCGGCGTAGAGTATAAATACCGCACGCACCGCCGATAACCTCCCAGTGTTCGAAGTGTTTTCGGAGCGCGAGCATTGAAGATGCCAAGTGAGATTTTGGCGAAACGTCTGCAGGATTCCAGTCGGATGCAGGATTTGCAGGATTCCAGTCGGATGCAGGATTCCAGTCGGAGTTCAACGAGCGAACGGATGATATCCCGGAGTATAGTGTCATCACATTTTTCCATCCGTGAATCAATACGTGAGAATATCATACACCTTTACGGGAAGGAGACCTTTACAGCCACCAAGTGTTATGAAAAACTAAGACAAAGGAGGGTTATTTCGCTGGGCAACTTGAATTTTCTTAAAAACTGCCGCAACCAGAACTTGCTGCCAACATTTACAAGGTTGTCTTATCATACACGCACCAGAAAGACACAAGCTATCCTGGACAAAGCTAGCAAGGCCCTACTCCAAGACCAGATCAGGCGGACCCGGTACGAAATTAGTGAGACTGAGCTACAACTTTTCAGACTCCACCTGAAACTGAGCAACAAGATCCATCAGTTGCTGTGGGACCGCATAGAATTATTAACATCATGGCGCACTGAGAAAGACAAGGACATCACGTCAAAAAAACTGTGGAAGAAATTAGAAATCCTTCAGTCAAATTCCAAAAAATCAGGACAAGTGCCAAATACAAACCGAAGCAATACAGTTCATAATATTTCAGCATACCATCTTTCCGATACAGAAGTCAGCGTACTGAATAAAGGATTTAACTATGCAATAGCTCCAAAAAGAGTACCCGTCGAAGAGATCGTTTCCAACGTCGAAGCAAGTCTTTCCACCATAGACGAACAAGATGTGGAGTTAATTAGGCAAGATGTCGCCAGAGTCTTAAGACAGTCAAAACCACCGCAGCCAAACTTAAGCAGAGAAGAAATGCAAGCCTTAAGGAATCTAAACAAAAACGAAAACATTCTAATAATGCCAGCAGACAAAGGAAATGCCACTGTCGTCATGAATACGTCGGATTATAATGCAAAATTGGAGGATATTTTGAACGACCCAATATACAAACTAGTCACCAGAGATCCCACGACATATTTGGAAAAAACAACTAAGTCCAAAATTCTCGATTCATCAATAAACGAGGATACAAAGAAGAAACTTATTCCGAGGGAAAAATCGAGTCGTTGCCCAAAATTCTACGGGCTCCCAAAGATCCATAAGGACGGGGTTCCCCTGCGTCCAATCGTAAGCGCCTTTAACTCACCATTATGCAAGCTGGAAAAACATCTGGCCAGTGCACTTCAGCCTATAGTGGAAAAGGCAGATTCCTATGTTAAAAACTCAGAACATTTCACTCAGATTTTAGGTTCTCTCAGGATGGACAAGGACGACATTATGGCAAGTTTCGATGTCAAATCCCTCTACCCGAGTATTCCAGTAGAAGAGGCACTCTTGCTTATAGAAGAAAACGAAGATCTTCCGCCATACATAATGGATCTGTCAAGACATTGCCTGAAAAACGCTTACTTTATGCACAACGGGAAAATTTACCGACAAATAGATGGAGCAGCAATGGGATCATCTCTCTCACCTGTGATTGCTAACCTCTTCATGATTTACTTCGAAAAGAAAGCAATAGAGAAGGCAAATCTGAAGCCAAAACTATGGACAAGATACGTTGATGACGAATTTGTTGTATGGCCTTTTGGCAAGGAGGAGCTTTTGAAATTCCTAGATCATCTGAATTCCATCCATCCAAGGATTCAATTTACAATAGAACTTGAAGAGGATAACAGTCTGCCCTTTTTAGATGTGCACATCACAAGGACCGAAGATGGACACTTGGAACACACTGTCTATAGAAAACCAACACACACTAATAGATATCTGAACGCTAAATCTCATCACCACCCATCACAGATACAGGCAGTGGCAAATACATTAATTGCTCGGTCCTTCAGGCTCACAAACGAGAGGAACAGAGATAAAGAACTGAAGAAAATTAGTACCTGTCTTCGACAAAACGGATACCAAAAGCGTACCATCAGCAAGGCAATCAGTAAACAACAACAGCCGCAGCAGAGAGTGCAGGACGAGACCCAACGAAGATCGATCGCTGTCCTGCCATACATCAAGGGGGTTACTGACAAAATCGGCCGAATATTACAGAAACACGACATATCAACGGCATACAAACCTGACCATACCATCGGAGCAATACTAAGAAACCCAAAACAAAAAATTACTCTGGAAAACCAAGGAGTATAGAGTGTAGCATGCGGATCGTGCAGCCTGACGTATGTGGGACAGACCAACAGAAGAATTTCAGCCAGGCTCGAGGAACATCGTTTAGCCATAAGAAACAAACAAACAACATCTGCTTTGTTTCAGCACCAACATCAGACAGGCCATAAAATTTATTTCGGCACTTGCAAACAAATAGCTAATATTCCTGATTTTAGGACTAGGATTATACGAGAGGCCATCGAAATAGAAAAGTCCGGACACCTCAATACGAGAGACGACGCTCTGCATTTATCCAACACGTGGTGATTCCAGTCGGATGCAGGATTCCAGTCGGAGTTCAACGAGCGAACGGATGATATCCCGGAGTATAGTGTCATCATATATATATATATATATATATATATATATATATATATATATATATATATATATATATATATATATATATATATATATATATATATATATATATATATATATATATATATATATATATATATATATATATATATATATATATATATATATATATATAGTGTTGGATATTGTCAGTGTAATACAAATATAAATTATAAAAAAATTATGTTAGTATAATTAATTAATAAAAATTAATAATATGGACAATAACAAACAACGGATACTAATAAAAGGTATCACAAGAAAGAAAATTCTTAATATCGTAATAGGTGAGGTGTAGCAATTTGTTTTTAGGACTGCATTTGAATTTTCTTTGTGTAGCTATCTCCTTAAGTTCAGTTCGATAGGCAATTTATTATAAATTTTTACGGTCTATTTGATGTAAGCGACAGTCTATCGACAGGTATTTGTATGTTAATATTCGGTCTTAAAGGATATACTTTAAGACAGACCGTATTATAAGAGGTATATCATGTCCAGAAATATTGTGTTTTTACCACCGACCTAGTGATTAACGCTGCTTAATTTTGATTACTCCAAAACCGTAGCCCCTTATAGAACACCCTGCCGAGCAGACCTGTACCTGTAACCGGACTGTCCTAGCAAAAACTAACAAGCGGTATATAAGTATGTTTTCAATCTTTTTCGACGAGCAATTCTTGAAATATGTACATAAAAAAATTCATACAAAGTAACAATTTATTCGTTCTATTTCATTACATTCCTACATAGTATTAATATACAAAATATAATAATAAAGTATTGGTCACTTAAACAATCGTCACTACCGCTACTGTCGTCAATGATCAACTCCGCCACTACTCGTTCTCGTTAAATATTTTCTTCTTTTATTATTCGTTTTTCACCTCTTGCTGAATTACGTTAATGGTACTATCACTAAATTTTGGTGCAGTGTTATTTCCTCTGATATGCGCGTTCAACTCTGACCAAATCATCTCAATCAGGTTAAATATGATACGAGGGTAATCTCAAGATTTCATGCCCTTTTTGTTGTGCTATCGAACCGCGATTATATTCGATTATAGACTTAAAAGAGACTGTTGTATCGACGCGGAAAGTAAATCCTACCTTGCTTGTTTAATCGCAACTGACTAAGTGCCGTTGTCGTTCCTTTTTGTCGATTGTCTCTTCAAAAAAAGAAACGCGCACAGCGTCGCAAAAAAATAGCCTGGCTGAACCAGGCTAGAGGTTAGGCAAATTTATAATAATAAAAAAAAAACTAATTGATACTCACAATTTACCCGAAAAATATTCCTCTACCAAAATAAGATCGAACATACCGCCGACCTTAAAATCACCATCTTTTAAATTTATTCTAAATAAGGTAAAGGACATAGTTTGGATATGAGCCTTTGCAAAAAACCGTTTCTAGTTCTAACTGTCGCTACTCGGCAAATACCGTCAGTTCCAGGATGAACCTGTGTTACTCGGGCAAGTAACCATCGAAGGGGCGTATTTAATTCGTCTTTTATGACTACCATATCTCCTATGTTTAATAAGGGGTATTTTTTTGTCCATTTCGAACGCTGCTGAAGCGTGTTCAAATAATCGTGATGCCACCGCTTCCAGAATTCGCTATGCAATCGTTGCACCAATTCCCAACGTTGTAAAGTATTAATATTAGCGTTCGTATAATCCTTAGAAGGTAAAGAAGTAAGAGGCTCCAGAGTTAAAAAATGCCCTGGAGTCAAAGCGCTTATGTCATTAGGGTCACTACTCAAAGGGTGTAAAGATCTTGAGTTTAAAACAGATTCGATGCAACATAGCGTTGTATACATTTCCCCGAAAGTTAATTTGTTTAGCCCTATTGACCGAACCAGGTGATACTTCATGCTACGCACACTAGCTTCCCATAGCCCTCCGAAATTAGGTGCTGATGGTGGATTAAAGTACCATTTGATTTTTTCCGTCTCAACGGCGTTTTTCATGTGCTCCACCAGTTGTGTATTGGCATAAAATTGGTACCACAATCGGAGCGGATAATATTACAACGTCCTCTACGTGCGATAAAGCGCTTTAAAGCAACAAAGAAAGCGTCAGTACACAAACTGGAAACCAGTTCTAAATGTATGGCCTTAAAGGCAAAACAAACAAAAATACAAACATGCCTTCTGGGCCTTTATCCCTCTGCCCTTTAAAGGCGTTACCGAAAAGGGACCTGCAAAGTCCACCCCTACTTCCTGAAATGGCTTGGCCTGTGATACACGCCCTGCCGGTAAATCGCTCATGTATGGTACAACAGGCTTGGGATCCACTCGAAAGCATCTTAAACAACGAGACAAACACCTACGAATAGCATTTTTCGCTGACAGTATCCAGAACTGTTGTAGATTCAAAAAATGCAATGTTTGCAAACCCGGATGCAAATATTTCTTATGTAAATAAAATATTATCAGTTCCGTAAGACGATGTTTTTGATTGAGTAACAATGGAAATCTCCTGTCGTGTGGGAAAGATTTGGAATTTATCAAGCGACCACCGACCCTCAAGAAACCTTGATTATCCATAAATGGATTCAATTTTCTTAAAACCTTATCTACGCTTTTGTTTTTTTTTTCTAGCTTATATATAGCATCAGAGAAAACCTCACGTTGTACTTGCCAAACACGACACAAAAGTGCATTGTTTATATCTTCTTCGCAAAGAGCCGCTGAACAAGCGGCAACCGGATTTTGGCGTTTTGTACGAATATTATTGCAAAATTTTACACAATATGCAATGATCCTTAAAATTTTTTCCAATGAAGAATATCTATTAAACACACCGTACGGGTCCGATATGGAAATTAACGTCGTCATGGATTTGCTCTTCTCTTCTAAGCATTCAGAGGGAATTTCGGCCGATAAATCGCAAGGCCAATGATCAGAAGAGTAACGAAGAAACCGAGGCCCATGAATCCAAGTTGCGTGTTTTAAGAATTGTGAAGGAATAAGTCCTCTACTGGCACAATCTGCGGGGTTATCGTTAGTAGGAATATAACGTCAACTATCAGGAGAAATCTTACCTTCGATATGACTTATTCGATTACTAACGAATGTTTGCCATCTATGAGCAGAGGATTTAATCCACGCCAGAGTTACTTTTGAATCTGACCACGCGAAAATTTTTTTAATTATAATTTTATTCAGAGCATCACGAAAAAACTCTACTAAATTTGACAACAAAACAGCAGCACATAGTTCCGAACGGGGCAAGGTTATTCTCTTCAGAGGTGCGACTTTCGATTTTCCAGCAACGAAATAAATTTTATGCTCGCCATTTACAAAAACCCGAAGGAAGACCACACACCCATATCCGCTTTGGCTAGCATCGCAAAATCCATGCATTCAGCTTGAAACATGCATGTGCCTAGGAATTTTTAGAGAAGATAACAGATCCAACTCACACTGAAATTTTCTCCATTTCGCGGTAATTACGGGTTCCTGGTTCCAATCAAGGCCCAAGCTCCATAGCTGTTGAATTAAACATTTAGCGTACAACGTTAGGGGGCAATCATGCCCAAAGGATCAAAAATTCTAGCCAAATTTGACAAAATCCCTCTTTTGGTACACTCGGTACTCGAAATATTACCAATTTTAAAAGTAAAACTATCAAAAGCTGGTTGCCACTGCAACCCAAGAAGTTTGAGGCATAGCGGTTCGACTGTATCAAAGAGGGGTGTCCGATAAAACCTCAGCACAATTAGTAGCCCACTTTCGTAACTCAAAACCACCTCTCTTTAGAAGTTCTGAGAGCTCAAATTTTATACGTTTACCAACTTCCAGATCGTGGAAAGCTGTCAGAATATCGTCAACGTAAATATCAGACAACAGGATATCCGATGCAAGTGGAAATGATCGCCGTTCATCTATAGCTAATTGCTTAATGATCCTATTGGCCAAATAGGGTGAACTACTAACTCCAAAAACCAAAGTATCCAATCTATACTCTTGTACCGGCTTTTCACGGTTAAATCTCCATAAAATATGTTGAAACCTTTTATCCTCATCGCGAACCCGTATTTGCAAAAACATCTTCTTAATGTCTGCTATCAAAACAAATTTATGCAAACGAAATTTAAGCAAAACGTTAGAAATATCGGAATGAAGTTTTGGACCAGCATAAAGTGTAGAATTCAATGAGACCCCATTGGAGGATTTCATTGACGAAGCGAACACCACGCGGAGCTTGGTTGACATGGATTCTTCCCGTATGACACAATGATGAGGAATGTAGTACCGACCAGGCTCATCGGTCCGACTAACGATCGACATATAACCAGCCTCGAGATATTCCCTCATAAAATTTCTATACAAGTCGAGCAAAGCTGGGTTATGATATAATCTATTTTCCAAAGAATAAAGTCTGCGTAAAGCTAAATTTTTCGATTCACCAAAAATTGGGTTCTTTAATCGAAAAGGCAAAGCGACAACGTATCGACTAGAAGAATCTTTAAAATGGGTTTTCTTGTATAGGTTTTCACAAAATTCAGTTCCTGGCGATACCGTTTTGATATTAGGTACGCTTTCGACCTCCCATAACCGCTTAATATTATTATTTAGCGACTCCAAAATTTTTGTACAATACGTCGGTAAAGAAGCGACATTAGTTTTGTTCGAAATCATCTTAAGAACGATACAAATCACCTGATGTTAAAACAAACGCTTCTACTTATTCGAAAATACCCCGCAGCATCAATGCTTAATCAAATTTAAAACGGCCCATTTACGTTTTAAATAAATATTTCAAGTTTTTACAAATATTCGTTACGGTCCATCTTAGGCAAGACCAACTTAATGCAGAATAAACATCTGTTGGGATAGGTTTTACCAAGGTCCTGCGGTCTGCGGTTAAGGTACTGTAAAATACTTAAAACGTCAAAGCAATAAATGCACTATATTTTTGGTCGTACAATAACTTACCCAACTAACCAAAACTAACCATACCTACCTTAACGATAGTGTCATTCGTCAAGAAAACCATCTGCCTCGATTTGGAAATCAACGCTCCGACAATACTCCGCGGAAAAATTTTGAATAATTCAACTTTGGCTATCATTTTCCTCGCGCCGAACAATAAAAATTCGTGTCTTAAGTACGTCGATAAGGCGGATAGTATGGCGTGCTCGTTGAAATAATGATACTGATATTTATATTGGTAGTATCTGAAGTGACGAAAATTGGGCATATAATGAGATCACTGAAAACGCTAATACTCAATTAAACGGGCCCGTAACTCTCTCGGAAGATTTTTCTGCCTCATGAACATATTCAACTGCATCAAGTAGTCCTCGTATTTGCTTTCGGAAATTGAAACGACCGTAAGTATCCTCAGCAAAGTGGCTATCACGTATAAAGTCCAGATTCTTCCGGTGACCATCACTACGATCAGTGCTATTTTCTCGCACAGGATTTCATTTATTGGAACGTAACCATCCCCTAACAAAGTATAGTGTATTTCAATATATTTAGTTTCTGAAGCTGTAGTAAAAGTAAAGTCTGTTCATAGATATAAGAAAGTGACTAACTGAGACGAATTAAGGAAAGACCCGGGCAAGCTGTAAGAATGAAATATGGCCGAACAGGTCCATACTTTGCTTAGAATTTAACTAATTATTTGGGGTTTTGATAGGATTGGTACTAATCAATATTTATTTATTTATGTATTTATTTATGTTTAAATCTAAAATAAAATTACCAATTATTTTTATTACCTGCTTAAATTACTTAAAATTATTCACATAATGTATCATTATCGCTATCATCGCCTGTTCTAATTATTATTTGTTCTATATTATTTGCAATATGGATATACGATTGTTCTGCTTTTTCTATATGTTTAACAGAATTTGCCCAACTTTGTGAAGGGATATAAAACTTCGGTTTCTAAAAGTAGCTAATGGACCCTTTCTAAATATTTTTGTTTTCCCAAACCCATTTGTTAATTCTAGTTCCGGATTTTTTTATTATTGAATGCATATTACAGATTGATCTTCTTCATCGTACGTTAACACCAAACACTCAAACTGAGACTACTTTGTACGTAAGCACTGGAAATATTTCGAGAATGCAAACGAGGAGCTCTTCCTATCTTGTTAATGTTCCGTGACTATAAGTGTAAGGTGTTTCAAATTTTTCTATTGTCTGAATCAACGGAACCTGTCAACAAAACTATATGTATATGTACTAACCCGAGCCAAAGAAATGAATTTGCACCATACTGAAACAATCCACATATGCCACCATTAAGTCTGTAGGCGGATGTAGACCAGCTCTGACAATCCACAAATCATCGGAACTTAATTTCTCGACTTCGTAGACGGCATGGGGCAAAAAATAAAACGCGCACGTAAAAAAATGTAGCAACACCAAAGTAATTATTGTCAATTTCATGCAGATTAACGCGTGATCGTGAATCTGAAAATAATTCAAATTCTACAGCTACAAAGTAAAAATGAAGGACAGGGGGACTTTTCTTTCACTTTTGCAATTATTTAAAGTCTAGTTTTGTTTTTGTGTAGTTTCAACTAAATATTCATTTCATTAAATTGCAGAGCTAAAATGCTATCCCTACTTTTATAGTAGTTCAAATTTACGATCTAGGTGGAATACCAGTCGTTATTGGTTGCCTCAAATTTGACATAAACACACATAATAGATAATATTTAAAAATTAGCAGCAAAAAAGTGTATTTGGCTTGATCTTACTTTGTTTCAGGGTGTAAAAGCGGATATTACAGCCCTAGTATCTTCAAAGCACGTCCATAAGTAAAAAAAATAAACAAATGTCCTTTCGAAGCCAGATTCTAATAATTCGTTTTTGAACCATCCAATAACAGTATCATTATTTGGACTCGTGCCTAGACAGTACTGAAACTGAATTTTCGGGGTGAAAAAGGCACTTCAGGTTTTATCGGTGTAGGATTTGGGTTCCATTTTAGCACCATTCTTGGAGCCGCCCAAGCCAGTTCTTAGTTTTCAGTTTTTACTTTATTGCTATGGGTTTTGTCTTCTGTTTATGTAACTTGCATAGAGTTGAACGAAGGTTTCATGAGCTTATTTTTGAATCTTAGATCTACATCATATTTTTGTTTTCCTTTAAGGTTTTAGGCTAGGTTTATTTGATTAAAATAGAAACCTGACCTAAACCCTTAAAAAACAGGATGAGGTATGGACGTAAGGATCGAACGAATCCATTATAGATACTTAAAACTTGAAATTGATGAACTAATTTCGAATTTTTTGCCACATCCAAATTTATCTCAAGGTTGATCGGAGGTCATAAAATAGTTCAAATGATTGAATAAACTACGCAAATAGTTACAAATAAAACTAATTCACAGAATACAGATTACATTGCCTTTAACCTCTTTGCATTCTTAAAATGGCCAAACCCATTTAGAAGGAGCCGGCTACACAGCCAAATGGTGAACAGTCATCAGTGTTCCCCATAAAGCTGCTACTGCTGAGAGGCTTTTCTCTGATGAAACCGACATCAACAACATGTCGAGAAACGACTTTCAAGATGTGCGTGCGCGAATTATTTCAAACCCTCTTTCAGATTGCTGCGTTCAATAATAGTTGCTGTTAATAAAACGAATAACAAAAATAGTGCAAAATACAGGTTACGGTGTCAAATTTAAGGGTATGTACGACAGTGTCAAATCCACCTGACTTCAATCAATTTTACAGTTATTTGCGGCTCTTACATTATCTAATAATATATGGCTGTTCTGAATCTTTGTAATATATTGTTATTACTTATGTTGTTGTTTAAGTGTCTTTGTCTCAGTGACTCATAGTTTCAAACAACAAACAAAAATAGTGCAAAATACAGGTTACGGTGTCAAATTTAAGGGTATGTACGACAGTGTCAAATCCACCTGACTTCAATCAATTTTACAGTTATTTGCGGCTCTTACATTATCTAATAATATATGGCTGTTCTGAATCTTTGTAATATATTGTTATTACTTATGTTGTTGTTTAAGTGTCTTTGTCTCAGTGACTCATAGTTTCCAGCCATTTGTAATATCTAAAGATGGTTTGCTAAAACACTTGGAATTGTGGTGAATATTTGCTGCTGTGGTGGTTACAGTTAACAATTAAATTTCATCATAAACGAAAAATTGCCTACCCCACAGTCTTTAAAGAATCTTTGCGTATAGTCCAGTAACGTTTTCAATCTAGCGTATGCTGCAAGATTAACCAGATACATCCATCGAACGTAGACAGTTCCAAAAGGAAATATTACGGTTAGAAGGTCAAATACGAAGTATGTAAAGAGATACCTAAAAACAACGAAAGATTAAGTGTGTTATTTCTTATAAATCATCTACTCTATAAACACTATGATCCACCAAAATTTGGTCTGTTCTTAATCCGAGTGCTTACCGTCTTACAATTTTCCCGTGATTAAATTCAATGGTATTCGTGTTCGACACTTTGTATGCTGCAAAAAATTCGGTAACGACCCAAAGCAATTCAAGAGGAAATATTATTCCATTTTCGAGATAAGAACCAAAAATCTACAAAATAACAATGGTTTTATGAAATATTTTATGGAGCTTAAATATAATAATACATGATCAGTGTATTTACTTACATCCACGAAGAAGTAGTGAGCACGAAAGATGTCTCCAAAACTTGCGTTTAGAGGAGAACTTACAATTTCGAATGTCCACAAAATTATAAATAATAGTTCTCTCAGCATTTGAACATCACTGTAAGGATGGATGACGTAGTAAAACGGGCTTTTAATGTGCCGCTTTTGTTCGGCCATGATCTGAGAATTATTTCTATAGTTTCTAAAAGGAAATAATCGTTCTGTTATGTCATCCTCTGTAAAGACCGACAGATGCTCAAAAAATACAGAACATATCTACTCCTTACCTTGTGCTAATTGCTGCTTTTGGATTGACGGTGATTAATTTTCTAAGAAACCTTAAGAATTTTTTGTAAAACGGAGCATTTGGGGGTAATTTTTCAAACCCAGTTCTGATCGTTCTAAGTTCGCATAAGTGAACGCCGGATTTCATTGCAGCAATTCACAAAAAAAAACGTCGAGCATCGAATATCTGACGTTTATGACAAATTTTATCTCCCTGACAAGCTGTTTCAACTTCAAGCGTATTTAGTTGCGTAGCGCCCATATGTATTGTTTTGACGGGAAAAAATTATCCTAAAGGTCGTACCCTTTAATATTGACAACACAACAACATTAAAAAATTGTCATTTATTACAGCCCAAGTAGCAAAATCAGTTTTATGAAACTTCTATGAAATGCAATATAATAATAACGCCCTTTACAGATCTAATACAGTTATAAAATTATAATTATAATATTCTTATCTGACGTTTAAGTATTTTATAAGATGTCTTGCAGATTACACAGTCCATATATGTGCTTTATGATCATTATAATTATATTTATTAACCATCCTATACAGCGATTTAAAGCTACTTCAAGAATAGATTTAAGTAATACACATTACAGAATATCTACACTTTTTAAGTTACTTTCTATTGTGGCGAAATCCACAATGAAAACATCGAATAAAAATTACATAATATATAATTAAATATGTATTTAATAAATCATAATTAAATAATATGTATATGAATAATAGAAATATGTAATTTTAGAACTTTTACAAAAAAAATTTCCGTACCTAAAAATTTTCCTGCCCAGCAGAATTCTCTGATAAAATATATAGATTGTATTAAAAAATAGAACCAGAGAAAAGTCTCTCCCTGACACCGACAAACGCCCAACCCCATAGATCAATATGGCGTTAGTTAATAGTTGTTAAATTATTATTTGTCAAAAAAATCATTACACGATGTTTTATTTAAACTGTATGAAACTCAATATTTTGTAGAGTGGTTTATATGCACACTATAACACAATTTTTCAAAGAAACAAAGGACCGAAATTTTATTCATTTTATACCTCAATTTTGAATTTGAATTTGAGGTAAATATTATATAAGGCACTAAAAGCAAACATTTGATAAAGACACGGTGTTGTCGAAACAACATGTAATAGTCTAATGGCATTTGACGCACAAGTTTATTTGACACGAGTGGAGCGAATTTTTAATAAACGAGTGAGTTAAAAAGTTTACCGAACGTGTTGAATAGAATACTTTTTCTACGACCGTTAGTTTTTGGGGACATTTTCGCAAAACAACACGAATACATTCAGTGACATGATCGTCAGAATTTACACACGTCAAAATTCAAAGCGTGGGAAATACCTCCGAAAACGGGTAAAATCCCGGAAATGTCCGAAGTGGCTCGGATAAGTGGGAAACAAAACTGTCGTGGTAAAGTGGCGCTTCCCGCACGCTACATCGGTGTGTATTTAGGTATTTTACAGACGGGAGTAGAAAAAAATATATAATTTGGTGAAAATCTGAACTTTTAGTTCTGATTTATTTTGATAAATGGATTTTCATCAAGTAAAAGCCACCTCAGTTCAAAGCACACACTTGTTTTTTACAACTTATGAAGTGACACATTTAACCAAATATAGGGTGATTCAGGGTGGATGGAAGTTTCAGATTAAACGACGTAGCAGCGATGCCATTTTGCCGTTTCTTCGAAAAAGTAGCATCAACTTTGATATTTTAAATGAGCCACTGTATATGATTGAATTTAGCGTTCCGCCATCAGCTTCTGGTTATATTTGTACGTTACTTCCGAATATCTATTGTAAAGGTTTTTGTTGTGCAAAACATAACTTCAATTAATATTTATTACAGTTATATATTTCAAATTGCGGAGAACTGACTATAGCTATAGTTTGCAATATATAATTATGCAATAGTTTTTTTATGAAGTTATAGTTTATGAACCCTATATTCTTATGTTCCTCACATATCTAAAGATTAAGTACTCTGAAATATAAAAAAAGGTTTCTATAAAAATTACCATATTTGCCTTATCAATTCCATTGAACGTTTGCAAAATTGTTTCGGACAAGAAACACGCCACGGGTGACTTTTGTGCAGACTAGGCTATCCAAAATTCGAAAATACCCGATATAAATCACAGATTTTTTTCCTGTAAACTTTACCATCCGATATCTGAAAAAGTAAAACGTTTAGGACATAACACGATTTGTATAGGGCCATAAAACAGTTTTCAAATTTTTTTTTACTTGAATTCAAACTAAGCAAATTTCTTTTACAGACAAGACAAGAAACTTTAAGGCCCTGTTGTACAGTGGCAGTTCAAGCACAGTTCAAGGTTAAACCCAGTATAAATATGCAAGTCCAGTGTACAAAGTCAGTTCAAAGCTAAATTCGGTTCACTATTTACTAGCACGGACATCTGCAATCGACAAGAACAGAATGGAAGTAACGTAAGTATGACAAGTAACTTTAACGCACGCTTATACAGTTGTAGTTCAAGCACAGTTCAAGGTTAAAATCATTTTAAATATGCAAGTCCAGTTGTTCAAAGTCAGTTCAAAGCTATACTTGATTCGCTATTCATTATTTTGTGACGTCCAATTGGACTCCGCTTAAACCAAATTCTACGATCTATATGACATAATATAACCTTAACATTATTCAGTATTTTACTATTTCACAATGTCCTGTGATTTTACCTAAATTAAGAAATCAACTCTGGATCCCCAATTTTTTGTCTTAAATTATTAAAGTACCCCAGTAATGGCTCAAGAGTTCCGAGAAAATATCTGGAATTAACACATGGCGAACACTTTGTTGAAGCAGTAGAAGTGGTTTCTGTGGTGAGCATTAGACATGGCGGTTTAATCTCCGTTCGACAGAATCCCTTGCAATCGCCCTCAAAAATTCTGAAATTGGTTTCCAGTATGTGGATTTAGTGTTTTTAGTGTTCAGTGAATGTTTTAAAGTTATAATCGTAGTCGGCCCTGTCGTTTTTTCCTGTTTCTCGCTGGTATGGTGGCCGGATGGCCCGGATGGTACGTGGTTGTAGCGGTTGGATGCCGGTTTTTTTGGTATCGGTCAAAATCCTTTTTTGCTAGCTGAGTAAGTATTTGTTATATTTTTTCTTTTTACGTGTTGGTGAACAAAAGCGAAAATTCACGACGGAAGTCGGCAATGGGCGATTGATCATAGCAATCCTGCCCAACTGAAATTGGGATACGCATATTAAATTGAAATGAAGCATTAGAAGTATCAAGAAGGTAGCATTGCACGCGGCGGTTTAACCTCCGTTCGCTCCCGACAGAAACCCTTGTATTCGTCCTCAAAAGTTTGATATCAGTTTTCACTGTGTGGACTTAGTGTTTTTAGTGTTCAGTGCATGTTTTAAAGTTATAATTGTCGTCGGCCCCCTCGTTTTTCCCTGTTCACGCCGGTATGGAGGCCGGATGGACCCGGATGGTCCGGGGTGGAAGCGGGGGGAAGCCGATTTTTTTGGTATCGGTCAAAATCGTTTTTTGCTAGCTGAGCAAATTATTGGTTATTTTTCTTCTTTCTACATGGTGGTCATTGACCAGAAGCGAAAATCCTCGACGGAAGTCGGCAATGGGCGAATGATCCTAGCAGTCGAGCACAAAAGAAATAGATATTGACTATTTTTTTACTATGGAAAGATGATAATTTCATTGAAAATTTCGACTTTCTAAACTGTTCCATTTGTTATAAAGCATAAACATTGGTTGAAGAGCAATTCCGAGACTGTTAAGGTTTTTTTCTTTTTCTCTTTCGAATTCTACTAATTTTAAAATCCTGTGGCATTCGAACCCTTTTTGATGTGAAACGTGAAAAAAAAGAAGAAGTAGTATTCTATGGTGTGCAATTAATTTTAATATATGTTTATTTGTTTTTGTTGTATGTTAATTTTACAAAAAGAAATCTTATTTTGGGTGTAAAGAAGGCGCGGTAAAAATAGTAACCTCCAGATGGACGAATCACGTTTCTGTAGACTATGTTTAACCACATCCTCAATATTGTATTCCTTATTAGATAATAATGGTTCAGAAATGCTTGAAAATCTAACAGGAATTAAAGTAATTATAGTAAAATATTTTGTTTCTCTTTTCACTTGCTTTCTAAAAACTCTACTTTTAGATCTGTTTAGATACCTATTCCACATATTCCTGTGTAAAATGTTGGTTAAATTTAAGATTAGCTCATCACATTCAACAAAACTTTCTTGAATCTGAGAAGAAACTTCATGAAATGACTCCCGAAATAATATTGGATAAAGAAAGTGATGTAGTTCTAAATGATGGCAATGAGACTAATGAGGCTACTGAAGGAACCCATGCTCCTATTATACAATCTATTAAGTCAGAGTTAGAAGAAGATTCAGCTGAATTTATAATTATTGAAAGCGATAATAGTCAGTTTAATGCGTTTTGCAATTGCTTAATATGTGGAGTAAGTATGGAAGATGACCATGAGTATTATTCCCACATAAAAGAACACTATAATGAAGAACAGACATGTGAAGATTGTGGGGCCACTTTGGGTGATATAACTTCTTACAGAGACCATATCCTCTCAAAACATACAGTATTGAGTTCAAAAACATGGAAATGTAGCATATGCCAGCTTTCCTTCCAATACAAACCTTTGTATAATGTTCACCTAAGGTCTGCTCATGGTGAACTATTGAAAACCAAACAAAATCAGAAAGCAACAGGAGCTGGAATAAAAGACCAGCTCAAATGTCTTGAATGCAATAAAGTTTTTTTGAAGCGTAGTGCTTACTCTGCTCATGTTAAGGGCAAGTGACAATTTATTTTTTCTGTTAATTTGCTTAATATTTTTTAAACATGAACAATCTCAGTGGTATTTTTTTTTAGGTCATACAAGAGTAAAATGTCCAATCTGCAGTGCAGAAATTACTAGGTTAGTTACCTTTTGGCCTTAAGTGAGTAGTAGCTGTTGTAAATTCAATTATTGCCATTGACATGGGTGCTTAAAAACATTTTCATGTGTTTTTAGATATAACATTAGTAAACATGTGATGTTGCACAATTCTGGTCCCTCTGTCTGTCACCTTTGTGGTGTAGAATTAAAAAACATTGAGAGTCTCAGAGGTCACCTGTATTATACACATTCTAAGAAAAGATTTTCTTGTGAACAGTGTGGAAGAGTTTTTTCTAAGGCATACAATTACAAGATCCACATCAAAAAAGAACACACAGGTATATTATATATATTAATCATCAAATTCCATTTCATGAATTATTAAACCCAATTTAGGTGAAAAGGGATTTACTTGTGATACATGTGGAAAAGGCTTTTTTACTCAGTACACTTTAAATAAGCATGTAAAAATGACTCATCTAAAGTTACGCCCGCACATTTGCAAATATTGCAAGAAAGGATTCTCCAGTCGCTTTGCTCTAAGAACTCATGAGAGGCAACACACAAACGAAGCTCCATACATTTGCGATGTGTGTGGCGAGGGCTTCCGGCAAAAAGTGTCGATGAGAGCCCATAGAAAATCAAAACACAACATCATAGAATTGAAAAAAGTTAAATGCCCAACTTGTGCCAAAATGTTTATAAATGATGTGGCCCTTAGAAGCCATGTAATGAAAAGGCATTGAGTATATATTTAGTTATCCTTTTGAAATGTAATTGGAAGTGTTGTGCTAGATTGTAATAAATTATTTTATATTATTTTACAATTTTAACAATTTATATGTTATTAAAGAGAAATATCACCCTTTGATGGTAAGAATTTGGTTTAATGAAGTTATAAAGGAGACAAGTTAAATTAACAGAACAAAGATTTCTTTTAAGCACTGGAAATTTCGTAAATATCTATGAAGTGCCATAAAAATGAAGAAAAAAATTTTTATAACCACAAATTATCCAAATAGAAAACATAATTTTCTATATCGATCGTAGGCTGCGAAAGTTACTTTTTTTTATATTATTACACTCGTAAATATAGGTTCGCGTTTTATTTCTAAAGATACAAATAATAATAAAAAAAAACATTTTATCTCAAAACAAAGGCAAAGGGCACGAGAGGGTACAAAAAAATTATAAACCTAAAGCTTTTGAGGATTAGCGTGCCCTCAAACACGTAGTGACAAAAATAGTCCTGATTATAGAATTTTATGTTAATGAGGAAACGATGTAATAGCAGATACAACATATCAAACCTGTAAAATATAAAAAGTGACCGTGACAAGCTAGTTCTCTTTTCTAAGAAGAAACAATATCTCTGACCCTAACCTAATATCTACTTACATTATATTTTCTATAAATGTTTTTACAAAAAAGTTGATTTTGTATGTTGCTCCAAAAATGGCGTGTTTTAAAAGAAATAGGTTAATAGTTTTTTTAATTGCACTTGTACTACAAAATGGTTTTTGTGTTAGGATTTACACAAAATCTGATTTAAATAAATTAAAGTAAGCAACTGACCCGGATTTTGATTCTTAATCTCCATTAATATCGGTAAATATTAGGCGTATTAAATAATTTTATTTTACTAGAAATGAAGTTCAACAAATGTTTTATCATGCTTATGATAGTTACCTGAAATATGCGTTTCCATATGATGAATTAAGACCTATTAGTTGTGATGGTACAGACACCTATGGGAGGTAAACAATCCCATGATTTTCTACTAAAATTCCCATTGTTCTTATTTTGTAGTTATTCCCTTACACTAATTGATGCTCTTGACACATTGGCAATTATGGGAAACTATACTGAATTCCAAAGGGTGGTCGACATATTATCAATGAAACAAGACTTTGACAGTAATATAAATGTTTCTGTGTTCGAAACAAACATTAGAATAATTGGTGGACTTCTCAGTGCACATCTTTTGTCATATAAGTAGGTATATGATGATGAGGACTGGATCTTTTTACTTTGTTGTAATATAATGTTGTCGTAAAGAGCAGGTGTAAAATTAGAGCCCGGGTGGCCTTGCAATGGGCCATTGTTAAGACTTGCAGAAGATGTCGCCAAAAGACTATTACCTGCCTTTGATACTAAGACAGGTATGCCTTATGGTACTGTAAATTTGCGAAAGGGAGTACCCAAAGGAGAGACACCTGTTACTTGTACAGCTGGTATAGGCACTTTCATTGTAGAATTTGGCACTTTGAGCAGATTGACTGGTGATCCATTATATGAGGAAGTAAATACAAAAAATTTTTTTGATTAATTATAGAATATAGATTGATACTCTATAGGTAGCCATGAATGCATTGTATTCTCTTTTTGAACATCGATCAGCTCTTGGGTTATTTGGAAATCATATTGATACTGACACGGGACATTGGACTGCTCAGGATGCAGGGATTGGGTCTGGCGTTGATTCCTATTTTGAGTACTTGGTTAAAGGGTCCATATTACTGCAAAGGTAGGTCTCTATACTGGGTGTTTTAACACAAATGCGAAAAAATTAAGGAAGTGATTCTTTAGTTAAAATATGTGGTGTGATATTGTTTTGTAGTGTCTTTATGACATTTAATATTTTGTTCTATCTAATTTTGTGTTCCAGAAAAAAAAATAAAAACATTATTTTTCCGCTATATTTGTAGCGCAAGGATTGGCTTTTCATCTTGCGTTTATATAACAAACTACCCTTTATTTTTAAGAAGGCATCGCCCACTTAAGTTTTTCATATTTCTTTTGAAAGGATAGGTATGGTTTTTATCATATTTCTTGATTTAATAAGGAAGCCAAAATAATTTTTTGCTATTAAAAATTTTAAAAAGGAAACGAATGAATATATGTTCTGCTTCAGAAATACATATTCACTTATTAAAACTTGAAAAGTCAATAATCAGTGTTTTGACTAATTTTTAAGGCCAGAACTGATGGCAATGTTTCTTGAGGCGAGGCAAGCATTTGACAAATACCTAAAAAAGGACGATTGGTACATGTGGGTCTCAATGACCAAAGGGCATGTAACATTACCAGTGTTTCAATCACTAGAATCTTTTTGGCCTGGATTACTGAGTCTTATTGGTATGCCACGCTTTTTTTATCTAAATATATGGAATTTAAATTTAACTAATGAATTGAAAATTGGGTATATATCCAAACAAAATCATTACATGACTTATTATTTCATTTTTTGAAGGTGATACTTCAAATGCAATGGGTACACTTCACAATTACCATCAAGTATGGCACCAGTATGGCTTCATCCCAGAATTCTATTACATTACCCAAACGGAAGCTGGTACAGGAAAAGAAAGCTATCCTCTCAGGCCCGAACTCATTGAGTCTATCATGTACTTGTATAGATCCACTGGAGATCCATTTTTGTTGCAAGCTGGAGAAGATATCCTTAGAAGTATTCAACATAGTGCAAAGACTCCTTGTGGATTCGCCACAGTTAGTCTAAAAGGTGAAAGTATAACTTAGTATTCAAAAATATTTATTTTAGATCAAAGATGTAAGGGACCATCGCAAAGAAGACAGGATGGAGTCTTTTTTTCTCTCAGAAACAACAAAGTACCTTTATCTGTTATTTGATACAGACAACTTTATCCATAATCAGGGTCAGCATGGCACTCTTATCAATACACCGAATGGAGAATGTGTTGTAGATGCAGGGGGTTATATTTTCAACACAGAAGCGCACCCAATAGATCCTAGTGCTTTGCATTGTTGTCACAATATCCCATCATACAATCTTTACAATTTCAAAGAACTTGACAGTAAAAAGTACCTTTTTAGAGGCATTCCGATCAGTAAAGCTCAAGAGAAAAGTGAAAGTTCAAGAAAGTCAACGAATTATTCTGAGCCTTCAGAACAAACTGTTGGATTAAATGTAACTACCTTAATCACTAGTGTTGAAGTTTCAGAAAATACGTCCTCAGTTATGGAAGGAGCAGCTAAAAATATGTCAAACAGATTGGACTTGTTAATTGCATACAATGAAATGTTTGATCCTCAGCTGATGCTGGAGAAATTCAGAATGCAAGATAAAATTCATAAGAATACAAGTTGGGAGATGAATTATGAATTGTTAAGCTGCACAGCGCAAAATTTCCTCCATAAATTGAGTATTATGGGAGAGTTTTTCCAGTAATTGTGTTCTCATAGCATTAAAGTATAAATTTTATATTGTGTTTTATTTCCCTGAACTAGTTAATTAAACAAAAAGATATATTTTTAATTTTGCATTTTTCAGACAGAAACTATTCTTTTTTTTTGTAACGTTCCACGGACACTTAAGTCTCAAGTATTAAACTTAAACTAAGAGCTTTAAAAAGTTGGCAACTCTTATAGAATTCATTTCATTTATTATATTTTGCAGGTTTTCTAAAAGATTTTATTAATTGTTGATTTTAGAAAAAATCAATAAATGTGGATGTCATGGATGAATAATATTAAAACTTTTTTTTATTAATGACAAAATTTCTTTTATAATATCAGTCAATTTATGCTAAAGTATAATAATATGTGACAAAACAAAATATCAGTCAAGTAACAACGAATTCGAAAGGATAAATAGGGCTATTTACTAATGGTTAAGATAAAATCTGGTACACACTGCCACATTATCGGAGCTATTAAGAGAGAGATTCAAGCGCTTAGATATTAAGTTAGAAAGAAACGGCATAAAACTACTTTTAAAACAAAATCAATAATCGAAAACCTGCAATATTTTTTATACCCACTAGGTAAATTTAATTATAGGTAAATTTTTGTAACGTTGTTTCGTCCATATCTCGGTTAAATTTAAATTTAAATGAGTTTAAAATTAAATGCGTTACCTATGTCCATTATAATACAACTGAGAGACGGGTAAATTCTGTCTTACATTATGTGTTTACTCTGCCTCTGTTTTGAGATACATACATTTACGTCAAATAACGACAATATTATCTAAATAACTTGTAAGTTCATTCGTCAAAAAATCTCTTTCGTTGGTTTAAAGTAGAAAACTCGATTGTAATTACATTTTTTTGAAAAATTTTACCGTCTGAACAAGGTTAGATCGAACCGTCGGTTCGGCCCGAAGTGAGCCGAACGCAAAGGTTTAATAAGTTTATTATATATTTGCTTTATATATTTATTAAAATGGATCAAAATATTTCCGACGAATAATGTGACTAACGCATTCTTTTATTTTGATTGATTAACCTACATGTATTTATCCTATCAAGAAATGCTTTACGAAGAATAAATTTATTGAATTTTGTGAGAAAGTTATTCGCAGCGTGCGCCGTTTCAGGCTGTAGTCGTTTCGTCAAAAGTATCCGGTCGAGTAAATCTTGTGAAGTGATTACGAAAATATTAAGTTTGTAACTATTATTTTTGTTTATATAATTCGGAGAACGTTTTCAAAATAGTAATGAACGGACTGGAAATTACCAAAGAGTTAAAAAGTGACATCGAATCAAATCAAAATCAGTTACAAAATGCTATTCAAAATCATCAGGTAAGTTTTCGACTTATTTTTTTTCCTCACGTCTACTTTCCGATCAACTCACGACAGCGCGTGGCTGTGTATGTATCGAATAAGGACAAAACATTAAACAATATTATAGAACTTCGCTGCCCTTTGTAAACTTTGTAAATGACTTTTAATATTTTTTTAGATACAAGTGAAAAAGATTAAGGACGACCCATATGTAAGTAATGCGACTTGTTTCTCCATGCGCAATGGCTATTATTTCCTATAAATCTTTTAGAATGACGAGTTGCTATTGGAAATTAAACGTGTTGAAGAACAAATTGTCTGCTTCGGATTTGAACAGGTGAGTCTAACGTAAAGTGCCCTTTTTGGGTATTTAGTAAACTAATGCTGGGGAAGTTTCTTTATTGCGTTTGAATGAATATATTTTAACAAACCATTTGCATGTAGCGCACTTTTAATTTGAGTTATCTGTCAAAAATTATAATTTACGCAAAGTTATTAAAGTATGGACATTGTCGGGCAGAAAGACAATGTGTATGGCATCATGTAGCTGATGATATTTGCGTTACTGTATTTTTGGCTTTGTTCAGGATTTATTTTTAAGACATTACATTAGACTTACGCATTAGACGCTTAATTTTTTAAATAATAATTTTTAGGTAATGCGTTTTGCAAAAAAAAGTATAGGTTTCTTCGTTTTTGACTTAGTTTTGTCGTAAAGGGACAATTATTATTAAACTCATGTTTGCGAAAATTGTTAGATTTTTTTTATAATTTAATTTGTAAAACTTCATTTATTTAAAAGAAAATGCCCCTGTAATGCTTAATTCTAACCTAAAAGTTCAGTGTAAAAGCGCTTGAATAATAATTATGTATATTTTATTTTTAAACAAAAAGCAAAGGAATGTTTAATTATGTACGTATTTTAGTTTTGAGTTACCAGAAAAGTCTGAAGTTAATTTGCTGATTCTACTCAGAACTTGACGCTCTCTGTTTAAAGGAATCAAGGATTCACTTATGTACGATAGATATTTTTAATAAACCTGCACACAGTGAACTTCTGCACTGAGGCGTCCCCTTTCTCGCGTAATGTTAGAATTTTTATTGAACATTAGAATAAACTTATTTTGTGTATATGAATTGACGTTAAAATGTTCTTTTAACTATAGAAAAGCTTATTAAAGAGATTGAGGGAAGAATACAATGCTCATCAAAAGTCATTAAAAAATAGCATTGCAAAAACTGCTTTAGAAGAGAGAAGGTTCAATCTATCAAGTGCACTGAGCAGAGCTAGAAAGCAACACATGTAAGTAAGATGCCTGGTCAAAAAATTTTGTATTAAACGATTTTTTTTTAAAGAACAGTTACACGATCCTCATCAGCAAATTCTATTTCTGATGAGTCCGAAGGCAAGCAATCTATACATTCGTCGCCTGAGCATCAACTCAATCCCGTTCGACCCCATGACATTAGCCAGGCCAAATTTCTTAATTATTTCTCACTGGCCACCCATGAGGTTTTCCGGGAAATGCAAAATAAACGTGCCGAAAGGAAGAGGCGAAGTACAGCAAATCCACACTTTTTGTATGGGAACAAGGGTTGGGATTTTTTCGGACCAACCACAGTAGGTTATCAATTTAGTTTCAGCTGTGATAGAAAGTTGATGGTGGCTAAATAATGACTGAAGCCACTATTTCGTTTTACAGAAACGTAAACGTAGTGCCTTCCTAACGCAACCAATTTCACCCCCAAACACCCGACAGGCGACCAGAAAAAGGCAAGAGCGAGTGTCTCCAACTGTTGGTTCAAAATTGCCCTCTACAAATGATGATCAAAAGGGTACCGATAAATTTTGTGTGAATGGAGGTTGCATATCTTCTCCCGTACCATTCGGCAGTAATGTCGACCTTAAATCTGTAAATTCGTTTCCAATTCCAAACTTACCTAGCGGGTTAATTATCGAGAGAGTTAGTCCCTGTAGCAATTCCCCAGATTCCAAATCGTGCATTATTTGCAAACAACCTGGTAAGTTATTCTATTTATCAAATTTTGTGGGACCTTATTAAGGAACTTTACTCAAACTTATTAATATTTGAGGCTAGTTACAAAACGAATATAATAAATTTAATAATAAATAGTTCAGAATATCAGCTTATATTAAAATTGTAAGTTGGGCGAATTATTAGGTAATGACATTCCTTTAAATTAAAGCAATCTGAAGTATAATTACTATACCAAATACTGTTTCTATTGTTGTTACTATTTATTAACATTAATAGGGGATAAAATATGAAAACAGAAACAGTAATGTACTCAGTGCATTGACTATCCGAATGGAACTTGATATTAGAATGTTTTAGTTCTGCGAAAATCAGTATATGATTAATTACTTTTTGTGTCCTAGGGAAACATAAAAAATTAGTTGCCTTGCCGTGTGCATGGTTTTACAAAATTCGAACATAGATAAAATTAAAGAGTTATTCCTAGAGAACTTTCATGAGTAACTCTCTGTCTGCATTTTTTTCTGATAAAAAAACACCACTTCAATTTCAGGTGCTTTGACAATATGTGAAAGATGCTCAAATGGTTTTCACGTAAGTTGTCACAACCGACCTCTCACTCAAACGCCTAGACAATGCCCCAAATGTATTTTGAAAGAAAAACGAACTATCGGAGCTTTAAATGTGCCTTCAGGGATGAGCGTATCCTATGTACCTTCAACAGAGTATACCGGTTAGATTGTCTTCTTACCAAACACGTTTATTATAAAAAAAAATTTCAGAAAAACTTAATCTCAAAAAGGAATTAGAAGAGAAACGGCAACACTTGTCAGCAGAGTTGACCCAACTGCAAAACCGTCACTCTCAACTTACAATCTCGCTAAGAAATCAGCAGTCTGAACAGGAAAAACTGTTGATGAATCAGCAATCGACGGAAGCTAAAGTCAGTCAAATTCTGCAGTTCATAGATAAAATAAAAAATTGCAGCCCCAACGAAGAAAACGGCTCTTTATAACATTAATTTGAAGGGCTTTAGAGTAAAGGTTAAGCCCATGACGAAACTTTATTATATGGTTCTTCAGCTGAAGGCAACTTGTTAAAAATGTTAAGTTTGTATTGTATTGGTCAACTTAAATAGTTTTGTAGATATTAATCCATTTTATTATTACACTTTTTTTTTTAATTTGAACGTTTTTTTTTTCCTATAATTGTAAACTCTTTTAGCCTGATTTATTGAAAGGTGCTATAATTTTTCACAAAAGTAATGATGCTAATAACCTGAAATAGGTCGAAGTCAAACATTTGTGAAGGGTGTGGTTTAAACTTTTTGAATAATTGTGCGATGTTTGTTGAGATTCAGGTAACTCATTTATTAAATAACAATGACTCACATGCGGGTTATCTAGCCAACAGATACCTGTATGCTCGAGTATTCGCATGTTCATTTGCGCATCAACGCGAATCAGGTAAACTAAGCCTGAACGAATCCTTTTGGTATATCTTTTGCTTTATGCATCTGTCTCGGCTGGTGCCCCCGATCCTATATTTGCCGCTCTTTGTAGCTGTTCCCAAAAACATCGGCGTAACTGCAAAACGATTTTTTTTTTCAGAAGGATAAAACAATTAACATATTTTAGAATATTGTCTTGGAAAATATAGGTCTTGTCAACCAGATAAATAAGCTTCTTAAGAAAATATAAGTGCACTTTCGTTAAAAATTTGCAGTTACGTCCTTGTTTTTCCTGTTCCTGCTCTTGCGACTAGGCACCATTGCTAAGCTTAGTCGTCATAGTACTTATCATAGATTATAAAAGTAGTTGGTTGGTACTCGTTTGATCTGAAGTGAGGATCATGGATAATAGAAGTCCTTTTGTGTTAAGTTACGATTTTCGCTATTCCATACTCATAGAAAATTCTTCCGACCGCTCTGATAGAAAATGAGGTAGAATATGTATGTTGAAATAAACAACTGCGGTCGATCCTAGCAGTCGAGCCCAACATTTTTTGTGAAACGCATAATTGAATTGAATTGAACAACTGCGGTTATAATCCAAATATTTTTCCATTTTACGAATCTGAGTTATGATTGTAAAAGATGTTAAGAAATGTGTATTCTGGAACAATTGGAGCCCTGTTTTTTTTTATGTGTGTCTTTTACATTACCACTACAATACTTAAAGATACAATAGGGCTGAAAGCCAGCGCCCCTTCCCTGTTAAATACTTCTAGATTATTTAACTTAGATTTTTCCTACATATTGAACAATGAAGCAGTATGTGCAGGGGATGTGGTTGTTGTCATTGTCATCACATCTTACTGTGGCAATATAGACACTCGTAATTGGATAAGAGAAGCATTAAATGGAGACGACTTTGTAAGACTCAATATTAGAAAAATATTTCTGCTTGGAAAAGCTCCAGATAACAATTACATATTGCAGACTTCTGTTACAAAAGAATACAATAAATTTAAAGATACAGTGCAAGGCAATTTTTTGGAAGCATATAGAAATTTAACATACAAGCATGTAATGGGGCTAAAATGGGTGAATGAGTTTTGTTCCAATGCACAATATGTGATTAAAATGGACGATGATATAGTTTTCAATATTGAGAGGTTGAAAGAGTTGTTAAATTCTGTAAAAGAAGTTTCTAAATCGGAGTTCATTGCTGGTTATGTTTTAAATCATTATCAACCAATAAGAGAAGTTGGTAACAAGTGGTATGTAAGTAGACAAGAATATATAATGGATTACTATCCCAAATTTGTTTCTGGGTGGTTTTATATAACAAATCCCCAAACTGTTAGTAAAATTATCTCTCTCACATATACAATTAAATATTTTTGGATAGATGATATTTACATTACAGGGATTATTGCTAGTACTCTTAAAATCAAGAGGTTTGATATTAGTCAATATTTTACACCACATTCTGAATTTCTATACTGCTGCATGGAAGATGTTAAAAACAAAGTAGGTTGCGATTTTATTATAGGCCCTAATGGAGGCAATGAAATTTTGATTTTTACATTTAACAAGAAGATGAAGCTATGCAAAGGCAATTGCCAAAGGAGAAGAAAGTCCTTCAACAAAACCTGTGTTGTCAACAAACATGTTTATTTGGAAAATGGGAAAGCAAAAGTAAAAACATATAACCTGAAATGAATAACCTAGAATAATGAAAGGTATGTACGGAGGTCTAAAATAAGGTGTGAAAATGTTAAACGCACTAACTCCAATTAACTTTGCTGAAAAATAACTTGAGGAAATGAAGAATACACAACATATTATTGAAGCCGGAAGTTATGAGAAACCAGTTTACTAACTGCTCTTAGATAAAAATCAAATCTTATCTAACATAAGATTTGCATAAGTTTGCTCAATAAATTTTGTTAATAATGTTTATTATTTTATTGATGTCTATTACCCAGAATTTGTTTTCATGTGTATTGTGCCAATAACAAAAAAGGTACAAATAATTGTTGTACACATAAGTATGTGTCAGTCTTACATAAGTAAATGCATTTTCAATTACATATAGTCGATTATAATGTAATAGGTAAAAGTTTACCCTTAACTTTCTACCATACATGAATCTTTTACAATCAATAGCAGTAAATCTCCAAAGCTTGAACTTAAAATGTATAATGTTTCTAGCAGAGATATGTGGTCATTATTCCCTAACCTTAAAAATTATAAATTTGAATAAGGTTCGTGTTTGTATTTTACAACCCAAACGTGGTCTATAATTTCTCCAAGTTTGTCGTCGGAAACCTAAAATAAAAATAAGGTAAACTGTTTGGCATAAATAGCCGCAAATTTGACTTACCTGTTCCCAATATAAATGTGTAGAGTTGTAAATTTTAAGTCTTGTATAACCATAATCTCTGCTTATAAAAGCAGACCAAATGGGTCTTGTGTCATTAAAGTTTTCTCTTCCCTCTTTGCAACCTGCAGAACCTGTTGTAAAATGAATAGGAGCCTTTGGATTAACATAAGGTTGTTCAAAACTGCCATTATAGACCTATAGTTTTACATATAAATTAATAGTATTACTATAATGCTAACGTTATTATAACTTACAGTATAATTGTAGATAGGCCATAATCTTTCATAAGAATGTTCATGTGCCCAAATTTCTAAGTCGACACCATAATTGTAAAACAATTTTTCTAAACCAAACCAACGGAGAAATGGTAATCCAATTCTAGTAAATGTGGCATGATTAGTACAATCATCAGTGTTTGAATTGCTGCAATACATTGGACGATGGCCTACCACAATGATCCATGGATGCTTTTTCCTAGAATTTTTAATATCAACATGTCCAATGCAAATTCTTATGCTTGTACCGATTTTCTGGTAAATTTGCTCGAATTAAATCTTCTTCAAGCCATTCATACTGAAAAACTAGAGGCTTTATTCCGTAATTTAAGAAATAATATACTTCGGTTGATATAGAAATAATATGTGCAGGGCCTATATCTATACTAAACATAAGAGATGCTGGTGATTCATGCATAGTAAACCTTTCACGATAATTACTAAAATTGCTAAAAAGACACAAATGAGCGATCTGGTAGATATTAAGTTAAATACATACTAAGCTTCTTCATGATTTCCCGGACATGTCATATAAGGCAAATATCCCGCTATGCTCTCTATTTGCCTCATAAATTCATCTCCAACTTCAGCATTATTCTGAAAAGGTTTTTTTTAGTAACGTAATTAAAAAATTTCAAAATGATTCTCCTTCCAACAATATTACAATAATACAATTTTATTAAATGATGAAAGCAAATCAATCATCAATTATTTATTTAATTTGAAGACAGTTTTACTTACACTATCCATATCATATGCAAAATCTCCAATATGCAAAACAGCATCATACAGTCCCCTCTGGGTCTCTTCCTGTAATCTTGCCAAAGATTGGGCGTTTTCATTACCCATATCCCCATAAATTACCAAATTTGGAGACCATTGATCATCTTCGGGTGGTGTTTTAAACCAAAAAGTGTTTGACCAACCTTTCTCACTTCCACAATGATATACTATAAAACTTGAAAACTAAATTGAACCATTAAAAATGACACAAAACTTACAATATTTGCTATTACTAGATAAATTATCCAGCAATACTCTGTGTATGTACTGTGTATGTTTTGAATATCCACCATCTACAAATATTTTGGAAGAACCATTTACTTTTAAAACAAGACCATCAATGCCATATTCGACAATTGACTCCGTATTATTAAAAGTAGACCATGTTACTACAATCTGTTTTGTAGTTCGTCCGTATGAGATATGTATTTGTTCCGGTTGAAAATAGAGAACTTGACTAAATGTGTAATGCAGTTGCACAAGAAAAAAGGTTGTAACAATTAAAGTACTGTACGAACCCATGGCAAAATCGAATTAAAACCGAGATTTTCTCGAGTTGTTAATCGTCTTCAAATCTGTATAAAAATATTTTAAATAACGAAAATAAGCACCCATGGTAATATTCGGATTAGGTCAAGCTAGGTCAGTTCGGAATAATATTGATAATAAAGTCGAAAACAATTTTCATAAAATAATAGATAAGAGCAATTAATTGCTTAAGAGTTTATTTTTCGACTCATAACCTATAAACTTTATGGTTCTCCTCTTTTACTTCTATTGACCATATTTACTAAGATAATTGGGTCACATCATTACATTAATACCAAAATCAGGATTGTATTGGTTATAATAATGCAATGCCCATAAAACTTTTTCTAAAACCATAGTCCCACCAGGGATTTATTTCCGACATGCAGGTAGCATGGCAGTGACGTCCGGTGATGAAATAATTGTTGTTATGATAACTTTTACAACAAACATTTCAGCTGAAAGGGAAATTTTCATTATGGCGTCTATGTCATTTTGGGAAACATACAGACGAATTGAAGAAGAGCATTGCACGCGGCAGTTTAACCTCCGTTCGCTCCTAGCAGAATCCGTTATATTCGTCCCAAAAACCTTGGTATCGGTCTTTTTTCGTATGACTCTGTTTCGACAGTGTTTGGTGTTCGTTTTTAAGTGTTTAAGTTCTGCCGGCGTAGCTGTTAACCGTTCACGCCGGTAGGGGTCCCGATGGTCCGTAGTATTAGCGGAAGCGGGGGTATGGCGGTTTTTTTGGTATCGGTCATTGATTTTTTGTTAGCTGAGCAAATATTGATTATATTTCTTCTTTGCACGTGTTGGTCTCTGACCAAAAGCGAAAATCCTCAACGGAAGTCGGCAATGGGCAAATGATCCTAGCAGTCTCTCCCAATAGTAATTATAAATGTATCAATTTACTTGTACTGTATACATTATTTCAAGGTGCCAAATTTTATATGAGTCCCTCATTGCTGCCAATATTGTTGCATCTATTAGTGGTCATTCAGTTCTTTTCTATCTTAACTCCTTTTTGCCTAAAAATTTAATAAGATCTGGACATATTTTGCTGCAATAAAAATCCCGTATCCAAAATTATTGACGATCTGCCGACGGCCATGATTATTATTGAATGGTCATTGGTTACTTTTTAGTTAGTTGGGTTCTTTCTTTCTTCTTTACTTCTAATGGCCACCACTGCATAAGGTCATTCGGCCAGCTTACACAATTTTTCACATTATTCAGTTATCCTAAAGAATGCCTTCTTAAGAGAAGGGTCTGGACCAATCCATCATCCTCCAGGTTTTTGTTTTTTACTTATACAAAAACGGAAACTTCTAAATAAATTGTCATAAATTGACGACCGATTCTTCAAACGGCTCCAGCAATTAACTTGTATGGGTTATTCGATCCCATCCGGCCTGGTTACCAGCGTGAAATAGGACATTCGGAAACCGTATTTACATACACCCCGCGGAATTACACATCACAAATCCGTGTACATCCACGTAAGACGAACACTATTTCCCAAACTTATACGCACTACATCTCTATCACTTCCGATAACGAATGAATATAAGTAACAATATTTTCTTTAAACGACACTAATTTCGACCGATTTCTATAAATTTTTTGGCACCGGGCAAGAGCAACGTCCGCCATGTGCAATGGTTCCATCGAAAGTAACTACTTTCGATGGAACTACTAACTAGTTGGGTTAGATCTTAAATTTCGTACGCATGTTGAATGAACCTTCTCAACAATTTTTGCATAGGAAAATTCATCGCGTATGTCTGTTATCTGCGAACAATCATTCTGGCCAAACTGTTTGTGCAACGCGCGAAGAAGAATTTAGAAAAAGATCTTTGGAGTTTGGAGGCTTATTCTCTGTTTTATAAGAAGGGCGCGAGGCCATTTAGGAATATAATACCATAACATTTTTTTATAAATATTCATATGCAATTCTGTTTGTTATGGACGACTAGTTTGGCTTGATATGGTAAATACATGATATATTTTGTATCTTTAGAGAAGTGTACGTGTAGTTGCGTACTTATAAATTTGGGTTATGTTTCGAATTTGGCTTGTTTCAGGAGGATGTCACCAAATTGACCAAGGAGGAATTTCTGAAGTTTTTAAACTGTCCCCAGTCCTCTTCACAACCCATAAGCTTCACAATTTTTGGACCCAACAATCAATTAATAAATCTTACAAAGCAAGGTGGTTTATATAAAGCTTGTGGTATTGAATTAGAAGAAAACACAATTAATAATATAGTACTGAGAATTCCTTTGCCAAAAATAAATTTTACAGGTAATATGCTTTGTACTAATTAGTTTAAATCCACTATTTCATTTGAAACCACATTTTTAGGCCTATCTTTGAAAGAATTAGCGGGACAATTTGAAACTCAATTGGCCATAACAAAAAGGAAAAAGCATAATGCTGTAGTATCACAATTTAGTAGAAACTTGAACAAAAAAAAAATTGCTTTGGCAAATCCAACTGGTAAAAACAAACTAAAAAGCAGTATAATGGATACATCTCATAAAGAAATGAAGGGTGATTCAAAAGATCACCAAAATTTTATACTACATAGTCTATTATCAAACAAACCAACTTATTATTTGAGTTTCCCTCGGGTTAAGCATCCAGAAGATGGAAGATTAAATTATGCCTTTGAGACCCTTGTAAAAGACATTAAGAATATGAAACTTCCATCAGCTTCATGGAAAATTAAAGTCATTGTAAGAAATAATAAAATCTCTGCAATAATTTTTACAAATAAGTGTGTTTTGGAACGGACTGTCACTTTTAGTGCTAAAAGTGAACTGTTTGAAATTGTTATTGAAAACAAACCTGCTATATTATTAGGTTGCCCACCAACTGTTGAGTGTATCAATGATATTGAAGTGCTTTTAAATATTATTCATACTATTAGTGCTAACAATCCAATGGTATTTTATAAGTAGTAAATTATTATGTTAAATGTAAGAATTTTGAATAATCTGTAAGTGTAATTTCCAATAAAAATTATGTATTCTTTGTTGTGGTCCTGGCAATTGATATCTCCTAAAATAATTAAAAGGAAAATATTTAAAGGTATTAAGCCGGATATTGCTACTTGATTACTACTATTAATTTGTTGAAACAATTTTAAAAGTTTTCTAGTGGTAAGAGAAAATACATTAATAAAATAAACAAAATTTATGATCCAGATTATAAAAAACAATTTACAATTTTACCATAATAAATGTGCAAATACATGAATAATTATTTAAATTTAATTTATGTACATCTTAATTTGAAAATATATAATGAAATAGATTACTTTAAACAAATACACATTACTTATTTACAGGTTTTATGGGATAACAATTAAGAAAAAAATTGCATTGGTTCAAAGTCCCTGGATCAAGGATCACTGTTTGACCTTAATCCTTTGAGATTCCGAATGTTCCATTTTAGGGACAGACTGTTGTAAGTTAATTTTATTCAAGAAACCGTGAATTTGAGCTCTGTATTCTTCAGGATACTTCTTGAAGTGTCCAACATGGGGAGATTTTTCAAACAATTTCCAGTAAACCTAAAATATATAGAATTTCATACATTGCATTCACAGAATTATAAACAATATCCTTCACAACTGTGATCAATCTAAAAATTAAAACAACATTTTTTGAGGTACCTTTATCCCCATGCTTTCCCAGTTTTCCTTTACTCTCTTGTTGGAAATTTCAGTTCCAATAGGATCTGTTTCACTAAGCAAAAATAATGCCGGAGCTTTTACCAAGTTCGTATGGAACATTTGACTTGATCTTATATAATGCCTCGTTGCAACCTTGTCAAATGTTTGCATATGATATCTATACAAAAAGAAAAATTTAATAAATATTCAAAATATAAATTTGACCATGGTAGCATTCATAACATACACTGGAGAATCTTTGATGTCTACAGTATCTACACACTTCTGATGGAACATTAGACGTTGAATGAAATTTTTAGTTTTTCTGTCTAGGAAGACAATCTTATTAGAAAAAAAACTATAATATTTTAAATGTCTTTGAGCTTACTACAATGAAACTTCATCAATTCTCACAGACCGTTTGACCCCTATATGATCAAAGAATGTATAGAAAAGTTGTGATACGATTTTTATATATACCTAGGCACTATGTACAATGAACTTTAAAATAAATTCTCCTCAAAAATAAAATCAGAATTAAATTTAACGTAAAAAGTCTTATTTTTGATCTACAGAATAAGTATAAAATTTGGGGTAAGTTATAAAAAAAATCATATATTTCTTTTAACTATTTTTTCTACTTATCCGTGAACCTTGGCGAGAAAATTCGGATGGCCCATTTTCACCTAAAGTTGAAAATATTGGAAAATTTGGTTGTACACTAATGACTAATAGGCGAAGGAAAAACTTACAATATATATTGACCCAAAGCGTTGGCCATCAATTTATTCCTGGGAAAAACTGCTGGTGGTACTCCTTTGTGTATTTCAGTAACATCAGCAGCACTGTCCCAAATTTGGCCCGCTATTCGGTCAAGAATGCGTTTATACTGGTGCTGTTTGTGGGCCATTTTTACCATTACCTCGCCCCATAGGTATCCGCCGACCGAAAAACCGTGCAAAATTATTGGGTTAAGAGTTTGGTTCTTATCCAGGAACTTTAAAATATCGGATGCAACAACCTGGGTTCCTTTTACGGGCCACAAAAACTGCCAAGGATTAACGCTGACGTTTAAAACGTCAAAACCTTTTTCGATATATATCTCGGCATATTTGTAGGTATGTTTCTTTTTCGCCATCAGCCATGAAAGCAAAACTACCAGAGGCTTGTCGTCAACGTTTTCTAATTTAAAATCGGTGACTTTAGTGTTTTTCTTTTCATTTGACAACAATGACATATTTTTCGATACTTCTAGGCAAGATATATTTCTAACTGGAATAATCATAAAACCCTAAAAACCATTAAGCAATTATTTCGTTTAGTTGCATTTACTACTTCTATTTCATTTAAAACCGAGTTGGCTGCTACAATATAATTTGCAAGGTCGAGTGGAAGAAGTTTGTTTTTCTGCCTTAAAATTGAAATTTAACCGAGTTCTATATGTGTGATTTTTTATCGTCGACACACTATATACCTAGTACGCATTCACCCAACATTAACAAGATGTTCTATGACGCAGGTGATTGACGACATTTCGATCGTGTGCGACAAAAAATGTCTTCTTTATCTACACAATATGTACAGACTGTCGTCTCAATTTAGATGGATACCAGCCAGAGTATATATTATCAATATTGAGAGCTGTTGTACTGGTTTTAATTTTAAGAGAAAATGGCAGGTTGATAGGAAAAATTCAAATCCCATTAAAATGTACGCCTATATATAAATTTTGTTCTCGTGTAACGCGACCTACCTTCAGCAAATTATACAATAAAAAGTATTGGCTCTACTTTATTTTTTGTTTTCCTTTAAATTATATTTTATCAATTAAATAATCGTAATGTCTATTTTATAATTTCTTATTTTTTACTACTTTCCTGGACAAAAAAAAATTATTAGGTAAAGCATTTTACAATGAAAGTTTAGATAATTATATCTGCTTTTTTAGATAACATTTTTATCAGCTGATGCGTTACGTTGCTCAAGGGTCTGGTCGAGCTCTAGTTTTATTACGTTGCAGATGCAATTTTTTAATTTGTTGCCGTCAAAATTCAAAAATGCCACCAGAATAAAGACGGTACTCAAAAGAGAGTTACTACAATTTTTCTTTTTTCAAAATATATGTTTTAATCATTTCCATCACTACGGGCATGGTATTGCAAAAATAGACATTAGAGACTAAAATAATAGCTCTTCAAAAAATGGTTGTTTTATTTAAGATAACTAGGCCAGTAACACAAGCTACTACAGTTATCAGCATATATGTAACTTTTTTTATAACAACTTCACAGTAATTTTCATTGTAGTATCAAATTTATTAGTATTTGTAGTTACAGAAACATTACCTTCTAGAATTGTATGGTTTGTGTGACAGGTCCCTACTGTAGTCCGTTTTTATTGCATGCATGAGAAGTTACCAAGTGAGAAACATTAAAGATTTTTTTATATTTGGCAAATGGCGGGTTTTAAGGTGTAAGGTGTTTTAAATGAATATTTGCAATTTTGAATCATGTTTAATCTGATTTAATCTGACTTTTTAGGTACTGGCATATTCTTTAATATTTCAGAAAACCTTCAATAAAGATTTTTCGGCAGCTATTTTATAGTTTAGGAATAAGGCGCATTTAAACTTACCAACAGAATTTTTGGAGACCTCTTCATATGTTCTCGATTCAAATTTTGTAGCTTATTTTTAAGAAAAAGACATGTCTTTGCGAAAGCCATTTCCAAAGATTAGGAAAACTATAAACAAAACAAGTAGATAATATCGTCGGTAAATATCTTACAAAGTTATAATATAACGAATGTCCTATCCTATTTGCTAACTGATTATAGAACAAATGAGTCGTTTTTATATCTAGCTGATGAACGACATCATTAAAACGTTCAAATTATTAAGGTTTTTGTAATAAGTAGGTGCCAAAGTACAATTTCGATAAAAGTAATCATTTTTAAACCTAATCTAAAAGCAATGTTTTTTATATTTTATATAATATAATAACATATAAAAATACCTTGGACTTCTCAGTTCAATATACGTTTTCATTAAATAAGGTATCGAATATATTATATTATCATATATTTTACATTATTATAAGCTAACTTTTAATACCTTATTATTGTGTTCGACTCGCACAGCGCTCGGTGTTTCACAGATCTTTTACAAAGTTTATTGCCAAAATTGTAGGTTAGAGTCCGGATATTTCAGATATTTTCCCAATTTTTACATAACCGAGATATGAGAAAATTGAAGTAATTTTTTGGTTATAAAAAAAATTCTGTTTATTTTATAGTTTATTATATAGTTTTATTTTTTTACAAACATTCTGATTCAAACTTTTTGAGTTTCATCTTCCGCATTTACGTCATCAAATTTAAATTTCAGTTAAGTTACTTAAAGCGCCATATTTTGCACTTTTGAGGCGTTATTTTTTCAAAGTAGGCTCCAACGATCTTGTTTGAAATTATTATTTTAGGACCATGATATGACCCTCTCTGACATTTTTATACATAAACACTTCATAACTACTGAAATGTTATTTTAATATTAAAATAAATGAAGTCTAAAAAAAAGTTTCAACTATTTATGGCGAACGGCGAAGGACGATATACACACGATATAGTTTGGAATAAATAAGATTATATATAAGATATTGCTCAAGAAACATATCCGACAAATATTTTACACATTTTACATTAAATTTTTGATTAATTGAATGTAAGGGATATTATTTTAATATAAGGGATATAATAGCTTTGTTCCAAGCACAGTGAGAAACCGGTTTGGAATTGTAAATTCTTGTCACTCAACTAATTTTTTGATACGATGAATGTTTCTTAACTGACAAAAATAATTTGAGTGACAAGTTTACAGTTTCAACCCGGTTTCTGACTGCGCTTGGAACAAAGCTATTATATACATATCGTAATTTACAACAACGGCATTGTACCCAGTGCGGACTTTAAACGTTTGAAAAACATACAAAATAATCGCCATTTAAGGTATTTTATACAGTTGTAAATAAAAATTTTATTGTATTAAATTATTTAAATCTCGCTCTATACCGAAAAGAACCTACCTTGCGAATCGAAATAAACTGAAGTTTATTATTTAAATTAACACACGCATGGATCAGACAATTCCAAATACACACACAATCGATGATTTTTTTACTTAATTAACTCCGTGTATCCAACTACCAGCAGCCGAGTAACCAATAAAGCGAATTAATGATGTTCAATAAAAAGTAATGAATATAATATACTCATTCTAACTTGGACTGTCAGACAGACACTCAGAAATCACGTGATATTTACGCTGTCAAGGTCAGACATCCGGAAACAGAGGGAGCCATAGATAACGGAATTGGTATGGGTAAACGACCCTTCCATAGAAAATAATCCAGAATTCAAAACTTAAAATATAACATCATTAAAGGTGACCAAGATGACTGGAAACTGAGAATAGCTTACATATGTGAATAATTTAGCGATATTTTTATATAAATTCCCCAATAATCCTTTGAATAGCGGAAGTCCACTTTTTGGGTTTAACGAAACTTCTCTGTAACCTCCCAAAATATATTATGCAAAAAAAAGCAAACATTTACATGATGCACGAAGGCAAATCATCTGTCTAATACTTGTAGTTATTTGTAGTAATTATAATTGAACATTATATTTTATATTCCATGATCCCCTCATAACCCTAACCCCAAGTTTCCTTTTGTTAGGTTAGCAATTTATTTATGTTTGTTTTTAGTTTAGATGTTAAGAATGACTTCGTGGTATAGCTTTCTGATTTATATTTAACATGTCAATTTTTAACACTTCGTTGGTTCTAAAGCAAGGTTACATGGTCAAACGGTCTCAAAATAAAAAACTGTATACATTAGTGAACTTCAAAAAACGTTGGTTTGTGCTTACTCGAAAATACCTTATTTATTATGATGATGAAAATGAATCGGTAAGTAGATGTACATGCCGATTATGATATGAAATATGTATCAATGAAGTAATGGTTCCAATTAGCATTTTAAGTTAAGTTTTTTTTCGTTAGTATATAGAAAAATAGTAAGAACTTTTATGAGATGTTTTTTTTAATTTATACTTTATTTTTTTATCTTTGAATGCGCCACAAAACAAAATCATTTACCCTGTCATTAATTGAGTTTTATCTGACCAAAATACCCCCTTTTGCCCTGTCCACATAGGATCCGCTTATATTGAGCAAAAACATTCAGTTTGACGCCAAATTTTAAAACTTTTAATAATCACAAGATGCCTTGCAAATACTTTATAGATTGGTTTTTGGTCGTTTTCCCACCAGTGAGGAAAATAAAGTATTACGTCTTTAACATTGGGGGTTTGGAGTATATGTTAAATTAAACAAAGTCGATATTTGTTTACTTGAAAATTATACCAACAAAACGACATAATATTTTTGAGATAAGTATAATTTAGATTCCGCGCGACTAGTTATTAGTTAGGCTGTAATGGAAGTATAGTTGGTTGCCTAATCAATGAGTTGTCTATTTGGGAGCCCCAGGTGGAATTACACTGCCTGCAGATATTTTATTAATAATAATGGAACTTTCAGTTGCCCATTTTATATGCCACATCAAGGTTCAAATGATTGAGAATTATTATCGTCGTTCAAAATTTTAATTTTACAAAAAAAAATGTGCTTTTAAAAGCGGGTCAAATTAACATGAAAGTGTGATACAGGGTGATTCGATTTAAACACATTTGGTGGGGTTATCTGGGTTATTAACAAGATGCGTAAAGACACGTATCGTATGTTATTTATGGTAACAGCGCAACAACATTAAAATTGTTATAAGTGGCGTCCTAGTTTTATCTTAAAGAAACTTGAAGATTTATTTTAATTTAAATGTTAGAATTGGTTCCATAATTGGACTGCGTAAAACTGAATTTTTGTATTTTTTTTTTTAATTTTTGAAATTATTCCAAATATTTCCAGCAACATTTAAGGAATCAAATCTCGTAATGCGCATATGCAAACAAAACTAAAGAGCATTCGCGCAGAACAATGTTTGTAAGATTTAATTTGAAAGTGTTAAATGTTAAACTTATTTGATCCAACAATTTGACAATTTAAATTTTTGCAAAATCACTGAGTCATAGTTATTTTTAGAGCTTTAGAACCCGAAGTTGAAAGAGTGAATTTTGTGTGTATAAGGGTGATTTGAGCTGTGAGGTGTATGTATGACTGTGTCCGTGTGTGAAGGTTTATGATATATTGAAAAATCTAATTTGTTTTGTGCTTTCGTAATAGTTAAGTCTAAAAAATTAATAGAGATTATGTAATGAATTAATGTAATTTAAAAAAGAATTCAATTGTCTGTCCTTTCCAACAAAGCAAGCCAAGACACCATCCACGTATCTATACCACCATAAAAAAACTTTGACTTAAAGGATGTTCTAGTATGACATTTTCCAAATTATCCATAAAAATCTCGGCTAACAAAGGACTAAGTGGGTTTCCCATAATCAAACCTTCTTTAGAGATGTAAATCATTAAATTCAAAATAATTTTGGTTTAAAGATAAGCAATCTAATAAATCTTGTTTCACCAATGGGTTAACCTGTTTCCGAGTTAGGGTGAAATCTACTAAATCTATCACACCCATAGATGGAATACTGGGAAATAAGTTTGATTCCTTTTCTTTAATGGTACCAAAGTGAAACGCATATTTCAAAAATGAAAAGAATATATAGGGTGGGTTATCAAAAACAGCGAACTAGATGCGCAATTTTCTTCCAAACCTGGAAAATTTCTGCATTACGTTACTGAGCGCAGCCATGATGCAAGAATTATTTTACAAATTTTTAGAGATAGGTATAGCAATATCTGGATAAAATCGGCTTTATTTTTTGTACAGACGGTAAAACCGAAATATAGCAGCTGCCTTTTAAATCCGGTAAGATATTATGCCACTTGAATGTAGAAGTGGCAACATTGGGCGCTTCAAAATATCTTATAAGTATATATATCAATTCCGCGGCCAATATAATTTTAAATAAACGATGTGCATAATGAATGTTTTTTACTATATTGCACTTTTCTCATAGGTGTAGTTTGAATTAAATGTTTAAATCTACGCTACTGGTTAGATTAAATTTAATCTAAACTGAATTAGAGTCAATTGGCAACACCGCGAAAAGTGCGTATTGGCTTTTATGGGGGAGGCGAGTATACAAGAGTTCTTCTCAAAGGGGCGAGAGTGTCTGCGCATAGAAACTGGGTGGGACTTTAGTCGATTTTCTAACAGCTGGGGTATTTTTGTGACGCTATTCTCCCACGAGTTGGTAAATGGAATAAATAATTATAATTGGTATGTTGCGTTGCTCAATTGCTAATGTGATCGTTATGCCTTTAGAATTTTAGTGCATGAATTTTGAAGAGATGTGAATATTTCTAGTGACACTTTAAAAACTTTGTAAATAATGAGTTTAAGTTTAATTGGAACGCAATCTTATTCGAGTATAACATACGGCATTACCTTAATAATCACCTCCGGTCATTATTAATTAATTTTGAACATGCAAATTCATACTATATATAGTGGAATTACTTTGCGTACAAATTGAGAGCACAGACGACATAAGCATTCCATATTGGGCGTCAGAGGCTCGTTTTTAGATAGTTTAAAACTCTAGGAGAAAGTGCTTTTTTTTGATAAATTAATTAGTTTGGTAATAGAAATATATTTATCTCGTCGCAATAAATATCAATTATAATTAATTTGTAATTGATTTAACATACCAACTTTAATAAAAAGATTCTGTTTTTTATTATCTTTTTGCTAAAAAATAAATTGATAAGATTTTATTACTTCCATTGATTTACCCAAAGTCTGTTTCAGACAGGTTTGCTTAGCGGTAAATCTTCCCATAAACTTCTAGTGTCCACGCTCATAAAGGAACACAGCTACGGATTTTTGATTTGAACAAAAATTAATAGTTACAAAAAACTTAAAAGCTATAATTATATTTATTTGAATAAAATATTTAATATATAATATGTTTATTCTATTCTATTCCTAAATTTATTATAATTGTTTTGGTTAGTTTGTTTTATAAAATTATTAATATCCAACTTCATAAGTGACAGACTTTTTCTCGGCCTCCGAGGGACTACAGGAATATATTGTTTACAATTTTTGTAATAAAGTTTATTATAGAAGTACTTTTACTACTACTAATACTAGCCGAAAAACTGAAAGACTAGATGAGTTTCTTTATAATAATTTGCGAATAGTCATATGCTTATTGGTCAGAATATAGATTACTTTCTCTCTGACCATGTTCAGACAAAACTATTCCAGTGAGTCAAGATGATCAATATCCCATCATTTTCAGGAGAGAAGATAGTTTTAACTTTAGAGAAACTAAATCCATGTAATATTAACCAAATTCCAAAAATATTTTGCATCTGTGTTTTGTTAGGACGCTTTCACACCTTTCCTTCGTATTTCTTTAATACTTTCCCTATACATCTAGGCGCCTTCTAAGACAGGAACTTTTTTTTTCAAAATGGTAATAAATTCTTTCGCATTTTAATTTATGGAAAAGGTAACACTCCTAAAATTTGCTCATTTTTAACAAAACTTATTTCATTAGCATTAACAGCAAAATTCTGCTTAGTTTCGTCAATGCTTTTTAGTCCCAATAAATTCTACCTCACTATTGAAGTGTTTCTCTTTCCCCCTTTAGAATTAACTAAAAAGTTTTTAACCGAAAGAGGCGTTGCTCTTCTGGGGAAAATTAAGTGATACTACTAAGACATAAATGTTGGTCACTATTCTCTTCGACATTGCTTTTACTACTACTAGATGGAAGTGTCTTTTTGATTCTAGAACCATTATTTTTAGAGCCCTGCTTTCTTTTTACTGTTCCATTATTTGTCTATTTTTTAGTCTGAATTGTAGTCTTCTGTGAATTTTTTTCTTGTGCTGACTCAGGATTGAATTGTAGGCACATTTTCTTTTTTCATTGGAGAAAAACAGTTTTTTTCTGATATATCCTGCAGTAGAATTATATCTCTGGCATGGTTTGCCTCGCATTATTCCTACATTTTTGCAGATACTCGGGTTTTCTTAACGATAACACAGCTTGATGGCGCTTTATAAAGGCTGGTATCAATCATTTTCTGGACGGTCATAGTGAAAGGAGTTGATATATTTTGAGCCCTAACATATTCTTGGATAAGATTAAATAACTCATCCCTATCGCATCATCATCAACTATTTTATTTTCAGTGTCTTGATTTAAATCTCCCATGCAATCTTTGCGAAATCACAGCAATCGGTATGCCGTATAGTTCATAAATTTCCATTTTGTACATCCTTGACTGCGTTTTCAAGTTCTTGCTTAGTGTATAATGAGCCAGTTGTTTTTCAAGAATAATTTCGTACCATCTAAAACAAAAAAGTCATGTGTTAAATACTTTAAATGAATATACCCATAGCTCTTTGGGGTAAAAGTAAACTTATGTTTACTTTTACCGCAAAACAATGTTTACATTTCCCCACCACTAGATTTGAACGTGGCAAATGTAAACACCAACAAGAAAAAAAAACTTGGAGTCTTTAACCTTGAATCATTTACAAATCAATAAAATAACGTATTTTAAAAATATTAAACTTTTATAGCAATACTTACTTAAAATATAAAAAATTTTTTTAGCACATTTTAATACCACTGCAAAATTTTTGCAGCACTCTCAACAAACGGCAAAATGAAACTAAAAATCGCCGGTTGTCTATGAAATTCGTTATGGCGCCAATAAATGGACAGACAACCTTAAAGAAAACGATGGATATTTAAATCCGATCTTTTTACTTTATTATTAAATGTACGTAGACAAATTTTCATAAACCAGATTTTAACATTTAACGAGGGAAATAAAAGATTTCGCTATTTTAATAGTATATCCTAAAATGAATATTATATAAATCTTGGCATGGTATTGTTTTGTTCGCTGACCCAATTGAGGTACTCAAGTTTTGTACTCCACAATTTGAGCAACAAAAAAGTGTAATGTTTGCAAATAATATCCTTTAGTTAGTTTTAAACTAAACCAGTCAATCAATGCCACAAAAAACTATTTTATATAAGAGAAAAAATATTCAAATATGTTGACTGGTTCAATGTAAATATAGACTACATACTACTCAAGTTATCAAAATTGAAAGATGTTTTTATATACACACTCCACGCCACCACCACATACAATATGTTTATTGTTGGATAGGCCATATTGACGGTATTTTTATTTTTTCAGAAGAGGCGAGAAAAGGGGAGGGTTGAACTGGAACGGGTTCATACAATCGAAGCCGCTAACACTTTTTTCACCACTGAGGAAGTCGGTATAGAAGGCGAGTACTTCCCATTCCTGGTGGGCTACCACGCTGATGACGATTATACTCTGTTTTTGCTCGCCCTACAGCCTTTGGACAGAATAGAGTGGATTGTAGCCATAAGAGAAGGTACGCCAATTTTTCGGAAACCAATGCGAGCTCTCTTGAACAATCTTTATAAAAACGTTGTTTCTTTTCAGCTTGTGCCAACAATATAATTCTACGTTATTACTTCCACCCTGCTCCCTGGAACGGTAGGAAGTGGAATTGTTGCAAGTCCAGCACCAAATTAGCGGAGGGTTGTCGAGAGTGTGGAAATTGGCTGCCTAATAGCGTTACCGACGACAATAGCAATAAGGAAGAACTCGGAAGTAAGTAATCCTTTTTTTTTTACCTTGTTTATTAACTTGTTGATGTAAATGTGAGACCACTTCTAAGTTGATAGAGTTCAGCATAAGGCAGGTTTGCATTTTTATTGAACCCCGTTTTTTGCCAATTAACTTTGTGCTGTAAGTGTTTTTCTTTGTAATAAATATGTTTTCGTTTTGTTTTTATCTCGATTTGTTTTTTTAGGTCTTCAATTTTATTAATTTTTGGTGATTTTTTTATTTGATAAATTATATTATTATTAAATTATTATATATTATAAATAAATAAAATTTGTAGAAATTTATTTAAATTAAGAAAATATATAAATTCAATTGCTTGGTTAATGTTTCATATTTTCGCAATTTTATCACTGGGACGTGTCTAGATATTTTTTATATGTACTTATCTAATAGCATTAAAACACGGTTACCACAAAAATATCACGATATCAGATTCTTACAGTACATTAGATAAAAGTACAGATAAACGTTATCTCGCGTTGGTTGAACAGATTGAGAGCATTTGACGAGGATTTGTGACAAAAATGAAAATAAGAATAATAGGATGTGTGCGTCCAGTTTTTTGGACATCGCAAAATATATCTGGTATGCAATCACGTTTGATATTAATTTGCGCTCTATGCAACAGTTTTACTCTTGAGTTTTTTAGCCAATCGACAGTAAAAGCAACTAATTATCAACAACACCGAAAGTAATAACAAATATAAATCGGACTAAATATTATATTTTTAAATACGTATAATTAATACATATTATTTGCAAATCTAATATTAACCAAGTTTGGAATTTGATCTACGATAAGATTAAATTTTTATTTTCAAGCGCCACTTCCCTCACGATTAATTATTTACTAACGTTTGATATAAAACTAACAAATACTAAATTTTGATATAGTCCACGCCCACTATTGCTAATAGAATGTTGTGGGAAAAATGGAAACAATTGTGTTTCGCCGCGCTGAAATCAAAAAGCTAAAATATTTTGACCGTGCATCAGTCGCATCAACACTAAAGAACCCGTTGGTGGTGTGGGTATCGCATAATAACTCATATCAAGTTTTTACGGTGTTGTCATTTGTCAAAAAGGAACCTTAAGAAAGATTAAATGAATCATCACTGATTTTTGTTTTCCTCGACATTTTATTGACGTCTGAGATTAACCTAACTCTTGTTTTAGATATATATTACCGGGAAATCTGATGTGAGGGGAAAGGAGCAAATACTAACCAAAACTAACCAGAATCGAGTTACACTAAATACTAAAGAACAAAGTAAATCGAAACCCCGAACTAAATGAAAATGGTCCTAATCGTTCATCAAGACTGGCAGCCTTGCCGGCAGTAGTAGAGTAGTAGAAGTCTGCATCAACCTGTTCAAATTTTAAATATTGTGATTTATTAGCAAAGAAGAGAGAAACTAGTTCTACATTCCTTACAAACTCTAAGAATAAAAGGAAAGAAATAGGGGTCTGAGAGATAAAAACAAAGAATTTTCACGCGGGAAGCAATAATCGTACTCTTTTCTAACAATTCTGCCTTTACTCAATATCGGGGCTTTATCCAATTTTCTTACAAGTAAGAAACCAATCGATATTTCTGAAACAGACTTTATCTAAACGAAAAATGTGATTACCTCAACGCAAGAAACACGTTTAAATATATCGTCTACTAGGAATCGTTCGTCGGATGTGGTGCTCGAAAATTGATGTTATAAACATTATTGCATGACAATAATTATTTGAAATTGCGCTGGATAGGCACGAATGCCGACTTTCGCGAAAAAAAAATCTGCGCGTCACAAAGGTTTTGTTTTTAGTTGCTCTTAAATGTTAATTTTAAAATAATAATATTTAACAAAGAAAACTGATATTTCTATTCTCCATTTTTGGTGCTACCATTCGTTTTGTATAGGTAAGTTCAACTAATGCTAAAAGCAAAGTTATACGCGTACGAAACTTAAAATTTTTGTTGGATGGCAGCCGTGACCAATAGCAATAACACATAATGGTTAACAGTATTTATTTCACATTGTAACATGTTACAACGTTAGGTACAACAATTACTTAGGTACCAAATAAATTTGTCGTTTATTATCGTTGGTAAATGATATCTAAATATTCTGAAGTACAGGGTGATTCACGAACCGTACGTATGGTATAGACGTATTCATTTCTTTGTCACAGTGCCAAATCATTTCACTTTTCATCATCTGCATCAAACTGCATTTTAGCTCTTCCTTTACATTTCTGGACCGGTCAAATAAATGTTCAAATTTTCGGGACATTTTCCATTGTAATTAAAGACGAACTCCCAAATTGATCGTCATACTACGTATATTCACCTACGTCAGTTTCGTTTGGATATTTCCAGGATTTTACCGCACGGGTTTGCGAGCAATCGAATGTTTTTGGAGATATTTCCCACGTATTGTTTCATGAAAATTTACCCAAAAACTAATGGTCGTAGAAAATAGTATAGTATGCAACAAGTTCGGTAAGCTTTTTAAGTTACTCGTTTATTAAACACTCGCTCTGCTGGGCTCCGCTCGTACCAAATAAACTCGTGAATCAAATGCCGTTTACCGCACTTGTTGCATAATATACTATTATAGTGAACTAAGAACTTAACTTATAAGTTCAAAATTTGAAACATTTCATTAATTTTAATAAAGCAACATATTCCTTTAATAAACCAACTTTATTGATACTGGGGAAAAACGCAATTTTGTCCACTCTACAGAATAGGTAATTGTAAATTGCGCGCGTTCACTATTTGACGAATGGAAAAAAGAATAATATACTATATATATATATATATATATATATATATATATATATATATATATATATATATATATATATATATATATATATATGTATATATATATATATATATATATATATATATATATATATATATATATATATATATATATATATATATATAATGTTTCAAAAACGCGCCAATGCTCGGTTGCATATTTGTCGTAAAAAAGTTCATATAAGCGTAGGTCCGCAAATGCCTAATTTCCAAGATACATGTTTAGTACTGCCGTTTTACAATACGTTAAATATTGTTTGCCCGAATTTGTTGGAATTTGGCAACGTCGAATCCACAAAAAGCAGAACTTTTTAACTCTTGAGTATTTTGCATCGTTTTTATGAACATTTATTTTTTGGACCATTTGATTATAATAAACAATAAAACTACCAAGCTAACACCAAAGAAAATATTGAAAATGGTCACCATGATATGACCCCTATGATATAAGGATTTTGGACATTATGTTCCTTACGAATACACAGTACACTACTACTCTGCTACTGCTACTACTACCAACTAATTACTAGAGAAATTGCTTGCTAAATAGCTTCCTGAGATGTAAACAATTTTACCGGATTTATTATCTAGTAGCTGGTTGATGAATACGCGTTTATTAGGCCATGGTACCTAATCTTAGAACCTGTAAAAAATTAAAAAAAAAAGACAAAAATTGTTTGTTGTTTTTTGTGAAATTATTTTAGTGTAACAAGGAACTAAAGAAAAGAGATAAACTATCAAAATATGGATTGTGGACCAAACTTTTTGTTTTGCTAGTCAAATTATATTGCGTAATTTTATTGTATTTTTTTATTTATTTTATTTATTTATTGTATTTATAATACGTCATTAATGAAACAAAGCACTTTTACTCCAGAACGTATAAAGCAAACTGGTCCACTTGCCACTTAATTTACTATTAAAATAAATAAAAAATTTACATCTTTTTTTAATGCATAAAAAAATAACTGCCACTAGATAACCACCTCAATAAATCCATACGAATCGATAAATGTTAAAAGAGTTATTATTGCTGTAGCCAACATTTGAGGAACGGTTGTTGAAACCTGTTCTAACGGTCAACAAGTTGTTTCTCCTTGACTCGACAGTCTTCTTAACGCCATGTTTGATGGCAGGCGATCGTCTTTCTGCCCGCGTTAGTTACGTATGTAATGGTTTTCAGCTGTTTTCCGTGGTCGCAAAGGTCCGAAATTCATTGAAAATGCAGTTTGATGTGTTGGTAAACGTTTTCAGGAATGCCACTGGTATGTGCCAATTCATTCAGGCCAGTTAATTGAGAAAAATATGGTTGGTGATTGCGGTGAAGGTTTTTATTATTTAAGGTCATCCGCTGTAGATGCGATTAGCAACATATTTCTCAAAGGATACTTACGAGCTTCGAAATATAGCGCAGGTGTATTTAGTTCATTATTAATATCCTTATGTTTAGGAGTAACAAGACTGCAAAATAACCTAATTTATAAATTAGTAATACAAAACTAGGCCACTAAAATGACGTTTTGTTTAAATTGACCCACATTTCCATTAAAATATCAATTTTCGATAATTGCCAACCGAAATTATTTCCTTTTAAATTTCCATCTTAAAGAATGATACATTTTTTGCGAGGTGCTGTAAGTTTATAATATTTTTTTCCGGGAACGAGCGTTCAATTTATAATGTTTTCACATTATGCAATTTCTGGGTGTAGGATTATTCGCACCCGTTCGTAGTATGTCCGATTGTGGGACTATTTTCGCATCATCATGGGGGAAGTGGACATACATATTAAATCACTCAAAAAGCCACTTTAGATGATACAACAATCAGAGGTCAGTTACATTTGAATTGCGAAAGCACCTTTTTAAAAGTGCATTTTGCATACGCGATCCTAATTTGCACAAATTTTCAAAATTTGAATTTAATTTTTAATGCTTTTCTTGCCAAAAACGTAAAAATTTTGCATACATAAACGTTTGAAATTTAGCTGCCCTACTTTTATAAAAGGAAAAAAAAACATTTTGTTAGAGATTTTATCCCTTTTTTAAGAACTTATAAAAATGTAGGTATAATGAAAATGAGGAAGACTGTGTTAGTGAGTACGTAGTCTCCCTTGGAGTAGGCGTCTAATGCTGCATAATTCTGGCTGTAGGTATATTTACCGGTTTCGCAACTAGAGAGTCTCAACAGTTTCCGCAAGAAACAAAAAACCGAAGCCCAAATTCAATCGTCGAACCTATATCAACCTCGCATAAGGTACAACCTTTTTTAATTGAGAATATTTTGATGGCATAAATAGCAACGTCGAAGGCCACAAATTGTTTTTAAGAAAATAGCTGACGCCTCCTTTGGGCAAAATTTCTCAAAGGTAATCCACGAAAAATCAACGGAAAAGCGGAAATTTCCAGCTGTCGATTTTATTTTGAAAGTTAGAAAAACGGGGTTTTGAAATTAACTTGCTAGATCCATGTGACGGGAGTTACATTTTAAATACCTGCTATACATCATAAACATCAATTGCAGTTTATTTTTGTATTCATGCATATATGATTTGTTTATAGGCACTCAATCAGGTACAATTATGCCCGGGGGCACGCCGGGTACTCCGTCTGCCCGTCAAAAGGACAACAAGCCCGTCCAAAGGTCTAAGGTGGTGGTGGCATTATACAATTATAAAGCCATAGAAAGTGGAGATTTATCTTTAGAGAAAAACCAGGAGTATGAAGTTTTGGAGGATTCTCAGGAACACTGGTGGAAAGTCAAAGATTCCAAGGGGTAAGCATAGGTGTTTACACGGACTATGAAAGTGAGTTTTTTCTCTGTTGTAAGCTGTAAGTATTGTAGCTCAGAGGGTATCATTTCTAACATTACGTTTCCATTAAAAACTAAACTAAAAGTAAAATTTCAGTAATACAACAGTGCATAAAATATTCATTACATTATTACGATTATTGCCCTTTTTTACGAGAGTTAAAATTAAAATATTTTTTCTACTCGTTACTCTAAAATTGCCGATACGTTTATGAACTTCATCAAATGTATCAAAAAAATCCGATCACTTCCAAAGCTGCGGCCGAAGTTGATGTCTTAAAGTGATGCTTGATTGGTGTATATGTGAGATTTTGGGAGTACAAAAATATAATTATATTCCCTATCCCTATGCGCATAAAAGTAAAAGCTGCGGGTTTGTTAAAGTATTAAATTGAAGTCAAATTATCAATTATTTCATATTTCTACTTATCTATACATTAAAATATACATTGAAAATAACATTAAAAACCTTGATAAAACTTTGAATAAAATATACAAATATTAAAATTTTTAATATTTTGAAAGAACCTAAATCCAAGGACGACTCGAGCATTATATTTTTTTTCTCGTGATTACATTTATTGGTTTAGATGGTCCTCCATAAAATGTGGCCTTTAATTTTAGCAACGTTGGATTCATTCCGAGCAATTACGTGAAGGAAAAAGAGTTGCTAGGTCTTCAGCAATATGAGTAAGTTTGCAGCAAAATAAAATTAACCAAGCATTTAATTTTGTACAACTATTTTTAGATGGTATGTAAATGATATGTCTCGACAAAGATCAGAATCTCTGTTGAAACAAGAAGACAAGGAGGGATGTTTCGTTGTAAGAAACTCGTCTACAAAGGGACTGTACACTCTTTCATTGTACACAAAAGTGTAGGTCACATTTTGTATATGCCCGTTTTAAATACTTTTCTAAATTATTTTTCAGACCCCATCCGCATGTAAAACATTATCACATCAAACAGAATTCCCGGGGAGAATTTTTCCTGTCAGAAAAACACTGTTGTGTCTCCATTCCCGAATTAATCAATTACCATAAGCACAATAGTGGAGGACTGGCATCAAGACTGAAAACAAGTCCTTGTGATAGACCTGCACCTGCTACCGCGGGTCTTAGTCACGGTGGGTTACCTTTTATTTTTATTTTGGATGTAACAGTAAAATCATATTATCTGCATCAGATAAATGGGAAATAGATCACAGTGAACTGATGCTTCTGGAAGAACTGGGTTCTGGACAGTTTGGTGTTGTTAGGCGGGGCAAATGGAGAGGATCTATCGACGTTGCAGTGAAAATGATGAAAGAAGGTACTATGTCTGAAGATGATTTTATAGAAGAGGCCAAAGTTATGACGTAAGCTATATTTATTGTGCTATGTTATATATATTTCTTAAATTTTGGTTCATTTACTCTTAGAAAATTGCAACATACCAATCTGGTGCAGTTATATGGTGTTTGCAGTAAAAATAGACCAATTTTTATTGTGACAGAGTATATGCGACATGGTTCATTACTGAACCATTTAAGAAGGCACGAGCAGTCATTAAGTAGTAACCAAGGTCTGCTTTTGGACATGTGCATACAGGTATCAATGCGGTTTTCATTTGTCAATTTTCAAATTATGTTTAATTTTTTTTTTGTGGGAGATCAAAAGCTGAAAAAAACACTTCTAAATTAAAAAAACGAGATGAATTAATTTTATATATTTTAAATAAAAAGGACATATAAAAAAAAATTCAAAAAATTCATTGGCTAAGAAAAATCAATTTTATAACACAAACACCATTTCTTTTAGTTTATGTTTCAACGGATCTATAAACATTTTACTTTAAATCTTTATCATACAGCATGTTAAAAGTAGGAGCATTAAAGGGTTATGGTTTAAAGCTGAGAACTCCTTTGGTAAATTAAAAGAGTAGGACACTATTTGATTTGGTTATTAATCAGCGGCAAACGACATTCCAGTGATATTTGGTACACTACTTTGGGTCCTTTTCACAACTTTTCAATTTGTTCATTGGTAAGGAATATTATAATTTCGCAACATAAATATTAATTTTAAGTAAATTACCCTCTCTTGCATTTTTCTCTTGTTTCTTTCGGTTTTAGAATAAAGAATCATTATAATTGCTCATGTCGTTTTAATTGAGGTTGGTAGAGCAATAATAATTATTATTATTTTGATAAGTTATTGAGAAACTCTGAGGATCTTCGCCAGTGAAATAATTGAAAAGTTTAAAATGGATACAAAGTAAAAGAAATCAATAATAATAATTTTTTCAACACCATGTATTTCGAAAACGAAGCGACATTTCAACAGATTTTATACCACATTTTCGACTTAAAATTGGGTAAAGCATTATTCTCCTTCCTTTTGTCAGATAGGTTCAAGAACACCTTGTATTTTAAAAAAATAGATTTTCACTGCCGTGGTCAAGAGATCATGGCAGGAGCTGTAGGAAAATAATTTATAGCAATTTTTGTTATTTTTTGAAAATTAAATTCACTATATTTAACCATTTCCTAGAAAATATTGCTTTTCAATTATTTTTAGATATGCAAGGGTATGGCATACTTGGAAAGGCTCAATTACATTCATAGAGATTTGGCGGCGAGAAATTGTTTAGTTGGCACTGAAAATGTTGTAAAAGTGGCTGATTTTGGACTTGCTCGGTACGTTCTTGATGACCAGTACACATCATCCGGTGGGTCTAAATTCCCCATCAAATGGGCCCCTCCCGAAGTTTTGAATTATACTCGTTTCTCGTCCAAGTCCGATGTGTGGGCTTACGGTGTATTAATGTGGGAGGTGTTTACATGTGGCAAAATGCCTTATGGCCGTTTGAAAAATAGCGAAGTGGTAGACAGAGTTCAAAAGGGTCTAATTTTAGAGAAACCCAAAGGGTGTTACAAAGAGGTCTATGATGTAAGTATTTTTAGTTAATTCTAACCCATTTAAAATGGCCAATTTTATTTTTTGTAGGTTATGAGAAAATGTTGGGCGCATTTGCCAGAAAACCGACCATCCTTTAGGATATTGAAGGACACTCTTCTAAATGTATCTCAAGGTATCTTAGTCGATTGACTGGCCCAATTTGTATGCGACACCGTGGCCAGAGCAACGTCCCCGTCGGGAATGCCCTGTACCTCTTCTCAAACGGACGATTATGAATTGGCTTGGTTAGGTATATGCAGAACACTCTGTAGGGAGGCCCAGCACACGAAGAAATTGAAATGAGTGGTGAAGCTGAATTTGTGAAAAATAACCAAACCTTATGTATTTATTAATCAAATACATAGTTCATACTGCCAAAGTAACAAAGCAGTGTGTGATTAAATTGAAAGTCTTCTAAGTGAGGCTTTTTTACATACCTTACACTCTGTACTAGTGTATTTTCTGACAAATTAACTAGGTTTTTTTACCAAATTGTGATATTTATTTTTTAGTATCTTTATGTAATTCTTATATACCAAGTGAGACAAGAAATTGGAAACGCTGTAGCTTTAAGTTGTCCGAGACAGCGATTGCAGTAATGGCTCAATATAAGTCAAGAATGAAGTTTTTCAGCATTGTTTTCCCTTTGGGCTTAAATGCATATATTTACATTTTTTATGGTCCACTGAATTTATGCTTTTAAGTCCCTTTCATTTCTACTCAATTTGCATTTTTTGTGACCCACTGAATTTATACTTTTAAATCCTTTCAATTTATGCTATACATTTTTGAATTTTTAATATTAACACAATGCAGGGTACTAATAATATTCTCTACAAAATGCGGGTCTTTCTTAACAACAAATGGACATGAGAAACTAGAAAACAAGATTAAAATGCCCTTGATGATGATGAGCAAATTAAACGGAAGTTTAACTATTAAGTTTTTGGTGGTAGAGTGCAAACCAACTAAGATGCCCAGAGCAATCTTTGACGTCAGTGAGAAGAGAATGGATATCAAAATAAATAAGAACTAATAGTTCAGATTTTCACGAAATTATATATTTTCACATGACAATTGTTTCGACAACACCATGTCTTTATCAAATGTTTTGTGAAAATGGCAACTTTTAGTTTTTATTTATTTTGTTAAAATGGATTTTCATCAAGTAAAAGCCACCTCAGTTCAACAGAATGGATATGTTTTAGTCAGACAGATGAAAAGTATTCTACTCTCCTAAAAAGCTCTGTAGATTTGGGATAATATATTATTTTCTTCATTTTGCTTGAATATTCAGCTATTTATTCTCCATTAACATGTAATTAATATATAGTTTTATAAAAATAGGGACATTAAAAACTGCTGAGTGTTTCGCTTTTCTTGTATCACCCTTATAACAATGAATAAAATATTTTTTTTAACTTTATAATTCATTGGCCACCAAATGTTTTATAAACCACTTTTTATCTATAGCACTGCCTTTCAACAAACTTCTTATTGAAAATATTACCATAATACTGACATACTGACATCATTTACTTTGTGCGGTAACAAAATGAGTTTTCAATACAAATGTATATTAGTGTTAGTAAAGTTTTAGTGATCCGGAGGAACCTTAGTTGATTGTATAGCATAAATACATTATCTGTTGTGTTCGATGTATTGTGTTATCTTGTTACTACTAGCACTGATCTATGAAGAATAGTTATACTGAAATAAATGAGACAACAAATTTTAGTCGATTTTTGAAATCTTGTTCCACTACCGATTAAAAAGAGATATTATGCAGGGTATCCTCAGTCATAAAGGAAGATAAATAACATATTTCTGTTTTATTGCTGTATTCTAGACCCATGTTTTAGGTTAAAAACACCTTAGCTCAAAATGTACAAAGCCCGGAATGTACATAATTTGTAATGTAAGCATTTTACTTGTGATTAGATAACATTAAGAAAATGTTCAAAATTTAAAATGAATATTTCCTCATTTTCCCCTTAATATTTTTGATTGGGACTTTTACCCAATCTCCTAAGCATTGTGCAAGTCATACAATGAGGCAGAACAGCAGTAGGTTTTTGTAGCATACATTCTGGCATATTAAGTCACTCAACTTAGTATATATAAGTGCAATGACATAATATATTGTTAATATATGTTGGTATGAAGTCTTAATCTTCCTCTTCGCATGATACGAAAACGTGTTGCCTTAAAATGCGTCTCAATGTGTGCCTTGCCCAAATGTTTATTTCTATGCAATATTTGATGTTCTAAAAATCTGAAAAACAATAACTGTTGTGATAATAATAAAAACTATACAAAAATAATATATTGCCACTTTTTGTAATAAAATGAATTAACTGTTTTAGTTACTGTAAATTTCTGAATCCCATTTTTCACTCAAAATCACCCTGAACTTGTATAAATAAAATAAAACGTGTAAACTATACACCACTTTTTATTTATATGGATTGAAAAACTAGATTATCAAGACCCCTCACAGATGCTGGATTGTTTAGTTCTCCAGTTATTTTAATCGAATTAATAAGCAAGAAGGTTTGTGGAATTCTATAAACTGCAAATGAAAAAAGTTATATAGTTTCGTCAGCATCAGCTAGCACTAAACTTACAGTTTATCCTCATGTACTGCTTTCGCCTTTTTTTCTTAAAGTGTGTTTTTGTATGTGACAAAGTCTTTTCTATTACTGTTGCTTCAATTTTCGCCAAATCTTTTTGTATTAATGGGCGCCCTATTAAAGAAAACTCTGCAGCCCCAAGCACCATTATCTGAAAGTAAGAACATTAAATGACTGCTTGGAAAGAATCTATTATCTACCTTATCTAAGGAAATTTTATCACCGCAGTCTGGCGGCCAATATCCCTCGATGACAATAATATCGCCTTCTGTAATTTTGAATTGTTTTCCAGCAATGTGAACAACAGCAAAAAACTTATTTGATTCTGAACTTCCACTTTGATTAACATTTTTTATTACCCCTTAAAAATTATTATTATATTCGCATCTTTAATTTCTATTTGCAAAGAATTTACTTTCAATTAATCGTTGATCTCGATCTTCGTCGACAATCTCGTAAGGTGTGAGTACGGATGAATAAAAATGTTTACTATTTACTAAAGACATTGCATAATTTCCAATCTGGGCTATAGATTGCCTGTTGCAATGTGAATTTTTGAATGCATAATAAACTCGTCCCAACAAACTTGCCATATCTAAATTTACAATGTTTAATACAATATTACAATATTCAATAAATGTTTTTAAAAAAATGATTTTTTGATGGTTAGGTTAATTAAATCATTATTCTTTTTATTTCCGATAGGCAAAGGGCTAAAATCTTTCGCTCAAAACTGATTTTAGTGGTACTTCAACATTTGTGGTTTATCTTTTCTATGCTACGACTTCGTAAAATTGAACTGATTGACCTCTTCAATGTGTTTAGCTACTTTGTTAACTTAGGAATAAACAGCGAGCTACCCACAAGGAATATTATGACATTTGATTTTTTTGAGGAATTTTGAATCTTCTCTGATTTTTGTATTTTGTATTTTTAAAATTAAAATCGTTGCGAGAGCTACCAGAATTGCCTCCGCGAAGTACCGGTAGTTCACGATCGACAGATTGGCGACCGCTGATGTAGATAATTGTAATAATAATAATACCGATCTATGATTTGAGGTTATATTAACCTTAGTATTTCGTGATTAATCTTTTACTTCGATATGGAAAAAAGTATGTTTTACTATTTTGGAAGACTTTAACATTTAGTTTTTAAAATTCCAGAAGAAGTTGCGGCAAATCGTGACAAAAAACCTGAGAAAGTTAAAAGCGATAAAATTCAAACTACAGTATCAGAACAAAATTCAAACAAGGAAAACGAGAAACTAAAACGAAAATTAGAATGGGAAAAGAGATTAGCTGAGCAAAAATTGAAAGGCAAAACCGAAGAAACTCAAGATCTTAGCAAAACAAAATTAAAGGCAATTCGCCGGGAACGCCAAGAAGCTCAACGTCAAGCTAAAGCTGAATATAAAGGTGAGGTTAAAGGTACCAGTATGAGAATTGTGTAAACATTTTTTTTTATGTAATTTGTTTCTTAGTCCAAGAAAAACCAAAATCCAAAAGGGAAAAAACAGATTTACAAGTACAACATACAAATACTGTAACGGAAAAGCCTTTAGAGGTGAAAAAGTCAAAAGCAAAATATATTCAATTTGTTCAGCACTTGTATCGACAGTCAAGTCCAGAGTATTCAAAATTTGTAAATTACAAAGATGTCCATGCAGTTTTTGTACATTTGGGGATACAGTATGCAGAAAAAGTAATATTAGGTTCCAACGCAAGATGCTTAGCTCTTTTGTCAGCAATGAAATACTTAATTAATGATCTTCAAACACCTCCAAAACAAGAGTTTGGCAGATACCTGGAATCAGTTCTTCAACATTCTACAAATTACTTGCAAAATTGCAGACCTTTGTCGGTATCTATGACCAACGTCCTAAGGCACTTCAAGTTACAGTTGACACGTATGGATGCTAATTTGACAGACAATGCAAAGAAGGCTCATTTACAAGAAGTTATCGATCTTTACATCAATAATGATATTAAAAAAGCTTGGGATGCAATCTCTATGAAAGTAAACCAAAAAATAGTTGATGGTGATGTTATTTTGATATTTGGGTGGTATGTTTTTAAGGGAATAGTTTGATTGATAATCACTAGTGATTTTTAGCTCATCTCTAATAAGGAAAATACTTTTTGAAGCTCATAAAGATGAGAAGAAATTTTCAGTAATTATTGTTGATAGCAGGCCACTTTTAGAAGGCAGAGAAATGCTGAGAAGGCTTGTAAGCTTTGGTATTAAATGTACCTACATTTTTATTAATGCCATAAGTTATATTATGACAGGAGTTACCAAAGTGCTATTGGCGGCACATGCTTTGTTAACAAATGGATATGTTATGTCAAGAGTTGGTAAGCACATTTGAAAACAAATACATTTTTTGTTTTTTGGAGATACACTGGTACATTTTTACAATTTTATGGATACATACTTTTTGCATAAACATTTTTAAATTAAAAAAATGCTTAAATTTAAATTAAAAGTTAATAATTTCAGTGTTGATAAAGTTTAAAAATAAGAAAACTATATTCTGTTTCTAGTAAGATAATATTTTGAATTGAAATAATATGATTTTTCTTGCTTTTTGTTCTTTGAGCATTTTTTTACAGGAACTGCGCAAGTGGCTTTAGTAGCTCAGGCTTACAACAAACCAGTTTTAGTATGTTGTGAGACATACAAATTTAGTGAGATGGTACAGACACATGCTTTTATTTATAACGAAATAGGTAAGGCAGTAGCATAAAATGGACGTTAAAAGAGTAAAGAGTAATTTTTTAGATAGTTCCACATCTCTTTTTAAAGCAGGCACCCAGGCTCTTGAATCGCCTTTGGCTGCTTTAAAAGATAACCCAAAATTAAATGTACTTAACCTTTTATATGATGTCACACCACCCGACTTGGTAACTGCAGTGGTCACCGAGTTGGCAATACTGCCATGCACCAGTGTGCCCGTCGTCTTGAGAATTAATGCAAGTGAAACTATTCTATAGCATTTTAATAAAAAATATATTTTGTATATTTCTGTTTGTTTTACTATTTGCCTTCGGTAATAGTGGTAGGTATTGACCTATTAAATGTGATGGACCAGAAAACTGCAAGGAATATTATTCTAGGATTTGCAAAACTTTGCTCATATATTTTCATAAAAATGCTTTTACCAAAATTAATTATTAGCTATTAAACAAAACCATAAAGAATTTTTTAATGAGCGACCCAAAAATCTTTAAGTGCATTTTAAACACGTTGGTCTAAAAAAAATTATTTTGGTTTTACTTGAAACGATTTTTTAACTTTGCATTAAATCCGATTGGTATTTTTTACTAGGTATTACCTATAAAAATTTATAGCTCATTAATTCTTATCCAACAATTTACCTGCGTTTTTAATTTAAATCTAAACCGTCGTCATTAATCCCGTGTCACCTATATAACAAACTACATAATTAAAACATCAGTTTCGTATTTTGTAACTCCGTCAAACCCGAAAAATAATTATAACAATTAAATTAATCAACCAAAATTTTGATAAAAAAAAAACTTGTTTTCTTGACTGTGTCACAAGGACATTATACAAATGCAATAATACAGACGCACCAATCAAAAAGTTCCGTTTTCTAGCTTAGCGGTGGGGGTGTAGTGGGGAACAGCTGACTGGCGAAATCTAAACAACACAACAGACATCTTGATTGCAGTTTTTGGTGCGGCTTTCCCTAAAAAAAATTATTTTCTCCTTTAATATGACAGAAAAATAATCGGATCGCCTTTATGTTTCTTCTTTTTTGTTCGGTGTTTGTTAATTCATACAGAATACTTACTCTCGATGTGTTATTTTTAATAAGTATGACGTCATGTGATGGCTTTTATTTAATGAGGAGCTCAGTTTTATAAGGTAAATACCTCATTTTCTTTTGTTTTATTGCGATAACCGAATCGGGACTTCGATTTATGAATTGTAGGTGTGCTACGACATATTATTTAAGTAATGACAATGGTTGAAATCAATATTTTTAGTAAATATTCTAAGATTTTCGCTTTACTACTTTGAACGTCCTTGAACAAGTTTTGATTTTGTTAAATAGCTCGCGTTCGCGATGTGCATGAAAATTTCGTCGAAAAAATCGGGTGTTCTGAAAGGTACATCGTGGGTAACCTTGAAATTATTATGTTCTACAGAATTTCAATAGCAAGGTTTTAGCCCACAACTAGATTAATTCTTTTAATTTCCTACTTCCAAATTATTGCTCACGATATCCAATATCCTACTGCCTGCTTAAGTGGGTAGGTAATAGTTTGAGAATGTCGTTTGTTTGTGTTACAATTAATCGCTACAATGTTTACATGACATGAACACTAGCTATATTCTAAGATATACAAGGTGTTTCAAAACAAATGAGTCTTTGTTTGAAATAAAGGGTATAGTGTGTTATATAAACGTTGGTTCAAAAGTTAACCATTAGGGAGATATCGCGCTACAAATATGGCAGAAAAAAAATATATGTATTATTATATTAGCAAATTTTTTGTCTTCTGCAATTTCCTAATAAAATTTACAGTTTTGTGGAATTTCCGTTGGCGCGTCCGTATATAAATTGCATATCTTCCATTTCTGTGATTCCCCTTTATCGAATTCAAACTCTTATTATTTAACAATTAAATAATTAGACAATAAATTTTTCATTAAAATGTATTTTGTATTGAAATTAACTGAGCAATGTCAAATAAAACAAACGCCTTAAGGAGTGACAGCAGCTAGCTAGATTTTTCTTATCTAATACATTGTTTATCTCGTTATGCATTTCTTTAGATTTAATTTTTTTTATGTGGAAAGAGAATATTTTTTTTATGTCATTGTATTAGTTTTTCCTTAAATTTAGTTAAGAATGAGAAACAATAAAACCATTATTTTTCCCGCATATTTGTTGGCTTTTAGCCCAACGTTTATATACCGAACACCCTTTTATTTTAAACAATGAATGAATGACGTTTTCGCATTTGCTTTAAAACACCTTGTATAATATAGACAGATGTCACATCTTAATATAGGTTTAATTAGAATAGCAAACTGAATTGAAACACTTAATCACATTATCACTTTATTCATATATATTCCGCTATGTTATAATAAAAAAGAAGAACCTACTTTTACAACATAACAAAGCAGTTTGAAAAGTAGCTTTCCAAAGTTAATGGGGAAAACCTTTAAAATCTTAGATAGATTTTTAACGTACCTAATCTCCTAAATTTCGTCGATATAGAATATAGCAGAATCGCTGTTATCGGATTTGTTATACCGGCTAATTAAATTATACAACAGTTGCATGTAAATGGTGTGTCTGTAACAGTTAAAATATCTACAAAATATGTGTAATATCATACTATGTGGAATGACAAACTTTCGAATTAAAACCCATTAAATGTTGACCTGTTATGCATTATTTAAATCATCAAAATATATATCATAATATAAAAAAATTTTTTTTTTTGGAGCTGCTAATCTCTTTTATTATTCCTTTTTTTCACACGTCTTGGCAATTGGTCACTCCACCGATCGTTTTAAATTTTGGACCAAAATTTGTGCTTTTTTATAACTAAGAAAATTTTCATTGCAGGGTGGAGTGAGTTACATTGGATCTCTTTGGTTATTTTTAAATCAGTTGGATCTCTGAAGATTATGAATTATTTGTTGTTCAAGCACACTTTAATGAAACCCCACATGCATCACAGTTTCTCACCAGGAAAGTCCAATTGTTTGGATTCTATAACAAATACCCAAAATGATCATAAAATTAAAGAAGTTTGGTCCAAACACAATTTTAATAATGACAAAGTCAAGATAGAAACTATAAACTTGAATCACATTAAGACAACTTGGGGCGCAGAAACTGGCACTAAAGAGCCAGGCGAAGTCGCCGAATTGGTTTCCGATATCAAAAAAGAAAATGTGGAGTCCACTGAAAATGCAGCTGAAAATTCACAAACCAACGATCAAGGGGACCAAGAGGACAAGGAAGGGACGACGTCTCCTTCTCATCATGCCCGCAGACCTCCAAATGCATTTTTAATTTTCTGTAAGAAACATCGGCCTATCGTTAGACAGAGATATCCGACCACCGAAAATAGGGGCGTTACCAAGATTCTGGGCGAATGGTGGGCTCTTCTAAATATTGTGGAAAAGCAGCCTTATAATGACCTTGCTAAAGAAGTGAGTGGAGTAGATTATTTTTTATTCAATTTGTTGAGAGAAAAACTGGTGTAACTCCGGTATGGTTCCGTTTTTCTGTAAATCATATACATCCATGTGATGTTTGCCTCTGTATACATTAAATGCTTATCCCGCCTCCTTTGGATATAATGTTATTTATTCTTAAATGGAAATTTTGTTATAGTACAAAGATGCATTTCTATCTGCAAATCCGGGGTTTCGGTGGTACAAACTTCCAGCACCTCCATTGCGAACTTTGAGCACGAGACCAACTACCATTTCCAAGCCACCCATTCCAGTGAGCAGTGCGTCATTGACTTGCTTATCAGAGTTCACCCCTGGCAAGTTGGCTGACGAATCTCAACTCGGAGGTTTGACGTCATTAATGAACAACTTCATTGGCGTTCAAAATTCCATCAATAACTCTTTTTACAAAATTGAGGACAATAATAATGAACCTATTGACTTTAAGAAGGATCAAACTTCCATAAGTGATTTGGACGTTCCAGAAGGTTGTCAGAGTCCAGATGAGTTTATTAAAACTGAAATTCCTCCAAGGCCTATCAAAAAACGCGTATTTGAGCAATTTGTCGAAGAGGAGAAGAAATGCCCAAATGATGTATTCCGGGAGTCAAATGAAAACATAACACAGCAAGATTTACTAAATAAAGTTGTAGATGATATTTTTTCCTTTGACAGTGATGGTAAGTGCAAGAACTTTGGAGAATGTTGTTCTACCAATAGATATATAATAATAATGTAATAAATTGGTATCTATCTCATACCATTTTAAAGTTTCCATTCCCATATTTTTATTAAGTTCAATAAGGAGAAATTAAATGGAGGATCAGTTAAAGTTATAGTAGTTATTGGGAACTTTTCAATAAAAATTAATTTACTTTTTCAAAGAAACTTCCACAGGCTACTGTAATGCTGTTTCCAAAACTTCTGGATTCCTCCTGCGTTTGTTGTTGATGCGTCGAGCTTGTTGATATGTTAGTTAAGCTCTGAAGAAGTCAACAGGATGATTGGCGAAACGTGAGCAACTTCGATTCATCAAGAACCGACGCAGGAGGAATTCAGAAGTTTTGTAGTAAAAAATTAATTTTTTTAAGGTCAAAAGGAACAGAGAAAAAGTGATCGAATGTGCAAGGGCAAAAGGTATGAGCGATTCATGGTGGAAGGTAAACTATTAGGAAGCAAACGCGAAAACAAACTAACCCAAAATTACAAACTGAATCGAGGACCGCTGAAAGTTGAACAAGAAACCATCACATCAAAATCTCAGGAACCACCCAAATTTGATTTAGAAACTACAATTAAACGACTTGCCGAGAGAACTAATGTTAAGTTGGACTTTGAGGCTGAAGATTTTAAACCCAAATCCGAAAGAGTTAGGACTAATTCAGAAACCTCAGAACCATCAGCTTCTAAATCTCAGTCAGTTAGTTTTAATCTGGACCTCAGGATAGATCATCTTCCAAGTCTGAGCTATGACAATTTCCTAATCCGAAAGAAAGAGAGCAAAAAGCGCAAAATCAAAATAAAAACTGAATCCTTGGAGCAGAGAAGCAAAGTTCCCAGATTAGGGAAATCAGAGAGCCACTTGGTTGGTTCACAGAAAAGGAAGAACAAAAACAGCATCACACATTTGAATAAAACGGAAAACGCCGAGTTAGGAGGGAATAATGCCTTGTTGGGATTAGCTACTTTAGCTTTAGTTGCTGCCAGTACTGAAAAAATTGATGAAAATACCTTTGCTGTGTAAGTTTTATGATTTTTATTATGTTTTATTCCACAATAAGGTTTGGAACTATTAACTATAGAGTGTTGAATATGGTTTTAATTTGATATTATTTTTTATTCAACATTTGATATCTTCTCTCTATATATGTATATTAATAGTTTATTATCTCTATATGAAGCATTTGTTATTTGTATTTAATGATTATTTAGGTTCGTTGTTATATTTTTATTAAGGGATGTTGCCTATTTTGAACCATTGTGCGTGTGTCCTCTAGTTCTCCCTTTCCCTCTATATATAAATGAAAGTATAAACAAAGTACATGCCGCATTGTGTTAAAGAGTATGAAACAAATGAAAAAATTACAAGTAAGCTAACTAGGTTCAAAGATTCAATATTTTTTTACGGGTTAAGCAGAATAGTAAATTAATATAATATGTCTAGTCACAAATGTGCTTCATATGTTGGGCACATTGTAAGAAATAAAATTTACCGCTTCTAAGTAAGAAAAGTGATTCATATAAGAAATTGATCATTATAGAAAAATTGTGGTTATCTTGTGGATGAAATTTTACCATTGTAAGTCGATATATTACGAGGTAATAGGTACACCTCGTAACATTCTAAACCAGATGTTGGATCCAGCACGCTAATGAACCAAGATTGATCAATGTCGAGTGCCTGCTCAATGACTTTGAACACCAAATAGGATATATTTTTGTTGCAGTGCTACACAGTTTTTGGTAAACCTTAATGCTTTGCTTTTTTTAATGATTAGCAAAGAGAAATATTCTATTTCATGGTATTTACCAAACTTTTTACCAAGGACGCTATTAAATGTTTGTTGTGATAATTTAATCTACTTTTTAGCAGTAACAATATGGCAGATATGGAGTGGTTATTTTTGAGAGAGTGTATAATCATTATTAAATTTTTTATAAATTGGGAGAATGAAAAATAAAAAGGCAATGAAGTGAAGTATGACATATTGTAATTTTTTTGAAATTTTAAAAAATAGAAGGAGATCTCTCCATGTAGATATTTTGTTATAGTTTATTGTGTTTATTGTTTTTGTGTCACATAAGGAATCCAATTTCTAATCGTTAATACCAAATTATAATTTGTATTTATACCAATTATATATTATATAAACATGTTATTACTTTATAGAGTCTAGGTGTTTTTCTATGTTCTAATGTTATAGATATTTCAATATTTTTAAGGTAGAGTGTGAGATATATAATAACTGTTGATCTGAGGTGTGATTGTTTATAATAAACATTTAAAATGTTTTATGTGATATCAAGAGTTGAAACTTTATCAAATTTTTTTCGCTATATGTTATCAATACCGTCAACTCAAAGTACTCTTTATATCCCATTTTAAGTTCAATTTGTGATGTTTGTCGCTTACATTGAACATATCTTATCGCCTGTTCAGTGCTTGGCTCTATTTTATTTAAAATTAATTTACAAAAATTTTGGAAAAATTACATTACAAAAGGTAAAGTACCCAAAAGCAGAGGACCCTTTGTTTCCTTTCAATTATTTTACACATTAAAAAAACTTCAGCATCTGCTGCTACTCAACCAATTTCATTAAGACAAATACAGCTTAAACTTTTATTATAGGAAGTTGGAGCAACTTAGTGGCACCCGAGTATACATTATATACAGCTCTTTCTTGATCTAAAGTTAGGGAAATGAGTGAAAGAACTTTTTTCGACCTTATTATTAATATATGGTATTTGACCTTCAACACAATATTTTGGTTACACAAAAATATAGCTTTTCCTGGTGGTATTGCCGAGTTTCTTGAGAAGATCTTGAAACCTTAGAATTTATGGGCTGTATCGAGTGTCTTTTGCCACATTTGCTTCACACTTAAATTTAAATTATGGCAAACATTAGAAAAAAAGTAATTTTCAGTATTCACATTTTTGCAACATCATATTTTCGAAAAGGTTTTGTAATATAAAATTTTCTTTAATTGGAAATATACTATTAAGGTAGTTGCTTATTATCGATCAATATTGCAAAATTTAAGTATGTATTTAATGAATGAATATTGTTTTCTTGCTTTTACCATCTTAGCCCAATTTCATAGTTCAGCTATTAATGTCACTTAGTTTGAGAGAACCATCAACAATTTGCAGTGATTATTTACAGAATAAATACCATTTCAAGTTGCCTGCAAGTGTGTCTGGTTTTTTGTTTTTTTTGATGTCACATTACACTATTAAGGAGTACCAAAAATGAAATTTAAGGGGTCAATAAAACCAAAATATCAATGTGAATAAATTGTAGTGTGTGATAGTTGCCTAACTATTTGTTTACGTAAATGCCTCTACATGGTGAGTCAGTTTTTCTACATTATGAAACATTATTCAAATGAAGTTATGGCTTCTTTAAAAAAAAGCACTTATAAAAATTATTCAAAAACTTTCTGAGGTTGATTTACACAAAAACTGATCTACCATGCCAGTTATTTGTAGTACTTTTTAGGCCTTCTAACATCGACCAAATGTATATGTTTTTCTAAAATATAAATGAAAGCCTTATAGGTGTAATATTAAAATATAATTATCCAAGTTTTAAAAATATCTTTGCGGGTTTGTAGGAATGCATACAGGAATAATGACATTTTACAAACAAAATGGGGATATAGGTTCCAAAAGTTTAATTAGTTAATCTGGAAATGTAGTTCCTTCCCAGTGCAATTTCATAATTTTTGGAAACCCACACTTTTGTTGACCTCCTTTCTCCGACTTAATTTCAATTTATAATAATTGGATGGCTCTCGATTGATATTGAGGAAGCTTTTACATTATTAGTATGTCAAAATTATTGTTTTGAAATGTTGCACTCTCCTTCACATTTTAAAAATTATATGTAGGTACATAAAAATGCAGGTGAATAATCCTCATTGTGTTTGTATGCATAGATCTAAAAGATTTGTTACCATTATATGCATGGTTTGATAGATATAGGAATGTGAATGGATTGTGATATGTTATTTTTCTACGGAACAGAGACATGTTTTTATTTATCCAAGTTGTATAGTGCCTTTTTATTTATTGTACCGTTATTTACAAATTTTTATGCCTTTAGAAGGTTTGACTAATATAAAATATAAATTTTATTAAAGTTTAATATTAATTTGGTGTTTTCTTTAAATTTAACGATATATCAAAGGATAGGATGGAACATTCGGTGGGTTAATAAAATCTGACAATAAAAATCCTTTATAAGAAGATATATTCGGAAAATTTTCAGTTCAACTTGTGTGTAAAATTCAAAATCTGCTTTCATTAGGGAATTATTTATAAAATTCATGTTCACTTTCATCCTTTTTAATGTTATTCTTGTAGCCCTTCTCGAAGTCCTTAGGCAATACAATGTACCGATTTTCTCTCACTGCGTGCATTCCTGCTTCCTGGCAGATAGCGTTTATATCAGCGCCAGATATCTTGTCAGGTCTGGCAACATAATCCTCCAAATCAACCTGAAAGAAGGAATCTCAGAATGTACAGTAATTGCTTTGAAAATTTAAGCTATTACTCACTTCTTCAGACAAATTCATTTTGGAAGTTATTGTGCTGAAAATCAATCGTTTTTGCCTTCTATCTGGCAATGGAAACTCAATCTTTCTGTCTAATCGTCCTGGTCTAAGTAAAGCAGGATCCAGAGTATCAGCTCTATTTGTAGCCATGATAACCTAACTCAAAATGTGAAAGATGCAAGCCTCATAATAAATAAAGTACTCAAATAATAAAGTACCTTAACATTAGTTGTTTGGTCAAAACCATCCATTTGATTCAGAAGTTCCAGGAGAATTCTCTGTACTTCCCTATCAGCACCAGTTTGAGCATCAAATCGTTTTGTAGCGATTGCATCAATTTCATCAATGAAAATAATTGCAGGAGAATTTTCTTTGGCTAAACGAAATACATCTCTGACCATGCGTGGACCTTCTCCTAGGTATTTTTGAACAAACTCTGAGCCAACCACTCTAATAAATGCGGCTGAAAAATTATTGGGATGAAATCCCTGAAACTACAGTGATTCGTGCACAAATACCTGTTGTGTGGTGGGCAACTGCCTTAGCTAACATAGTTTTACCACACCCTGGAGGTCCATACATTAACACACCTCTTGGGGGGTCAATGCCAATTTGCTTATATAGTTCAAAATGTGTCAACGGTAATTCAACAGCTTCCCTTATCTCCTGTTTTTGCATGTCCATTCCACCTAAATGCCAATCAGTTTGTATCACAATACAAAACAAAATCAATAGTTGATTCTTTACCAATGTCGCTATAACTAACATCTGGTTTTTCATCTGCTTGGAGCATACTGATAGACGAATCAGCTTCCGGTGGCAAAACATCAACCAAAGCATTGCTGTGTTTATGCAGAGCAACACTTGCCGATGGTTTTAACAACTCGCGATCAATAGTGGACAAAATTCTCACATAATAATTAGAACCAGTTGTCGATCCAACAATACCTATAAAAATGTGTTATATAGATATTGGAAATTATATTACAAACGGGTATAATCTTTTTCAAAAGAACCAAAGTACCTGTGTTTTGATCTACAGCTTCTAAAAATTGTCCAATCACAAGAGGAACAGACTGAATCCTCTTAACTTCTTCTTGGGCATGCAGGTATTCTTTCTTAAGGTTCCGTTGTTCATCCTTGATGTATTCCTCTTGTACTTCTAGAAATTCCAGCATTTGTTGAAGTTTTTTATACTTCGTGTATAAATCTTCAGTGTCTAGGTCTTGAAGAGTTTGCTTTGTTGTGTCTGATGGGCTTCCTTCTTCCTGTGCAAAACACAATAAAAGCCAATTAAAAAGCACAGATTGTAATTTCAAAGAAACGGAATTTACCTTTTCAGGCAAAACTACTTCCATTGCTTCCATCGTGATTTCCAATAAAAAAAAGTTTAAATAGTTTAGATCAGATGACTCGTACAATTAGTTTTGCTAGGTTAAGGGCAAAGACTAAAACATGTCGATTGGTTACTTTAAAAAGGTTTGAATGTATGGAGGTTTCTTTCTGATTTCAACTTGGGGTTGGAAATTAAATATAAAACAGAATCGGGAATTTCTATTCACTTCTGGACAAACGAAACTATAGGTGATGTATGTTATACAATATTTTTATAAAATCCTCTTTGATAGTAACAACCTCATACTAAGCCACTTGTGGAATATAGACTGATACGTCTTACACCAATGCTACTTTGCTCTTTACTGTGAATCAAGTTTAATCCGGTAGATGACGCCAAACGCTCTTTATATTTTGATGTAAAATTTTCAGTATTGATGGAGAGATAGGTAGCGATTTTGCGTTTTATTTATTAACAATATCCAAATCAGAACAATGTGAGTACGTCGCACAAAAGCACGCTTTAGTTTAGAATATGTGGCTCGATTATGTTGCATTCTCGTATTTCACGTCATTATGGTTTATATAGAACGAATCCTATCAATGATATTTTTAAATTAAGAATTTCTAATACAAATTATTTTATATAAAGTAGTTGACTTTTGTTGCAAATAAAGTGGTTCCAACAATAATATCGAGTAAATAACTATTTCGACGAATCATATAATAAAATAAATAATAAGTTCCAAGGATAGGTATGTACGATGCCTATAAATACTCCTTATGTACCATAAGCTATAACACCGATAGCGACTAGAACAATACGATATGTATAAGAATACGAAAAATTAAAATATCCATTTAATGTTATTTAAAGTCAATGTCATGTCATTATGGGCATTCTTATAAAAGGTCACATATGGTAGTTTAGTAAGAAAATAAACTTTGTAGGTATTTTCCGACTGAATAAAATAAATGTTGGTATAAATTATTTTTACTTATGGTAAGTATTGTGCACCCCTTCCAATCATAAAAAATAATAGTTGATCGACGTTTCCCAGCTAAACTTTTGCTTTAAATATTAAGTTACTGTTTAATAATCTCTATACCCATTATTTTATGATTAGTAATTCGTTCAACTTATTTTGAGATCTTTTTTATAGAACTGACTATGAAGGTAGGAGTTACGTCTTGAAGGTTTGTTCGAAGATTTGTAGCAAACAAAAATTTCGAGTAACTTAAAAGAATAGTATTACAAAATGTTCATTTCAATATTGGATTATTTAAAATGTTTTATTAAATTTTGGAATAAACAACTAAGTTGAAAGATTTTGTTTTAGCTCATCCTAGCAGACAATTTCGCTTATATCCAGCATAGCTTACGTTATTTGTTTGTGTTTAATGAAATATTTGGGAAATGTTTATAATTGATGGATTTTTGATTTAGTTACGTACCTATATTTTTATATACAGGGTGTTGTATACAGTTTTTGACAATTCTGCGGCAAGTTGGTGACCCATGAAAGAAATAGTTTTCTGACTCACTTACGGGACATAGTTATGTATTTAATTTTGATAAAATATAGTGATTTTCTTTAAAAATATTGATGTTAACAAAATCTACTTAGAATTTCGTGTAGTATAAAATATGGGGTTTGCATTGAAAATTAGAAAGTGGTGCATTTGCTAAAGTACTTTTAAAAATATAGCTTGTCATTTAATATAGACGGATAGGTACTAAATTATTTAGCTCTAACATAAACCCAATGAAAGATAAAGAAGAAAAAGTAGTGGACAGTTTTTTTGCCCTTTGTATGTGTTAATATAACTTTTTTGAAACCATACACCCTGTATATGTTTTTAATAAAATATTGAGTTATCAAATCTTTAAATTTGACGTTCTCTTGTGAAACAATTTATGACTTAAAATAACTGTGGCGTAAGTAGCTATGCTGAATGTATGAAGTTTATTAATTTTTTGTACCACGGAATATTTCAGATGCTGATCATCAGTAATTTTTCAATGATATTGGGGCGCGTTAAGATTTGGTAAGTAGTTTCACAAAACGAAAACATTTAATTTTCTAAAAGCCATATTATAACTTGCCTAAATTTTGTACGCAAAAGTTAAACCGGAAAGCAAGAATAGAAAAAATATTTTTCTACAAGTGTCAAAAAATTGTCAAAATTTTAAATAAATTAGCAGAAGCTATCTTACAGTCGGTTTCATAATTTTTCATTGATTTGGGATGTGCAATAAAAAATAACATATTTGGCTGTGAAACGCGAAATTTGCTATCTACCTATAAACATATCTTGAATAGACACGAGATTTTTTGTATACTCCTAAAGGTCTGCAGGTACGGAATTTCAATTTTTAGATTTGGAATGCAAAAAACTCTATTTTTATTTAAGTTGCTGCCCAGAGTTGTTGTAGTAATATAAACCCTCGTTCAAATATATATTGTCCATAAAAGCATTATTAATAATAATAATTATTATTAAAACTAAGATGTATTCCGATTTAAACGTTTTTTAAAACTCAAAAACAAGAAACGTGGTTTTGGACGTTGATGGTGAGCAATCTGTGCCCGCAAATGCTTCAACATCAACCGTGGTAACTTCGATATCAAGAACCCAATTGGAAGAACATATCTGAAAACACGTTGCTCCAAAAAACAATCCGACACAACAGTCGTATATTTATTTGATCAATTACCAAACCGATTGATTGTAGGTAATGGCGTCCACTAACCAATCGAAGACTTCAGCCCCTTCGGGTGTTGGGACTTCTTCCGATGACAGAACAAAATATTGTGTATATAACAATCCAGAGTCGGAATCTAATTCCAGCTCTATTTTATCATCCATCGGTAGCGTTTTAGTTATTGTCAGTACCGCTCTGATATTTTTCGCCGCTGCCCGGAACTCCATTACTTGGTTGGTTGATGGTGGTGCCAAGACGAGACGCATACAAGCATGAGTTTTCAGGTATTGCCAACGGTTCTGGGGAGCTTCAGGGGATTTTTGGCAGGCTCAGTGGAATAAATTTCTCAACGTCGCGGGCGAGGATCCTTATTATTTGTGGGTATTCGGCACCACCGCACTAACGATCATCGTTTACTGGATTTTCGGTGGGATTTACACTTTCTTGGACGTGACCAACAAACCTGCCGCTCTCCGACGATACAAAATTCAACCGGGCACCAACGAGCCTGTGGACACTAAAAAACTTTTAGAGGTTCTCGATTTTAGCTGCTTTCTTCCCTATTTTCAATTCAAATTTTAACATTTCCGCATCATCTATTAGAATTCTTGTAATTTATATTATGGCTTTTGAAATTTCTTATTCAAAAATACGTTACTGTATAACAAAAATAATTTTTTAGATATGAACCATCTGATCTTTTGCTTTAGCCCATATATAAAAAAAAATTAGTAACTTAAATTTTTAAACAAATTGCTTCAATGTGGCGAAGACTAGGTTTAAAGGTACTCTATTCAGTGATCGCAGCAAAAGAGTACAAAATTCAAGTTAATAAAAACACACCTTGGTTGATAAAAAAGTAATATTATTTTATTATGTATATGTGTGTCTCATTTTTCATGGTTTTGCTGTGTAAGCTACCCTATTAACAACGTCAGCGTGTTGCTGACAGGTGGTAGAAAACAAATGTCATAGCTATGTTGGATTTTACGTACAGGGTGAAAATGTATCTTTAGACACCATAGCTCGGTTATGCATTCATTTATCGAAATGGTGAAAATTTGGTCTGGTCTACGTAGTCAGTTTTCTTCCGAGACTCACTAATTCTGATATATAAACTAAACTTTTCTTTGGAATACCCTGTATGTCTCTTAATTAATTTATCAGGCTTGTTACTAGCTTTGAAAAATATATAACACATAAAAGATATTTCAAATATAAGATAATAATTATCATAATAATAATATGTTAAGTGGAATAAAATTAGAATATATTTTCTAAAATGTCCAAATATGTGTTTATATAAATCGTATATTTAGACGTTTATACATTTTTAAAAAGCACTTAAAGACTCCATGAAATAAAAAAAATGATAACCATTATGTTACTGGACTCTACGTAAAAAGATCTATAAGATTAGGGTTTCTTAATCTCATCACAATATAGAGTGTATGAGTGTAAGTAAATGAAATGGCGTAATTTTCTGTTCGAAAAGGGTGTCTTTTAGTTCACGAAAATCGACCATAGTACTACGAAATCCAGTAAAAAGTAAAAATTTCTATAAATGTGTTTTCGAGTTATCTTTATTATTTAATTAAAAGTAAATCTAAAACTGTGAAAAGCTTTTATAGTAACTTTGTACCTTAAAAATACTTGAGACATCACCCTGTGAACTGTCGTACCAGTATTAAATAATACCCTGTTTGTTGGTATGTACTCAAATCTTATTCTCTCTGTGTTTGAGCTGCGCCACCAGTCTGGAATCTTTTGCTTATATTAAAGTTGAGTGGATTTTCTCTTGGTTCCAGGTGATATCTTGCGTGATCATAAATCAAACTCTAGTAGGTTTGCCGTCCTCATTCGTGATGTATTGGGCGATGCGATGGCGAGGATTTCCCGAAATAAGGGAATTGCCGACATTCCACTGGGTGCTTTACGAATTGGCCATTCATATTTTAACGGAAGAGGCTGCTTTTTATTACTCTCATAGGTAAGAAAACGTTTTTACACGGCGCATTACCTGCACCAACATGGTGACTTCGATTGAACTATAGTTTAAAACAGTCGTCGGTGCATTTGGTATAAAAGCTATAAAAACAGTCTAAAGAACTTTGCAATTGGAAGAACTGGAAGCAGTGTATAAGATGTACTAGAAGTGTAATAACTAATTGTTTAACAGCGTAGAAACACATTATTGACAATTCGAAAAGGGAATGTCTTCATTGTCTAAATTTTTCACTAGGTTAAAAACGCAGTTCCGTATTGAGACTATTAGATTAGTGTCTCTTATTTTCGATTATTCTGGTCATAGTTTTTCCGTTTTTAAGGACAAGAAAGATAGCGATATAGTAATATGTTTATTTTAATTTCGCAGACTGTTACATAGTCGACATATCTACAAATACATCCACAAACGGCACCACGAATGGACAGCTCCGATAGCGGTGACTGCCATCTACTCGCATCCGGTGGAGCATATTTTTTCAAACCTAGTACCACCTTTCTTAGGGGTCTTCATTATGGGCTCCCATGTGGCAACGGCGTGGTTATGGTTTACCCTGGCAATTTTGTCAACTTTAAACGCCCACTCGGGTTATCATTTACCCTTCTTTCCATCTCCAGAGGCTCACGATTTTCACCATTTAAAGTAAGTACGTCGGCGTAACAACATATTTACATAAAATGGACGGGGTGTCCCTTTTTCGATGTGTTATTATGGGAAACTATTATTCAAGATACCAAGATGGTATTTACACATTACTTCCTTTGAGGTTTCAATGGTACAATGAGAGTTTGTGAATAGCACGAAGAAAAATAAAAAAAATTGGAGATTTGAAAAATTTCATGATACAGATTTTTTGATTTTGCGAAGACTTTCATTGCAACTTTTTAACAGAAATAAAATGACCCATATAGCCCATTTTCATTTCATATCTTGTCAAAAAGTATCATTGTCTAGTTTAAGTAGTTTTAATGTTACCTATACACAACCCAATAAAACATTACTTACTCCGTCTTTATAACTATAAATCGTATTTTTTTAAAATTTTTGCGTTGAAATTTTTTTCTTGTTTAAAACTAATAAGGGAGCGGACATCGAGAGAGGAGAGATTTAGAGAAAACTTTTAATGATAAATATTAGCAACGGGTATGTTCCAGATTCAACAATTGTTTTGGGGTATTGGGTGTTCTGGACCGTATCCATGGAACGGACAAGCATTTCAGGCAAACGACTGCCTATGTGAGGCATATAATGATGTTAAGTTTCATACCACCGAGGGACGCTTTTCCGGACAGCAAGCCTTGGCTGTACGGTAAATTCTAATATGTATTTGTCTGTTAGTCATACACATTAAAATGTGAATATTTTTTGTGATTTTTGATTGACCATAAATTTTTTCATAGGAGGTTCAAGTAGGTATTAATAATCATTTGTATAGACGTGACCCGATTTGTTTTTCACAATAACTAATATTTTATAATTCTGTAGCTTTACTCTGTTATACTTATACAGTTTATAAAAGGACCATACTAAATAATATAACAATACACTTTAAATTTGAAGGTATAAATTTGTTGTCCCACATCCGCCCTCCATCTTGCCTCAACTGCCTCGTATATGTCAGGTATTTCCATATAGCTACTAGCCATATACAGACCTTGCCTATGTTGACAAGACTGGAATTTAATATGCGCATGCACTGTTATTTAAAACCAATTCAACCAATAAGACTGAGCCGCGTTCAACAACTAACACGACCGTCGTCAATTCGATAGTTCCAGTTTCATTGCATTTTCGCGGCAGTATTTTGTCAAAATATGCCCAGATCTCTTTAATTGTTCTAGAAAAACGAATGTGTGAAGATCGCGGAAATGTGGGTTAGTGGGTGAAATTTAGAGGTGTGCGCCGAAGTTTATCCCTATCCCCATCTCTACGAAAATATAATAGCCGCCCGCATCATCAAATCAAATCAAATCAAAAAAAAGTTTTCCTATAACAAATGATTTGGGCAAAATTATTATATTATATTATACAAATCAGAAACATAATACAAACAATATGATTTTTTGGGGTCCCTTCTGGCTTTCGAAACACTCTGTATATGGGATAGTAAATATACTCACTTTCATCACTGAAAATGAGCAATTTGGATTGCACACTAAACTCCCCCCTATCCAGTAATTTTTTATTTGAATTTTGGCCTGATATTACCCATAAGTAATTATATTATTGTTATAGAATTGAAAGAGCTAATTTTATTTCAATACTATTTTAATTACATTAAATTTTTATTAAGTTATATATATAATTTTAGAATTATTCACGGAAAACGTGTCGATGTTCAAAGAGCATTAAATTTTTTTTATTCTATTTCTACTGAAATCTGAGCCAGGACTGTCTTCTTGTGCATTGCATTCCTTTACAAAGAACGCACACGCTACATCTTGAGCCTGTTTTATTTAAACATTAGTCCTCAAGAGATCTGTATTATTACCCGCGGATTCGCGAAAGAAGGTTTGTGATTGAATCGATAAACTTTAATTAAGTATGCCGTTTGGAAAATAATGCTGTAATAAAACGAATATTTTATTTAGTTACAACAGTATAAAAATACATAAAGATATCTGGGTAGATATACAATTTTACGCTTATCTTTAAACTATAGGTATATCACAAATATAATATTGCATTTGGATTAAGGCACTAATTGGCATTAATTAAGTAAATACCACAAGCTAATTATAAAAAATTTGGCAAACTATCAGAGACAAAATTATTAACTTTGCAAATAATGGAAAACTTATTCGGTTACAAATGGAAAAGTACTACGACCTAGTATCACCTACAGTACATAATTCAGAAATATGTATTAAGCAATTGCTTTTAAAAATTAATACATTTACATACATCAAATATATAAATTTATTCTGAAAATTAATATAATTGTAAAATTCAAAAAGGCATTAACATACATATTATACAAAATATACATGTAATATTGAGTGGAAATATTTACATATATGTGTGTACTGTTTCTAAAATAAATGTAGTATCCATGGTTTTTTGTTCATACCAATATTATTTCTTCATAATTGAATAAAAAATATTATAGATGTTAGGTTTGGTACATGCCTTCAATCAAAAAATCCATCCTTTTGTAGTTTCTGTGCAACCACCAATCCATACCACGCTTATACAGTACAGATATTAAAATGGCAACTAAAGGTACTGACAAAATGACCGCTACAATTGGCACAATATACTCCGATCCTTGACTTTTTTGATGTAGCAGTACTGGATCAATTTGTTCTACTTGGAGAGAGTTTTTTATATTGTCCTCTTTTGATACTTCCATAGAAGCATCTGACTCTGTTACTAAGGGCTTTTTATGAGGCTTAATCGGTATATTCGTAACATTTGTTTTATTAGCAGCACTTTGGTGAATTGAGTTGCTGAAGTCAGGTTGATCAGGCATAGTAACTCCTTTCTTTGGAACACTTGTCTTAGCATCATCCTTTTGTACCTTAGAACTAAGTTCCATTTTGTCTTGCTTCACTCCTGATAGGCTGTTATTTTGAGTTGTGTTTATTTCAGAAGTTTTTACTCGATTAATTGGAGGGGTATCAAGCTCATGTTCTCTTCCCATATGTCTATCTAATAAAATATCTTTTGAGGCAGGCAAACTTGCAGTTCCAACTGTTTTGGCAAGATTTAGAGTTTTTGCAGACAGAGGTTTACCGTTTTCTTCCATAATTCTAGGAATGGTGCTTGGTAAATTTGTTTTAATACCACCAATTGCATAATGGAGATAACACAAGAAAATCAAATTTCGCATATTTATAAATGACTCGGTGCTGGTAACTGCAAATTTATTTACATAGCTTTCAACCCACTCCGTGCAACCGCTTCAAATTACAAAAAGGAAAAACCACATCATTTACCACTAGTACATAACCCAGCACTTTCTCAATTTCTGTGTGTAGTCTATGCCTAGAGTTTTATTCTGTGGTTTAGATATAAGAATATAAGAAATATCATCTAACTTTTATGTATTCTGCGACTGACAATCTCCAAGATTGTTAACAAAAACATTTAAAGTATTTATTTTTATAGTAGTTCATTTATTAATTCAGCTTAAACTAGGATACAACGAGATTCTATTAACTTGGTGTCTTTTAGAACTAATTCGTCGCGCATTCTTCGCTGGTTTTATCTTTGGTGTAAGACAAAAACATAACCCTTTTATTTATTTATCAAATGATTGAGGATATTATTAATAAAATGGGTAAATCTGATCAGTTAAGTGATAATGTGCCTGGACTTTCCCCACAAACCGAAGCCAGCAAATTACTTGAGCAAGCACTTATGCAAATGGATGGAATAATTTCAGGTAATTTCAATTTGGCTGCTTCTAATGTGTAAATTCTTTTTTTCTTTTATTGCTTTAAAAATAATATCGGAAAACCATTATTGTTTATCCTTTGGGTGCCCAAAAAATGAAATCCCATAGTTTAAGTGATTCAACTGATTGAATTCAGTTTTTCGGTTACTGATAGAAATCTTACAAAGATTAGAATTTGCCTCTGCTATAATACCGATTTCCTATTAGCATTTTGCTATTAGGTACCCACATATTTATATGCAACTGCATAAGAAACCATTGCTGATGCCTTAAGTACGATGTTTGTGTTGATTGATATTAAGTTAGGCAATAATTGTAGCAAGAAATGTAAACCTACTTATTATTTGATACAAATTAACAAACAATTCATGATTACCCGAGGATTTTTTTGTTTAGTTAATTTTAACCGAAAAATAGTTATGCCTATTGTGTTAAAACATGGTGGAACCTATATACAACGGGTTTGAGGGGCAACCTGCGGATTTCGAGCTACATACAGCTCTTTTAAGGATTATTTGTGGCAAATAAATCTACCTTAGTTCGATTTCATTTTTGTGTTATTATATTTTTAAAAAATATCTTCCATATCTGTTGCAAAGTGTCATTTAAGTTTATCACAACAACTATGAAAGACTAAGTACAACGTTGTAACGAATTTCATTTGCGTCCAAGTTAAGAATTATATGACTCATCGAAAACTGCGCTTGTACTTTAATTGTGTTTTCAAAAAATATAATTTCTGTAAAAAAATATGTTATTATCTTTTTTGCATACCTTTTAGATGCGGATTTAATTGCGGATAGCGAAAAATTTAAAATGAATACCTTAATATATATCATGGAGTGGTGAGCAAACCACTCATTATTAACATCATTAAATTGTGTCTGCGCCTACAATCATCCCATTTTTGAATTATCTGTTGCATGATGGTGTGTCATTTAATATAATATTAACATCTAATTAAAAAAAAAAACTCGAAAACTCCCGTTTTTGTCGCGCACGCAAGTCGCCCTTTTCCTCCCCCTTCCAGGTCGACAATCTTGGAGTTGCATTCGATATTGTCTGGTCGAAACGCCAGCGGCGGGCAACAAGTAGATCGGCGGAGTTGCGTTTGGAAACTCCCGGTCCGCTTCGGAGTTCGCTCTGTTGCTTTTCGCGAGCATCTTCTCATATTTTACTTCCACCCATGCGATGCTTCTTTAACGACTCCTTTGGGGTAGTTTAGTGTTTACATGTTGAAAGTGTGTAGTTTACGAGCGCTTTATTGTCGATATCGGTTTGTGTGTTTGCGGGATTATTTGTTGTGGTGGAGCTTCTGTAAGAATAGGGATTCATTTGTTTTCTGTACAGGACACATGGTGTTGTCTTTTAAAGATAGCTTGGCTTATGTTTTAAAACGAATTAGTTAATTTTCTCACAGCATTTTTGAGGTTTAAATGTCAATGTGTTAGCATAAGTTTGATCTAAATTTCAGATTTATTAAAAAAAATCATTAGAAATTTACCTCTTCAAATATTTTTTACCCCAATATTATCTTTTTTCCTTGAAAAAATTGTCCAGCGTTTTTTTTAAATTTTGTGAAGTTATTAGTAGAGAAAAGCAGAGATTCGTGAATACAAAGAAGCAAACGTTTATTTAAAAGGTTTTAAATGTAATTTTAGTTTTCACATTTCTATTTACTGTTTTAGGTTGTGTAGTTAATTTGTAAAAGCTTGATAATTGAACCATCCTTCCTATACCTCACAAGATTTAAAAGTTGAATCGAAAAATCGAATAGAGAATGAAGATATCTTATAAAATAAGGTATCATATGATTTTTAAAAATTTTAAGTTGACAATTGGCACTTGTTAAGCAGGCAACATCCTGGTCCTATATCGATGTCTTTTTCATTACATAGCGGTGGTGTTGGGGGGTGGGGGTCACGTGGATTTTCTACATTTACAGATAACCCCCATCGGTGCACCCAAAAAATATTTTTTTACAATTTTTTTATTAAGTTACGTTCAAACTGAAATCCTTGGCTCTATCCATTTAATCACCTAAGTATTTTTATAATTGAAAATTTTAGATTCGTAAGATATTTTTGTTGGTTCATACGAGAGAGGTGATTGTAAAATAATTAATTTGACCTCGACTGCGCACAGAATTTTTTTTAACCACATTGGAAGAGAACAAAGCAATTGGCAGTGTTTTAAGTTGTAACTAAAGTCGATCCTGCAAGGAGCCTTTAAAAATGTATCCATGTCGATTTTAAATTTACTATAAGGTATGCCACTTCTCTATGACGCGGTGGTGGTGGTTGAACATGTGCCACTCGGGCGCACCTTTACATCAGGGTGAGAATAACATTAATGGTGAGTAGTAAGTAATGCACCCACTTTGTTAGCGAAGAAATTTAAAAATAAAACTCTTAAAATTTGGGTTCGAAAAATGCCGAACTATTTTACAATCTCTGGCCAAATTTTAAAATTGTTTGGCCAATGAATATGTATATTAAATCCCGCCATTTATAATTGTTTAATTCGTCTAATGTTATAGGGGGTAGTTAATAATGAACATTTATAAAATTAATAGAACTTTAATTATTCACATATTCATAAAAACATAAAAAAAATGTTTTACCACTGTGAATAAAGTAATAAGTAATAAAGTAATTTGATTTAATCAAAATACACACATCTTATGGGCGTATGTTAGTTAAATAATAATGAATATATTTTTTTCCGTATTAGGAAATAGTACCGAATGGGGGTTAACTATTATGTCCAGTAGTTTCAAAAACTTTTTAAAATCATAAGTGGTTTCAAGACATTTCGATATGATAAAAAAAGGCCAACATAAGCACACCGGCCATTTTTGGAAAAAGTAACATTAAATTTTAAAAATCAAATATGTCTGAAGATGCATAAACGTTATTGTTTGGAAGGATGAAGTGCACGAAAATGGGAAACAAAATTATGGTTTTAATTACATCCGAAAGCCATTCTACCCAACCCATAATAATGTTGTTCAACAAGGACTTTTTTATTCGGTAAGTTTTAACCGATAAATTCCAACTCAACCTTACAAAAATTGCCTTTATTTACCCTCATACGTAAGTCGATAATATTCTGTAAGCTCTAACAGATGTGATATAGGGCGCAAAATCAGCCTTTTCGTAAGAGACGCTCGGGTTTCTGTTTGTGATATATTGCCAATATCGGGTTCAATATAAGAACTCCTTTATTTTTAGAAAACTACGTTTTGTTAGCAACGCGAGATCGAACAAATAATGAAACTTCTCTTATTCAGAATCAATCATTACAACAATTCGGTTGATGAGGTAAAACTATGTTATATAAAATTTGCCTTTGACCAACAATTGTCTCCTCTGGAAAATATCAAGAAAATTTTGCAATTTTGGGATTTATAAAGAATATTATTAATTATTTAATCGCGAATACTGTGAAAGAATCGGTTGTGGTAGTCTTTGGTTTTTAGTTATGGCATTGCATAAATTGCTTTGAAGGATTTTTTATGAATTTTTGTATCCCAGCCGGTATCTAACTGGGCAGAAATTTCTTTATTATACTTGCTTAAGGTAAAGCCTAAATCTGTCAGCCTCAATAATAAGAGGATTTATATCGTTCTGGCATTCGTTTTTGAGTGGTTATTAAACTTCTGTTATTTTTTGTCCCGTATTTTTGTAAAAAGGGATATAATAACTAAAGCAATTAATATATTAGCATTGTGTTTGTAACATGCTTAACAAACCCAACTGTATAAGTAGAATCCAAAATAAATTTCTCAATCAAAGATTGCAGAATTAATTTTGCAGATTTTATGAATAACAACGTAGGCATCGTTTTCGTTTCTAGAAAACCTCAAATTATTTTCATGACAATGTGGTGGAAGTCTATTTTGACGTTTATCCACCGTATTATTGAAATGACTTTGTAAATATCTGGCGGATCTTGATTATTTTAAACTTTAGTAAATATGAAAATAAAAATATAACTTAGTGAATATTTATTTTAAAAATGTAGTGGTTTCTCCTCCTGATTAGAGAGTGAATTTGAACAAAGGTTCAACTGCGATAAACAGTGGACATTTTAAGACTTTCATACCCGAAGAATCGAACATTTTTTGGTTGGTTTCTTGGGGAAATACATACGCATTTACATGCGTACATATCTGCGCTTTAAAATCAATATCAAGAATACCCCATTGAAGGCCATGAAAGGCCACTTGCTCAATCTTGAAGGGCTACTCGATTCGAAAAGCTAAAAGTGCACAACTACACAGAAGGCAAGTGTTACATGTGATGAATCGATATCCCTGTTACAGATTATGCCTTTTCTTTTTCATTTCAAAGGGGATAAGCGAGGTCGAGCTGAAATATAATTTCAAAATTGACAAGAATTATTTATGAAATATAATGTTTGTAACATTTATGGAAATTATGACAATTTAACGATTGTGTAATTCTACTAATCTGTTACTTAAAGGTGTGATTATGAATTTTTCACTAAAACCCAGTCTCATATGTAGCAAAACTATGGAATAATATTTCATTTGACCCTGGTATAGGGTATATTCTGCCATTCGCCTTTAATATCATCGTTCACTCTATTCAATGTTCTGGCAATTTTGGAAAGTTCCGGGGACAGTTCATGCACCCAAATCACCGAACTACTTCCTTATGTCTAAAAATGCCCCCGCGGAATGATTGAAAACATAAATAGATATTAAATTATGAAATTAAAAAAAAAATGAAATAATTTTCACAATTTCATTTTTTGTCATTTCTTCTCAGTATTGTATTGATTTTTTGTTTTTTTTATACTAAAAATATTTGATATTTGCTAAATTTATAATGGATTTGAAGAATAGTTGCCTTAACTTACTCACCCTAATATATTTCTTCAAAACTTGCGTTTTTGCTCACAGGGTCAAAAGTTTATGAAAATGAAAATAGACGGTGTATTGGACCCATTGGTTTACTCAAACCTTGAATTGTGTTTAAGTTTATAACCGTAACTCATTGTTTAAGGAGCCAAATTCTTGGGGTCTTCGACTTTAAAGAGGTTATTTTTGGTTCTTAGCCTTTCTGTTCGTAGAAAATATGTTACTCCAAATAACCACGTTTCAAGTAATTTTTCAAAGAAACGTCCACAGGCTACTGTAATACTTTTTACAAAATTTCTGGATTCCTCCTGCGTCGGCTTTTGCTTAGTCGAACTTGCTAACGTTTCGCCAATCATCGTGTTGATTTCATCAGCGCTTGACTGAAACTGGCTCTCATTTTACTTCGTACCTGCTTATATATTGTTTGAGGGGGGCCGAGCTACATAAGGGGCATAAACACCGTCTCGGATGACTGATTCCCATATTGGTGACAGGCCGAACACTTGCCGCTGTGGTCCTTACTTACATTGAAAACCCAGATTTACCACTCTCATCATCTTCGATCCGTCAAAGAAAAAATTCCATTTGAGATGCCAGGAGTTTACAGCATCCCATTTATTGGACCATATATAAGCAGGTACCGAGTAAAATGCGAGCTAGTTTCAGTCAAGCTCTGATGAAGCCAACAGGATGATTGGCGAAACGTTAGCAAATTCGACTCAGCAAAAACCGACGCAGGAGGAATCCACATGTTTTGAAAAAAGTATGTTTCAAGTAAATTAAGTTTTAGAGGATTTGAGTTTCGAAGATGTTAACGATATGCGGCATTTGTATATTAGTAGTAGCTTTCATCAATAAACTTATTTTCAGGTTCGGGTTCCCTCACTGCTCATTCTCCCGAATATGGTTTCCCAAACTCTCCAAGTGGCATACGAGACGCAGCTAACAGTTTAGTTGGTTTGCTTCAGAGTACCTCGTCTCCGCCACTGCCCGATCCGGCTGTCGTTAAGATTTTGTTGCAGTGGATCCAACAGGTAGGCTCATAAATAATAAATTCGAAACGATTAAATATTGATAATGTTCTTGTCCGTGAATTTATTAATACTCGCCTTCACTTTTTCCTATTTGCAATTTACTTCAAAATGGTATTTCAAGTTATAAGTAGGAAAAGGTCACATAAGCATTTGCTGCATTGAAAAATAGATCGCGACTTTGATAATTAGAACCTTTTCATATTTGCAAGCACAGTTTATACTTATTCAGTTGCGAATATATTTATAACGTAAATCCAAAACTCAAGTCAAATCGTGAATTTTTTTGAAACAGAATACTTTGCGTAAAACTATTCTAAACGGTGGGAACTGTTCTCATTTGAAGGATAATTGAAGTATACGTTATTCCCGGAATTTTTTCAAATTCAAAAGGGATAAACTGTAGCAAGATTTCGATTTGACATTTGATGGTATTTGTAACACAAGCCGAATATTGTTTTGATAATTAAACACGAGTTTTATCACACGAGCAAAACTGAAAAACCAAAATTGTGAGTGCTGGACTTTTCGGTATAGATTTTTTTTTGTTTTCTTAAATTTTTATATAATTATTGAAAATTGTGTCTAGGAGACTATGATCATCATAAATACGATTTACCGGGTCACCTGATCATGGGAAAAATTGTAAATGAAACTTTTCTTTGCTTGTCTAATGGCAAATAGCATAATATAATGAATTATTAATTTTTTAGGATAACTTAGTTTTTTCAAATAGGACCCTAGGGGGAAAAAACTTTTTAAAACCGGTACTTTTTTTGCAATATTTTGACACCAAAATTTTCAAAATCCGTTACAAAATACGCTCACAGGAAGGAAAATATTTATTATTATTAATTGTCAAGTGGGAAAGATTAAAAATGCAGAAGAAAATACAGATTAGTATTTAAAAAAAAATTAAATTCAAGGGAGAGTTCTTCTGAGATTCAATGATTAGAATTTTTGTTTATTATGGTAAACACTTGATATGCTTTTGGAATCCTAGAGTCATTTGAGTTAAAACCATTCGTGTTGAAAAATAAAACAGGGATTACGCTTTTATATAAAGTATATCTGATGATATCGTTACGTTTTTAAATCAACTAAAATCGTAAAAATGAACAAGTTATTTCGTGTAAAATTTAATCTAACTGAAAATTCATTGCCTTCAAAATAACAATTAAAGTCACCAATTCTCAGCTATGTATATACAACTTTTCACTATACTAATAAATTATATAACTTCTTTCATTATCGCGCTCTAACTTTTCATTAACTGACTATGGACTATGGGTGTCAGGGCCAGTCCCAACCCATTCGAGTCGATCGTCTCAATATTTTCTGAGATTTTGGGGAATAGAAAAAGAAACAAAAACACGCTGAAAGGTTAATAGGAGTTTAGAGCAATGTCATTATATATGTTACCGGCAAAGTATAAAATCAAGGCATTTTGTATAAAACCTAGGTAATTTATAAAATATGTAATCTTTTTTGATTTAAATATTTTTTTACACTTTGCCTAGACATTTCATGGAATAACTAGGGATTTTATAGAATGCCCAAGGAATATTAGGACAAGTGTTAAATGAAGAATAAAATAAAAGTATTTATTATTCTTTACTTTATTACAGAAATGTTTAACCTGACAAAGGAAACAGGAACATGAGAAACATCGTTAAAATATGTTTTAAAACCTATTGAAATGGTTGTTAATCTTTATTTTAACGAACGAAACAGGAGCATAATAAAAAATTTTCGAATATTATATTATAAAAATATTTATTGTTCTTGACCCTAATTACAGTCCAATAAACTTAGACGGTCTCATAGGAGGTGCAATTTTTGAAAAAAAAAACCCTATTTTTGGGACGCGTATGGAACGTGCATCACTAACAGTTTCGAGGATAGGAAATTTTATCAGTTTCAAAAATGGTCTGTAGGTATTTTTCCTGAAAGTCGTTAGTTTTCGATTTATTAGCAGAAAACTATAAAAATGCACGTTTGCGGTTTTTTTTTTAAATAATATGGGCTCTGGGCTGTGAAATAGTAAAATTACAAAAACTTTTGTAAGGCAAAATTGTTGAGAATATTGTTTTCTACAACAACAACAACGTTTAAATATGTTTCAAAACCTATCGAGGTCGCTTTTTCTATTTATTTTTGCAAGGTAAACTTGAATGGCATTTCCTTGAACAAAGTGTCTTTTTCTTAACGCACAGGCATCTCATTGATCCACAGTTCTGCAACTGCATCTAACAAATCCTTGACCGGTTCCGACAGACTGCATGTTGCAATGGACCGTAATGTAATTTCTTTATCAGGAATATCTTTAATTTCTAAGAATCTTTTCTGATACACCGTAAACTGTGATCTGGCATAGAGCGATTTAACCACTCCTTTTTTAGTACCGAGCTGGTACAGTTCATCGTCTGTTTTGCTTATTACTATTGCTAGAACATTGCGAGCATTACCTCGTCCCCTATCAACTTTGGGCACTGGGACTCGTTGTACCGACAGATACTGAAGGAATTTTTTACTATGCTTTAACACTTTTTCTGCTTGTTGTTTTAGGTTTTCTTTCGCAGATTAACGATTTTCTGTTGCCAGTAGGGTTTTTGAACATAAAGGACATAACATCTCAGACGCACGCTCCTCATCACTTTTTGAATCTTCTGGTACATTGAATGAATAGTTTGTTTACATGCTTTGCAACTTTGAGTTCCAGTAGTTTCTTCAAAACATACACCACATACACGAGTAGTCTCTGATGGCTCGTGACTCATATCTCGAATATCGAGTGGTTCGCTAGTTCCATGCTCTGCACTTGATGGTTCGTTTGTTAGGCAAAAGGCTGGTCCAGCGACATTTTAGAGGTTGAGTTCTGAGTTCTGGTTGAGTTGCGTATTTTTGTTGATAACTCGCTCCAAATCATCTTCGCCTTCAAGATTTTGCTTCCTTTGGTAAGGCTATACCTACTTTTACTTTGCATACGAAGAGAGCCTCGTAAGGTGTTCGTTTAATTCCAGAATGATAGGCTCTATTTTTCATCAGCTGTACGAATCTTAATTCTTCATTCTAATGTCCGGTACTGTTATCTTGCATCCATGTAGTCAACATATTTTCGATATCTTGGTTCGCTCTCTCAACACTCCCTTGGTTCTGAGATTGTCTCGATTTTCCGTGCACAATGGCCTGCTTCAAATTATAAATAATTTCGTTGGTGATTTCCCGCCCATTATTAGCGGGCGCGCCAATTAAGGTAAAAATATCTAACAAAACATAAGAAACCTCTTCCACCCGTTTCGATTCTTAACACAAGGAATTTAGTTAAATGGTCCTGGTAAACCAATATGAATTTATAATCATCATATGGATGTGACTGAAAGTCGATCAAGTCTACTTTGACAACGATAATTAAATTCAGAAGAAATAATAAGTTTCACAACAATGCCTTTTCTAACATCTTTTTGTTTTTGTTGACATGGTTCGCAAAGTTGAATATACAGTCCTATAAGCTATTATCTTGATTCGGGTTTAAAGGCCGTCGTCGATTGGAATTACTTCCTAACGTTTCGCTAGCACGAGTGGCGAGCTTCTTCAGAGGACCTTCCATTATTTTCGAAATAAAATTGCACTATTTGCAAGCCTTGTTCAGGCGTGAGTCTATTCATCATGAATTGCCAAACCAAACTGAGAATAAATCACTTGATAACTGTTAAATCGGTCACCATCTTGAACAGTAATGCCAACTTAAAGTTCTATATATCGCAAAAAAACACTCATTATAATAATTTGGTTCCGAGTAACATCTTCAAATAGAAAAGTAGAACATCTGCAGACATTCAGCTAGGTTGATATTTTTCTTTTTATGGGTTCGCTCGAGTTGTTAATATAATTAATTAGTTATTCTAAACGGTTTTTGAATGACCCTTGACCCGTTTGAAGAAGTGCCAGTCGCTGGCCAAGCGCCCAACTCGTATGTTAGTATATTATTTTTCTCAATTTAACGTTCTAAAGGTTCGAAACACGCGTGTTTTTCAATTTCTAGATTACCACGCCTGCCGGCGCGCGCGATATTCTTAAAACGTGATATACTGCAGTCCAAGTCATATAACTTCCGTCCCAATAAACTCTTCTGCCACTTTCTTTCGATGCCATCGAAGTTCGCCAGTTTTGCGTTACGTTTTAATTTTTAAAATAGATTTGGATCGATTGTTTGTGTGTTCTTCTCTCCGAACTTTAAGTTTAAATTTCCACGTTTGATTGATCCTGAGTGTTGGTTCTCGTTGCACAGCGTCACTGTGTCTGACGATTCACGGAAAAGTTACACGTTTTGCTAACATTTCGTCACAGGTTTGTGACTATCTATCAACAAATCAAATATTTTTAATAGCCCGATAATGCCGCTTTTATTGACAAGTAGTGACAACTTTACAACAGCATATTCTACGTCCAAAATAATTTCCAGTTTTTTTTTTTATATGAACCCATGTCGAGAAACTTTTCTTAATGGAGCCACAGTCTCCGAAAAGAAATGAACCGGCAAATGGTTTTTCATGAATATTTCCTAAACAGGTTTAGAGAAATTTTTGCGTTTTACTCATTTTGGCGTGCAGAATCTGATTCTTATAAATGTTGAACTTTGGACAGGGACGAAACTTTTGAGGGGTACAGGTAACAAACACTGCAATAACTTTTTATGGGTTGTTTTTTTAGAATTTCTTTGAAAAGTTGAAACAGAATTGATGTTATTTTGTTGTCAATTTGACATTTATCCTATTTTTTTGTTCGCATTGACTCTGAAGAGAACTAGGGGATATTCATTTTATTTACGGTTATTGCAATAGTAAGACGCGTGCCGCTGTTCCGGAGTACGTAAGACGGTTTCCACAAAGACGACAACCACTTCGGAGAGTATTTTCTAACGAACATGGAAATCTACCAGAGCGTTGCAAGATAATGAATTTTTAGCTTGATAGAATAATACAAATGGAGGGACTACATCCTTATCAGTACACAATTTAAAACCCGGAGATTTGCCAAATCATTTGCCAGTGGATTCTCAACTATGAAGACATTTTTGACAAAATTTTATGACCTGACCCAGTTGCGGCTTGTGTTCTGCAATTCTTGCAAAAAACTTACCTTAACCAAAAACGTAGAATTTTTAATTTCTTCTATTATTTGTTCATGAAAAACTTTCTGAAATCTAATTTTTTTTGGAAGTGCACTTAAATATCGAAGAATTTTTTAGGTGCTCATCTAGACTTGTAACTAATTATATTATAAATCCACGCAAGATCCCGGGATTCTCGCAAGTTTCGCTCTCATATATTGATAAAATATATTCTTTGACACATTATATTTCTGAATGTTTACCCATAAGCCGAATCTAGTTGAATCTTAATATTAGTTGACCTTAATAACGCGAATTCCGTACAATTATGAATGCGGCCTTTAGAATTTTCGTGTTTCAGCTTTGCCGCCACCAAAAAGTAAGCAACGAGAACAACAAACAAACAGCATTTCTTTGTTACATCCACAAATCCCTTCATTTATTGAGTAAATGTCTAGTAAATTTTCGCTTATAACTTTTTCCTCTACTTGCACCAGCTTTTTCGATGGTAATATCTGGTAACCTGATGCCTTTTGCTTTGAATTCTATCTTTTCTGCGTATGAATATTAAAAAAATCTCATCACAGGAATTAAATTAAGACTATCTTCATAGTTTAAAGTGCATATAAATTGTCAGAAATACATAAAACAGAAGCACAGGCACTTTATTATTAATGTTTTTACCTTGACCAGTGCGGGGTTCGAGGTGTCCTTCGAAAGAGTACGTTCATCAGCTGAAGAACAACTTGGCAACCCGAGTTATCGCACTGGTGGATTTTGCCTGCGCGTTTAGAAGCATTTCCATTGCATTTTTTTTATCATGACGGTGGGAATGCGAAATGTTATGAATTTTATTGTTGATAAAAGAAAATTTAAGTTATTTTATTTAATTATGATTTTATTCTGGAAGTTCTTAATTTTTTGGGACCTCAGCAGCACTGCAGTGCATACGCACCAGCCGCTCCTTAGGGCAACATAAAGCCTTTATCACTCACAACTCGCATTTCTTAATAATAATAATACGAATCCGACGGTTGTTCAGAAGAATCAACTTTTTAAATGGGTTTTCTATCAATGTTTGATGGGTCATTTCATTTTGCCAAATAGAAAAAATGCTAATTCTTACTTAAATTTCCATAAAAATCATCTGGTCGCATTGTTAGAGAATATTCCTATACCTACTCGCTTGAAGATGTTCTGTTAGCATAATGGTGCACTTTGGACAAGGTGTAAAAGAGGTTTAAAGGGGGGGATTACGATGAGGCATAGGACGAGGTGGCAAAGTAAATTTGACGTCGTCTGACGTAAACGCACTAGATTGGGATAATATATGTAATTCTATGTATGCCAGAAGAGTTATTAAGGCGAATTAATGTTGCTAGAAATCAAATTAGGAATAATCACTGCCAGATTCTATGTATTCTAAGTAATGGAAAGTGAATTAAACTTACTGGTTAATATAATTTTATGTTTCATAAAAATATTAGCTAGTGAGCCATAATATGGACATTAATAAATAAAAAACGCATCAATCCGGTTTCAAGGCATACTTTTCAATTTTTGATGAATAAATAATGTGGGGATGCTAAACGGCGTATTTTTCGAATCCGTTTTCCTCGAAAACGGTCCATCCTAGCGATATCAACCAATTGGAACTTTCTCTCACACAACGTTTTGGATTTTATAAGAAAAAAGTGTAAATGTTGACCCACAAAACGTTACTGAAATTTGCAAAATTTGACTTTTATGATTTTCGAATCAGATTCAGTGTATCAACATTTCAAAACCTTTTCTCAACCTAATTCAGAAATATTCCTTTTAGGGTCTGTTAGGGGGCGTTTCTCGATACATGTTTATATAGAACACTAGGATTTATTTTGCACGTAGAATATGCTGTTATAGTTTGGCCCACTAATTTCGGGACACCCTGTGCATTGCTGCAGTTTATATTTAAATAGTTCCCTCTAGAGTATCCTCTGCGTTGTTCAAAGTATTTTTTACAGAAAGCATTTTTTTACAAATAGAATAGCCGGTTTATTATCAAATATTCTGATAGATAATTATAAGCGCTTTCGTTTAAAATATATTTGAATATCTAAATTTTCGAAATAAAAGCAGTTTTCTAAAAAAAATCTTGTTATTGTTACATATTTGTGTAAGGTATAACGTATATTGAAAAAAGTGAATAAAAAACGTGGATACAGATTATGCAAAGTAAGTTCTGATGACTCTTATTGGAACATATTATAAGAAGATTTTGAATTGCTTTTATGGTATACCGCGTTCAATTGCGTCACATCGTTTGGCTTACCCTTCGACTGAGTCTCTTTTTTATTATTTTCCCTAGAATCTTAATATTAAATTATTTGAAAAATTACGTTTCTTTTCGGGTTTTTCAAAAAAATTGAAGAAACCATGTTACTGCCAGCTACTGGGTTTCGGGGATAATAATTCACAATCTGGGTTTTACAAAGGGGTGGCTACCATACTTTCCGAAATATGAATACTGCGCATAGCCTAAGAAGTCGGTAATGAAATCCAAAATCACACGTATTTTTCTTTCCAAAATGAACTCCACTTAAATTTACGATCCATAAAGATTTTGATCACAAAACGTTGTCGCTTTAACGTTAGGTACTAACATCGGCCCGAATAAATGCCGTTCCATCTAAACGTTGTAAAGTTTTAGTACCAATAAAGCCGTTTCTGATTTCAGCTTTTCTGCACGGAAAATATGAATTGTTTATTGATTGTTTTTAAAATATTACAAAATCACTATTTTGATCAACTTTCGCTAATAAGTTAATTCTTCTGGAAATTCCGTTAGCATTTACGTAAAATATTTGTGAAGATGGTAATCGTGTTATCACACTCGTGAATTTTTGGTTTGCGGAGAAGAGACGGGTTGGTTTTAAACGGTTTACGCTTCATATAGCGTATAATTTGAATTCTCAGGCGACTGAGTCGATGGGAGATAAACCTTTTGATGTTGGTGGACCCGACCCTACCTTTCGTCTACTAATTGCGACCCTAGTATGAAAATATGATGACAATGTCACCTCTAACCACAAGTTTTGTACATTCAGAATGTTTATAAATTGCGTAAAGAATTTTGGGTAGAATATTGTAAATATTACCAAATTAAATTCGTTACTAACAAAATGTTCTTTTTTTTAAGTGAATTTTCTTTGGAAAATAATTGTAAACGTCGATTTAGTCAAGAGTTTGATATTTGGCACAAGCGGAACGAATGCTTAATAAATCAGTGACGACCATTTTTTGGATACATTTTTGCAAAACATACCAATATATTCACACAAACCCGTGAGAAAATTACCGGAAGTGACTCGCGACCGTGGGTAAAGAAAAAGACATCCTAGATTGACACGCGTGATAAGTGCATAATTGACAAAAGAATAGACAAATATTTTTCATCTTTCGATGCTCCCATGAAAATGTTCTATGTATGAATTACGTCGTGGAATTGACCAGCCATTTTTGTTGTGTCATTTATTTAATTGCAATCAACAGACTTCGCAGCCCAATAACAGATTACAAACTCAAATCTTATGTACATTAACCGCACGTTATCGCAAAAAGAGAGAGAGAAAAAAAAAGGAAAAGTTCCTTGTATTTACAGGTAACACTAAATACAATACTTTAGGTACTAAGTGCTACCTTTTTTAAGTGGTTTTTGAATGAATTGGTGGAATTAATGTCCATTTCCCAATCAATTTCATAATGAATTAATTTATAAAAAAAACGTTTTGATTATAGCGTTTCATAACGAAATTCTTAAAGTAAAGTTTGATATGGTATTTCAAATATGTATATTCCATGTTTATTATATTATAAAAAGTGTAAAAATTTCTTCTGAATTTTTTCTATTTCGAATCGTACTAAAGTATACTTCTTACTAGTACACACGCCCCTTTTCGTTTCGTGGGTTTCGAAGCTTATTTTTTTCATGTAAACGTAAATTTAAAACATTTTTGTACATTAAAGTTTAATTTGTTTTTATTGGCCTATTCTTGTGCTCTATGCGTATCCTCATGGACTAAAAGACAGTCTTCTTAATCCCTAATAACTCTATAAAATTTAAAGTTGTCTGCGAATAATTCACACTCAGAATTCTGAAGAACATTTGGCAGGTCATTTATTAATAAACAGTGGACCCAGATTCGAGCACTGCGGAACGCCTGAAAATGGGGACAAATTCGTATGACTATACAGAATATCGACAGGGACACCAAAAGGATCCAATTTTTGGTCAACTCAATCTGTAAATATAACGTCTACTTGTTTATTGTTATCTACCGATGGATTCATTTATTTTATGTAAAAAGCTGGTTAAGTTGATCTCTGTCGATCTTCTTCTCCTCTTCTCTCTTCTTCCTCTAAAGCCGTGCTGGTTTAGATGTATTACTTCTGATATATGAGAAAAGATGGATTTATACAAAATGTTCTCAAAAATTTAACTCGGTGCGTAAATGATTGCCACAGGTCTATAATTATTAATTTCTGACTTTTTCCCACTTTTGACTATTTTAACGGTATCAATGTTGTGTATGCAGAATACCTAACAATAATTTTGTGCTGGTATTAATTAATAAACATTTTTCCAAATGGGTAAATCGTTTTATTTCATAGAGTTACAATATGTATAACTAAGGCTTTCATACGATTTTTAGTTTTATAAGTAAATAATAAAGAAAAATCAGTTGGTATTTTTATATCAATATAATTCTCCCATTTATATAAATGAGCAAGTCAAAGACCTCATTATTATCCTTCTTTTTCTATTGCAAAATTTGCCTCATTTTTCTATCAGACCGTTGAGATTTCCATTTTAGATTTCACGCTGCAACCTCTCCATAATACAATCGTAGTTAATGTTTATTGATTACACTGTCCGTATTTGTCATTTTAATTTGCCATTCATTCCGACACTATAAATGTTTGATCAGATCAGATTTCAAGCTGATTAAAAAAAAAGGCCAATACAAATTTGTGTTATTTTTTGCATATTTTATAGCATATTCTTGATTTATTTAACAGGAAAAGTAAATACCTATACATAATCTATTTTCGTTGACAATGCGTAAATTTATCGATAGAGTTTATTTTAGAACCCCACAAATTGAAAGCGTCCTCCGAAATTAGCCGTTCCCCTGTTTTAGATTTAAAGCCACTTGTGTCGCCAAGAACCCGAATAACTTCTCGCTTATATTATTAAATCCCGTTCAGAATTAGAAAACTCACCGCGTGAGTCTCTGACCCGTTTGTTTTATACGCGGAATAGTGTTTGGGTAGTATCAATGTGGGATGATGTAGGTATACCTACGTGTTGAAAAAGTTGTTACGGTAGATCGCAGATATATTGCATTCAAATGAAAACGTAAGGTCATTTCGTTGTTAACTGATTTGATACTTGTTCGCTATTTTATTTCGGTCGTGTACGTTGTCTACATTCGGTTATTGTACCGGGCAATGGTATGACATTTTTGTGTAAATTGTTTGAACGTTTTTGCGTTTAGTTCTCTGTAAAAAAAATAGTATCTAGTTTCCATAAAACTTACCGTAAGGGGTGAGTCGATTAATTCATTTTGAAATATTGTCGCAAATACAATGTTGCCAGATTCACCCAATGGGAACGTTCGAAATTGAAACTTGTTAATATCTAATTTAGTAATTATAATTGTTCCGTCTAATCGGAATTGTTTTTTCTTTTTATTTTTCCGTAGTTTTTGATAATTCGGGAATTTTTATGTCGAGCAAATTGAAATTGGTTTTCATTTAATTAATTGCTGCGGTTATATTCTCCGCGTATTTTGGTGAAAATCTCACTGGGTATATGGCCAGAAAAAACTCGTATTTAGCTGCGGTGTCGTACTCCGCTGTGATTGGGACCAATACGACTCAGGTAAAGACTAACCTGAGAGCATTTTCCGCTGGCCAGAATTAAAATCTCGAGTGTCGTCAAGTATTGCGAAATTGTGCCAGTCAAAAGCCAGAGCTGCATCAAGGTAGGCCAAGAAGAAAAGAGATTGTCATTTTTCGTTTCGGTACATCAATATATTATTATTTAAATCGCCGCGTTATTTCTAGCTTCAATTTTATCAAAATTTACAGTCTACTAACCTTAGACATAAATGTTGTTTGGATTCATTTATACTTTTAAAATATTGTATTGTATGCCGCGTGTTTGTATCTTCGTGTACAAGTAACAACTTTCTTATTTTAAATAGAACACGCGGTATAATATATTTTGAATTTTGTTAAATTTGATTTCCGTATTGATATTTTAAAAATAAAAATACAGGGCTATCAAAAAGTAAAATGGAATCTCTCCATTTATATAATTAATCGTATTTCAAATTACAAATTTCAATAAATAAATAAAATGACTTAGTAAATATAATCTATACAACTTAACGTATTGATTTTTTGATTTTAATATAATATGTTGAACCAACATCTTGTTACTTTCGAAAATCGACGAAATAGAATTTTCGAAAGTATCTGCGCTCGTATAAAAATTTTATATCTCGATAACGGGATAATGGGATCGCCGTTGGTACAGAAATGATCACCGTGTTTGTCCGTTTGTCGTTTTTTGGTTTTCCCTGAATAACTTTCGAACCGTTGGAGCTACAAAATTGAAATTTGCCTCCTTTTTAACCCTCCACGAGGCACGTAAGCTTATAAGAAATGGCCCTGATCCGACGCCGTCCCTCTTTTTTTTGCCTTGCTATGAAACAAGTGTTTGAAATTTGAAGCAATCGACTTCATATTTGGCACATATATGCAGCTTTGTTCCGTGACGGAATCTATTGAAAATGGGGGGCTGGGGGGTCGGGAAGTATTCTAAAAAAATAAAAAATCGCGCGTGTAAGGGTCTACAAAAAACATCATTTTTCATTTATTTCAGACATTTTTTCGATTATATACAGGGTTTTCAAATTATAGGCAAAAATCTACAAGACCTAGAAAATTGTTTTTTTACAGAGTAAATTACTAGCCGCAAATGAAAAATCGTAAAAAATATGGCTAATTGGTTCAAACGATGTCATAGGCCGCATTAAGAGCTACAATTTTTGTATTTGCTGTTTTCGTCTATCACATACGCTGCTCGGGATATTTGAAAAAAATTCATATTGAAATCGCTATTTCTTGGACTGTCAAGACGACATGACGTCATTGATTATTACGGCACACTGCATGGTTTCAGAAAAAACTTATTTTCTCGAAAACCATTTACTATTTTCAAAAAATTCTTGAACCAGGACGCGTGGAAAATCCAGGGCTATAACCTCTATTCGAACAATGATTGTATCATATGCAGGGTGTGTAATTTATGAGCAAAAAATCTAAAATATAAAAAATTATTGGCGATAAATGAAAAATCGTTAAAGATGTATCGTAAACCATGTCGTGATCGTTTCAGGTTTCGTCAATTATACAAAGCGTGAGATATTTGAAAAAATGTCATTCGACAACGCTATTATTTGTGCAAATTTTGATATTTACCAATATTTGCTGTAACTTTGAAGTTCGACGAAATGTGAAGGACATTAATTAACAATTAAATTACATCGATTTTGAGAAAGTTCCATAGTGGTCCGCAGGATCACGATAGAAAAACAATGCGTCCCTTTACCACACGAAATCGCGAAGTTCGTTCCTTTTATAATAAAAAGCTGCTTCGCGCTACGCACTTGCCCCTCTCAGTGACGATTTTTCAAAAGCAAGCTTGTTTAACCTGAAATGATATTTACCTTGAAATTTGAAATGTACACCCCCAATCTTGTTTCGATGTTCCCAATCTACGTTGCATTCTCAAAATTATATATGACATGTTCTAGACAACAAGATCACCAAATGGCGGCTATTATGCAAACAAATGTTAACGTTTGATACATTATTTTAACGAGAATTTCACCTAGATTTCGAAAACTAAAACCAAATTGCAGATTTCCCTATGAAATTATAAGGTTGCCATCATTTCGAGTTAAACTGAAAATGGGTTCACTCCTTACGACAACTTAGCACGTTTCAACACACTTTGAAAACCTTATAATTTGACTACAATATTCCATGCTGGTATAGTATGTGTAAATCTCTATAGCTGTTTAAAAGTTTTATCAAAGTTTACAGAATAATATATAAAGTTGTCTCACTCGCAGTCCGCTTCACTTGAAAGCGCAGTGCCTGCTTTAGATGTTTATTGTCATCCAAAATATCGATCGGGATGATAAAGTATTTAAGATTCGGTGTTTTATAAATGAAAGGAGACTTGAATCACCTTTTTCTCAGTGAAAAAGAACCATTTATTACATTTTTATTCGACTCTTACTTGACTGGACGGACATTTTGACATTCGGAGATTAAACGCAGACTTTAGCTCGTATATAAGAATTGTTTTACCAGAAGAATTTTTAAAGACATTTTTAACAATACTGTTATTATTATACCTTAAAACAGCCCAGTCCAATAACTACCAAATTGAGCCTTTTATATTTTAAATGTCATAAGTGACAGCTTTCAATTTAGTGTTTACTCTACACATTTTTAAAGCTTGACTGGCGAATTTGAGAGGAAAGTCAACCTTTGTATATAATGATGTGATATGATCGAGAGGAAAACTTTAACTCGGACGAATAAAACTAACTGATTGGAAATATTGTTTTTATTTTTGTAACGTTTTCGCCACATCGAAATAAATAAGAACTAAAACTTCAGATTTTCACGGAATTATATATTTTGACATGACAATTGTTTCGACAACACCGTGTATTTATCAAATGAAATTTGATAAAGATAACAATAGTCATGTCAAAATATATGAACTTTTAGTAAAAGCCAGCTCAGTTCAATTTTAGCCATATTGGGTTATATTATTAAATAAAATCACTAACTATCCTGGACTAAAAGGTAATTAATTTACATTTAGGCGAGCAGTGGTCTCCATTCATTTAAGCTTTGTTTAGACTCCTGAAAGTGCAAAAAAAACCCTTACATATAGTTTTGGGAATACAGCCATAAATAATGCAGTAAAGCGAGGATATAATTAAAGTTTATCAAACCGATCCATAAACTTTAATTTGTTCTTTTTTGCGCACACTCAGTATCTAACTGCAGAAACCGATCGACGAGAGATGAAACCTCCTATGTACAGATTCTGGTGCTTAACTGCACCAGCAGCGGTACGGGGCCGGTAGGTAGTTGTGCAGTCGTGCGCGTGACCCCGAGTGAAGCAATTTATATATGTATTAGGTCTAAAGCACACGATAGACAACCAATTTATAGGTTGACATGCGAATTTGCCTGTAACTTCAAAAAAGTTGCAGCATGTTGAGCAAATAAATGTTTGTTACAGAGCACGCGAGCACTCAAAATATTTCGTGATTACAAACGTTTCAGTCGTCATTTATTTTTAAATGATCTGCGTAATTCTTAAGAAATTTACCAATGTGCCTTATAGGATAGCTCGTCAGTTATAATACGACCAAAAATATAGTGCATTTATTGCCTTGATGTTTTAAGCAGACCTTCGCAGGACCGTGGTAAAACCCATCCCAACAGATATTTATTCTGCATTCAGTAGGTCTTACCTGAGATGGACCGTAACGCATATTTGAAGAAACTTGAAATTTTTATTTGAAACGTAAACGGCTCATTATAAATTTGATTAAGCATTAATGCTACCGGGTATTTTCTAATAAATAGAAGCGTTTACTTTAACATCAGATGATAGGTATCGTTCTTAAGAGTTTGATCTAAATTGCAATATGTTCGTCTATATTACGGAGGTATTTGACTGTAATCCTTCCAGTAAGTACATATTTATGTATCTGACTCTCGATCTTTGACCCTACGAGGCTGTTTTCACTGGATAGTTACAGGTGAGTGTGAAAATAATCATTTTTGTGTGCCTGTCTATTAACAACATTCTTCTTCTTGTATTTTTGTGTCTTCTACATAGTTCTTCGATTTGTACATAACAGTCTTTTTGGATTGTATTGGATTATATTGGATTATATTCGCATTAGATAAAGGTACGTCATAAGAATACATGTAAATATTTATTTGAATCTTACAATTAAACATTTTTTGAAGGTTCCTGTTTTTTATCAATTTAAAATCAATTAATTTAAAACATGACCGCAGAAATATTTGAGGACTGAGACCAAATAAGAGAACTGTTACCAAATAAAGCCTCCTATCATTCACCCCGAATTAGAAAAATTCCAAATACTTCTTCAAATAAGAATTTCTGTACGAAAACGATTTATATTTTGAACACGAAAAAAACTTCTGGAATTATTAAAAATAAAACATTTTAAGAAAGACTACAAAATCGATTCGATATCACAACAAAACGGAGATTACCCCAGTATCATTGTATATTTAACTCGATTGTGATGATTTGGTCTGAGTTGAAAGCGCATATAAGAAGAAATAACACTAGACCAAAATTTAGTGATAGTACCATAAACGTAATTCGGCAAGAGCTAGCTAAAATATCAGTACAAAGCTGGTCTGTCTAACTGTGAAAAATGAGTAATAAAAGAAGAAAACATGACTGATACTTCATTATTATTATATTTAATATTTTGTATATAAATAATGATTTTTCAAAAAAAAAAGTATAAATAATGATATTACTTTGTACTAATTTTTTTATGTACATGTTTGAAGAATTGATCGGGGAAAAAGATTGAAAACATACTTATATCCCGCTTGTTAGTGTAGGTAGATACATGTCTAACACGGTCCTGGAATGGTTACGGGTGAGGGTCTGCTCGGCAGGGTGTTCTATAAGGGACTGTGGTTTTGGAGTAATAAAAGTTAATCAGGCACTATATTTCTGGTCTAAGTATAGATAATTTGGCGAATACTATATTTGCTCTTCAAGTTGGCTTACTAGTACAATGGAAATAAAGAATGAAGAACTTATCTTAGCAGTAAAGAAAACAAGAGATTTATATGGCGGAACGATAGCTGAATATTCAAGCAGAAACGTAAATAAAAAGCTTTGGACTTGCCCTTTTAATAAACGCTATTTACTGGATGTAACCAAAATGCTCTGCTTCTCTCTTTTTTTCTTCGGCATCTTAAAAATACCGCGACACAACGCAAGGTTTATGTTGTTCCGGACAAATAATGTCGTGTGCGTTCGGCCTTATTCTGTAAACTTTGGTTACATCTGAAATACGCGTCCAGAACATTGTAAAGTTGTGTAACCTCAGTATGCATTGTTGTGTCCAAATAATTTTAGCGCCTTTGCTCCAAGTTAACAAGATTTTATCATGTAACGCCCATAGTTTGAAAATGTATTTATTATAACAAAATACCCTAACATGACGAACTAACGTTACAATTTACAAAGGTACATTAAAACTAAATACATTTATCTTAATTCAGAAGTGTAAGCAAAACTATTTTTAAACCCACAAATAAAGAAAAACATGAGAGAATGTAGAAATAAATTTAATTTAGTCCTAGTAAATACTCCTATTGCTTGACTCCTAAATGATTGAGTGACAAAGCAAAAATATCTATATGCAAAAAATAACTGTTATAATTTCTGTGCAAAAGAGACATTGGTGGCGCATAGAATAAAGCAGACGTTCTAGTCATTACCACCCTAGCATCAAACGAGAATTTTTCCAACAGTTTTGAACAGTCTACTCTGTTATTAACAATATTGTTCATAAAATGGTACTATATATTATTTGCCTAATTTGCCATATGGTAGATTCCAAGTCTTGCTTCATACGATACACCTATTGTGGTTATATCTAAAATTCGTGAAAAAAATTTTTTTTTTAATGGTTTCAATTCTGTTTACATACTTGTGATATTGGTGACTCAATTCAAGATGGGACCGCACATTGGCGTTATAGAGTACGACCAGCGACTTGGGATCTTTTAATTCTTTGCTATTCGTTCTAATATAACCCAAGTTTCTGTCAGCCTTTTTTACTATGTTTTCAAATGAATTTCAAAACTCAGTTTTGTGTCTATAGTTACTCCAAGATCCCTGATATGCTTTACTTCTTTAATACTTACTCTATTGAATTTCTAATCAAAAGTTATATCATTTTTTAATTTACTGCAACATTTGTCAACATTTAAAAACAGTCTATTTTTTAAGCAGTAGTCGTAAAATGTATCAAGGACCTCCTGAAACTTGCGTCGATGTTCCTGACAATTTTGCAAAACGAAAACATTTAGCGGCGTTCGCTTTGACCAAAGAAAACAGAATAGGTTCCAAGTGCGATCCCTGAGGTATGGCAGACGTGATATCAATAGATTTAGATTTAGTTCCATTTAACTCAACAAGCTGAGTTCTAGAACTAATGTATGATTGAAGCGTTTTGTAAAGAGAACCGTGCACACCGAAGTTTTTAAGTTTTACTAACATTATAGGATGATGTACTTCATCGAATGACGTGGAGAAATCGGTGTACACAGAATCCATTTGCATTCTATTGTCCAACGCGTCAGACACTTCCTGAACATGCAGTGAGAGATTTGTGGCGACGCACCTACCCCTTAAAATTCCATGTTGCGTTTCCCCAAAAACGTACCCAAGTTTAAAAAGTAATTCCTCTGTTATAATTGCCTGGAATAGAAATAATTTATATGGGTCGGTAGTTTATGATATCAATCTTACTGCCACTCTTATGAACAGGTATTGCTTTGGAATATTTCTAAATAGTCGGGAAGTGCTCTTCTGATAAATTTTTTATTAAATATTAAAAATAGCTGTAGCAGCAGAGATATGTAATATAGGTTGCGTTCGTCTTTTGTCGCTATTTTTGCTGTTATTTTAAAACGCCGCAAGTAACGATATTTAAAATTTTACAAATGAAGAAGAAAATGCTCGTCGAAAATGGATTTCGAATCCGGGCCTTCCGTAATATCGAAACCAATACCGACGCCGCCCGCAAGACGCAAGAGGAACATTGGAAGGTGTCAAACAACGATGCCTTTTTCCCTAAAGGATCGACAGGAGAAAAAGGAAGTGTCGGCTGTCAATCTCGCGGCCCCGATTCCCGCACCGCGAGTGAGACGTTCGAGTTTGGGATCCAATAAGTCGCTTAATTTGCCACAGCGACCTCCTAACGAGAACAAACCCGTGCACGATTTGGGACAAGCTCGAGAGGCGCCTTCGGATTCTGATATGAAGATTGCATACCAAGACGAACTGAGATTACTGAATAATGACGTTGTATCGATATTTGCCCCTTCCGCTCCACCTCAGGAGATAGGAGATGATTGTTTTAGTGCTCATGGACAAGCGAAAAATTATTTAAGGTAAAACGATTACCGCTCGGAACTGTACCTTAAGTTCGTTCTAACCCCCTAACGCTTGATTGATCATAGTAATTCATGCAACAAGTTTGATAAACGCCACTTTAGTCACGAGTTTCTAAATCAGAGAGTAACGAATGACTGTAAAAGTTTGGCAACGACCTTTACTATTTTTATTGCGAAACAACAACACGTAACTGTCAGAAATAACAAACGTCAGAACACCATCAGTGTTTAAAATTAACCGAACATTTTCGATTGCAACCAAACTCGTGACTAAAGTACTGGAAACGAAGTGATTCTCTGACGTCTTAAAATGACGTGTAGGAAGTTACCGTTACCATTTGCAATTTTTTAATGGTTTATGTATGTATTAATTGTATTAATCCAACGTGATTCTAACTTCACACGGAAATTAGCATTATCACCCTCAAAACTTGAAATTTCACAATATTTTGTTTATGGATTGGGTGTAATTTTTTTCTCGCAAATTAGTCGTATCAGCAGGAAAATCACAATACTTTTCATAACGATAATATTAACTTCACAACTCCCTTAAAATGTGCAATTTTTAATTCATATGCTGTTTTAGATGGTCCTTTTAGTCAAAATTTTCACTTTTCATATTGTCTATGCTAGGGGTAAATCACTAGTGAAATCTGGTGCACCAGTTTTGTGAATTCCGTAAAATCTGTGAAGTATTTGTTATCTGTCAAATTTTTTATAAAATCATAAGGCATTTCTAAAATTTTGTTAGTGTTTTGAAAATTTTCCATTAAATCATCTTTAAATAGTAAACTAAACAAATATTTTCAAAATATATGTCTCTTGCATAAAACTTTATGACCTAATTCACACAATTATTCATTTTATAATTTTATACTTAAATCAAAAGGCTTCTAATTCTAATTCTAAATTAGAAGGATCCACTTGAGCAGTTGGCATAATTGCACGTTTCTTGTTTTCTGCATTCAATTTAATTATGAATTCATATTACTGTCATTATGGCTTCTTTAATTATTCTCTTTTTCTATTTCATTGTGTATACTCATATAAAACCAAAATTACTAGCAGCTAAGGAAAAAATATCAGAAAACAATATTTTGATTTTTATTTTTAATTTATTTTTGCAATTTAATATTGCTAATGCAAAATACTCTTTCCCGCTCTTTAAAAAGGGGTTTTGTGTACCTACAGTTTATTTAATTGCTGATAATACAGTAAATTTGAAGCGATGAAGAAAACAAAATTGAGATGGACATGGTAATCTCGTTTTCAACCAGAGTCAACCAATAATAGGTTTCGGTTTAGATGGAGCATTTTTATGGCAATATTTTTTCTTTTATTTATTTATTAGTAACTAGTTATCTATGTGTGATCACTGTTTAGAAAGACATTGGCGCAGATCATTACCATGTTTAGGAATATATAACAGATTTCCGAAGCGCATCAATTTGTGCCGTACTAGAACCACTATAGATTCTAATATCTATATAAATTTTCCACATAACCTAAAAGTATATCCATAAATCCATAAATAAAAAAATACATCTATGATAATGGTGGGAAGTTCTACTAATTGTTTGGAGTTGTTTTATAAATTAACATAAATTATCCATTTGATTCTTAATTTATTATTATAGACAATATAATGGCGGAAAAACGGCATTTTTAATAATATATACATATGTATAGTAGAAGTAATAAATTTACAATGAGTTAATTATTAATTCGTTTAATCTTTTCTGTTCAAATTAGTTACTTCCGACACAAATTCCCTCGCACCCGGCGTTTCCTGATTCTAGACTAAGCATCACGGTGCGGAACATCACGGATTTATTTAAAAAAACTCGGTACGACATATTTTCGAAAAAAATGTTGCACTTAATCCATACGACAAAAAAGTGACACCTAATCGATAAATGAAATGTTCAAAAATAGCAACTTTTAGGGGTGGCAATGTTAACTTCCGCGTGAATATAACCAGGGATTTTATAAAATACAACGGGGCAAATTACAAAAACGCACTAAAGCTAACTTCTTATACGTGTTCACATGGTACTGATACAGTTTCATTAAACACTGCAATATGCAACACGTTTATAAGCTTCTTCAGGCACTCTTCATTAAACAGTGTAAAACTTGTTGCATGATATACTATTAATTTCGATGTTGAGATTTTATAAAATGTTTAAATGATAGATGTCTAGAACCCTCGTCGAGCAAAAAAAGGAATGAACGCAACGGTGCGGCGTTGCTAAGCAACCAAATATCCAACCGAAATAGTTTTCCGTGTTAGTTAACAATTACGCGATGTGTGCGTTTTAGAAAAGCTTCATATTCGAATTTATGCAAAAAACTTTCTGCCCGAATAATTTTGATTGGTTCGTTTTGGTATTGATTCGCATTTTCCTAACCGTTGATGTGCGAAAAAAATATAACGCACTTGTTTTCTCTTTCTGCATTTATGTACTAGTGCTTCTTTATCTAACCTTTAGACTCTTCCATATATGTATCCTTTAATTAAAAGAAAGTCACTAGAAATCTCATCGGCCATGATTAAAAGTTTGTTCCAGACCATACAAAATTTTATGCTTAGCTGTCAGCTCTCATTGTGGAGACTGATATATAGGAACGGCAACATAATTCAGCACTTAATTCTTAATTTATTTGATAATACATTGTTTGGTAATATATTGTCCATATAATTTTTCATGTTCTTTACTAAAGGTTAATTTTGCTTTTAAATCGTTACGCGCCAGATATTTGAAAACAGAAAGATCTAATATAATAATACTATGCAACTCTTACCTACATTTTATTGATTTGGTCGGCAAAATAATTAATTATAGCACCGATGAGAATAGATTACATTCTTTAAATTTTTTTCAGTGCGAGTTTTCCAAATTTATTTCCATGCCGAACCAGTGGGGGCTCAAAACCGGATAGGCCACGCAACATAAATTTCGGTAATTGTATATGGTACTATTTTGAACTTTAATACCTAATTCTAGTTTTTGAACTTTGTAGATATATGCTTCTCGCTAACCTAACACATAAACTTTTGATAAAAACTCAGCAATATGTACGGAATTTGCTTTGGGTTGCTAATCGAATTGTGCTTTCAAATAACTTTGTCGCAGTAACATTTTTGTGGAATTGTATTATCAATAACATAATTTTCATCTTTTGTATTAAAACAAAACTAACATAGACGTGAGAAGAATGTATCTTCCAAAGGGTGGATCCGCTGAACAATTAAGTCAAATTACTCAGCAGGTCTTATCGCTGAGCAGTTAAAAAGTGATGTCAGTTGCCAATTAGAGCAAGTTTAAATGTTTCAATTTAGTGCATTTAAACAGCGATTTAAATGTTTTTCATAAGCATTTTAGTCAAGCATATTTGGCAATATTTAATGTTTTTCTATTACATTATGTAGACAAAATATGGAAAGAATCCGTAAGCAAGCATAGAATCAGCGGTTATTCCCACAAGAGGACTGTAAAACTATTTTCACAAAAATATATATACATATGGTTGCCTGTTCTTACGTTTGTCACTGTTTATCATTATTGATATAGCAAATAGATCTGAAAGCAGGTAGAGAAGCGATTAAGTAGCGCTAGTTTGAAATAGAATTTAGCCGGTATTTAATTGTCTAGAGAGGGAGAAGCTGCCAAGCCATGTATACGTCTGCCAGGATTCATATATCCTGCCAGGAACACGGAAATGCGTTTAGAGATTTGAATTCTATCCCTGTAAGCTTTGATATAATAGAATATGTTTGGTTTTCAATTTTATGCGGAGTATCCGCGAAAATAAATATTTAGTAATAGTAATTGAATTAGTTAAAAAAATAACTGCCATTACTGTTTCCCTCTTTGCAATTTGCTAATAATTAGATAATGCCATCGTGCTAAATTTAATACATTTTGCTATAATTAAAACAACATGGCTGAAATACTACGGGATAAAATGTTGCGTTGTTGAGAAAGTAAGCCGCACAATAATATGCATACACAGGCACAATATCGATTTCATTGCCGGCTTCAGATTCACGCCAGTCCAGGATTGTTAATAGGGCAAACTCAAATCTGAATACGGGTAGAAAATTATAAATACGCGCTATATGATTAATGATTTTTTTGTTTCGGGGGTGAGGGTGGTTATAACGATGATAGTGACTTAAATTATGGACTTTGTCTTGAATATATATGAATAAACCTATTCAAATGAGAATCAATAACGTCAGAGAAGTTGTAGTTTTGACCAAGGCAATATATTCGCGACCAAGCGTTTCAGCGTGGTAAAGGAAAAGAACTATCACATTTTTCTGAGATTATTGAGGTTATCGTGCTTTGTTTTTGACGGCTGGGTTCGGCGGTGCGAAAATTTCACGCCAAAACGGTTTGAAAATAGAAACGTCCCTACCTTTATTATAGCTGTCAAATAAATTTCCGTTTACTAATCTCGCATGTATGTGTTTATGAGTAGGGAGATCTGTCAAAAAAATCAATTTTGGTTGGTTAAACACTACTGATGTGAATTTTTCCGGATTATTTATCTGTTGTCATTTTATTTGTTAATTTTGTGGTTTGAGAATGCCCGAATATTCATGCCTACATTCATTTGACACCGAGCGTGACGTTACTGACGTGATGTCGGTAGCTTGAATAACTTTGACCACGTCAAGGAGATATTCGCTGATGTAAAAAGTCTCAATGTAGTATTATGAATCGCACCCAGAAAGGTAACCAGGTCAATGTCGACGTTTGTGTAATTTTTTTTTTAAGCTTTCAGCTTTTTTAAGTTTTCAGTTTTTTAGTTCCTACATGTCAAAAAAATGTCATCAACTAGCTATTTTATTAAAATCTGTGGCATTGCATTACTTAAATATTTATAATTTGAATAACTTGGTAAATTTTATTAACCTATACAAATGCCGCCATTTAATTATCAACGCTGCCATTTAATTATTTAGCAAAGTTAGTGACGAGCGATCTCCTTTTCAACCGATTCAAAACGTGATCGCTTCTCATATTGAGAATTGCATTTACTAGAGTTATCAAATAGCATTTCCCATATTTAAAGTTTTTAGTTCTATGTAGAATATTACGTGCAGAAAATTCTCAGTTATCAAGAATATTCTCGATCCCAATCTTAAATCTAAGAAGATACTTTTTCTGTCTTAATGTAACAGACTTTATTTTTCCCCAATATTGCCAATAGGCATTTTGGTTTAAGGAATCTTCTTAGTTTTAATTATATTTATAATTACATTTTGACTTTCTAGGTTAATTATATTGTAATTAATAGTATCTAATTATGTAGCAGTTTATTTAGGAGTCGATTACTACGATAAAATGATGGAAATAGTTTTTCAACAGCATAATATACTTTACTAAAACATTAACTAATTGCATGGTTTTAAACAAAATTACGGTAGAACTGAGGTGGCTTTTACTTGATGAAAATCCATTTATTAAAATAAATAAGAACTAAAAGTTCAGATTTTCAAGAAATTATATATATTCACATGACAATTGTTTCGACAGCACCGTGTCTTTATCAAATATAATATTTACAAACTACCTGCTACTATATATACCGAAAAATGACAATAAAACCTTAATTAATGTTGTTAATTAATTGATCGTTAAGCAATACATTTGAATGTCTCATATCAATATCAAAATTGTCGTCAAGAATGTGTTTTTCTGTGTTTAAGTGTGTAGCATAATTAGAATCTAGATTATTGTTTTTATACGCTCTTTTATGTTCGTTAATGCGTTTCTTGAAGGATCTGTAGACACCTGATTTTTGGGATTTTGGACATTTCGTTTTATTGTTTTTTAAAGATTTTCCCATTGTGTTGTTGGTTCTGAAAGCTACAACGGCTACAATCCGTCCATTATAGATAAAATTATAAATAAAAAACAAATACAGACAACAGTAAACTCTATTTATACGAAACCTAATACAAAACACGAACAATTTAAAACAATTACATACATAGGAGAACCTAGCGAAAAAGTTTTAAAACATTTGTCAAAATTTGGTTTAAAAATAGCTTTCAGAACTAACAACACAATAGGAAAATATTTAAAAAACAATAAATCGAAATGTCAGTCGAAATCAGGTGTCTACAGGTTAAAATGTGGATCTTGCCCTAAAAATTATATTGGACAAACAGGTAGATCCTTCAAGAAATGCATTAACGAACATAAAAGAGCGTTTAAAAACAATAATCTAGATTCTAATTATACTACACACTTATACACGGAAAAACACATTTTTGACTACAATTTTGATATTTTACATACAGCCACAAAAAGTAGAAAATTAAATTTATTGGAAGCCATGGAGATTAACAAAATGAGACATTCAAATGTATTGCTTAACGATAAATTAGATTTAAATACCTCTTCTTTATTGAACTTAAATTCTCACAAACACATTAATTAAGGTTTTATGGTCATTTTTTGGTATATATAGTAGCAGGTAGTTTGTAAATATTAAATATTACATTTGATTAAGACGCGGTGTTATCGAAACAATTGTCATGTCATAATATATAATTTCTTGAAAATTTGAACTTTTATTTCTTATTTATGTTGAAAATTACTGTACTACTTAGCGTGTCATTTCGTTTTAAAGCAAATTTTTTTAGCTACTAGCACCGTCGTTGGTTATTTTTCACCCCGCGAACGAAATCAACTTATAGAATGGACCGAACCAACTGCTACCCAATTACTTAGCACTTACAGTAATGCAACACCAATTTCGTCCACCGGCTTTCTCACAGCCAACTCGATATCGGCGGAACCACTTCGAGACGAAAGACTTTCGTTGTGGATGGCCAAAAAGCTTAGCAGAGAGAAACTGGAAATTAGCGTTCCATTAAGGGCATCATCTACGGTTAGTGATTATTAGTGTTCAACAATGCTTTGCACCACCAGCTCATCTAGTCTAATCTAGGATTGCGATAATTGGCCCTGTAACTAAAGCGTATACAGCGTACATAATCGCTTTTCGTTTTAATGCAATTAGCTTTTAATGAACCCATAATTAGAAATTAGATATTAAATCAGAGAAGTTCTTGTAAGTCAACGATGAAGCTAACCGAAATCTAAAAAATTTTTGAAGATAACAAGACAAACGATTTTTCAAACTAACTTACACAGGCTACTGTAATACTTTTTATAAAACTTCTGGATTGTTGGCTTTCTCACAACTTGACTGAAACTGAAGAAGCCAACACGATGGTTGGCGAAACGTCAGCAAGTTCGACTCAGCAAAAACGGACGCAGGAGGAACCTAGAAGTTTTGTAAAAAGTAGGACAAACGATGTTTTTTTTTTACAAATTATTTATTATTTGTCGACCAATGACCAATGTGAATTTTACATCGCCATTTTGTAGCTATAGCCACCAAATTTGTATACAGCTTGCGGGGTGTTTCCTAAAGTAAGTCATATTTTGAAAATGTGGGGAGCTCGCTTTATATATGAATTAGATATATAAGTTATTATTAAGGAGCGGAAAAAATGCAATCGAAAAACCCCAATATATGCGTATTCAAATGAATAAAATTTTCACAAGTGAAACTAACAAAAAATGCAAATACGTATTTTTGTTACATGAAAAATTATGAGCATCAATATTATTTTAAATAAAGCCAGAACTCTTTCTTTATAACGGGTTTATTCTTCAGAAATCCTATAATATTTTACCTATACCACAGACCTATTTGAATAAATATAATAGAAACAAAAAAAATCGTAATAAACGTTTTTATTCATAGATAAACACATTGATACTTGCATAGCAAATTGCAAAACCTGACATATAAATCACGAAAATTTTACAGTGACAAAATATTATTTGCGATTATAAAAAAAATTGCAATACCTATAATTAAGTATTGAACAATACTATTGATACATTCACATAATAGCAGCTTCGCTGAACAGAAGTTATCAAACAGTATTTTAGTTTTGGAATTAAGTGTGTTTCTAATTTTTACATATTCAATTTGCCTATAAAAAAAATTTATAACCACAACCCCAACAGTATCAGAAACTTTTTTGAAATCTAACTCAAATTGAGCTATAGAGCCACTGAATCTGTCAAAGAAATAGAGGTAACCTCCGATTTGATGAGTGCTACAGGTACAAAAGAATAATTTGTTTTTATAAATATTAAATTTACTTCCACTGCTGGGTTAGAAAAAAAAAAATTAGCATTTATGATGAGGCGTTTAGACCTTCGATAAACTTTTTTAACTAATTCAAAGTTCTCGGCATAAAATATAGCAGTGGCTAACCAAGTTCCCAAGTGGTCATTGAGTATTTATTTGGACAATTTTCCTTATGTAAAATTGAACACGTGAAGATACTTTTAGAAATACTTTATTTAATTATTTATATCATTTACCAATGCAAACTGGTCTCTTATACATTCTGCCGCCCTATTTATATAGGTTAGAATAAAATATTTTTAAATTTTGTGCTGCCTTAACCTTAACTAGAGGGCAGCATCTGATGAAAGAAGTATGAATTTTTCTGTCGGAACACTATGCAAAAAAAAGTTTGAACCAATCGGTTACACTTAAATTGTTTTTTCCAATTGTTTGTATGCAATTAAATGGGATCTACCATAATCATTGGTTTACCCTAAGACCTTCCGCATGAGTCAGTTATTTCGTCAACCACAAGATAAAAATAATTTTCGCCTAATTTTTTTCTAATGTAATTTACAGTTTTCTTGTAAATGACAATCATTACGTATAGTTGACTCGTTCGGTATATGAAATTTATAACATTGTGTAAAAACGATCTTAAATTTTTAACTGGTACGTTGACTCCTTACATAAGTTCTCATTAAATGGGACTTGTTCGCTTTTTTTTATATTTTTCTTCAAGACAGTGTTGTGTTGTTTGCTAGGAGGAGGCAAAACGCAATCATTAATTTGGGTTTACATTCGTTAGAAAAACGAATTTTAAAAAATATATGCTACTTCCAGCAAATAAAATATTTAAGTAAGATTTTAAATACATTAAAATTGTTAAAAACACTTGCTAGCCATAATTTGCTTAAATACACAATTTATAAAAACTGTATTTTCCTTATACCAAAGAACATAATGTCTCATTCTTTTTTTTTCACTCTAAAATAATTGAATAGAAAAATTTTATAAACAGTTTACAATTGTTATTATTAACTACCAATAATTTGCTTGAATACGTAATTTATAAAAGCCAAAATTTATCATCATACCAAAAAACATATATCTTTATTTTTTTGCAATATGCTGAAAAAAAAGTGAACATATGCTTTCTACTTACAATTTTCGAACAAGCTGTAGAAAACAAATTGTTGCTATCTCAAGTGAACTCCCTATAACCATTTATCCACTACATATGGAAGTTAGTTTTCGGAATTTTAACAAACACTGGACTGATAGACACAGGCTCTTCACACTTATTTACTTTACAAAATAAGCCGCACAAGAAATTTTCAAGTAAAAGATATCAAAGATACTAAAAATTGCCACCCCGTTGAACTGTCGAATTCTTTTTGCAATATTATTTCATTAATTTAATAAAAAACCTTTTGCTTTTACTAGGAATGCCCTATAGTGTGGGTTTATCCTGCGTACTTCTATTGTAATGTAATAAACTTATAAACAGGTGCCTTACCGGAATGGACCGGATAGGGCCTTTATTTGGCAATGAAATACAAATAAATTTAATTAAATTAGAACCAAAAATGTTCAGATTTTCACAGTTTTTAATGGTTTATGACAGCTGTTTCGGCAACACCGTGCCTTTATCAAATACAAAATATATATTCCTACATATATAAGCAGGTAGTAATAGAGTTATAAATTTAAATTTAACAACAGAGTCGCATTTAAATCGAATTGGTCATTAAGTAATAGATTCGAATGTCTCATTTTTTTAATTTCTATTGCTTCCAACAAATTTAGTTTTTTGCTTTTTGATTGATTATGTAAAACATCAAAATTATCATCAAAGTTGTGCATTCCTGAATTTAAATGAATGGCATAGTTAGATTCCGAACTTATATTTTTATACGCTCTTTTATGTTCGTTAATGCATTTCTTAAATGTTCTACCTGTACCTGTTTATCCGATATAAATTTTGGAACATGATCCACATTTCAACTCCGGATTTTTGAGTTTTCCGTAATTTAGTTTTATTGTTTTTTAAAAAATGTCCTATGGTGTTTTCACTTTTAAAAGCAATATTAAGACCAAATTTAGATAGATGTTTCGAAATTTTCTTGCTAGGTTCTCCTATGTATTTTATTGTTTTTTTAAAATACATGGGTTCGGTGTTTAATATGGAGTAGATAGATAGACCTATCAAAGATAGGTCGTAATCATTGTTAAAAGCTATTTGTTTTATAATATTTAATGCTTTTTCAAAATTTTTTGTGGATAAAAGTATAAAAGGCAGCCATTTTGTGTGTAAGGGTGATTTGAGTTATTATGTATTATTGTGTCCGTGTGTGACGGTTTATGATAAACGAAAAAATCTATTTTGTTCCATAGTTTAGTTATAGTAAGGTCCAAAAAGTTTTGAGACTTATCTAGTTCCGTCTCTATGGTAAATTTTATATGGTTATGTATGAGTTAATATGATACAAAAACAACTTCCGTTGTCTTTCCATTCCAGTGAAACAAGCAAAAACATCATACGTATCTATACCGCCAGAGAAATCCTTTAATCAGAAGATGTTTATGTATGATATTTTCAAAATTGTCCAATAAAATTTTCTGCAAGTAGTGGACTATGTGGATTTCTCATAATGAATCCTTTTTTAGCAATATAAAATTGATCATTCAATTCGAAATAAGTATTGTTTTATGATAGGGTTGACTTGTCTCTGAGTGAGAATATTGTCTATTATGTTTATTAGGTCAATTGGTGGAATGCTGGGAAATATAATTGAACTGAGGGAGCTTTTACTTGATGAAAATCTATTTAACAAAATAAATAAGAACTAAAAGTTCAGATTTTCACGAAATTATATATTTTTACATGATAATTGTTTCGACAACACTTCACAACTTTGTCAAATGTGATAAGGACACGGTGTTGTTGAAAAAAATTTCATGTAAAAATATATAATTTCGTGAAAATCTGAACTTTTAGTTCTTATTTATTTTGCTGGGAAATAGGTTTTGGACGTCAAATGAAACTAGAATCACCTTAGGATGAATTTTAATGTCTTTACCTTTGTTAAGTAGTTCGAAAAAATTTTTGATAACATATCTGGGTTGAAAGGCAGTATGGAATGGTAAAATTTTTATTAAACTTGTTGAGAATTTAACTAATGGTGCTGTTACAAAAGAAACTACAGGCCTTGTTGACATATCCTGTTTGTGTAATTTAATTAAAGAATATTGCTTTGGAGGTCGAGGATTCATGATTATTAATTGGCATTTCTTATGTTCGATATTATAATCAATAATAACGAAAGCGCTCCGCAGCTTTTATACGGAATTCAATTGTCTAACCAAAACTAACCAATGACGATAAAATGGAACAGTAGATATGATTCTAGAAACTTTCACAGGCTACTGTAATACTTTTTATAAAACTTCTGAATTCCTCCTGCGTCGGTTCAGAGCTTGACTGAAAATGGCTCGTATTTTACTCTGTACCTGTACACTTCATTGAACAATTAAAAAGCATTACATTAGATACACAGGATATTCTGGTTACTCCACCATTATTTCAAATACATTAAAATCCGAGATTCTGGAACCAAACCATCTCATCTTAATTTAAAAATTCTTATCTGGAACATATTATAACGGTCAAATTTTTGAACAAACATCGGGAACAGCTATGGGGTTTCCACTATCACCAGTCATCGCGAATATACTTATGGGAACCTTTGAGCTCTTGACACCTTCCTTCTAAAACCAAACTTATGGTACCGCCACGTCGATGATACTTTGGTTATTTGGCCTCATGGTGAAGAATCCCTAGTAGATTTTCTTAGACATTTAAACTATACACCCTAACATACGTTTTGACATTGAATTAGAAACTAGATTAGATATTTTTATCAATAGAAAATCAGAAGTAACATTGGGCCATTGTGTTTAAAGAAAACATACGATACCTTAATGCATTGTAATGCGGCCCAAAAATCATCGGTTATTACCTGTTTACATCAAAAGTTCTGAAGAAATGTAATGTCAATACCAGATTTACCACTTGTCCTAAAATCTCCTCAACATCTTCGATCCTTCAAAGACAAAATTCCATTTAAGATGCCAGGAGTTTACAGCATTTCATACATATGAGGCAAAGAATACATTGCAGAGACCGTACGAAATATCAACTAAGCTCAAAGGATATAAAAGAGCCTTAAGACAACTAAAATCATCAATAATTCTTCCATGTAATTAATTCTTGTAGAGAAGGAAAAATCCGAGAGTCTATAGAAATCTATAAGCAACCTAACCACCACCACCAATATGGGAATCAGTCATCCGAGACAAACAATATAACAGGAGGTACAGAGTAAAATGCGAGCCAGTTTCAGTCAAGCTCTGAAGAAGCCAACAGAACGTTAGCAAGTTCGTTTCAACAAAAACCGACGCAGCAGTGAGTAATCCACAAGTTTTATAAAATGGATAATTCTGTTACCTCCGAGGATTGATACAAAGTAAAAGTTGATGGTATTTGCTTCTTTATATCAACACAAAAAGAAGCGTCTTGCAGTACGACTCGTTTGGTTAGTTTTGGTTCGAGTTGTAGAAAATTTTTAGTTAATCATAATACAATAATTACTAGTGATATGCAATCATCAAACAATATTTGACAAGCTTTGTGTTCAGTGTTACGCATATTAATTACATTATAATACTTGTGCAACATCCTTTATCTACTAACGATACACGATTAACATCTCAATTTTTTTCTATGGTACCAACAGAGATTAAAACATGAAACTAGCGTTAAAATAGCAGATTTTTTGTCATCCTTATACCCTATTTATGAGCAACCTTTCAAATATTTTTAAGCATTAAATAAAAAACCCTCAACACTGCTTAAATTCTGCCTATTAAAGTTTTAAAAGCAGTTATAAATTATTTTACTCCTTACTCTAAAATATCCAATTATGCACTGATTAGGCGTGTGGAAATTTCATTTTAAGACCCCCTTTGCGCCCTTTTATTCACTGGTTTTCGTATTTTTTAGATCGCAATTTGCCTTCTACCACTTGGGGAAGTGTGGAACTATCATTTTTTTAAATAATTATAATGTAACATTTATTTTGTCTGTTACGCTCACAAATTTATGCAATTCGTATTATATTTTTATTGTTTATATGACGATTCTGTACATAAAGTACCTTAATAGACTCACTGAGCAAGCATTGTAAAGTAACATGTTCAGGTGACGTTGAAAATGAGGACAAACTCTATTATTTGTTTTAGAGAAGTCTTTAAGTACGTTGCCATAGAGGATTTGTGGGGGGAGGCTTCATGAACGCCAGGTTTCGTTTTATGCGACCTCCGTTTAAAGCTATAATTAAAAAGAATAGTTTACAACTTTAAACCTAATTTATTAGGATTAATTCTCCCAGCAATATAGCCTTGCGCGATATTTCGAACTTACAACGCGATACGGTGCAAACGCTGACACAATGATTAATAATTTAATTTTTGCACTCGAGAAGTTTCTAACCGCGCAAACGTTTTTCAAATTAACGAACCTATGCCGAGGCCGTCCTCGCTTAAACGGACTCCGAATTCGTGGAATGAAAAGCTGCAGAGTTACCCTTGCGACTAATTAGATATATGAACTCCGTTCACGTTTTTCATTTGGGCGCCGTAATTAAATTCCTCCACGCGGATTATTCCTTTCAATGTTATTTTATTTTATTGAATTCGTCGTTTTTACCCATCGATTTTACATATGCTGAAATCAAATTTTTGCTTTCAGGTGAGTGCATACGGGCGAGTTTGGCCGGTAAGTTTTTGAATTGTTACCATTAGTACCATATAGCCATATATATGTGTGTTACGATATGACGCAGATTATAGAAAATGATACTGAAATAAGCGTAAAAAAAGTAAGAGCTTTACGAGGTACATTAAATTACAGTCGCACGTGTCACATTAATAACCGTTAATAGACTTATTCAGAGGGATTTAATTTAAACCGCCAATTGGCAAATGGCATGTTGAGTTCATATCCTCGGGCTTATTGCTTCCTGCTTTGAGTTCCCGCAAACTGTAATATTATGCCCGGTGGCTGCAATCGCCGTCCAGTCTGCGGACATAAAAACGGCAGTGCCTTATTACTTATTACTTCTAAATTTTTCCAAGAATGCGTTCTTTGACAGGGTTTGTTGGTATGTAAATAGAGCCCAAATTTTGTTTGTAGCATTGTTCTTTTTGAAAGGCTCTTGTCGAACTAAAACAATGAATTTTAAAAAATATGTTAATTTTATGTAATTCAACACTTTAAATGTTGTGGTAATGTTTTTGCAATTTAGTTTTAAGTATAACATTAAAAGTCACAGAAACCGTTATATTACGATAGAGTTTCAAATTTAAGGATCAAAATACTGGAAATATTGCACGAAGAAAAAAAAAACTGAAAAATCATTTCAGATTCAGATTCAGATAGATCTTTTTTAGTGTCACGTTGTAACTGTACAAATTTCAGCGCAAGGTTTCATTTCAACGAAAATACTTTTTTTTATGTACCACAAGAAAATACAAAATTGATTATGGTTTCATCAAAATGAAACATTGTACTGAAAATTTGGTAGCCTCTTGTAAGCCTCTGTTTTTCAAGTGCATATTATTTATCTCTTAATTAAGAAATAAAAGATCCAAACTAGCATTTCTGGAAATCGCCTTACATTAATATTTACGTATTGATGTTAAGTTAGGTTAAGTTTTATTGAAATATGCACCACGTGCACCACATGCAGTAAATTATAACTAACTTTTGTGTCTTTAATGTAGTCTGTATGCGGACGTGTCAAGTAGCCCCGCGAGAAATATTGTATTATCCTGCGAGCACAGCGGGGGTGGGCTTATAAGTTCCGGGATTGACATTGATTATTTTTTTTCTCTTGGATTTTTCTACATTGTAATTTAGTTATATACACCGAAACGTAGAACTCCTTCCGTTTATAGAGTGCAAGGATTCTCAAGTGAGACAGTTTTCCTTTTCAACTTTTGTTCAGATGTTGCTCATTTGCAAAATATTATGTACAATATTGCCAGGGTGCTCTTTTGATATTTTTATAATCTCCTTTATCATAGACACATTTAATTTGCTATCTTCCAACTCTATTTTATATGTCAGATCCGGGATTTATCAGCTCTCTTATTATGCCAGTTTTTTTGTATTATATTGGTGATGTGAACATATTTTTTTTGTTTTTTTTTTGTTCGCAAACCACTAAAACAATGTGTATTCTGTTTTTGCAACGTTGCAACATTAATATTTTTGTATTTTTAATTGTTTGTAATTTAACAAATTTCATCATCATGTGTTGGATATTGTGTTAAATATTTTCAGCAAGACGGTGAAAAGTTGTTTTGAATCATACAAATATATATATATATATATATATATATATATATATATATATATATATATATATATATATATATATATATATATATATATATATATATATATATATATATATATATATATATATATATATATATATATATATATATATATATATATATATATATATATATATATATATATATATATATATATATATATATATATATATATATATATATATATATATATATATATATATATATATATATATATATATAACCAAAGAAATCGGATTGCTTAACTCAGCATGTTGAATTGTATAAAGTACCTACCGACACATAATTTTATTATTAGGAACAAATTTTACATCTAACAGTAGAACGAAACGTAATCCAAATTAGAACAAAGTTAAAAGTACCTGCCGACATAATTTTATTATTAGAAACAAGTTTTGCATCCATCCGTAGAACCGTAGAACCAAATGAGAACAAATGTAAGACCAAAGCCTGAACGCATTGCCCTAAAAACTCTAAAATCTAATCCCGATATCCTGATCCTATAAGCAGATAAATGAAATGCCATGGTGATCATGAACACAAATGAATATCAGGAAAATATTCAAGATATTCTCATAGATGGATCATGGATGGACGCAACCTTAAATCTGTGAAAAAGTGTGTCACCCCTCATGACTCTAAAATTCCTCCTCTCTACTCACAAACCTCTCTAAGAGTCACAAACCAGGATTACCCCTTCGATCTATTGTCACCACCATGTCTCTTCTCTCTAATAATTTCCACATTAAAGATAATAAGCGTTTTATTACAAAATACACTTCGCCACAACTTTCCAATAGCAATGGGTCCGAAAGCAATCCCACACTTGCCATTGTTTGTTCTTCTTTGCATTCAAAACATCATTGACCATATATCAAAAGTTATTAGGAAATATAAACCAGATTTACCACTTGTCCAAAAATCTCTCAACATCTGCGAGCCGTCAAAGACAAAATTCCATTTGAGATGCCATGCGGCATATGCGGCAAGTTCGACTCAACAACAGGAATCCAGAAGTTTTGTAAATAGTAAATCTAAGACGCGTTTCTTTCGTTGGCTCTGGTTAGTGGTACTCAGTTTTGGTACACTGCCTTACCAAGGATAGAGCAACGCGGGTGTGATGGTACAGTTTCCTGCAGTTCAATGTTACTTAGAGCCAACTGTGATCCATCCATTATAGTTAAAATAGGTTCGTTAAATTATTGCTTAGAAATTCTTCCTATCCGGTGGCAGCAGATAACTTGTCGAACTATATCGTATTTTTGATGGAATATTTAATGATCGGTTTTTATTTGTGTTGAAAATAGGAAATTATTAAATCAAGCAAAACTAAATCCAAAAAGTAAAGCTCCTAACGGAGATATTTTGGTGCGCCCGCGCAGTCAACATCTTTGTGTTTGAGTTCAGTGGATCGCCGATAGCGAGTGTTAAATTAAGGCAATAAATGAGGTTTATTTTAAGCCAGTCAAGCCCATACTGTCGCCAAAGCTGACGATGACCTTTTTAACTATGTAACTTCGTGAAATTTTCTTTAGTCTTGATATTCTACCCGCCGTCGCCGTCGCAGTCTGCGTATATAATCTCGACTTAATAATGACATTGCCGATCAAAAATTCGCCCTATGGTATTTCGGAGTAGTACGTTTTTGGTGACATATTTTGGACGGTGTTTTGTGCGTCGAGCGTCAGTACTAGTTTACTGATTTCGTATAAAAGTGTGATAGAAGCAAGGATGATGTTTTTCAACGGTTTTAAATGAAAAAGGCAATCACGGTTATGCGACCAACATAAAATCGCGTTCTAACATAAAATGAATATGTTTGCCACATTTACAAAATCATTTACATTAAGTATTGCTTTAATAAGAAACACTATTGACATGCAGAGAAAATTCCCTTGCTTGTTAATTAATACAATTTTGGATTGATTTAGAGCTCCATTCCATGGAGAGCGAAAATTTTCCGACAAATTAAAACACAGTTTTCCACTTTCCGTATCCCTCTTCTGTCACGGGTTGATACAGTGATTTAGTAAATCTAAATTACTTCTATCCGTGCAGTACTATATTCATTCAAAATAATTTCTGACATCTCCTTTTGCGTCAGTAACACACATTAAAAATTAATTTGTCGTCACTACGGAGTGATAAAAACAAGAGACAAATCGCAGCTTTGGTAAAATGGGTAAAACATGACAATTGAGCTTTTTCAGAATAGCTGTGGAGGCTTACTTTTAAAATATACTTATTCTGTTAAAAATAAGTTGATACCAAATATCTGTTGAAAAATAATGCTTTAATTGCAATCATTTATCTTAATGTTTCACTTTAGTTAGTTAAATGTTTTGAAGAAGTTGGAACTGCACTATTTGGCATTTTTTTTATCCTTAAAAAACCAGATTTACATCTTAGAACGAAACAAAAACCATCTAAATACTTTTTTTATCCAATAGTACCAATAATATGTCATTAACACCAAGTAAATATATTCACGTTAAGTAAAACTTACACTACGCCTACTTAACTCTAAAAAAGAACAGGCATTTTTGACACACGACGTTGTGGCACTTTGTAGACGCTATGACAGAACAAAGTTCTGTGTTAGGCTCGCTCGATGTGGAATCACCCCCATTGTAAAACCCATTCTATGGCAGAGAAGCGATGTCCAGATAAATCGATAATCATTCCATAATTTCTATGATGGCGTTAAATCGCTGTTTGTGTTGGCTATCGTTTTTGACATTTTATGAATAACTCGCAATCCTTAATCTGATGCATTTAAATCGAAACTGGATATTCTAAAATTATATTTGGTTCACTAAAGCGAAAAAAAATTACCGTTCCGACTTTTGTTTTAGGCGCCTCAAAATACAGAAGTTTAAAAAGAAAAAAATATTTTGAATTTTTCATAATCCAAAAGTACTTCGAAGGAAAACAGACATCGATGGTGATGGTTAACTCGAAATTGTGAGGCCACTGAAAATTTGTCAGTTATTTTTTGGTTACTGCCATTGACAAAGAATTGTCTGACATTGCGGTAATATTATTTTTAGCCCATTCATAAAGGCCAAGCGTCTCCCGCCGATATGCCTAATAGAATATAAAGAAAAAACTGTTAATACGTACGCCGTGTTAATATCGTATTATATACATACGTTGAAAACGTTTTTCCAGCACATTAAACTTATTTAAATTAGCCTGGATGTTAATTTAGAATGAGCCGGTCGGAACGCTCGGTATTCATAAACATTCAGACGAGACGAGAGCTAAAGGCGTTGTTGCTTTTGATATATCATCGTCGCGACAGTCTTCGGGTGTGTGTGTGTGCTGTCCATTTGTCGATCTTTCGTTGCTGTTCGAGATGATTTTCAATCTCGACGACTTGTAGTAGTGCAGCAGTACGTAAGCAATAACGTATATGCAAATGCCGGAGTGTGTTTTGCCCAGATAAAACGGCTCGCAGTGATATCGCCAAAGTACATTACTTACGTTTTGTTGGTTGATTATTGGCGCTCCCGTTCTGTTTGTTTATTTTGGTGTATAGTGGAATGGATGATAAATTAATAACCGAAATATGATCGCGGTATGTTAGGCAGTCTGGTTATAAAGAAGGTATGACGCCGGAGATATAATGATTGTGTTGACAAGCACTAAGCGGTATGCAAAACGATTTTCCACTACGGGTAGGTGAAGGTAACATCCTTGCGATATCAGTTTTACATTATATGGGGCAATTATGTGCATGGCACATCCATGCTTTGGTAAGATTTTTTGGTATGTTCTGGCACAGATTTTCTTGTTTTTTTTCCTTGTCAAAAAAAGACAAAAGGTTTTTCTTTTGAATTGTTCACAACACCTCTATTTTCGCAATTGTTTTAAACAACTTACGTCATACCAATTTGTTGCGGAATGTTTTTCGTGATTTATAAACCTTGACGAGATGATTTCAGTACTGGATCTGTGGACAGTAAATTACCACTTCTAACAGAAATAGCTTGTAATTACCTCAATAATTACCACTAAATACCACTAACGTTACCACTAATCCATTAACATAGATCCACACTAAATTAGCACTTATATCAGAAATTAGACCTAATTCAACAATTATCACTAACCAATAGAGCTCAAATTATTTCCGGAAAGTATTCATGAGTGAGAAATAAATTCCGGATTTAATTTGACCTCGTATGGTATTCGGTTAGAAAATTCCACGCCTGTAATATTTAATCAATAAAAAAATTTAGTGGATTGCATCGGATTTTTTTTTATAGAAACGTGTTGCTATGCAAATCTGTTACCACAATCAATTTTGACTGGTTAAAAACTAAAATAGTATATTATGTAACAAGTGCGGTAAACGGCATTTGACTCACGAGTTTATTTGACACGAGCGAGTTTTTAATAAACGAGTGAGTTAAAAAGTTTACCGAACGTGTTGCATACTATACTTTTCTACGATCGTTAGTTTTTGGGTATATTTTCGCAAAAAAACACAAATACATTCACTGACAGGACCGTCAGAATTGACAAACGCCAAAATTCAAAGCGTGGGAAATATGTCCGAAAACATTCGATTGCTCCCAAATCCGTGCGGTAAAATCTCGGAAATCTCCGAAGTGGCTCGGATCCGTGGGAAACGAAACTGTTAAAATGACGTTTCCCGCACTCTAGATCGGTGTGTAATTAGGTATTTTACAGACGGGAGTAGAAAAAACTAATTTTCGTACCGAATATCACACGAGGTCAAATTAATTCCTGAAAGAATTTCACACAGCTTTGTATAGTAACAAATTTTTCTATAAAAATTTCTAGTATAATTCATTCGTTGTCATAGTTATCTGTCAAAAAATACATTTCGATTATTTAAAAATTACTAAAATTATCACGAATTCAATCACTTTTCAGTTTTAACGATATAGTCAAAAAGATAAACAAATGTTATAGGGATATAAGTAAGAATTCAACTTCAACAGCCAGTCTCTCTGCCAAAATGTAATTTGTAATGAAAAAAAAAGTCATAAAATAAAATTCTCTCAAAACTTTTTTGTTTCTGTTTATATTTAATAAATTCAATCGTTTTAAATGAAAACGGCTCATCTTCTAACTAATTAAGACGTCCATAAAACATATGCTCTTTATTTACTTTAGTCACGTCACTTTTTTTGTTGGTTGATAATAACATGTTTGACTACTTACAATATATATTTGCTTAATTTGCTAATGGATAAATCAATATATCATTCCTCATTTTATAGTACACCATATTTTTCTATTTTTGCATACCATAATTCCTGAGATCGTCTTATTACCACAAAATTGCAGTAAATTACCTAATATTACTACTATACTGCTATTAATTAGGCGTAATTATCACTCATTTTCCCTAAAACTTTTTTAATAATATGGCTTAGTCAAAACAAAAAATTGAACGGAACTTTTGACTTTGGTCAGAATATAGAAATAATATTGTCTAGTAGACAAACGAATCTAGCATTTGAAAAGGAAATCAATAATTTTACTGGTAACGACACCATAATAAATTGCTAGGAGACGAATATGATTTACTTAAATGTTTTATACACGCACTGTTTCAAGTTTACCAGTGCTGTCTCGAGTTAAAATGTTGCTATAAAGAGTGTGTTTCATGGACACTTTAATTGAGTCAGAGATCTTGGGCGAAGGTCAGAAATCGAAATTAAACCTCGCCATAAATAACATCAAATTTAAGCGAAAGCGTTTTACAAAGGATTATTATCCCTCGAGTTGTTTTGCAGCCTAAATAGCAGCATTATTGTAAGTGAGAATAGAAGCGTTTCTGCTGCGCCAGTCGAAGCTAGACATTGTCTAATAATTATTTATTCTTTTCTTATTACCTTTTCCACTGAGGGGTCATTTATACGAATTTCATAAATTTTGAAGCGACTCTTTGTCACATTATGTAACACTTTGAATGTTCCAACGTTTTCATCCCATCTATAGAGTTTTTGGATTAAAGGACAACTTCAACATATTCTGACCCTAGATGACTAAAGACTCTGTAGGACATAGAAAAATGGAAAAATCTCATTTTTGTAAGAAAGCGTTGTTTTTTATGGATTGTCACTAAATATCAACGACATTTAATATTGCCAACAATATCATACCGGGTGATTTATTTTTGATGTTTGATTTTAGAGTCTGCTCTATCGAAAATTTTGCAACGTTGCCGCTTTTAATAATAACATAGGGCAGTATGGTTATTTTAAATGGTATACCGTATATTGTATTACATATTTAAATTTACTTTATTTTTGCGTAATATTTTCCTGTACCTGCCTGAAGCGGTTTTCGAAATATTAATTACTTGCGAAAGTCCTTTAAATTAGATTTTTCATAATTAATTTTATTGGATACTCTGAATGAGAGTTTGTGTCAATTTAAAATGACTTGTGATCGATTGTGGCGCAAAATTTCACACACTTATAAGTGTTTTGGAGTACTTGCACCCATATCCTCAAGGAGCAGTTATTGTTTAACAAAATTGCATTCCTTAGCTAAATAATACAACTATGATTTTTAGAATTGAAAAATAAGGTTTTTATTATTTTTTGATTTGATTAATTTGAAACGACATAAAACACATAAAACGCACGAAATCTGCAGAATCATTTGTCAGAACATAAATTTAATTTAAAAAATATAAATAAACCTACCCCCTGCACTGCTATCACCCGTCGCTAATAATATTTCCCAGTACGGGTTTTTTGCCATGCTCTTACTCGGACATTGGTACAGCGTTATAATATTTTACTCTGTAAACTCCTTATAGCAATGATGGGAACTCATTGGGGGTGTTGTTGTATTGAGCTATAAAATTCAAATTTAAACAAACGCTTTCAAATTTTCAAAAAGAATCTCTTTTCGGTCCTTCTTAAACTTCTAACCCATCATTCTGTATAGTCAGTCATACATTGATGAAGATCCACCAGAATACAATAATGTTATAACACAGCTATTATATATCATTATAAAAACATGACAACTAAAAATAAAAAATTGTAAAGCCGAAAACAACTGAACAGATTCACTAATTATTAATAGAGAAATAATTGATTGACACACAAAAATTATTGATTATTGGTCGATAGTAATACAGAAGCAACGTTTCAGTTTAATCGCGAAAGTGCATCAATCTATGAGAGGCCGCATTAATTGTTTATAAAATTTGAATCAACGAGGAACTATCCAAATTGCGGTCCGATATGCGCGAGGTATGCAAGAGCGGCGCCGTCGTGGCCGCAGTGGTGGCGGTTTTGGAAAAACAATCCAAAGAGTGTTCGTTGCCGCCAAAACTTGCGATAACCAAAAGGCTGAACAAATGTGCCATGCCTATCACTGCAACCGGTTGTAACGCTGCCGAAAATAGCCATACGAACGGGATTAGCATTAACCAAAGTGACTTTATAAATAGAAGCGACTCCCGAGAATACGTTAAGGAAGAGAATTTCGAATCGGCCGTCAAGAATTTCAATAGCGTGGCTGAAGATGTGGAAAAAACATTTTCGGACGAGGTATCGAAAGGATGCCATCAGCGCACCGACTCGCTGACAGCGTCCAGCGACGCTAAAGTTCCGAATAAAGAGCGACTAGTGATCGACAATGGAAAATTAAAAGTGATCGGCGGATGTTTCGATTACGATAGTGACAGTTTAGACGAGCAAACTAGTGATAGCGAAGGTGACCACTTTATTAACGGTGGATTGGCCACAATTACTGAAGAAGAGAGGATTAGCTCACGGTCATCGAAAGGTAAGTGCAGAAATACTGTTCGAATTCTTCAATAATTGTAAAATAAATGACAAGGAAGCTCGCAAAATATTTTGCAACGGTGCACTACAATGAATTGCCAGTACCGATGTTTCAATATGATGAGTGATAGATTTATTTGTGTGACAGGATTGTAATGGTCAATATAAAATGAAGAATAAATGAAGTCGTACTAATAGTTCATGATATATACTGTGTGCTCTTCCTCAAGCGTATTTTCTGTGACTTATAATGTTTGCGCCTCTTCGGGGTCGTTCTACATTACTTCAGAATATTTAGATCCTTCCTGCTTACAATTGCCTAAAACGATGTCACCTACGTTTATTAGGTTCTTCAGACACTTATTTATAAATTATTAGTGCATAATTGAGTAGAGAGTAAAGAAAATATGTTCAAACAAAAGCACTCGGCACTGCTACTACCTAAAAGTAACTGAACTAATGACTAAAGTTTTTGATGTTTTGAAAAAATAAATACCTTGTAAATAACGATTATTTTGTATGTGATTTTAAGATTTGACAATGTTTAATTATAAAAATTTAAGAAATAATTATAAAAAACGCTATTTAAGGACATTTATTTTTTAGTATCATCTTAAACCAACAGCATTAATAAATCTTAGTATTCGAAAGATATAATGTAGACCAAATTAAAACTAACCAAAACTATTCTTTAAAACGGAATGTAATAATTAAATTATAAAAACATAAACATAAAATGTCAATCATTGACAATTGAGATCAACGTTTACCTCTTACGAATTTAAAACAAAATCGTTGTTCGAGAGTACTATAGTTCGGCAATACAACTAGTATTCTCGATTGCACCCATGCAATGTACGAACAAGGTGTTTTTTTAATAGTATCTGCGACTTTGTTCCGTTGATATAAAATTCGACCGGCCTATTATTGTTTTGTATTTATTGGTTTCACTTCGAAGGAGCGGTATATGTTTTTGGCGTTTGCGAACACGCGAAGCATGACGCAAATTTTCGTCGATAAATCTGAATTATGCTATCTAAATGCCCATAATTTAGAGACTTTAGAAGCAATGTCGGTACGAAACTATTCGGATGTTTACGATAATATTGTACCAGGCAACCAGAAATAATGTTTTACGATCCCGCTTATATCTAGGTTAAGCGTGGCTGGAATTATTTTTAAAATCATGGGAATGGGACGGGCAAGGGGGCATTTCGAACAAACGAACGAATCGAGAAAACCTTCATCTGTTATAGCTTCGCCTTTATAACTTTTTTCTGTCGTTTCTGTAATAGTCTTTCCGTATTTATTAGCTGTCTTATCAATTATTTCTCAGATTTTTGCTTGATTTCTTCATTTATGTATACGCGTTGCAACTTATACCGTGTCCACAAAGTATTGAAACTGTGGAATATTCCGAGAATTACATGATACATACATACATTACATAATATAGAAAATTGAATTAAAATATTGAATAAAAAAAACTGTTTAATAACACCAACCATACCCCCTTATTTCCCTCACAATCCACTGGGAGCGGGGAGCCGAAAACTATCTCGGAGATTCTCAGTAGATCGCGCTGTAATCACAAAAAAACGATTTATCTTATTTTTCAAGAAATATGCTGGTTGTTATGTTATGAAGCTGAATTTAGTGTTACAATACCTTCTTTTTAATATATTTTTTAACTAATCAACATAAAATACTCTATTATGCACTAATGAGGCGTGCGCAAAGGTTTTAAAAACACTTTCGATCGGATGTTTTCAAAACTTATTTCAGAGAATGTTTATGTTTTGACCGTAGTTCCGATAGTCACATCACAGTCACTCGTTTTGCAAAGATCTACCCGAAAAGTAATAGTCGCGTAAAAAAAGTATTCCATACAATACATTTATAAGGTTCTTCAGACAATCATTTATAATTATTAGTGCAAATTAGGTATATTTGGTTAGGGAGTAAATAAAAAAAAGTAAAAATGATACAGTCGGATTCGTAACATTTACTCGTGGTGGCGAAAGCAACGCAGTCTACCAAAATCCAAAAGAAATGTTGACTATCAGAAATGGTTTTTTTGTTATTAGAAATTATGTTACAGGCACAGGCTTCAGCACTTATCGTGCGCTTATTCGTTTCGAGTGTCCAGCGTATTGCTAATATTGAATCTTTTTAAAAAGCAAGGTATTAACTTATTGATTTAGAAAAAGAACAAGCCATAGTTATTTGAATACATAACGTGTAAACTCGAATGCAACAAAACAAAGAGTGGGATCGTATTATTGTCAAGAATCATTAATGGGGCATTGTACGGAGGACTTACATTGTTGCGGCGCATTGGAGCGTTGCAATGTCCTTTGGTCTACATAGGATGATCATGACCTTCGCAATTTGAGTTCCTCGTAGATTTTGCTTAAACTGTCCAAAATTAAAGCCGGTTGTTTATACGTTTCTCGCGATGATGCTCATTCTTAGGGTATTAAATTTAGATTTGAATCAGATTTACCGTGCGAATTCATATTCCCCATTGTTCTTTTAGCAAACTAATTTAACTTTGAGATATTTTGCTTGATGCGTTTTGCGGTATTGTACGAAGCATAACACTTTAGAATCACTTTAGAATCATTTAAAATTTGACTGAATTGGTTTTAAGTTTATTTAAGAAGGCTTAAATGTTGCGGAACATGTGAAGAATAACTATATGGGATTTTGACTCGTCTGTCCTTCCCGATATTTGCTGGAAAGTAGTAGGTAGCATCACCTGCTCAAAGAGTACGGTGGCGTTTGTGCAAAAAGAGCGGGAGGAAACATTCTGCTCATTTTTATTATACTTCTTTGTTCGATGAGAGTCGCCGAAATTTAAACAAGTGGTGATTTTATATTTAAATCTGTGTTAATCAATACATGATTTTGGACGCCTTGGTGTTAATCTAATATTGCGCCTTGTTACGTTGTGTTTGAGCTTCGTGTTTCGTAAATTCGGTATCTGTACCTTTCGGGAACAACAACCAGCCAAGTGTGCTTTCTATGCAATATCCCTTACATCAATATCAATGCTAAAATTAGCTTTAGCAAAACGCTACTAGAATTGGCCGGCGTAGAATGTCCAATGAACCTTTATTATCGCAAATGAAGCCTTATTTATAAAACACAATAGATAGATTCGTATAACAACAATATTACGGGTTTAGTAAGCACCATTTCGGTTTTCCCGCTTCAAATTTATTGTACGTTTTTCGGGAATCCTTTGTTCCGATCTTTTTTAAGTTCGTGGCATGGTAATAAGTTTAACTGTCTTTATTTGTGGAACAATCTTTAGTCAATAAACTATTTTGCACATTTGTTTTATTAAAAAATTCGCAAATGTTATAATAATAAGAATAATAATTTTTATTGTCTAGCAACTCAACTATATTCACTCCAGCAACAAAAACTAAGACAAAAAACGTCAATATGATTACAGAAGTCATTCAATAATTTCATCTACTGATAGAGAGGATCTTTAATAAAAAAATTGGGTCTTAGATTTACCAGGTGAAATACGGGTGATGCCCTTACAGTCAGTCCTTGAAGGAACATGAAAGTTCAGCTTGCTTAGCAACACAGGGCAATCAATCCACTAATGAATAAAAACTGAAATGAAAGGTACCTCCTACGATTCAAAAGTGAGGGAACCTTCTAATCATACAAATACCAAATTAAATTTCTGAACCGGGAACATTTTTTCCTCTCCTTATTTAACTACAATATTTAATTCACAATAAAAAAAGTAAGACCGAAAACTTAAAAAAAAATGGCATCAATGCAATTTTTAACTGAGGAAAGTAATATAGGGCGTCTCGTTTTTAACCCCTCCCTGTTTTATTTTGGTTAATGTTAGTGTTTACCCCAGGATTTTCCAAACTACGCCAAATTGGAAAATAATGTTATGTTTGCTTGTTAGTTTAAAAGAGGTAGAATATTAGGATAGGTTTAACAACAATGGCTCAAAGCATATTTTTGTTTTGTTTATTTATTTATCAACGGGCACGCCCAAACGCCGCACGCCGCTAAACGTTCGATTCACATCAAAAAGAATAATTGTTAAGTATAATAGTAGATAGATAGATATGTAGATAATTATCATTAATTACAATTATAATATGTGACTATTATCTATCGCTCGATTATGTTAATTACGAAGTTATTTTAAGAATTATCCACAAACACCACAATCCAGTTCAGTAGCCGAATCTCGCTAAGCGAACTCCGCAGCACTTTAAGGAGTTTAAAGGAACCGTTTTCTGGCTATGCTTTTCACTGCTGTTGTATCAGCTTTTCCAAACACCTTGTATAACGTAGTAGTAACCGTACACATAAACAAAAACGCACGCAATCGCCAATTGATATGTGGAGTTCCTGTTAAATGTCTGGCACTGGTCCAACCGAAGCCCGAAATAACTTTCTTGTTGTCCAGATCCTAAAATTTCTGATGTATTTGTTTCCCAGAGCACAAGCACTCGAATCAATTTACGTTTTGCCACACCGATTATCACCGTATTGAAGTGACGCATGAGCATTAAAATGCACGGATGTTCAAATGGTAATGCAGTGAAATTTTCGAATTAGTGTATTTGTAAAAAAAGTGTTGAGTGTGAATTGTTCCGGGTGTGTTTGGGAAAAAAACGCTAAAAAATATTTTTAGAATGGACGACATTAGATGTTATGGCAACATTTTAATAATAATTTCTCTACTAAAGAGAATTATAATTTCCAGTTTCGAGGCGGTGAAAAGGAATTATCGATATTATATTTGGAAATAGAACTTATCCGCTACCAAATAAAAATAATGTGGTGCACAACGTTTTTATTTCAAATTACCCCTGTTGTTATAGTACATTGAAATTGTATTTAGGATGTGAAGATGACGATTCGAGTCTTGAGGATGGCTCGACCCTAAAGGAACATAACGAAATTTGGTCCGACAATATTTCCAATCGGGCGGAGTCTACTTCGGATTTATCCACGACTTCCTCGGAACGAAATTCTTATAAAAAAGGTGCAATTTTTATTTATTTTCTTGAAATTCGTTCGATGCATATCTATATTAATTACTAATTATACCAAAGTGATAAATTTTATATTATATATTTAAATTTGATTGCTTTCATAACTGATTAATCCAATCCGATACAATGTGATAATATCAATTTATAACATTAACAAAATGGTATTAATTTTAAATCTTCGCTCAGTCCCATGGATTATAAAATTGTTAAAACATTTTCAATACAAATTTTTAGAAATATTCAGAAAAGTGTAATTTATGGGATGAGTTTTTGAATTCTAAATAAACGAGTACCGGATTGTTTAATATAGGGTCAATATTAATTGACATTTCGTTATTAATTAACAAAGTGGTTTTTAAATGTAATTAATAAAGTTGGGAGCATTTTCAGCGAACCTTTTACGCAAAATTACCGTTATTTTTGAGAGATTCGAATTTACAATTTAATAAACATAATTCAATGAAGTTTAAAGGAAAACTTTCTTGAATAGCTATCCCAAAACGGTTGGTAAAAATGTTTCTAAACAATCAAAAGAAAAGACAATAAGTTGGAGAAGTTGTTAAAATCGCCAATTCGAGATAAAACTATACAAACCAACCAATTTTCGTTTTATTTCAACTCATTGAAAGTATCGGGGCTTTCGATTTTTTTGCTTCGGTTTTAACATTTCCGTTAACTTCGTATGGCTGGTCCCAGTTTAGTTCGACCCTAAAACTTTTCGGCGAGTAAGCGTAAAAAGTTCCCCCAAAAGATGCGATGTTTTAGTTGTGGTTTGAATAGCAAGTTTAACGTTTTCGGCTGACCTTATTAACGTTCATTCCTCCAAAAAAATAGATACTAGCTCGACGCGTTGCACCAACGATTTCCAATGGATACGTAAAACTTCGTCACCGTTGACAACGCCGAGGATTTCGCCGAACCCGTCTACTAAAATGGAGGAGGATCCTTACCACGAACAGGCTCCGCTGTGTATTAAACCTCCCCTATCACGCGCCGTACGCGAAAGAACTCCAAGGAGGAACAACGACGTTAAAAGCGGCGGTCCCGGCAGCCTCGATAGACGAAGACATTCTCACAAAAGAGAAGAACGTGATCAAAAGTCCAAATCTCAGCACGTGCAAAGTCCCCCGAGATTGGACGATTATCAAAACGGTGGTTATTGTTACCCTCCAGCCTATGGACTCCACGACGGATGTTTTGAAAACTTTCATCGAAGACACGAAAGGTGATTGACACCTTTGAACCAACCGTACCAGTGTAACAGAGTCTTTTACTCCTTTATCGTATAGACTAGACCCCCAGAGGTACGGTAGCACTCCCATGCTGTTAGACCACAGGCTTTCGGAGCGAGGTAGTCATCCTGATATTTATGGAGATTGCACGAGGTTAAGACACGAAATATCTTGCTGCTCCTATCACTTGGGTCCACCACCCTGCTGTTGTTTCGGCGATAGGGGATACCATTGGACGCCACCTTCGTATCCAAAGGTAGCCTCCTATAAATGTGCCACTTATGGGATTAAACATTTGCTACTTACTGTTCTTATAAGTGTGGTGCCCAGAAAGAGATTTTATTTCTGCGAACGCTATTTCAGTATCAATTTCTTGTATCTCGCATTTTTTTTTTTGATAACTTTATAAAAGATTGTTATTGTTGTCGCTCCAGTCAGGGGATCAGGATGAAAAATGTAGGAAGCTGCAATATGAACGGGACAATCTCCAGCTGCAGGTGCAGGTACTTACGGAACAAATCGAGGCACAGTCTGACAAAATTGCGGATTTGGAGAAATCCCTTCAGGAAAAGAAGCAGGTCTTGGCCGACGCGGAAGAGAAGTTGCAAAGGGTAAACGACTCTTTTGGTTAGTCTTGGGCAGTTTCCGAATCGCTTCTGATCCGGGCGTATTACCAAATTTAGAATTTTAAAATTTGATAATGAGGACTAATATTTTGATTCCGTGTACTGCACAAAGATTCTTCGAATAACTATTACTGTACCGACCTTGGTTGAGGTTGGCAACACTCTATATAATAGTTGCCAGTAGTCACACATCTGAGTTCAATGCTATTTATAATAATTGTATAGTAACGTTAAGTATAGGCATCACCGGGTATATTTTTGAATGAAAACCGCTTGTGAAGTATTATTTCGATTGTTGGAATGAAAAAACCAACAAATATAATCGTATAATTATTTTACATTCTTATTCGGGGATCAAAGTCTCTGTCGATAGCTTTTTTATTCCTAATGTAGGGTTATTAGCCAAGTTCTTTTCCAAGTGACGTATAAAACAAACCACTAACAATTTTCTGACAGATATGCTTACATATTTTTTTTTTAGTTGAACACCCTATATATTATATATGTGTTTAATAGAATATCTTATTCCGATTGCAATGATATAACACACTTTATATTTTAGTCCACTCATTTTTGACAATTCGCAAAAATAGGAAATTTTTATTTAATTTCCAAGAGTGCTAGTAACTAGTAAAAAACGTTGATGGTTAATAATAAATAAATGAATAATAAAAGTGCAACTGCATCTCGTCGTCAGAGCGCCGACCTCCTTCAAAACTGATATTTCCAAAGCTGGAAAGGAAATTTTTTGCAGAAAACGGTAACCTATTAAATGCTAAAAAGATATGCCGGAATCATAATGTTTTAAATGAAGAAAATAAGGTCAACATATTAGGATTCATGAAGCACATATAAAGTTTCCTCTATTACTAGAGCATATGAAGAGACAGGTATTTCTCGGAGATCAACCCATACAGTTTTGAAAGAAAATAAACATAATGCATTTAAATTTCGTAAAACTCTCAAACTAAGTGCAGAACAATGTCAAAGGAGGATGCGGTTTTGTTTGGAGTTTTTAAATAAACGTAATGAGAATAACCATTTTTTGAAAAACAGGGGTACCAATCAATTAATGTATGGTGTGGTGTTATAGATGGCCATATTTTGGGTCCGATATTTTCAAATCAAATGTTCATGGAGATCATTATTTGTAACTCATTGAACCAAACAGAACAATATATTACGTCTAAACATTACCTAAAAATTACCTCTAAACATATCAGCGCTGATTATGTGGCAGCAAGTCGGTGCCCATCCTCACAATGTTATTCAAGGTAAAATTTTTCTTAACATGGAATATCCCAGGGGTTGGATAGCGAACAGCCCCGACTTGACTTTAATGGATTTTTCTTTTGGGGGCACATAAAAGTCACTAGCACAGAACTTCTTGTAATAATCTCGTGGGACTTCGGCAAAGGATTTCAGAGGTAAGAGATCATACAGTTAGAGTGTATGAGAAATGTGTTTAAGCAAATGGTGGTCATAGAATAGTTAAACAATTTTTTACTATAGGATTGCTTGTCATTTTTAGTGTTTTTGTTCTAGTTTAATTTGTAAAAATGTTATTGCAGTCAATCATTACACTGTTTGAAATTATATAAAAATTTCCTATTTTTGGCGATTTGTCAAAAACGAGTGCACTAAAATATAACGTGTGTTCATCATTGTAATCGGAATAAGATATTCTATTAAACACGTATATAATATACAGGGTGTTCCATTTAAAAACATATGATGTAGGCTTGTATCTCAGAAAATTGATAGAGTTTTGTTTTATACGCCACTCGGAAAAAAAATTAGTTACTAACCCACTAACATTTTGTATTTTTGTTTATCTTGATATCTCTGAAAATAAAAAACTTACAGCCAATTAGAATGTTATCAAGGTAAATTGATCCCACTGTACACTTTCTTTCCATGCTATTGCCTAAACATGTTTCTGGAGGGATTTACTTTTCGATTAAAATTAGCTTAGAAATCGAATGAATATTTAATTTTAATTACTTGGCTTAATTGTTAAGATTGTATATTGGTATATTATTCGTATAACTCCATTTTCCTCAAATTTTTGAACAAAGTTTCCGGATTCATTTCGACATTCTAAAGTAGAAGGAAGAATATCCCGAGCTTGAATTTTGTTTTATTTGATTCTCCTTAGCAAAAGGATTCGTTAAGGGACAACCTGTCTGTTTGCTTTCGAATATTATTTTTACTACGGAATCAATAGCTTTTTTTTGCATATCAGGAAGTTCTTTCGCGATCGTCGTTGGAGACCCAAAAACTGGAACTGATGTCTATCATGAGCGAACTAAAGTTAAATTCTGCAGCGTTGGAACGGGAAAATATGGAATTACGAAACGGACAATTCAATAATAATTCATCGGATCTAAAGAGGCCACCGTTAGCTCCAAAACTTGTATCTCAGCCTCAGCTAACATCAACCCCTGTTCATCATTCTAGTCAGGTAGGATTAACTTTCGTAAGGTGTCGAATTGAATTTGCCAGTTACTTAGGTTTAAAGTTTATCCAATATTTTACGTTTAAATTTTACAAATAAGACTGCCCGTAGATTTAGAAGCGCTTTACTCTCATATCATATATTAAAAGTAAATATCGGGGATAGTGCAAAGGTTGTGATAATATTAAGTAGAATACGGTACAGAAGACGGAGGGTGAAGTGGATTATGATCTCCTCTAGAATAAAATTCATTAATAAAGCTTTCCTTGACAGAAATGATCGATGATATGGATAACGTCGAAGAGAGTTAGATATATGTATAATAGCAATAATAATTGTTCTTTGCAGCAGATTAATCCCACTTCACATGACACTATTTTTTTCTGATTCAATATATTTTTAATTGTAAACCTGATAACGCGGGTTTAATCTGCGTCCGTGCCGGCACGACCCCATGATTGGCTGGTTTAGTTTTCATTGCTTATTGGAGCAAAATGAATATAATTATATCAGTAAAAGCATGAAGAAATGTATTCAAATTTGATTCTTATGGCTTTATGACTTTTAATTTTATGCATGTTAATATTTTTTATCTATTAAGAATTCTATAAAATTTACGCTTACAGATTTTGCGGGGTTCACCTTCCCCAAGCCCCATAGGAACCTCTTCTAATAGTCCCAGGAGGGTAGATATGGTACCTTCTTTCATACAAGAACCCAATCGGCCCAAGGCAAGTGCGGCTTCTTTCTTAATCCAATCGCAGTTTAAAATTTAACAGTGCTACTGTGCGTTTTAGACACCACCATCTACGTATAAGAGGCAAATAGACGTACAGTACGGAAGCTTACCGAGGCAACAGTTTTTAAGTAACGGAAGCGGTTCTAATTTGATCACAGATTCGAACGCGAATCCGCACAAGAAAGGAGTGGCTTTTGGTAGGACAACTGGGTTGATAGGTGGTGGGGGTTATCTGCCAGTCGCGGGGGGCAGGCTGAGGGGCTTCTCTGTACCCAATCTAGGTGAAATAGCTCTAGTCTTTGCAAGTCGGTGTTGCTTGTCAGCCATTCTAACTAAGTTTTAGCTTTGCTATCATGCAAAACAAATTCACATTACATAATAACGTAACAAAGTATTTGATAGAAAAGCTGAAATATTTTAACGCGCTATGGTGGCTATTCTTAAAAATTCATTGTACTCATTCATTGTGTAACACAGAATCACCAGCTTTTCGACTTTTTAATAACAAATATATATAAGGGGATATTAACCGTTTAATGAGGATACATTTAATTTTCTTTTGTCTTTGTCCCTTTTTATTTTGTAATAACTTCGTAGCACATTTTTTGGAAATGTTTCAAACTTCTATGAATTTCTTGTTTTTTGAGAAAAAATAATTTCATTTATATATTAAATAGACTCGAGCTATTCACTTCATATTCATGTATTAATTATCGCGAGTTTATATTTTTCGTCTGATTTTGGCACATTTTTTTTCTTAATGGTCAATTGAAATTAAAAAATATATTTACTACCTTTTCTAGAGAAATAGAAAACATAATTGGCTCTATTAGTTATGTCGCGATTAGATAATATTTTGGCTTAAGGACGGTAAAATTTGATGGGCCTCACGCTCCAATGATATTTTCCTAGAGAAGTAAATGATTCTCCACGTGTGCCTCTAAATTACATACACTAACCTGCAGAGTGATCTTCACATACTTAACTCGTTTTCCCAGAACATTTAAAGAGAAATGGATATACTTTTGAGAAAATACTTTCCTAAAATGCTACATCAAACAAGTGTTATTAGTTGAACACAAGATCGGCATAGAGAATGGTCCTTCTCGATTTTTTTTTTATGGTTGCTTTAAAAGTTCTTAAAGGGCCTCTATATACCTAGCAGTCATATACTATTAGTATATTGTTTTTCAGTGCACGAAAATATTTGCTTGAATTTGCAACAATTTTCCATTTTGGCCTCACAATAAAACCCCGTTTATTTTCGTAAATCCTTTTTAAAGCTCGCAGTAACAAACAGAACTACAGCTATTTATCTTGTACTTAGCTGAATCAGACAAAATCGCTGCCGATGAATATTCAAAAGAGAACTCTCCTGGATCGCCAACGTTATCGTTCAATAAAAATAAAGGCATTAAAAAGATTTTTGGAAAAATGAAAAGATCGGGGTCGGGAAATCTTGAAGATCTGCCCGCCGGTTTAGGAGAATTCCAAAGAGGTGGGGTAAGGGCGACAGCAGCAGCCAGATTAGGGTGGAGCGAACCCCATTTGACACTAAAGTAAGCTTTTAGGCAATGAAAATATATAAAACATTCTGTATATATTTTAGACCGGATAAACCTTTTTCCGAGTGGGATGGCGAGAATATATGTGATTGGTTGCAAGATTTAGGTTTGGATCAGTATATCCCTGAAGCGAAAAGATGGGTCAAGTCAGGCCAGCAGCTGCAAGAAAGTCCTATAAGTGAAATAGAAAAGGAGCTCAACATCAAAAATCCATTGCATCGCAAAAAACTGCAGCTCGCTTTAATAGACACGACAGAAAATTCTTCTAGCGATTTGTATTTGGCGCAGGCAGGAAAACTTGATACAGCTTGGGTTTTGAGGTTAGTGCATAATAATCTTTTGACTAAAGATGAATCATTTTTTTTTTCATTTACTTTTACTATATATTTCAGTTTTTTTCAGAATGTTCGAAAATTGCATTAATAACAATAAGGGCTTTAATATTTCATATTACATATTTATTATTATTAAAGGTGGCTCGACGACACGGGCTTGCCCCAGCACAAGGAAAGTTTTCTTATCAACCGTGTGGATGGGAGAGTGTTACATAGACTGACAATTGATGACTTGGCCTTACTTCACGTTACTTCATTGCTTCACGTAGCCAGTATCAAAAGAGGCATTCAAGTATTGAGAGAGAATAATTATGAACCGACCTGTTTGCAGAGAAGATCGTTGCCCGACGATCCGGAAAAACCCACGCCAAAGCATGTGTCTTTGTGGACGACGCATAGGTGCGTTTTGGTAATTTGCGTTTTTATCCAATAACTCAATATCTTTAAGGGTTATGGAATGGTTAAGAGCAGTAGATTTAGCAGAATATGCTCCAAATCTACGTGGTGCGGGAGTTCACGGAGGTTTAATGGTACTCGAACCAAAGTTCAATGCAGATTTGCTGGCATCTTTACTATCAATTCCACCTGGCAAGACATTGCTTAGAAGACATCTGAATACCCACTTCAAAGAACTATTAGGAAAAGATATTATTCAAGAAAAAAGAGAAACTGAAGCTACAATGGGATACACACCTCTTACTCCATCAGCCAAATTAAAGGTCAATGACTAATATTTCTTGCTGGTTCTAAGGTACCTAATAGCATGTTCATTTAGGTCACTAAAAAGACGCAGTTTTCGCTCAAGAGGAAAAAGAGCAAAGGAGAAGCCGATTATGGCGATTTAGTGTGTCCATTGAATCCAGAGAAACAATCAGGTGATCTGAGTAGTTCAACTTTTAACATGGGTGTAAGTTACTAACTCTCTAATATTCGGTTAGGTATTTGAATCATTTACCTAAAGAAATTTCACAAGGGTTGTCAAAAATTCAAAATGTAATATCTGTTTTTATTCTATTAGCGGAAGATGTTCTGATTTATCTTTTTTCATTATCTTGTCACTTTGCTGATGTGGAGTGATTATGAAAATAAAACACAAAGACAGTCTTTGGGTAAATGAATTCTCAAAATAATTAAGTCTACATGGGGTTCTCGAGCATTTCAGCATGGAACATAATCGGAATAGAGGTAATCTTTGCTTTTTCACGATTAAATAAAAAAAATGTTTGCCTTTACTGGAGTAACAGTTTTAGATTTTCTTTGAGCTCGGCACCCACGCGTGCCATGAAGTACTTAGAGCTAGGGGAAGAGCAATTTAGAATTACCCTTATCCTGGTTTTCTTCGGTAGTCTTGGTGAGAGTAACTGAGAGTATAGTAAATGTATCAAGAACCCCATAAGATATGTTCCCTAAACCTTCTCTCTATTAAAAAATAATATGCTACTTTTGAAGAATTTTAATTTTCAACTTTTTACATGCTCACCCTCCAAAATCGGGACTGTTTAAATATAACTAGATTCCCGAGATTTTGATCATACATTGCTGAACGAATTACTTGTTACCTAACATATGGTGTGGTATAATTCAACCGGTAACTAAAGATCGCAATATTAGTAGACACTTGCATCTTGATATTAAATGGTTATTTGAGAATCTAGTAAGTTATAATTCAGTTACACATTTATGAAAGCCAGTAGTTTCAATGCAACCGAACTGAATTCTATTCTGCACTGCTTTTAGAAGAGGTTTGGGAGTCAGTTTGACAAGTTTCTCTGTAGTAAGTAGTAGCTATTTAACCATATCACGAAAGATATTTGACAATACCTGACTTCAAGTGCACGTCAACTGTTGCGCTTCTATTTTTAGCTATACAACATACCACAGGATCACTATTATTCAAGTAATTTCTTTTAGTACGCTGCAACAGTTTTTTTTGCTTATGTGGTGCTTGTGTTTTAACTTGACGTATCTTACAAATAAAATTTAGCTTGTCGGCATTGTAATAGTTTGATTAATAATATAATTCATTAGCGAAAATGTAAAATGCAACTACTGAAAATATGCAGCGCTTTATACTCTATTGGTCCATACCTGTTGTCGTTTTTATTATAGACTAGATGTGACAACGTAAAAAAAAATCACCTGGACTGGACCAGTAGATTAAAAAGTTTTGCATCCTCATAATTATCGGTCTGATTGCTATTCTTATTATTCTGAATTACTGCAACGTCTGTTTATCCTCCTAGACGACGAAGATGAAGGGAAACCAAGAGGCAGAGGATGCTTATCCTCGCGCTGAGAAAACGTTGGCGTCAAGATCGTTACCGACTTCGGTTCGAAATTCGCCTGTAACATTGAGACACGTCTGAACTTGTTCGGAATATATTGAAATAAAATTATTTTTAGGATATATGCATGTCTTCCCCCCGATTTTAAAAACCATTTACCTGCCTTAGTGATTGTGAATCCAATTTTTATATATTAATATATGAGGATTTGTATTTTGGGTATTAATGCTGTTAGAAAAATCACAATAAGTATTTTTTGTTACAATGATTCTCTATAAGATCAGTTTTTTATACAAGTTATACAAACGAAGTGGATCTAACATTTTTTATTGTAATTTAAGTATTAAGATGTTAAGGACATCAGATACCCCAAACTCATAAGTAAAGTTAACAACCTTCCTGTGTGGTATTGTTATTATTTTATTTATCCAAAATTATAAATATGAAAAATGTGAGACTTCCAGGACAGGAATAGTTTTAAAAGAATGAAAAGAAATACTACCAATATCAGTATTTTTCTTACTGTAGGAAAATAAGGAAGTAAAGTGGGGTAAATAGTGTTTTATTATAAATTCTGTGTTATTTATTTCAAACTTAAGAGTGAGTAGATATATTTTTGAAAATGAAAATCCTGAACATGATTAATTTACTGTAAGATTGTAACTTTTGTATCCTTAAAAAAGAAATGAAAAATTATGTAGGAGTTTACCTATTTGTTAAATTTTATCAATAGTTTTTATAAAGTAAATTAATAAATAACTCAACTTAAAATATTTGTTATACACAACTACTAATAATTACAAAACTATAAATAATTACCTAGATATAGTCACACAACCACTACCATCAGTCTTAGCTCTACCCACGACAATCCTAGAACCTATTTTGACATACATATCCCAATCTCTTTCTACACTGAATTGAAACTCTGTAAAATGATTTTTTGCTTTGGCATTTTTGGCAAAAGTACTCTCCTAAGCCATTATACAAAATTACTAACAAATCCATTGTAATTGGGAAATGTGTCTAAAAATAAGATAATAATAAATCATATTGACTGTTATGTGCCAATAATTAATATTTCTGTAGATTATATATCAGTCTGTTAATCATATGTTATGATATTTTCTGCTGGACAATGGCCTGTTTTAAAAGATTGACCACTAATTTAGTAGGGCAATGTCAAGTGAGAAAACTATCACCTAATGTTACCAAATAGCAATTATAGTATTGTAGATTTTTAGGTAATTTTACATTTTGACCAAAAATTACATGAGACCATATCTTAACTATTGAAGTTTAGAGACGAATGGTTACATAATTTACTTGATGATTAAAGGTTGTAGTTTTGTAGTTTCTATACTAATATACATAATTATAGGAAATAAATATTCATATTTGCCTATAATATTCAAATATGTTAATTTTGTATTAATTGTACATGTATTATATCAAATAAACTCTTACATCTTATGTTATTTGCTTTAATAACACAATATGAATATGTAATAAACCAATATATACTAAATATACCATAAAACCATACCATGCAATATCATAAGCACTAGATTATCAGATAATATAATAAATTGAAAATTAAAAAATATGAAATCTTTCTGTGAAATGACCATTAGTAAACAGATGAGTAAACTGTAACTGTAAGATACCTGTTTCTTTTTTATTTACGCGATATTACTATGATGAAATTTGGAAGCAGGGTAGGTGTGGGCACCTGATTAATTTGAAAGAAACCTGATCGAATGAATTAGCATTCAATCAGGTTTATCAAGTAATCAATTATCAATCAACCAATTGTTAATCAATCAATTATCAAATTATTTTACCATACACGATTTTTTAAAATAGAAGGAAAGACGTAAATTCGAGACTAAAACACAATTAAATGAATTGTGCAAAGCCGTGACACTTTCTCAACTTATAGCAGCTTACAGTAGAATTTTTAGACAGTTTTATTATAAATTTTATAACAAACAAGACAAGATAAGAAACTCGTGGAAACTTTTTGGAAAAAGAAGGTTCCAAATTAATCAATTACCGAAACAATCAATCAAGTATCAAAAAATTAATTAATTATTAAATTATTTTACCATTCGCGATTTTTTCTAAAATTGAAGAAAAAACGCAAAATCCAGACTAAAACAATTAAATGAATTTTGCAAAGCCGTTACGCCTTCTCAACTTATAGCAACTTACAGTAGAATATAACAAACAAGACAAGAGAAGAAAGTCGCAAAAATTTTTTGGATAAAGAAGATTCCCAAAACGATTTTTGGAGTCCGGAGATGGCCGCCAGGTGGCACAATGGATATACAATGAATTGAAAACGTTTCCTTCTTGTAATTTTTAGTTTACTCAGATATCAGTTGAAAAATACATGCATTTATTTTAAGCTGGATATTTTTCCAGTTTCAAATAATTTCTAAGGTTCTATGATTATAATCTTATTAATTCGTTAAGCACATGTTTTTTTTTAAAGATTGTTATGTAAGCTCTATTGTAATTTGAGTTGGGCATACCTACTTTAAGTACAATGAGTTCTTTTAAAAAAATTTTTTTTCGTCTTTCCCTAAATTTTCCACTATAATTGTTTTTAACTCTGCTTCTGTAGATCAAATCAAAACTGATTGTCAATGAGGGATATTTACGGTTCAGATGGCCGATTATTTTAACAGTTTTTTATGAGACACGTTGCCCCTTTCCAGTAAACAAGATAATTTCATTTGCAAAACGGTCAGAAAATCAATGGCACTGTGCGTGACGTGCATGAAAGCTCTTCAAACGAAGACAGAAAGCCTGAGACGTGCGATTTCGATTGCGTACGGATAAATTTCCTTTAATGCTGTAGCCTATTTTTTAACAGTTCGCTAAGCAAATATCCGCCGCTTTAAACAATTTTTCCAATATTTTTCATTAAGTATTTTGTTTTCGAAAAGTGTTGTGTGTAATGTATAATGGGATTTGATTAAATGTATTTAAGATTTAACTAATTCAAGAATATGAAAAATTCATGATCCGCTACGAACCTGAACCACAGGTTTGAAAGGCGATTTCGCGCCCATTTTAAAATGTATTTAATATTGATTAGTTAAGGTTTTTATAGACTAAGGTCCATAATTTTTCCGTTCTTAATTTACTATAAATTATAAATTTACTATAAGGAAAAATATTCAGAATACAATTGTAGGAGTCAACTGCAGCTTTTATTTGAGTGATAAATATTTGAGAACACAAGTTTATTATGTTATTAAACTCAAAACTTTTGAAAAAAGAAACGCTTAGAATGCTAACGATATTATGATGGCACAAAATGGTTATGGCGTTGATAGGTATATTTTTCATTATTTACAAATACGTTGCTGTGTAAGTATTTCATATATGTGACACTCTTACCTAAGTACAAACTCCGAATTCTACTTAAAACTAAATAAATCAGTTGGGTCGTGTCAATTCCATCTGCATCTACCGATGTGCCGAACTCAATTTCAGATATTTTTTGTGTAACTCGGAATAGGCCTTGATTAAGTAACTGTGAGCAGTTGTTTTTAGCATTTAAATCAATTTATACCATGTTAAATATTAAAGTAAGTGATTCAATTTATACCATGTTAAATATTAAAGTAAGTGATGATCATGTAGAACAATATTGTGGTAAATGAAAAAATCTAGATATGATCAAATTTAGTAATGGTAATTTTAAAATAAAAAACAATTTTGATGCATGCCGGAATTAGTGAAATTATGATAAAAATGTTAAACATCATATCGGCTACAGATGTTACAGTATTTTTTTTTATTTCGAGTTAAGAAATGTCTTGTGCTACTTAAAATCAGTGTACCGGTGGCCGGTTTATTATGGGATGACACTTTATCTTAGAATACTCCACGCTGAATTTTTTCCAGGATATTAATATGTCAATTGCACCCAGGAAACCAAACTACTGATGCATACTCCAACTTAGAACTAGTGTATGAGTTTTATCACTTCTGTATTTTTTAAGGCTCTAGTGCAACGTACAATAAATCCATAGCTATTTGAGGCTTCTGCCTTATAAACATGAGGAACGAAGCATAATTTCGTGTCGAATATTACTCGCAAGTCACAAAAAGCCCTAAAACGGAAGAGAGTTGAAGATGATGACATATTTTACAGCTACACTCATAGTGGTAAAAGAGATTATATAACAATTGGCTGTTTTAAGTTGCAAGTGATTTATTAGAGACCAATTGTTGATTTGCTCTAAACTACGCTGGAGAGTAAGACAATCCTCTGAACACCGGATTAAAAAAAAAATGTCGGCCGCATGTATCAAAAAATTCACTAATGTCATTAACGAAAATATTGAATAATAATGGCCCAAATATTGAGCCTTGAGGAACGCCTGAGGAAGCGATGTATTCATCGAAAGTGTGACCATAGGGATAGACGTACTGAGTGCGGGTCGATAAATATGAAGAAAACATATTTATAAACGATTCGATTAAACCAAAAGCACGGACCTTGTGGATTTGAATTTTGTTATCTAGGCGATTACACTTTCGAAAAATTAAGATATATGACGTCCATTTGAGAATCTTCATCACCAGCCTCAGAAATATACTGAGACATAGTCGTTGAATTGGTAATGGTGGATCTTCTTTTAAAAAATATTATCAATAGAACGTTTGTCCATTGTAAAAATGCCAAATAGCTATTAATTGGTCGAGAAAATAATGGCGAAACATGGCAGAAAAAAACAGTGAAGCACTAAAGAAATGGCATCTACTATTTACTATCGTTTGACACTTTTTTGTAAATCTTTAATGTTGTAATTAAATAACTAACACAAAAGTTTTTAAATTTTTGTTTTAAATTTATTTTTATGACAAAAAATGGAATGAATTATGTCAACAACATTGTTGAAAAATATCCAGATTGAAAAGAATATACCAGAAACACTCTTGGATAATGGAAAAAATTAAAAAACTTAGAATTGTTATAAACAATTGTTATATATGTCTTTTATTTTTTGATTATTTGTATATCCATTATTTAATTTCCTTTTTTGGCCATGTTTCGTCATCGCAGCATTTTTATAATGACAAAACCACGATTTTGTTAAATGTGAAATAACGATAAAATTATACAAATGGAATTTTTTCTTTTTAAAAAATGCCTTTTTACGATTTTTTTATTTAAATTTTTAGTGTTACTTTTTGATCCGCCCTATACTTCTTTTTTCTTTAATATATCAACAGCGACCACTAAAGAAGATGCCATTCAATAAGGAAATGAAACCCAAATCAAAGGCAGAAATCAATAGATATAATTACGTCACAGACGTCACCTTAATTATTAACTTACCGTATTTTTCGTCCTAGAATTGATATCTGAATAAAAATATAGTGTGTTCTAATTGAAAATCTTCAGATTTTGTTAATTGAATTCGCCAAAATGGCACCATCTATTGCACCATTAATGCCTTAATTTAATATAAATTCAAATGCCCTATATATATATATATATATATATATATATATATATATATATATATATATATATATATATATATATATATATATATATATATATATACATATATATATATATATATATATATATATATATATATATATATATATATATATTCTCACGTATTGATTCACGGATGGAAAAATGTGATGACACTATATTCCGGGATATCATCCGTTCGCTCGTTGAACTCCGACTGGAATCCTGCATCCGACTGGAATCCTGCAAATCTTGCATCCGACTGGAATCCTGCAGACGTTTCGCCAAAATCTCACTTGGCATCTTCAATGCTCGCGCTCCGAAAACAGTGTTCGAAGTGTTTTCGGAGCGCGAGCATTGAAGATGCCAAGTGAGATTTTGGCGAAACGTCTGCAGGATTCCAGTCGGATGCAAGATTTGCAGGATTCCAGTCGGATGCAGGATTCCAGTCGGAGTTCAACGAGCGAACGGATATATATATATATATATATATATATATATATATATATATATATATATGTAGCAATATAATATTTTATATTTAATATAGGATAAGTGAATGTATAAGTTTTTTTGATATTCTTTACAAATTCTGGTAAAAGGTATCCTCATCATTAATTTAGTAACAAAATGATTTTTTTCTACCCCTTACTTTAAAATACCCAATTTTGCTTGAATCAAGCTTGCTAAATGTGTCACTTTAATAAGTCAACTCTATTCAAAAACTAATGGTCGTAGGAAAAACTAGTATGTAACATTGATAAATCTCTTCAGTCACTCGTGACTATGACTAAAATAGCGTTAATCAAAACTTGTTGTATAATATACTACTACGAAAAAACTAAAGCAGTTTGTGAATAAACGTGAACATGATGTGTCGCATGTGTTTCATACTATCAAGATTATCATCAAAATCATTTTGCAATGTAATTATGTGAATAGCAACTGACGGTAGTTAGAGTCTTTAATTAAAGCTCCAGGAAATCTGGCGTCTTTAGTTGCCTGGTTCTTTCTCTATAACACATTACACCCGCTTAGTTGAACTGAGGTGGCTTTTACTTGATGAAAATCTATTTATCAAAATTAATAAGAACTAAAAGTGCAGATTTTCACGAAATTATATATTATGACATGACAATTGTTTCGACAACACCAAATGTATTTGATAAAGACACGGTGTTGTCGAAACAATTGTCATGTCATAATATATAATTTCGTGAAAATCTGCACTTTTAGTTCTTATTAATTTTGACCCACTTAGTTGCTTTTATTCGCTTACTTTTGCTTTTACAGAGTGTAATTTTTGACTGTCTTATTGAATTGGTTTCTATTTTTTTGGATTTTTGTTGCCTAGAAATATCTCTCCATCTGTAAAATGTAACTTTGTCTTACAATAAAGAAATAAGTATGTTTTTAAAAAATATTTGTGTCTAATACAAATCAAATTAAAAAAATTGATCCGAATCTGCGAAAAAATCACTTCAGCGATACGAAATTATTACCTGTTACCAAGTTATACAGGCATATGTATAATAAGGGAATTATTTTTTACGCGTATGTTGTCACGTTACATAACATGTGCATGGAAAAATTATTTTCTTGCCATAATATCAATAAAGGTCTGAACTCTAAAACGACGCATATTTTTTTATTTTATTTTAATGGATATTTGCAAAAAAAAATGTTTTGTCTAGAAAGAAAATTCAGAAAGTATTGCTTTTGGCATTAGTGCAAAAACACTTATTTTTGACACTAACGCAAAAAAATGCCTTGACAATTTATTGTTTCCAAGTTTTCTCTGACAGTGATAAGTGCAAAAAATTGTAATCACATTTTATTTAATTTCGAGTTGTCAGTCTAAATTTCATTATTTCGTTTTAAAGTTGCTGAATTTAATTCAATGTAGAAAAGATATTGTGTGTAAGATGTACACTGTGTGCCAAATAAAACGATCCACTATACGATCTGGAAACCCATTTGAGATACTAAAAAAAGTTTCGTACAAAAGTTCCTTAGAGCCTGCTGAAGATTTAAAGTATTATAATATTATAAAAGTGTTATGTGTTTTTTTCATATTTTGATTACCCCATATAAAGTTGTGTAATAACGCTACTGATCCAGGTATTGCAACGACTAAGGAGAGGATGCACTTCTCAATTAGTGTGACGAATGCGCCTCATCTTATACAAAGTATCCCAAATAGATGGTGCCATTTTGACGAATTCAATTAACAAAAAATTAAGATTTTCAAGTGGAACACACTATATTTTTATTCAGATATCAATTCTAGGACAAAAAATACGGTAAGTTTATAATTTATTTTATATTTAAATTTTAGTTACTGTTTGAGATATTCGAGGTTTAAGATAACACCCGTATAAATTCTTGTTGAATTTAAAGCCACCTTAGGGCACTTGTTTTCAATATTAGGTATTTTTGAAATAGCAAAGGCATGATACTACTTCTTATAAAGATATAATACTCCAGATATACGAATAAAACCTATTGCTAACAATAGAGAGTGTCCATTAGTTGAACAAGATAACAAATTTGAATAAATAAATCTATAAAACAAAAAGTTAACCAAAAAGATTTCGTTAATTCGGTTCATAAAGTTGACATTTTTGTTTGTTTTTATTGATTTTCATATTTTAATTTAAAAAGTTTATAGTTTTCAAGTTTTTTGTTAGTATACATTTTATTTATATTTTAAATAAGTTATAGTTATTTAGTTACAATGCCGCAATATTATGCTCAGGAACGGCTAAAATTGTATGAATGCTACCTGACCAACGGTAAAAGTGCAGCTTTAGCATTAAGGGAGTACCAGGGGGCTAAAATACCAAGAAAAACTATATTTAATATAATTATCCAGGACCTGTTAAGTCACGGTGTTCTAAAATATAGAAAAAGGGAAAAACCGAGCACTCTTTTATCAGAAGAAACTCAATTTTCCGAAAATTCTTTGCGAGATGCAAGCAGGGACCTTGACTTAACTATTTCATCTGTACGACGTATTTTAAAAGGTGACAAAATAAAACCTTATAAATTTCTACCAATTCGATTTTTATTTCATACGCTTTTAACAAAACATTATGGAGTGTTAAAGTGTGGTGCGGTATTATAAGGGATAGAATTGACAGCCCCATTTTTTTTGAAAACTCTTTAAACGCACAGAACTTTTTAATTTTGCTTCAAAATATAATAATGCCAGAAGTAAACAATCTACCCGACAACTTGCTGGTGAACATTATATTTCACCAAGATAGCGCGCTCTAACATCGTGATGATCAAGTGATAATTTTTTTAAGAATACTACAATATAATTGGTAAAAATGATAACATTGCGTGACCACAGCGAGGTCCCGATTTTACACCCATGGACTTTTTTTTGTGGGGCACTTTAATGGATCGTGTGTATAAATTGTGAAATAACTATTCAGTTGATGACCTTAAGGAAAAAATTAATCAAGAGATTCTTGAAATTAAATAATTAATTACTTATTTTTGTTATTGTTTTCAATCAAGCTGGATAATTAACTATTAAGTGTTTCTTTAAATACGAAGTCTGAAGTTTTATTAAATCTGTTAAAGTGTGTAGTATAGAGTCGATATTTTTCAAAGTTTCCACATAATAATGGACGCCCTGTATTGTTAGCAATAGGTTTTATTCGTTTATTTGGAGTATTATATTATATTTAAAAGAAGTAGTGTCATGTTTTGGCTATTTAAAAAATACCTAATATTCCCAACAAGTGACTTAATGTGGACAGCGTTAAATTCAACATTTATACGGGTGTTATCTTAAAGCTTGAATATCTCAAAATGTGAGTAAAATTCAAATATAAGATAAATTACAAAAATACCCTATTTTTTGTCATAGAATTGATATCTGAACGAAAATATAGTGCATCAGTTAAACTGATCGAGTAGTGCATCATCTCTGTAGTCTGTGGAAATTTTAATTGCAATACCTCAATCAGTGGCGTTACAACACAATTTTATATGGGGCAATCAAAATAGGAAAAGATAAAACACGTAACCCCAATTTCTGCCTAAACTATGCAAAATTTGATTATAATTTTTTTAAGAAAGTGACCAGTATTTTAATCAAGGATTCCAAAAATATCGAAATAGGTAGGGTGTTCCATTTAAAATAACAAAGTTAATATCGAGCGGGGGGGGGGGCAGTTTTGGGATACCCTGTATCAACAAAATTGTAATATTTTAAATCTTCTTAAAACTTTTGTATGAAACTTTTTTTCGGATCTTCTATGGGTTTCCAGATCGTAGAGTGGATCGTTTTATTTGGACACGGTGTACAAGAAGTATACTATGTAATCACTGTATTATACTTCGTGCAAAAATATACAATATTTGCACTAATTAGACAAATATCACTTTATAATATAAATCCATCCATTCATCCACTTCGATTGACAGTTTGGGAGGTGATATCTGAGGCAAACAAAAACTACAATTGGGAGAGAAATTTTGAAAAGACCTTATCGACGTATCCTTTTTCTAGCCTCTGTATTGCTTCTTTAAAATAAAAAAATTGAAGCAAAACAAATAAATTCTTAGGTCACGTAAATATTCCAAATAATCTTGTATGAGGACGGCAAAAGAGCACAATAGAAATATCGTTTTTATCCTGGTCGCCGCACAGGAAGAGCTATCTCAATGCGACTATTTATAGATATCATCCAGTATTTATCTACCATCTACCTACGTTCATTCGTTAGACGGAGAGATAAAAATCCGACGAAAGAAAACGAACGTTTACGAGAGATAGTCGTCGTGTGGTGGACGAAAGTTAAATCCCGCGAAATTCATTCAGCGTTGCGTCCTCTGCATAAAACGAACGCGTTGGTCGGCTCGCAAACCAGCTTACTCGATTTTACAAATTGAAAAACAACACACCTAAGCAAGATTGGAGACAGCTGTTTGGGTTTTCGTCGTCCTTTCCGGGTTTATGACACCTCGAGACAGGTTGGTCCTTGTTTGATGTCGTGTTCGATGTTGCTTTCGAAAGTTTTCCGTACTTTTCCGTTTTGCTAAAACCATTTTCGATTTTTTTTCTTACTTCGTACTTCGTACTATATAATATTATATTATATTATTTTTTCTTGGGTCTCAATCATCAATATTACAGCTCCGTTCTTAGAGGTGATTAGTACGAAAAAAAAACGTAAGAAAATTACAAGAAAATATTTGTTTAGTGATTGAATGTAGCAAATTTTTTGTGTAAAAATACCAATAATCTTTTTTTTCCTGAGTAAAATATTATTAACCTTATTTTTGCGACACAACTGTAAACATAGTAATTACTACACTGTTTATTTTTATTATTATTTATTTGTATTTAAAAATAACTGAAGGACGTACAAGTTAGTGGCAGCGATGGGGTAATGTTTTATAAATATTCCAAGGAAGGACTTGGAGAGAACTCCTTCAGATTTCCGTCTTTTACATCACCTATTATTATAAAAGGGGCAATCACTTTATTGTGATATAGGGCGATCACTTTTGAGTTGATGATGGTATCCGTTAAGGAGTTGAAAAATGCTTCATCGGTTAAGTTTATTTTTTGACTGTTTGTGGGAAAGTATCTGTAACATTTCATTCCATTTTTGTATCTATTTCGTTAATTGATGAATTGAATTAATTCCACAATTTAATTTAGAACTTGTTACATATAATTTTTTGACGCACCAGCATTCTTCAAAAGTTATATGAGATACCTATAAAATAAAAAGCAAAAATTTAACAGCCTAAAGAACGCATGGGTTTTGGACTGGGTTTATGAAAAATTAAATTCTTAAATATATATATATATATATATATATATATATATATATATATATATATATATATATATATATATATATATATATATATATATATATATATACAAATTCATCAGAAGCCAATAAAACTGCCGAACGCTGATCAGATAAGAATTTGATTTTTTATAAACCGAACCCAAAACCCATCAATTCCGAAAGACAGGCTGTTAAATTTTAGCTTTTTATTTTATGGGTATCTCACATAACTTTCGAAAACCCATCAATTGCAGTGCAAAAGAAAAAAATGTTTCGAACTACTAACAATTATTAATTGAAGTATTTTTTATTAATAATTTTTGTTAGTGAAGAAATTAGTAAGCGAAAATTATGGCGGATTTTTCTTTCTGACGAACTCAATAACTGGCCAAATGATAATTCGTAAGGAATAGTTGAAGCTTTTGGATGAAAAAAGAGCTTTAATTTTTGTCTGATAAAATTTTACATCCAATTTTCTTTGTATTCTGTGTATTAAATTTTGTACAAAATGTGAATTAATTGGAAGAAATGCGTTTTCTTCTTGAAGTAAAACGTTCTTTCAATTGCGTGAAACAAAGTTATAACCTATTTAAAGAAGAAATTGCTGTTTCGTAGAGAATATCTAGGATTTAATTAGTTCATGCCTGTTGGAGATCCGTCCATCGCACAGCGGTTAATAAAAAGCTTAAGAATTTTTTATTAGAACTGTATTACTTTGTTTTTTAATCATGTGCCGCCCCGTTGTCGGATGCACAACAAGATACCCGAGATTAGATTAAAACACATTGCACGGTTGGCAATTTTGATGTCATTCCGTATCTCTGATTGTAACTCCTAAGCGTGAGCTTTAATATCGTTATGCGAAACCAAAAAACAATGGATCGATGAGGAAGAAAATTTACTTTCGATATCTCGCCGCGGTTTCACAATTCACAAATGTTTATGCTTCTGGTATATTATTGATTAGGTTATGGATCAAATTCTGAAGAGCTCATAATGTATGACTTAAAATTTATATAATACTATGGATGGGTTGTCACTTTTTTTTCAGTTTTTTTTAATTTACTTGTTTGTAATACAAGGTGACAGAATATAATTATTAAAATAGATCAATTTGAATATGAAGGTCCACTGACGCTGTTAAAATTTTGAGTGAAATTGAAGTTCAATATCAAAATTAGGCAAAGATATAACACAATAATAAAAATTGCAGCTTTATCTTCTGCGGTGCATATAATTTTCTTGTTATGGGAAGATTCGAAAGGTGACACCACAAAATGGTAGATTGACTATTTCCGTATTACAAAATCTAGAATACCAAATCTCTGAAAGCAAGCGAAAAGGTATGACACATTGATAAAACGGAAACAAATAAAAAATCATTCCTACTACCATTATCAGATTATCTAAAAAAATACTAAAATTCTTTTAATCCATAATTTCGAGAAAAAAGTCGACAGACAAAATAATGTTACTAAATATTATATCACTCAATTACTACAAAATTAAGTCAACAAGTCGTTCTTGACTTTTATCCCGAAACCTTTGATTACTAAATGTTATCAATGTTGGAACATTCGAATGTGTGAGACAGTTCTATTATTGTTCTATTTATTGTGACCAAAATATGTCTTTTTTTTATTTACATCAAGGATATTCCGGCAGCATCATCCGGTGTGAATATAGTTCTTTTTGCGGATGAAACCGTACTAGTTTAAATTTTGATTAACCAGAAAAAGTCATATTTAGTTTAATCTGAAACAAATGAAATTTCTGGGACTTTTGGTCCCGCCAACTTTAAAGTTTGAATGCTATGTTGAGTACATTTGAACGAAAATCTCAAAAAACCTCGAAGTACTAAAACAACTGTCAAAAACTAAGGTCACTGCAATCTAATTGATGGTCTTCTACGCACTTGTGCAGTGCTTGTGTAGCTAGGCCATTCTTCACATGCACTAAGAGTACTTACAATAAAGGAGAGGTATATTGAGCTGGAGTATAGGAGTGATGTAACAATTTTATTTACGAATGTTGTAAAACCATATAGCGTTCTTGCAATGCTGCTCTCCATTGTGCCACCACTTTTTTTAATAATCTCCAATTGTACAGAACACTCATAAAACTTCCAAACTAACAATCAAGTAGTACTTAGTCAATAGGGCTATAAGTAGTCCATAGTACTTATATACTTGAATGCTGGTCTCTGCCTCATCAGCTGTGAAATATTTTAATAAAATTTTTAATGTTTTTTGGTACTTTGACATTATTGAATAATGAATCATAAAACAGAAGAGACAATATCAAAGCTGCCTAATCCACCTTAGAAATGTGTGTCTCTTTTTAGTTAAATCTTCCAATATGGTAAGCACGGCGGTATTTGGAGCGGCCTTGGGTACAGGAGCGGCACTGTTTATCGCGGTTACCATCGTGGCGTATCGGTACTACAACCTAAAGAAGCAAACCAAAGAATGGAAGTCACTAGATAAAATGCCATACATCCCCATTGCAGGATCACATCAGCGATTCAACAAACCCATCGGCGCTTATCCGAGAACGGCAAGTATTCGATCATAGGAAACCTGACACTCATTACTAATTATTATTACTTATTATATTCAAATCGATCTTTGTTTTCATTACTGCATTTGGGCAAATGTTTGAGCCATTTGATCAATTACTTGAGCTAATGTAACAGCTAATGGAGCTAATATATTTAATTTTATAAATGAGCATCGAATAGTTATACGATTATTTTTCTATTTGACACGAGCTTTTGATAACGTAGAACTCACTCGGCTCTTATGTAAGCTGTCGATAGTGAAGTTTACGGAACCTCACGCCATGCATCATTACGTAAATTCTCTCCAACGGAGTGCTTCCAAATTGGGAAGCGTCCAGTTTGCGATAAAAAATAGAACATTAAAAGTTAGCTTTTTAATCATTACTGAAGATAGAGAATTGAGTTCTAGTATTAAGATGGTATATTTTTAGATGAGAAAGTAACATGGCCCATGTTAAGACGTCGAACTTCATGCTCAAGTTGGTTTTTAATTAAGGATATTTAAGATACTGTTTCAGATAACATTCTTAAGTTACTCTAATTAGGACTTGTTCAATCGATTATGACGTATTTTTGTATGTATATACGGTGGTAATTCAAGCAAGTCCTGAGTAGATGTATAGTGCCGATATAAGCAACAGAAACCGTACATAACCTCAATTTCCTAACCCCCCCCGCAGCGGGGGCCCCCCGCGCGTGGCGTCCTAGTGTCCCCCCTGTCTACCAGAGTGCGCTCCGCCCCCCACCCAGCTTGTGTAGCGTCCTGTTTTGCCCCGGTTCCGCCCGTCGCTGCTAGATGTCGCCAGCTTGTGTAGCGTCCTGTTTTGCCCCGGTTCCGCCCGTCGCTGCTAGATGTCGCGCGCTCCGACCGTCGTAGGCCCCCCCGGTAGAGGGCGGTGACGGTGCGGCGCGGTGACGCGGTGGATCGGGAGGATAATTAAATAAACTTGAATTTTAATACATTTTATTTTATTTTATTTATAAAATTGGTCTGGCGAGGAGTTTCTTCTTCTTTTTATGTCGATTCAGTCGACCATCCCATTGTTCCTGTTCCTTGCGTTGTTCTTCTTCCCGTTCCCGGAGGAAATCTAAATACGAAGTGCACTCCTCGCCGTCCCACTCCGTCGACCACCCACCCGGGTACTCCTGCTGCTCTTCTTTTGATCCACCGGGTTGCTCCTGCTGCTGGTGATGTTCCCTTGTCGTTTCATGTCGTACCGGGAATTCTAACCCCCGGTACTCTTTGTGTGATTTGAATATGTGACGCCCTAAGCGATGCGCCAACATAATATGCGACTTGTCATACGGACAAACCGCGATTTTTTCTAGAACAAAACAAAGTATGATATGTAGCGTTTCCTATAAAACACACATTTTTTTTTTAAACAAAACTTCCAAAAAGGGGGGTTATCAAATTATTTTAAAAATTGTTTTTTAAGTTATACGCGCATACCAAAATTCACGTTTCAATTCACTGTCATTTAAATGTAAGTGTATTATTGTCAAAAGGGCAAACTGCAATTTTTTAGTACAAAAAATAAACAAAAAAATGTATATATTTCGCGTTTTCCCCATAAAACGCACATTTTTGAAACAAAACTTTCAGTAAGTGGGGGGTCATCAAATAATTTTAAAAATTGTTTATTTTTTAAAAGCCAAAATTCCCTATTCACTGTCATTTAAAAGATATTAAAAACGCTCAATTTAATTCGATTATTATTGTCAAAAAGGCAAACTGCAATTTTTTAGTACAAAAAATAAAACATATTTCGCGTTTTCCCCATAAAACGCACATTTTTGAAACAAATTTAAAAATTGTTTATTTTTTAAAAGCCAAAATTCCCTTTTCCATTCACTGTCATTTAAAAGATATTAAAAACACTCAATTTAAATCGGTTATTATGCAACGTAAAAAAGATGAGTATCATATTTTAAAAACAGGTAGAAACTAACCAAAAAAGTGATAACCCAAACTGAAACCCACAAGAAAAGACGCGCACTGTATAAAGGTAATTAAAATATAAAACTTACCAGTTGTAGGGTCGTAGGGAAATGGACATCGCACTTCTGTATTCATTGCACTGAATATAGTCTATAATACACATGCAACGTATTTATACACATGCACTCCTTCCATGGTTGAATTAAAAGTCGAAAGGTCTTCAACCCACAAGCACCAACGCCGATTTGAATAGACGCGATGTTGTCGCCAGACAACCGTGCAGATAGGAGTCTCAGGGTCAACACGCTTTCACACGGGAACGCAACCGCTTCGGACGTTGGACGAACGTATGTTGCCGCAAAAGATCAAGGCCAACTTGCTTTCATTTTTTACAATCTCCGTATGGGATGTGGAATTTCATAACGCGCCGAGTCTAAATGTCGAGTTGTTTTGCTTGTTGAGAATAATAATTAATTGCCCCCTTTATATTTGCTCCGTGGGATTAACGTAATGGGAAAAATTTGTTGCAACGCATGTGGAGGTGTCTTCGTTTGTTAACTTTTAGAAAGTATTCTCGCACCGTATAAATACATCTCATTTTTCTCTGTTTTGTCAGTAGTTGTTTTTGGTATTATTCGTGCAACGTGGAAGCTAACTTAGTGGTTTGGTGTTCGTACAAAAAAGCAGTAAGTACCTTTTTTATTGTTTTATTTTAATTCTTTAACATTTGTTATTATTTTATAAAGGTCCTAAAGATCATCTTAGTACTCTCAACCCGTAACCGCAAATAGAATAGCAGCCAATCTTAAGCGTAAGTTTTTTTTATTTTTTTTATTTTGAGATAAAATAATTAATAATAATTTATAGATGGACTTAAGTCAACTGAATCAAACCTGTCTTGCAGAAGGTGATTTTGAGCAGCCGATTGTCAAACTGCATGAATTGCCGATAGGCGTTCCGTTTAAAATTACTAGAGCCAAAATTGTTAATACAAAATTTGGCAATTCCGTGTTGCTGCAATTAGAAAATTCCGTAGTATTTCTTCCTACTCGCGTGACAGAAGCTTTCCGTCCGAGACTAGAACACTTTGCGTCGGGGCAGTACAAACTGGTCTACGAGGGATCCAAAGATATTGGAAAGCCCAACTCTTTAAAGAAATTCAAAATAATTCAAAATTAATCAACATATTATACAGGGTAAGTCTTATTTACTGTTATATATTTAATAAACCACGATGCGCGTAAAGCAGATCATTCATAGAGCGCAAATCTTAATTTTAACCTTACAAAAATTAAAAAAGCATATTTCCGACAAGTTCACTCTTAGAGATAGTGATGTGTGGCTTAGGAGACTAAGTAAAAATATTGAATCTTGCAACCAAATCGTTTCTAACGAAAAGGATTTATCTATTGGGTTAAAAAGAAAATTACAAACTACAATTCAACATCTGAAAGCTATTAGAAAAATTATTCTTAATTATCAACATAAGCATTTTGGATTGGGATTACAAAGTAGTAGCCGCGAGACAAACACAAATGAAATGGTTGTATGGGAATCGGTAGCGTCGTGTTTCCAGGGAAGAGTTCAGACTGGTGTCATAATTAATTTACTTCATAAAGATTTAATTCAATTTTTAAACGATTCTCGTCCAATATTTCAACAAAAAATTAGTCAAATTTTAAAGAAATTTTTATTGCTGAAAGTAAATACCACATTTTGCGGTGAATTTATTAAGGCAAAAAATGATGTCCAAGGCGAAGTTGATGTTAAATATCTGAGTACCGGAAATGCTGTAGTTGATTTAGGAACAGAATTGAATGATTGGTTTGTTGAAAATGTGCAAGATAAAATTTTAAATCAAATGTCAGAGTTTCAGGAACGTGATTCCGGGTGGGCTTTAAATAATATTATTTATTTAGAGATTAACATTAATAAATTTGAAATGGGTAACGGATCATCCTTCGTTGTGCGACATTGACCAAATTATGATTATCGAGCGGGCTATACGAGGTGGAATTTCGGTGTGTGTTGGTAGATATGCGGAGGCCAACAATAAATATATGCCCAACTACGATTCATCCAGGGATGATTCCTATATCATGTACTTTGACGTCAATAACCTCTATGGCAAGGCCATGTGCGAGCCTCTTCCTTACGGAGGATTCGACTGGATGTCTCATCAAGAGATTGATTCATTTACTGTCATGAACATTCCAGATGAATCTTCCCAAGGATATATCCTAGAGGTAGACCTGGAATACCCGCAGAAATTACATGACACACATAGAGATTTTCCATTTTGTGCCGAACATCGAGTGCCCCCCAATTCAAAGTTACCAAAACTAATGACTACTTTGTATAATAAAGAAAAATACGTCATACACTATCGCAATTTAAAACAGGCTCTCAAAAACGGTCTCGTACTAAAGAAAATTCACAAAATATTAAAATTTAACCAATCTCGTTGGTTGAAATGTTATATCGATCATAATAATAAATTAAGAACCCAAGCAAAGACAAAATTTGGTATAAATTTATACAAATTGTTTAATAATGCCGCTTACGGTAAAACAATGGAAAACATTCGCAAGCATCGTATTGTTAAATTTGTTAAAGCGTGGGATGGTCGCTACGGTGCGAAAAATTTAATTTCTAGTCCTAGATTTCACAGTAGAACCATACTTGATAACAATTTGTTGCTTATAGAATTAAAAAAATCGGAACTTTGCTTTAATAAGCCACTTTATATTGGAATGTCCATATTGGATTTGTCGAAAACGACCATGTACGAGTTTCATTATAATTACATGCTTCCAAATTTGGGTCCCGAAAAATGTAAAATTCAATACATGGATACGGACAGTTTCATTTATAATATCAAATGTTATGACGCATATGAAAGCGTTATTAAGGCCGATTTAACAAAAATTTGACACGTCTGATTATCCTAATGACAATCCCTATAATATACCGCAAATCAACAAAAAGGTTTTGGGGTTGATGAAGGATGAGACTAATGGCACCATCATTAGTCATTATGCGGGGTTAAGGTCGAAAATGTATACTTTCAAAATTTTAACGGGTTCGGTAGTTAAAAAGTCAAAGGGTATTCAGTACAATATTGTAAAAAATAAAATTTCATTTGATGACTACGTAGAATGCTTAACAAATTTTAGGGAAAAGTACGCCACTCAACGAACCATTCGTTCATACACTCACAATGTATTTAGCATCGAACAAACAAAAGTTGCCTTGAGTCCTTTAGACGATAAACGTTATCTTTTGCCGAATTCATATGAAACGCTTCCGTGGGGACATTATAAAGTGCCGTAATTATTTTTTAATATATTTTTGTTACAGATTATGGTCAAACAACTTACATTAGAAAGCCTTTGTATTATAACAATTTGCGAAAATATTAGGTGTAGTGCTGATTTTTTGCTTGAGTCACCTTTGCCTTGGAAACTAACGATACTAATATTTAAATATTATTCGAAATATAGATGGAAGTACCTTAAACAATTAGCGCTCCAGTCTGATGGCAATTCTTTATTAAATTTAGAATTCATTCTGTTGAATAAGAGATTTGGATCGTCTTACAGAAATAGCATTTTGGCAACTCCAACCATTGATTTTGACGGAGAATCCGCTTACTGTTTATGGGTCAGTTATTACAGGATAAAATATTCGGAAATTTTAGTTTGTAAATCTTGTCACTTTATATTTCAACTAGTTAAAAAATTTAAAAAGAAAAATTTTAGACTTTTATTGGATCACTATCATTTACAGCTGGATATAAATAATTTGAATGATGTATATCACGATAAACAATTTTGGTGTCAAAGCTGCTTTGAAGAAGTTTTGTTCACTGTAGAAACTGAAGATGAATGTAATTTAATGCTTCACGATGAGAGGAAATATGGAAAAAAGTTACGCTTTTCTGATAGTCCATTGAACTATTAATACTGTGGTTTTATTATAACATATGTAACTGTAGATAAGACTTTTATGTATTGATTGTATTCCATTGTATTGCAACAAGAATAAACATGTATATATTTAGACGCTATTTTCTTTTTTACCACCACCACAACACCGCATAATAATTACACAGAAGTTTGTAATTGTATAATTTATTTATTATATACATTATTACTATTTTACAATTTCGTTAAATGCTAAATTATTAAATTGTTCTAGTTTTCTTTTGCACTCTTGAGCTTGCATCCGCGCCACTTGCAAGTCTGTATTAAAAAGCGCAATTTGTGTTTCAATTTCGTTGATATTGCACTCTAATCCCGACAACTGAGACGCCAAGTTTCTTTTTAAATTGAATGCCTCACAAATGACACTTTTTTCTCTACCGTCCGTGAACACTTCGAGCCAATCAGCGGATGACGTTGGAGCTGCAAACGCTTCACTTGTGGTAGTTTTCTTCTTCTTCTTGCGGGATACGACCGACGCACTTTGTTTTCGTTTGGTCGCAGATTTTTTGGTTTGTTGCTCTACAGGAACGAAGCTGGACGGGAGCACTTCTGATGAAGGAAATTGCAACTCGAAATTTTCCAATAAATTATACAATTCGTTGGATGTCACAATTTTCTCTTGAGCCATCATATACACGTATTTATGTCAGAACTTCTAAATCGAGACTAAATTTATTTCAAAACGTCTACGTTGTCTACCCACGAATCGTGCGACTTATCCAATCCCAACCAGCGCACGAGAACCATATTGCCTCGTCTGCGCAACACCTTTTCGACGAGATATAAGTCCGGGTTAACTGTCTTCTGCAATTCTTCTTCATAAAATCCGCCCATTATGGGTTTACCCTGCATATCTTGAAGCAAATACGTTACGGGGTTAGTAACCCGTACTTTAACAATTTTAAACAATTCCGTGGTCCAATTCGGTGTATAACCTTTGTTGAAAACGTGCTTGACTTTGCTGATTCTAACGATGTCGCCGACTTTAAGTTTACGAGGACCGAATATTTTTATGCTACTATACGCGGTTTTCAAAATTCTCTTTTCGTTGCTCTTACTCACATCGATGGGTTTCGTACCCGTCGTTCTATGTTTTGTGTTATTGTATTCATCAACGATAGAGGCGAGCACATCGATCCATTTGTACGTCCCGCGTAAAGAAAAATGTCGAAACAATTTCTCTTTGAGGGTACGTATCACCCGTTCGACAATTGAGGCCTTTTTTATGCTATACGTACTATAGTGGTTAATTTTATGCTTATCCACAAGTTTCAGAAACGTGTCGTTGTAAAATTCTTTACCGAGATCCGTTTGCAAGTTTTGAGGGTGCCGTCCGTCCTTGAGAATTTTGGAAAACGCCTTGGCGACTTCGACCCCGGTTTTGGTTTTCAACGGGCGACACCATACATATTTTGAGAAACAGTCTATCACAACCAGCACGAATTTAAAATTTCTGTTTTGTTTGCTGTAGCGATCTAATTGGGCCAGATCCGCTTGCCACAGGTCATCCATCCCTCGTATTATAGTCCGGCGGCGAGCATAATTTCTGCGTGCCGGCTTGTGCAGTTCTCGAACCAGTTGTACCTTCTCTTTATTCATAATGTGTGTTCGGTTGCGATGGAGGATTTAAAACCCTTTGTTTCAATACCTTCATTATATTCTCATTTTCGTTCGTAAGTCGCTCCATTTTGGTTACAATATCATGAAATTGCTGTGACAAAACGGCGACTTTTGTCATGTGCTTTTCCAAATCTTTCTTTGCGCTCATTTCGCTTAGCTTTTGGTGGAAAACTTCGCGAAACTGCATAATTTCATTTTCGAGTGTAGTGCTACTCATTTTCAGTTGTTCTTCAAGACGCGAGAATTTAGTTTTGTCTTCAATTTGTAATCTTTTCGTGTACGCTTCGAGTTTCTGTCCAATAATCTTTCTCAATGCAATTTTTAATAAATTACTTGTCTCATCCACATATTTTTTGTTAGCCACGTCACCGTCATCGCTAGGCGTTTGGACATTGCAAATTTTTAAATTGTTCATATTGACGTTTCCGTCTGGCATATAGTCGAGGGCGCTTCTAATCACAGTATTAGTGAAGGGTCGTTTAGAGCGCAGCGCGCTAGAACGTCCAAACTTGTCCAGACTCATCGTTAAACTAACGTATAAAACCTGATTCTTTTAGCTCTTCAACGATTGAAACTATTTCGTTATCATGAGACGTGTTGCCTGCGTGTTTCGACGCGATTAGTAATTTCAGACGCTCTACGAGTTCATTGACGTCGTCCCAGTATACATATTCAGTAGGAGCGTCATTATAACGCATATTATAACCTTGACCGCTGTACGAGTACGAACGCGACTGAGATTTTATTAAGGGTCGGATGACCTTGGTATATTTTGGTACAGTCGATGCGCCTTTCAGACGTCCGATCGCGTCCCTGTGCACCTGGGTAGCCTCCATTATTTTTTTATATTGTGCCAAATCGTCTTTTGTGTATGCTATGGGATCTTTTAAAAACACCAAATTATATAAGCCGCGGGTACCGGAATATCTCTCGCCGTCTACAATAATATCGCCAGATCCTTGATGAAAATCCAGCGATTTATTGCCGAGAAACCATTTGGATGATATTTTGTCGTAAACGGGTCCGTAAACAATATCGGTGTCGGGCGATTTTACCCATAAATTTTGAATATATGAATGGGAAATTTCTGGATATTGTTCCAGGTATGATTGAAGGGATGCGTTGGCCACGCTCGATGTGTCAAACACATCATCTTCCTCCTCATCGATATTTTGCATCTCAACGCTCTTATTGGGATCCGGCGTTTCCTGAATTTCTTCCATAGGCAAAAATGATACGTTAACCTTATTTTTTGTTTCTTCGTTCGGTTCCTTTTTGTGTTCCCGCTTGACACCTCGACGTTCAGTTTTTATTTCTGCCGGTGACGGTGATAGCTTTATTTTTGCTATACGTTCTAGCGGCTCGCTGACGGGTTTGAAAAGCTTCCGAATTGACGCATCCTCTTCGCTCTTACCCAATTTTAATGTTAAATACTTCTTTCGAATAGATCTAGACAACTCGTTTACTTTTTTTTTTAGCGCCGCGTCGGCGATGTCGGCGGACGTCGCCTTCATGACTGTTTCTATCGACAATTAAATATCGACTTTTATATATTTGTCGAAACCCTTGCGGTAGCGTCCGTTTTTTACGTCGAAATCTTTGACAATTATCAAACAGCCGTACTTTTCTTTCCAGCACTCGGAACAAATTTGTTTAAACGTGTCGTATGAAACGTCGGGTGAGACATGTTCATCATAAACGTGACGTAAATTCATGTCATCCTGTTTAAACAACGCGACAATATTGCAATTGTCACGTATCAATTGCTTGGGTACCTTGGAGTATGTCTGACAGAGATAAATAGCGTCGATGGCCTTGTGTCGGCACATCGAAAAATACTCGCGAATTTTATCTTGCTTGTCGCACGCCACGTCGTCGAAAATAAACAGAGAATTCTCTTTCGCGTCGCTGGGGTCGATTATCGAGTCTCTTTCACTGTAGGGATAATATCCAACTCCTTTGACATTGCTCAATACGCGAGATAACAGTTGATATTTTGGTTGATACAACGACTTTGAGTAGACGTAAACATTTTCGAAACTTGCCCCGTTGGGGTTAAAGAGTAGCGCTAACATGGTGTTGGTTTTGCCGCAACCGCTAGGTCCGCAAAACACCGCCCTAAATGAATTGGGTAGCAGTTGACCGTGTTTGCTTTTGTTAAAGAAACCATCTCCGCAAACCAAATCTAAATTATCGATGGGGAGCTTGAGTTTCTGCTGCACCACCCGCATGACTACAATGTTTATTCGAGACACCTCGTATATATATACGACACAAGCAATTTCCTTTAATTAGTATGTTATGCTTCGCGTCCGGAAGTGGTCTCGTTAACACGCTTATTAACAAGTTACCTTTTGAAGTACACATTCCGGGTTACCAGTTTTGCGGTCCCGGTACAAAATTGGAAAAACGCTTGAACCGAGGCGATAGCGGGGTGAATCCTTTGGACGCTGCGTGTAAGGTACACGACATTGCCTATTGGCAAAACAAATCGTTAGACGAACGTCATAAAGCGGATAAAGAATTGGAAACGCGTGCGTGGCAGCGAGTAAAATCTAAAGACGCAAAGTTTGGTGAAAAAGCTGCCGCATTCTTTGTCACCGCGACTATGAAAACTAAACGTAAGCTCGGTATGGGTCAACAACGGCGTCCCTCTGTTTCGTTTCGACAGGGTGTCGTGAAAAAGGTTCGCAATGCATTAAAGAAGAAACAATTGTTTCATATCGATAACCCTAAAATGCTTAGAAGATCGGCACTGGAAGCGCTTCGAGCTGGCAGAGCCGCTGTAAGAAAAGCGGGAGGACGTAAAAAAATTAGGGTACCTAGAATTATACCGTTCGAATCAAAATCGGGCGGTATTTTACCACTTTTACCGTTATTAGGAGCGCTAGGGGCTTTAGGTTCGCTCTCGGGCGGAGCCGCTGCTATCGCTAAAACTGTCATCGATGCGAAAAACGCACGAAAGAAACTCGAAGAGGACAACCGCCATAACCGAGCTATGGAAGAGATTGGAAAAAAGGGATCGGGTCTATTCTTGAAAAAGAGTCCGCGCGGCGGATTCGGTCTTTATCTGAAGAAACAAAAAAACTCCCAATAAAGCTACCCAGAAGGGCTCTATACGACGTCGATTTAATATCTCTGGCGCGCAAATTAAAAATTCCTCACTTCAGGGGTGTTTTTATGCGAGATAGTTTACCCCGTCGAATCAGATCGCAAGAATGCGGAATCGTAAATTTGGATGTTCGTCGAAATAGAGGAACCCACTGGGTAGCATACAAAAAGAGGAAGGGAAACGATGTTGAGTATTTTGACAGTTTCGGTAACCTTAAACCACCCGCAGAACTTGTTAAATATTTCGGCAACAGCGCCAATATCTACTATAATCACGATAGATATCAAAAGTTTACGCAATACAATTGCGGTCATTTGTGTTTGCAATTTCTCTATAAAAAGGACTGAAATCGCGGACCTATAAGCAGTCAACATGTCGATCATATTTACGTTAAAAGGGAACACGTCGACATTATCCATCGACTTTGTCAATCCGCTGCAGTTGGATGAAGATGTAGAGTACGGTTTAGCGCTGATTGGATTCCACTCTTACAACAACATTCCCAACATAGATAAGGGTTCGAATAAATTTTACTACTTCGATGGTAACAATAAAGAAAACGTAATTGAAATTCCGACCGGGTCCTATGAAATTAGCGACATTGAAACCTACATTAACGAACATCTGCCAAAAAATAAGGAAGAGAAGAATACGATCCCAAAGTTAATAGAGGAGATATCAATCAAACCCAACAATAATACGATAAAGTGTGAAATCTACAGCCCCGTATACGGGGTAAACTTTAAACAACACTCGGACAGTATCGGAAAATTATTGGGGTTTTCACAGAAAATTTTGGAGCCCAATATTATGCATTCCTCAGATTTACCCGTGGATATAATAAAAGTGCGAACGATACATGTAGATAGTAACATAACGTCTGGAGCGTTCTACAACGACAGACCTTCGCACACAATTTACGAGTTTGCCTTGTCCGTCGATCCGGGGTACGCCATCGACGAAACTCCTAAATATCTAACGTACTTGCCAGTAAACAAACGACAAATCTACAACATTACCCTACAGGTTCTGGATCAAAACTTTGAGTTGGTTAATTTCCGAGGTGAAGAAATCATCATTAGATTGGAACTTAAAAAATTAACGTAATGTTGATTTTCAACTCAATCGGAGACGCTGGTGAATATAAAAAAGCGAACATCCAAACGGTAGGGTTAGTAACAAAACCGAGGCGTATCCGTAAAGGTCGTCTTACATTGAGCAACAAACAATTTCTCCGATCACTGGGCTACGATGTTATCGAATCAAATATTCGACATACACAGAAAGCCAAAATTTGATGAATCTATCCAGCGCGTGGAGACCCGCACCTATCATCCCTTTGTGAAATCTTTTTTGAACAACGACACCATTGAGATCACGATCAATCAAGGAGATGCCTGGCTGCTTATGTACGACGCTGCTATTTGCATTAAGGGATCGCTGAAACGTCTCACGGGAACCGACCAAGTGCAATTTGTAAACAATGCAGGAGCATTTTTTTTGAAACTATATCGTACGAGCTGAATGGGAAAGAAGTGGATAGCGTGCGTGATCCGGGTATAGTTAGTACGATTAGAGGTTATCTATGTTACTCGAAAGATGACTCATCGCATCTAGATATTTCCGGCTGGAATTTCCCTGAAAATGCGATTCACGATACAGAAAATGGACATTTTAGCATGCGAATCCCGTTACGACACTTTTTAAACATATTTAATGATTATAATATGATAACTTGTGGAAAACAAACCATAAGATTGGTAAGAGCCAGACATGACAAAAATTGTATGATAATTAAACCAATGGGCGGTGTTGCGGCCAGTGCAATTAAAACAACGGCGGAATTAAAAATTGATAGTGTCGATCTTAGGGTCAAGCACATATTTCCAAACGACGAAATCAAATTGGCTCTGCTGAAATCGATTAGATTAGATCAACCCATATTGATACCCTATAGACGATGGGAACTTCATGAATATCCTGCCCTAACCGCGGGCTCTACCAAAGAAATTTGGTCTGTCAAGACGTGCGCGGCTATCGAAAGCCCCCGATACGTAATAGTCGCTTTTCAAACAAATCGCAAAGACAACGAAGCGAAAAATGCGACGCTTTTCGATCACGTCGACGTAACGGATATAAGATTAACACTAAACGGAGAATATTACCCTCACGAACGTTTACGATTAGATTTTGAAAAGAATGACTTCGTGGAAGCGCATCACAATTACACGGATTTCTACCCCAGTTATAAGGGATGTGAGGAAAAAACTGCGTTGCTTGACTATATGGCTTTCAAAAACTGCGCGATTTTCGTCATTGACTGTTCTCGAAGAAACGACAGTGTAAAATCCAGCACTGTCGACGTAAAGTTAGACATCGAAGCAAAAAAGGGATTTCCCGCGAATACACGTGCCTATTGCATCATCATTCACGATTGTATCGTGGAACAACTACCGCTCAGCGAGATTGTTCGAAATCTAACATAAATACCGCCGGAGGAACCTAATCTTAACCAGTCATATTAAAAATGCGCATCGTTGCGGTAGATATTCAAGGCTTCCAGTTAGAAGATGGATTTGTCGTTAAAGAAATGGCTGTCTACAATGGATGTCAAATTAGTCATTACGTTTTGAAACCGCCGCGTGAATATTGCACGTTGACCGGTGCAGAAAAAAGAACGGTACGCTGGCTCGAACAATATCATCACGGTCTCAAATACAGTTCTGGTTTTGTTCAATATTCCGACATTGATACGTTGATCGGACTACTGATAGAAAATGCTGACTTGATATACGTGAGAGGAAGATCAAAAATGGAATTTTTAATGTCGAAAATGGATCAGGAGGATGTCGCATGCAGAGTCATTAACGTGGAGAAATTCGATGATGATAATTGGTTGAATCCGCCGAAATTTCAACCGGATCACGCCCATTGCATGTTTCACTCCGGAGGAAGACTGCGCATGTGCGCGTTGAGAAATTCTGCCCTTTTATATAATTGGTTGTATTCAAGGATCCCTGTATGAAATAAAACTTTCTTTATTTAAATAAGACTTTTTATTTCAATCCAAAAAAATTAATAATACATTTACACGTAAAAATAAAGCACGCTAATGCTATGATATGAATACAAACTGCGAAACTGTAATCTATTGAAGTATAATTCTTTTTTCGTTCCATTTCTCGAGTAATATTCTGCGTCATCTCACGCAAAATAGCGACTAAAAGCGTTTGGTTCATCACTTCTCTTTGTTATTTTACCTATAAAAGATTAGCTAGGAACCGAATACATTTTAGTATTTTACTGACCTTGAACGAGATGAGAGTCTTGTTGCTATGCTACGCTGTCTTTACTACCTGTTCGGACGTGTCGACGATAGTCGCCGCGCTGCCCGAGGAAGGTGTGATTGAATATTTACAAAAATTCGGATTCCTTTCACCTAACGACAACGAATCTTTAACGCAGATCAATGCGTCGAGTTTGCAACGTGCCCTAATGGATTTTCAGGATTTCTATAATTTACCGGTGGATGGTACTCTTAATAACGAAACCGTCGAACTAATAAATAAACCCCGATGTGGTGTAATAGAAAATGCCTTCACGACTGTTTCGCGATGGCAGAAAACGGATTTAAATTGGTATATTCAAGTACCGCCCAGTCACTATCAAGAGTTAAAAGTGCTGGCAACCGAGGTTTTTAAAATATGGAGTGATGAATCAAATTTAAATTTTTTCTTAAATTACTCAGAGCCGGATATAATGATTTTGATGTCTGACAAATATACTACCCACAGACAAAGCATAAGATGTAAAGGGAACGAATCCTGTCCTTTTGCTTTTGACGGAAGGGGTAACATATTAGGACATGCATTTTTTCCAAATCAACAACAAGAGTGCGTGGAAGTTCATTTGGATAAATCCGAAGATTGGTACTACGGTTTAGAAGTGCCTGCGCCCGGAGGAAAAACGAGCTTGTTTACTGTGTTGTTCCACGAAATTGGACATACGTTGGGTTTGGCGCACAGTAACGATCGCAATGCCATTATGTACCCTTGGTATAGCTTAAATTCTAAGACATTGTCATACGACGATGTTGCAGGTCTTCAACGTTTATATGGTAAAAAAACCACAACCACCGCCCGCGTAACAACTCCGACCACAACAACATCAACTACCACTACTACCACAACTACGAAACCTCCGATAGGGAAAAACGAAACAAAAGTACCAGATTTGTGTCACGTAAATCCATCCATATTTTTGGTTACGTCTAACCATCATATGTATCTATTTTACGACAAATGGGTTTGGATAATAAGATTAGGTGATAAAGTCTACATGGAACCTAAAATGATATCAGATTATGTCCCTATTTACGCTCCTATTTCGCATATCTACCAGAGACCCAACGGACAACTTTTGGTAGTCACCGGTGATTCGTTTTATTTACTTCACTTCCCGAGTTTCACGGTAGTGGGCGACTGACAAAGCGTCCAGCGACTGGGTGTGCCTGCGGGTAAAACAGTGAACGCTATTTTTAATACGTATGGCGGTCGAACGTATATATTTTACGGTAAACGCTACTATGCAGAAATAGACGAGTGTTCTTTGAGTGCGAGTGAACACGGTTTTACTACGGAACTGTTTCCGGGTCTGCCCGACGATTTGTCGGGCGCGTTTCGATACACCAACGGACATTTGTATTTTTTCAAAGAGAAAACGTATTACGAATACAACGAATTTTTGAATAAATTAACGAGAGTCGGTGAAATAGACTTGAGTCTTGTCGCAATTAATTGTCCCACAGAGAGTGTCTTTAAACAAATTAGGGATTTGTTAAGAAAGTTATCGATCTTTCACAACAATGAATAAGAAGTTAGTTTTCTTCGACGATTTTAGAAGCTTGGATACCGATCAACTTGAATTGATTCCTGTGCAACATTTCTTGGAGCATGTGAGACCGCACGATTTGTTAAATATGTGGCATAAGTTACCAGTACGACATCGCAACAATTTTGAATTGCAAACTCATTTGCCCTGCTTTGTTCACTATAACAGACCGGACAGCAAAATGCATATCGACGGCCCGGCACCTCCCCAGAATAAATGTCATTATTGTTTGAGTGTTATAAAAGCAGTTACCGAGATCTAGGATAGATTCATTCGGGCTAGAAACATGGTTTTGTTAAGTGCTCACTTTGTTTTGTTGTCGGCTGTGGTACAAAACGTTTTCTATATACATAAACCTAAGGATGTGATTGAAGCGTTCGTTTGTTTCAAAAATCATAATAATCGGTGCATTTGGCCCGATACGTGGACGCGTATGCAACTCGCTCAGGTCAACGGAATCGACAAGCTACAAACTTTTAGCGAGACATTGTCGAATAACACTACCGCAGATAAGCCGTATTTAAATTACAAGGTACGTTTCGTTTTCGCGAACCGGAGCTACGAAGACCACGGCGAATGGCAAACGATCGCTATCAAGAATTCCAATAACACCAGCGGCGGCGTTAACGACAATTGCGGTAACGAATACAACATCTCGGCAGATCGAAAAACTATTTTAATCCCGCTATATGTAACTACGTGCGCTTGTTTGCTTCTTTTGGCAAAATGCTTATTCAAATTGACTAAATGTAAATATCTCTCTTAATTACACCGATAGTGGGGGGTTGTTGATATATAAGTACATTTGAATTTGATACCGAAGTCAGTCTGTTTGTCACAATGTGTAACAAAGTGGTCACTATCGATGAAAACACGATTTTCGAAATAAAGAATTCAGGTGTCCGTTTCATCTTCAAGAACAAGCACATAGATTTTCAAGTCCAGGATTTTTGGGATTTTTTGTTCTTTCTGGAGGACGAGGTGGGAGAAATCATGTTCTGGAACGACATAACAGTCTACATCGGGAGCAGTATCGAGGTGACCTATTCGAACGAAGAAGAGAGCTGTGAGTTGATACTGAAACAGGATCATGGCGACGAAATTATCCTCGACCGCGATGAAGTAGAAAATCTCATGGACCAGAAACACCGCTTGTACGAAGCATTACGTTGTCTACATATGAGCTAATAAATATTTACTATTGTATCTATAGTTTTTCTTTTATTAAACCGTGATTATTGAGACACTCTGTATAAGTCACTCGACTTGTTTACCGACGACCCGATCCACCGCGTCACCGCGCCACACCGTCTCCGCGCCGCACCGTCACCGCCCTCTACCGGGGGGGCCTACGACGGTCGGAGCGCGCGACATCTAGCAGCGACGGGCGGAACCGGGGCAAAACAGGACGCTACACAAGCTGGCGACATCTAGCAGCGACGGGCGGAACCGGGGCAAAACAGGACGCTACACAAGCTGGGTGGGGGGCGGAGCGCACTCTGGTAGACAGGGGGGACACTAGGACGCCACGCGCGGGGGGCCCCCGCTGCGGGGGGGTTAGGAAATTGAGGTTATGTACGGTTTCTGTTGCTTATATCGGCACTATACATCTACTGTCCTGCGTACTTGTTACCTGACATCCTGCAAAACATTTTAAAACAGTAGTCTGTTCATTTATTCCGGCATTATCGAAATAATAAAAAATAGAAAGTCTCCTGTACGAGGATGTTCACGGACCAACTCAAGGTCAAAAGGGGGATTTTAGCATTCCATACTTCCGACTAACACTCGGTCATCCACATCCTAGCAATTTTGGGAAAATCCGTCTTAGAAAATTAAATAAATTAACCGACAAGTTCTAAGATAAAAATTTAAATAGAACTGGATCATATTCTACTGTGTACATGCTTATTTATAAATATATGAAAAAATATAATATATAAACAACATAGAAGCAGGTACAGAGCATATCGCGAGCCAGTTTCAGCTAAGCTCTGCTCGGATGATGATGATGATTGGGCGAAAAGTTAGCAAGTAGGATTCAACAACAAACGACTCTGGAGAAATCCAGAGGATTTGTTAGAGTGTTATAATATAATAATAATACAACTATTTCATTCAACAAATAAAAAGATTTGAAACTTTCCTGTCTCTGGCAAAATCTTTTAATAAGATTTCAAACATCCAGTAACCATACTAAATAAAATTGAGAATTCTTTAACGCACAATATGATTTCAGAAAATGATTATATACAATGAAAATGTGCCCTTTGGGTTGCAGTATGTTTTACTTTTTCCTAAACACCATTTTCAAAATTGAATTCCTAATTATTTTTATTTAATTCAACTTTTTCTAAAATGCTTACGTTATATTTAAGTTTGCGATTATAGTTTCCAAAAAAAAAAATCCGAAATCCGTGGTCAAATTTAAATCAAATCCGTTATCAAATTAATACTTTAAATTGGAAAGTGGCTTACGTAGTCTACAATATTTAAAGTGGCAAATACATCAGGAAGAACATTTAAAAATACATTTCCTTATGACGAAGGAGTTCGGGTTTAACGGGAAATCGGAAAATGATGGGAAATCAGTCGCTGCCATTTTGTGACGACTCGTCGTGGCGTGGTAATAAGATAGCGACGTGCTTATTTACGCCTATCAAAGAATTTCGACTCGAGATGAAGTTCAAGGCCGACTTTTTAATCTTGTTCAAATATTCAGATATCGAAGATGATTATAAATTTGATAGAATCGATATCCCATCCCGCGAAAGTCGAAGTTAATAATAAAGTTATCATTTGTTTCTTGTAAAAAATTTAGAAAATATTTTAAATGTTCTTTAGAAAATATATTGGTTACATATTTTATTTCTTGAAACAGGGGAAGATTTTAAAGTTTGTTTTAAAGTTTCATACTCACATATTTTACTTACACAATAACTAAAAAAGATATAATAAATAAGATGATTTTTCAAAGTACCCTCTAGCAAACTATTAACCCTCAAAAACTGTAGAAAAATTGAGGACTGATATACAACAATATCTTATTACACTTTTTGCCGTTATTAAAATATATAACAAAGAAAAGAATTCTCATGTTTACCCGTTTCCTTCTAAACAAAATTTGACTCACAAAATCGATATTGGCTGCATTCCAGTTTAACAGTCGATTTACACTTAGTTCAGTACAACTGTTAAGTTTCAAATATCGGGTGATGCATTGTCGAATAAAACATAGGAAATCCCATGTAAATTTATAGGTTGCTGTACATTTTATGGCAAAGTTGTAATATAACTTTTTGAAGACTAACTCATGGACCGAGTTTGAATGAATTTTAATAAGCCAATCTTCAGTTACTGAATTAAATATAATAGCAACATTAGAAACTTTTTATATTTTAGGTAATAAATCAATAAAAAACCAATAAAATACATTTTGACCATGACATCACGAGAATTCGTGACAGTAACAATATTTTTATTTGTGATTGTTATACGTTATTAAACGCGCTTTAAAGCTAAATATGTATCATTCGATTGAAGAAAAAGTAACCATAATTAAGTGGTATTATGCAGGAATCAGTCTTAGAGCAGTATCTAAGATGTTTTCAGTTTATTTTCCTTCTAAAACTATACCTTCGATTTCTGCAATTAAACGTATTATTACCCAATTCGAGTCCAAAGGCACGGTAATAAATAACTTCAAATGTTCAGATACAAATGTCGATAATAGAGCAGAAGAAAGAGACATTCTTCGACAAGCGGTAAATCCCGACCAAACCACAATATATATTTCCTATAAATACGAAAAGCACCAAGAGCTACGGAAAGACGACGAAGAAAGAAGAGTAGACTTTTGTTTTTAAGTGATGGAAAAAGCAAATAATGATAGGGATATAAAAAAATATATATGTTTCAGCGAAGCCAATATCCTTAAAAAATAAATGTTATGGTGGGAATTGGGCCATTTTTATGGACTATAACCTCACGGCAGAAACCTATTTGGAACTTAAAAATTTACATGGGATTTCCTATGTTTCATTGGGCAATGCGTCACCCGGTATATATTTTTCAAAATAGTTGATAAAATAAAGAAAAAATAAAAATCAATAAATTTTTGTCTTCTACACAAAAATATTGCAAAACATTTCAAGTTTCTACAAATGAAAACATCGCAGTTATTCACAATTAACTGGAGAGATATTTTGTTCAAGAAATTAGTAGCAAAATGTTGATGCACCCTAGTTTCCTCCACTGATATTTTTTGTCACACCTTTAAAAACCAGCCCGATATAATATTGAGCTTCAGTTTCAAAGAAAAAGTACTTAACATTTAAATTCCGCGACTTTTTAACATTAACGAGGTTACTAATTAATACGCCGACTTGTTTTTCTATGTTTTCCTCCGGCGGAAAATTTTAATTAATTTTTTCTTCTCATAAAGTTGCTGAAACTTTCAGCGCTACCGCTGAAATCGATCGAGCCACTTTGTTACGTCTTGAGCATTTTTTCGTTTAAGCTGCTTAGCCAAAAACATTCTAACGAATTTTTACAAATCAATACTGAAAGGAGAACAGAAATTCATTTTATTGTAAATTATAAACTTTTTCTCTGGCTCGCAGTTACGTTTTTGAAAACCCCTAGAGTTAAGAACATATTAATACTGAGACTAGTAATCTAATGGCTTTAAAAATACTTTATGGCTGGTGATACAGAGATATTTGGGTTGTGGAGAGCGCTGTCCAGTCTCGCTGGTCTGAACAAAATGTTGCTAAATAATTCACCTATTTAGTATTGTGTCATTGTTCGATCGGGATTAGAGACCCGCAAAATCCGCAACGTGCTAACCGACATCCAACGACTATCAACTAAGTTTGTTCTTATTTATTCAGTATAATATTTTACAGAAAAAAAGGTTATAACTTTAGAGGTTATACTTTTCATGGCTAAGAACTAGTGGTCTTTTTGGCACCTCACACTCCGTATACCTGTTACGATTTTTAGAATAGATTTTTCGAAGATTCTTTTATAGAGCCTTAATGTAACAATAACAATTATACATTTGCACTGTTTTAAGAGTTTAAATAATTTGTTATAAACATGACGGTGGAGTGATAAGGGTGAGGATATACAACTGAAAATTCAAATTTTACACAAACTATATTTTATTTCACTCAAAACGGAAAAGCCTGCTATGACAGTTAATTACAAAAACTCATAATTAGGTTCTGGTTAGTTGGAAGCCAGTACAAAGCAACACCTGAAAGCATTTTTTGATTAAAAATTAAAAGTCCATACCTTATTCTGTTCTAGCGTTATAACTTTGGACTGATCGGTACACGAACAAAGTGAGCGCTGGTGTATGACTTTATCGGATATTTACCAATCGAGAAAACCCAAAGAATTGTAAAATTTCCGTTCTATTTTGAAAAATCGTTCGATCGTTCACATTTCGGCGAATTTGAATGCGCCAGTATCAGTCAGACTTGAATTTTGCGAAAAGCGCATCGAAGTGGAAGAATAGTGCATACTGTAAAACGAATATTCCCATTTTACACGAAAAGTTGCGACACAGGTGAAAATATCCAGTAGAAAGCATCCGAAAGCATAGCCCAAACAAATAAAAAAGCTGTAGTCGAAAACAAAAATTGAATTGCGATGCTACAATATAAAATGGATATCTTGTAAAAAATTCGCTGGCGTTTTAGACCTTTCCCAACTTACCGTTGTGTTTTTTTTTAAGAAAAAGATATATTTATTTTTAACGAGGACCTGGTCAAAATCTCGACTCGACTTATTAGTGAAAAAATTTCCATGAATTGTTTCTGCTATTCCTAGAACAAAATAAACAATTGAGTTAGGGATAGTGCCGAAAATAGTAACTTTTTATGCCAAAGCAGAACACTATAGTGCAAAACCGCAACCTTTAAACTCTACTAATAATCGAGATAGCCAGCAAAAGCGTAGAAAATTGGATACCCATATATATCCGACCCTTTCATCGCTCGGGATCTGCAAACGTATTTAAGTTGAGCTTTACAAAAGCTTTTAGCGCAAAGCTAGACGGGACGACCTTTTATGCTCACCGCCAACCATTAAAACGCGTAAGGAGAAGATACAGCCATTCTACAGAAGGGACTCCTACGCGCCACTTAACTCTTAATGACTTAATCAAATTGGTCGGCGGCTTCACGCACAACCGAGTGTCTAATAGATGCCGAAAGTAGGTCGCTCAAGCTGAATGATTTATTATAGAATGTCGGTCCGCCTAAACCAATCTCAAAAAGCGGTTTGTTTTACTTGACTCGTCACGAACCGTATTCCCTTAACCTGTTGAGCGTCGTATTGACGATATCCTGCTCTTAAATGCCCGGAGATGGACGTGTCCTGTGTTGCCACAGTGACGAGCAAGTATTTTAAAACTCACTCGACTTAAACAGTGTGCTAAAGATCCCATTCGACCTAAAGCGAATGCAAATTGGGTCATTTCGTGACCTTAAAAGACATTACCAGTTTTTACTAAGTTTTTTAAAGTTCTTGTATTACACCTGATCAAGCTTGTGAAAAGGAATGGCAATGTTTTGTATTCCTTCTTTTTCAGTGAAATTTTAAAAAGTATATACTGAAAATTTAAAAAATTAAAATTAAGTTTAAATAATCTGCAAGACCCAAACTAATCCAAAACCCCGGTCATGTTTAATAATTAATAATAATAATAATAATCTTTAAGTCAATCATAAATAGTTGCCATATTTCAATTAATTATTAACATCAAAAAAATATTATAATATTTCAAGCAAACAACATTTTATTTTTATCCTTGTATATATTTTTTTTCTGGGTTAAGCACAAAATAAAAAATAGGCGATTTAAAAATGAAAGCGCGAAAGGATTTTACTACAACTTCAAAGCGTCAAGAACGAGAAACAAATTTCAAAGTTTCCGTTCCACACAAATTTGAGTTCTAAAATCATCAATCAAATCAATTTTTTGCACTATTTCATGAACTGCATGTTTTTAAACAGTACTTTCAACATGATTCATTAATCGTTTCATAAACGCAAGGTAGATGGAAGACAGAAATAAGAATTTATGCGACAAACAAATAACAACTATAGATAACTTTAAGGGATGGACATGACATGGTACAGACATTTAGATTATTAATTAGTACTGAAATTTCGTAATTAGATTATTAATTAATCACCAGTGAAAAACAAACAATACAAGTTATAAAAAAATCTTTGGATTTTAAAACAGTTTTTTCTTGGGTTTTCTGTTCTTCGTTGCTAATTATTTAAAACTGTCTCAAGACGCCCTTCTGAGCCATTTCTGTATTGATGAATTATCTCTTGCAATACAAAGCAACATATCCGTCATTCCATCTCCTTGTTTTCTCTCATTTACCTGTTCATTGATCTCTCAATATAATTGATATGATGAAGGGGTGTTTTTGTAAGATCTTTCATTTCTGGTATTGCTACCTTATTACTTGTTTTCATATTTCTAGTCTCACCTCGGAGATATAGGTTAGCATAGTAGTTCTTCTATAAGGACTTTATGGTCGCTTTATAGATTTATTGTGAGTTCGGTACTAATAAAATAAAGAACAGCGCAAATAGATCAAACATTTTTAATAAGTGAGAAACAATATTTGTAAAGCGTATTTATAGTTTACCTTACTCTTACTAAACTTACTCTATATACGCGTAATATATGGTTTCCCTTTAAAAAGTAAACAGCATAAATCGACTGATTGACAACGGTCAAATATTTTCGGGACTTGGAAAACTGCAACTAGAGCCGGCAACGTCGTTGATTTCGCGATCTATCGGACCCCTTTTCCACCACTCTTCTCAGTACATTTAGACCCTCCGCGTGAGTGCCCCAGCGAAAATCACTCGCGTCGCCTACACTGTAAACAATATGGCGGCGACGCGGCAGACACGTTGCCTCAAAAGTGCCGAATAATTCAATTTCTCGAGGGGTTTTTTTCGGTTACGACTTTTCGGACACGTCAGAAAATGTCAGGAATCAGCCCCGCTAGCTGCTGGATTACGCACAAACGGTTGGAACTCTGGGCGAAGGCTGCCAAGGAGCGCGCATGGGGTAGCAGGAACGGAAGCAACAGTAGCAGTAACAGTTTGGAGGTATTTGCCTTTGGTGGCGGCATTGGGGTTAGGGATGCGCTTAGCGAAGACTTCAATTTTAATGTCGACACTGTGTGTTGACACTAAAGAAATCATAAAATCAACGAACATTTTTGTGGTATTTAAATTCGGTTATATAAAAACCTTAATAAATCCAATTTTGGTATGGCTTGTGGAGTTCGTCTATCAAAAACTTTAAATCAGGACAAGGGCACGCGTTTCCTATCGACCAGGTGTTCAAGTGACGTCATTCCTGTTGTATTAATTCTAAATGCAGGTGTCAATAATATATTCTACCTGGTTTCGGTTGCCAAATGCACCAATGGAATCACATGTTATCGCTTTTGGAAATTCCCTAGCTGAATTCAATTATTTTATTACTTTATTTGGATACGCTTCAGAAATGAATGAAATTGTAATATATTGTAGTTAAACATATTCGCTCACAACAAATTGTCCTAACAATCAAATTTTCATGGATAGTAATGTTGTTGGAGAACAATTAGTTGCGTATATTTATTTATATTCGACATCGACATCGTATCCCACTTAAAGATTTGGTTTTATTTATTTTTTGAGTATTCCTCAAATATAATATAATAATAATAATAATATAATAATAGGGTGCTGTTATGCTATTATGTAAGAATGGCAAGCACAGTTGTTGTCAAAAGTCGTTAATATTAAAATGTCTCTGTGCAAATCATCCGAGAAATGACTTACCCTTTTACGGACTAGTTTTTAATATGTTTTCGTGGGAAGATTAATAGATTTTGCTAAGCTGCCAGTTAAAGGACTCGGGTTTTTATGTTTTAATATTATTTACTGCCATGTATTACGTTACGCATTCTTATAACACGGATTAATTCGCAACTGTTTTTACATAATTTCGAAACAGAATCTAATCAATTTCTGACATTTGCTCGTTATATATAAGCCATATTTCATAGTACACATGAAGTTTCGAGTGTTTTTGTGCACAACGATTAAATATTTATTTTTCATTGGTGTTTGAATGGGTATCAATAAAAAAATTGCGTTCTGGGACATCAAAAAGGCACGAGCGGAGCGAATGTTAACTAAACGAGTGTTTCAATAAGTTAATAACGTGTTTTTCGAAAAAAATTAAAGCCCAAATGTATTCATTAAGTGACTCGATGAATGTAGAACTGTTACCTTAATGAAGCAGATGTTTTCAAGCAACACTCAGCGGGCACCTGGTTAGCGTTTAGTTGGGTAATATAGCGGAGGGAATAGAAAATAGTATATTATGCAACATGTGCAGTAAACAGCACTTGACTCACGAGTTTATTTGATACGAGCGGAGCGAGTGTTTAATAAACGAGTGACTTAAAAAGTTTACCGAACGTGTTGCAGACTATACTTTTTCTACTACTCTTAGTTGTTGGATATATTTTCGCAAAACAACACAAATACGGTCCCTGACATGATCGTCAGAATTGACAAACGTCAAAAATCCAAGGCGTGGGAAATATTTCCGAAAACGTCCGATTGCTCCCAAACCCGTGCGATAAAATCCCGGAAACGTTCGAAGTAGCTCCGATCCGTGCGAAAAGAAACTCACACGGTAAAGTGACGCTTTCCGCATGCTAGATCGGCGTGTAATCAGGCATTTTACGGACGGGAGTAGAAAAACATATTATCGTTTTATTTATTTTGAGTAGAACAGCTATGTGCGTTCAACAGTGCAATTTCGGCCATTTTTACATGTAAATTCCCGCTAATATGAACGTTAAATTTTCTTATGGGAATTTACATGTAAAAACGTCCGAAATTACAGTTGAATTTTTATACACAGATCTATTCAGGGTCCCTATTTTCCAAAATTGATAATACGAAATGTTGTCCGAAAATTTCGTATTTCTGTCGCCTTAAATTACTTATTACAACTGACTAATAAATAGTAACTAATCAATGTTTGGTAATACTTCAAGCGTGCAATGCAAGGGGTAAGCTTAATTGCATAACTTCAATTCGACATGTCGTAATTTTGTATTTCGTCAAGAATACACAAAGGGGCATCTCTTCGTATACTCCGGATTATTATTTAATATGAATTTCGGTTTTCAGAAACATAATTTAATTTTAGTAAGCTTATTATATATACCCACTCGACATGTATTTAAACAAAGTTTCACCCGTCTTCTAATTTTGAATTTAATCACACCTAGCGAGCCAAAGTCTAACAAAACGTTTTGTCCCGTTGCTATTATTTGGCGAACACATAGCGAACTTCTACTAACTAATTCCCAGTTGCGATTGTATTTCGCACAAATATAACATTTGAAAGTAGTAATTGAAAACGCTTACTTAACTATAATAACTAAATATTCGTTCCCGACTATCATTCAAAAGTTCGTGCTTTGTTGCGACATGGATTTTGAGGTTCTAAATCTGACTACGGCGACCACCGCGCTGCTAAAATACGTTCAAATATACGTTCCGTTTCTATTATTTCAAAGAAGTTGAAAAGATATATCTGATAAGCAAAGCAATAACCATTGATTAAGTTATTCTTTTAAGCCAATAGAGCGACACGCTGCGGAAATGATGGTACTTTTAAACACAAAATTGTTTCAGAATTCTTGAGAACGCAGATATTGCGGAATCATCAAAGTCGACGCACTTGACCGCGATGGCAATATCTCCCAAAACGTATTTCTTAAGCAAAGTCTCCGAGTAAATATTTTCCGATACTCTAGTAAAACACGACCGAAGAAAATATCTTTAAATTTCAAACGGTCCCAGTGGAAAACTTGTCTGTAGATAGTAGAATTTTTCTCAAGATGAAGCGAAGAAGAAAACGGTCGGTCTGTAGTTTTTACGCTGTATCAATAATAAATATAATAATAATAATAATAATAATAATTATTATTATTATATTATATACTTTCTCTACGACCTCTAGATTTTGGATACCATTTTTGCCACACAATACAAATACATTTTGTCAGTAACGTGTTACGTTACCGTCAGAACTGAGAAACGTCAAAATACCATGACTGGCTAAAGTTTAAAGAAAACATCCGATCACACATTCGCATGACTAAGGAACGTGTACACTACAGCTAGCTAGATTTAAATTTCCCTAGCAAGATAAAATCTATTGCTCGTACACTGTGCATATTTTTTTCTACTCTTTTCTAATTACTTATACACCGATCTAGCCCGATCTAGCGGGCGGAAAGTGTCATTTTACCTTGTAAGTTTCGTTTCCCCTGGATCCGAGCCACTTCGGACATTCCTGCGATATTACTTCACGGAAATGCCCGAAGTGGCTCGGATCCGTGGAACAAGCAACTCACGTGGTAAAATAACGCTTCCCGCACACTAGATTTGACATTGTCAAATTTAAGTGGCAATCTGAAAACATTGGTTTTGAATTTGATAAGTGGAAAATCGAAGATTTTTAAATAAACAACCTACTTCGTCTTGGCAGAAAAATATTATTTATGAGTGGCTTGAAAAACAGAATCAAAAATCTATAACAAATCGGAACTCTTTTGAATAGCAAAATATTGCGTGAACATGGTCATGGGATTCTACGTCTGCCGCCATATCATTGTCGGTTTAACGCAATAAAATTCATATGGGCAGAGGCAAAATCTTATTGCAAAAACATGTGGGTGATGGTCTAAGCATGTTCAAGTTACGTTGTATCATATTATTGTATCATATTGTGCACAAGTAGTGGAACAAATCAGTGCAACATACAGAATGATTAATAATGGACTACTGGAATTGAGAACTGGTACTGGTTGTCGAAGTAGCACCGATGGCCTTTGTTGTATTCAAGGACAACTTAGGGCTTCTTAAATTTTATAAGTATCGATGAGAGTTTTTAACTTTTTGGTTTATAACATTAAGCAGTTTTTTAGACTTTTTAGTATTCGTAGTATTACGTTATGCTGTTTTATATATATAATTTTCTGTACAGTCCTTAAACTGACTTCCACTGTTTCTCCATTACTACTTTCTGGAGACTAAGTTCTTTTTCTTTTTATTCCTTGAAATAAATATAAAATAAAAATAAGTAGATGCTATAATAAATTGAACTGTTTAGTATTTTTATCAATTGAAAACTTGTGTTCTTTAAAAAAATATGAATTCAGTATATTATTAATTAAATTACCGAAATAATCAATAGAATTTAATTTTTTTTAAGTTTTTAACACCTACTATATAGAAAATATAATATAAAACTGTTTTTCTATTCTTCGCACAACATATTGATAGTCTCTGTGTTTTGCTGATTTTTGCTGGCCCGGAGAAATAGCAGACAGCGTACTGAAGAGCGAGCTGAATAAATGGCTCGTGAAGGAGTTCGTTCTGCACTGGGAGACTTTACCGGAACTGAGACAGACAGAGTTCTGAAGGATCGAAAGTGGGTTCTCAATTTCAGGAGCGCGCGATTACGAACTCGGGTAGGAATCCTAACAGAACACTGTCATCTAAGAACACACCTTCATATCATGGGGGTATTTACAAGAAGAGGAAACTCCAATTCATATCCTAACCAACTGCGCACCACCAGGCGCGGCCGATTAGGAGTACTAGGAGCTCAATTCATTGAGTCCGAGTAATTATACAAACCCTCTACGAAAGAGGTACTGTACTCGAGAGTACCGGGTTCTTCTAGGGGAGGGAACGAAGACGTTAGGGCTGACCATAAAGGACAGCGACGCAAGGCAGGTAGAATAGGAATAGGAATGTCTTCTAAAAAACTGGAGCTACTGATCAAAAAACAAGACACAAACTTAGAATGAGCGATTTCACTATTTGAAAGACTGAAAGGTACTTGGCAGTGGGTAAGAACTTCGTTTAAAATTAAAACTAATTGAAAACTCAAATTCAAAAGTAATACAATATCAGCTCGATTTCGGGTTCTGAGAGGTCCGATAGTACTTGCACCAGTAAAGTTTTAAAAATTGTCCTGGCAAATGCATATTTCACAATTACTTAATATTACAAGAAACGTTTAGAACTGTATATGCGCCCGTTGGTACATTCGATCAAGAAACTAATGGTGCAGTTAGTAATATAAATTGGAGGAATGAAGGCTTGCCGAATTCAAATTTACAAATAATTTGTTACATTAAATTGAAATACATTTTTTATTACTTCTCGTAACAAATTGTAAATGGTCGAGGAACTTCCAATTACTTTTACACACATTCTCATCAGTTTCTTGACTTGACTTTCACTGTTTATTTGACATTTTAAATGATACCATTTCCCACCCACTTCTAATTCGGTAATTCTTAATGTCCTCCGAACGCATTTCATATTAGGTTTTTTCATTGTCCAATGTGAGTTTTGGTGTTAAAGAAAGTGTGGACGCCATGCTTCTCAAACGGCACGCTCTACCTAGAGAAAATAGCCCAACAAAGACCAAGGCTAATCTCACACTGGAGCTCTCGCTAGATGACCATGATTTAGTTACATCATAGACTAATTCTAACTAGAGTGCCCTGGTGAGGGCAAATCGACGTGAAAAGTCTATAGTGGACGCATACCTTTAAAGTGACACTTTGCTTACGCCTAATCAGTACATAGCGTACTATCTAAACATTATATGAACAACTTCTATGGAAGTTTGGAAATCGAATTATTTCGAAAATATTGCTTCACGTCATGCTGTGCTTCATCGTCCTCAAACACCGAGTTTAAAAACCACTTATGGCGCACAGCGGATGCTCTATTAGAAGTATCTGGCGAACGAAGCAACGGATTTACATACAGGTTAATGTAAAAGGAGGTGCTCTATCGCTCTAATATATTTTCAAATAGGCAGTGTTACCACTTCTGTATGTCTTAGCGTCTACTTAAGAAATAAAATAAATTCTGTTCGGGTTCACCTATTTATCTCTATCCTACCGTTCTCGAAATAAAAAATAATTTTCTAGATTTTTAAATAATTTAGACCCCCGAAGAATTCTTCCTGTCCTTTATTTAAACAAAAAGTCTAACTTTTGCAGACAGCTTCTGGGTTCTTTTCTGGAATACCATTTTAGATTAAGCGTACAGTGCAAGGTTTTGTACGGCAGAAACACCATTTATTGAATTTTTTTTAATAGTACTGTTTAAAAAAATCTACCATTTTAGAATTTTAGTAAAGAAACTAACTCAATGTTACCATATGGAAGCAATTATTGTAATTCGTTTACATTCATTTTTCATTCAATCAATTTTAGTTATGACTTTATGATGTAATTAAAGTGAATTTTTGTATTTTATCATTTTCATTATAATGCTAAAAACAAAGTTATGTTTCAGTGTCTGTGGAAAATCACATTAAATTAGAAAATAGGAATAACAAAGGTTTGACAATAGGTAGGGGGGACAGGCATAGCCAGTCGATGTACAATTAAATTATAGACCATACCATACGCTAATATACATTGTTTACTGCGTTTCGCTTTACCATACATACAGGGTGAGTCAACGATAGAGTAAAGTTCATTGTCTCATTGGTTTCAAAAGTTGTGAGAAAATGGTAAATACAAATACGGAATTTGTATTAGATGCTACATGGTGTTCAAAACAAATGAATACATTTGGGTCATTTTAAAATTGAAAAAAATCTCGATTTCCTTAAATAACACACCATATATATTACTATTTTTTCTGAAAGATCTTACAAGTACTTACAACTGTACACCCTGTAGCATTAATTCAAATTCCGTGGAATATATCTTTTACGTCATCTTGGAATAACATTAAAAGTGTTAAGTTTAGGTATTAACTTTACTCCATTGTTGGCTCACCCTGTACAAGGGATGGTTAAAAATTGGTTAGGTTGGTTGGTTGGTGTTGAAAATAGTGTTACATTTTCAAAAAATTATAAAATTATAAAAATGATGTGAGATATTCTGCGCAATGGTAACTATTTTCATCGCATGCAAATATAAAAGAATCCCTTAGTAAAGAACTATCCTGTGCAAATAGTCAACGTTAAAGAGTTTTTTAATATGAATATTGGGACATCCAGTATAATACTAAATTTTGAGAATAATAGTTATATCCAAGTAGAGGGAAACTGTGAAACATGTGGAACATGTCAAAATAAATGCAGGGCGCAGCACAAATCTAAAATCTGAATGCTAACAGAAATTCCTTGCTTACTGGAACATTTTTTTCAGGATTTTAACGTATCAAAAGAGCAACTAAACGTTCAGCCGCCGCAAAACTCTTCAGCCCAGTCGATGACTGCTGAAATTATGAAAACCCCCTTAGATTTGTGTTCGTCGCCCCCGGTGGGCACGCATTCACTTCAACACCAATCCAAGTCATACCCCAGCGGGCAATCGTTGCTTTGTCGGACGCCCAGTGCCTCTAGCCAGAGCAGTTTGGACAGTACTGCTTCCAAACAGGTTAGTGTCGAAATTTCGTGTACATTTTTTAATCGACATTTTTGTGGCAATTGAGAATATTTCATTCATAGATCCGTCTCATCTTTTGGACTACGGTCGGCATGCTGGCACACAGAAATAAAGTTTGGGGTTAGTTTAAATTATTTAAACGCCCCATTTTAGTAATTAAAATTAATACACGCAATAACTTTCATACACCAAGGTTGTGTTCTAATCGAATGTCAATAATTAAGGGTGAAATTTTTGGGTCCATTTCAAAAAGAAAACTTCATACGAATATATTATGTCCTAAAAGTCTTAACGTTTGATATATTTGTAATGCCACTTTAGATATTGGGCACACATATACTATGTATCAAGAGGCATCATTTAGTGTACCACAATTTTTTTTAAATACATCGGTGGCGGGAGTACGGTAGTGTCTAGATTTTGGCAGATTTTGTACGCCACTGATTTCTCTTAAAATAAAAATGATTCTTACAATCTCCAACCATTTCTAAAGAAATTTAATTTCTTGATTTTTGTAATCCGGTTTCCGATTAGAAAAATAAAAACCTCTTTTCTGGATTCTTCTTATTCTTTTATTTCTATTGGCGAAGGCTGCTAGGATCATTAGGCCATCTTGTCTGGATTGTCGTAACAATATCGTTAATTCTTCTTCTTCGCTTTTTACAAACAGCTGAGCAAAACTACCATGGCCATTCGCCCATTACCGATGTCCATCGAGGAGTTTCTTCTCTTGGTCATAGATCAACAGTTAACAAGAAAACTATAACCAACAATTGTTCTCAGCTTAAAATAAAGGACTTTGACCGATAACAAAAAACGGCTCCCCCCCCCCCCCCCCCCCGCCCCGGACCATCCGGGCCAATCCGGCCTTCAACCGGCGTGGACGGGAAAAACAGCGGGGCCGACAACGACTACACATTTATAACTTTCACTATAAACTTATATCCATTTTTTTGGGATGATTACACAGGATTCTGTCGGGAGCGAGCGGCGTTTATACCGATATGTGAATGCTCACGATAGAATCCATGCAGAGAAATCAGTTTTTATTATTAAGTGAAAACCGTGCGAAGGACTAAAAAAAAAATTAGGACATCAAATCTGCTCATAAACGAATGCAAATGTCATTTTTTTTAGGAAACACTGTCTTTGAACAAATAATCAAATAAAAAATAATGCACTGGTTAAATCGAGAACTTTTTTTTGTGAAAAATAGTTTTTAGTCACCAACTAGTGCCCTTTAAAAAAAAAATAGAAATTTTAAGGAAATAACATAACATCCTAACAACAATATAAATAATAAACGACTTTTATTAAAAAAAACACTGCCTACTATTGTAACAATTATTAACAAAATTGTCCGTACATTAATATCAACGTTTTTGAAAAAAAAGTAGATCATAGAAACTAGATGAGTGTCCTCTACCTTGAAGGATACACGCTTCAGCACTTTTCCTCATATTGCCGCGGACTCTTTGAAGTATACCTCCAGCGTTTCTTCTTAAATCGCAGGAAGCTCACATACGATCCTTCTCTTCTCTTCTAAACTAACTAAACTAAACTTCTCTGTATTAGTATTGATAAAATTGCGTCTACATTTTCAAAATATTGACCATATGGTCGAGAATATCCATAAAGAGATGGCGTATATATCTGTCTTCAGTCAATTGCAATAAAATACAAATGTTACCTTAATACGTATTAATTAATTTTTCAAATGCAATGCGTTAATTATATATTAATGGCGGATTGATAATACTGGACATCTGATAATAGTTTTCAATTTTAATAGTATATTATGCGGTAAACGGCGCTTGACTCACGAATTTATTTGTCTCGAGCGCAGCGCGTGTTTAATAAGCGAGTGATTTAAAAAGTTTACCAAACGGGTTGCCTACTATACTTTTTCTACAACCGTTAGTTTTTGGGGACATTTTCGCTAAACAACATGTGGCTCAGATGTGTGGGGAACGAAACGGAAATGGTAAAGTGTAATTAGGTATTTTATGGGCGGGAGTTGAAAAACAACCTTTTTTAATAACACTTGCCTAGATATAGAGATATATTTCACTCTTCCTTAAAATTCATAATTTTTAACAAACCTTGTATGCGTGTAACCAATTATTTCAACCAAGTATTTCAAATTTAAGCTAACGCAGAACTGTTTTTCAAGAATAACTTGTTTTTTTTTTCATAAAACTAATAATACAAAAAAAAATCAAAAAAATTCAATATGGTAATTGGGCACACTGTATCATCATCATCTGAGGCACCAGGGACAGGTTCTTTTCTTATCATCGTAATTAATTATTTTCTGTCTTTATTGAGATTTTCCAACTACCTATTCTTTTATCTAAATAACGGAAACTATTCTTGCTTTAAAGACCTTTATCGACATTGGACGTGCGCTTACAAGTTTTGTTTCCCGTCTCTTACCTTTTTATCTTAGCCGTACACCTTGTATATGTAATTGTTACCACAGGGAAGTCATCGCGGCTCCTCACCCCAAATTCGCACTTTTGCACCGGACGGCAAAGTTCACCTACCTCATCACGGACCTCACCATTACGAAGCCTCCCACACTGTCAGTTACCCTCTGCAACGGACAACCAGTCGGTCACCATCACCTCACCGGGCGGCCTCTTTAGATATTCGTTCATCATCACCGGGTCTGGGTATGAGTCACGCGATAGCAACTACAACAGAATTGCGTACTCCTTCACCCTCACAATCAAGTCTAGCTTCGTTGACGGGTGGTTCGGGCAGTTCCTGCAATTCTCCGGTACCTGCGAGTCCGAGGACGGCTAATATAGCAAGGTTGATATGCGCTCACTTGACTAAATCAGTTAAAACGCAATTTTTAGTCAAATTTAAGATACATTAATCGAAAAAACTCGATTCTATCTTAGATGTTTATCGCCGCTCTTTATACCACCGTCCAGAGGCGCCACCCCAGACAGCGCGTCATCTGCACCTCCGGCCAGCCCCCTGGGTGCAATTCAACCGGACCTTTACGTAAAAAAGGACGGACCGCTTTTCATAGGTGAAGGCAAAGGAGGTGCCGGTCTCGGAAGACTGCACTTCCGATTGAGCTACGATTTCGACCGATCCGATTTGCTTGTTCATCTCATCGAGGGTATTTTTTTTTAATGCGTTATTGGCACATTTTTTGAAATAAGCTTCCTATCAAAACCAAAACGTACCACCAACATTTGGGTCAACTTCAAAGTTAACTTTCTCGTGAACTGCTGATTTAATTTTTTTGATATATATATATATATATATATATATATATATATATATATATATATATATATATATATACAGTGTGTCCAAGATAAGGATGCACAGCATGGGGATCTCGGAAACTATAAGAGATACAGTGTCGGTTAAATTAGACAAAAGTTGCGCATTTTGATACCGAACAAGATCCCGTTTTACAAATTTGAAAATTCCAAGCCGTTCCGGAAATATCCGAGAAAAACCGAAATATTGCGATTTCGTTTTTATTATTTTTTAAAGCTATTTGAAAAGATATGAAAAAACGGAAAACACTTTTCCATTGGCACTTTTTAATCTCTCCAAATTGACGTTAACAAATTTTCATTACAGCGTTTCGATTCCATGGAACCACCATCAACTTTGATTTTTCTTATGGGACGGAAAAAAAGTACACACAGTATTAGGTTGTGCTTTTCATTGCGAATTCAACGATGTACGATACAATACGGTTACTTATGTTTTTATCCAGAAAAATGGCTTTTTAATACATTTCTAGTATTTTATTGTAGTAGGTCATGAGATCCGAACGATGAAAGGCAAAAGAAAATGGTTGACAAGTTCGAGTTAATGTGTTTATTTATTTACTAACTCTAACTGTTCATTTAACATAACAACTAAATCCAACAAGTTAATGAAAAACAAATTCTATAACAAATGTTCGAATAAATGACCTCCATTTTCTAGGCATAAGTACGCCCGTCTCACGGTAGACTCCAAAACACGACTTAACATTTCAGGAGTAATTTTATTAAACGCTGCTCGTACTGATTGACGTAATTGTTCCTCGTTGTCAAAACATTCTTTGAATACCTCATTTTTTATGTAGCCCCATAACAAAAAGTCCAAGGGAGTTAAGTCCGGGGACCTTGGAGGCCAAGGTGTTTCACTGTAAGTCCCAATGTATTTTCCATCAAACCGTTCAGTTAAATATTGGCGAACTTCTCTGGAGTTATGGGCTGGGGCACCATCTTGTTGGAACCAGCAGCCTTGCACAGCGCCTAGCGGTAAATCATCTAAGGCATCTTCTAAATCGTGCCTCAAGATGTCAAGGTACCGCTCGGAAGTTAAGGAATTATTATAGAAAATAGGGCCTATAATCTTGCTACCAAAAATCCCACACCAAATATTAAACCCAAAGCGAACTTGATGTCTGGATAGTCTATTAACACGTGGATTTTGTCGCGACCAATAGTGTGTATTGCGCCTGTTATAAATACCGTTATTGGTCACCATACTTTCATCAGACCAAATCACTTTATATGAAAAATTAAAACTCTCATCACACATCCTGGTATACCACTCACAAAAATGTCTACGTCGTTCGTCGTCACCCGGTTTTAATCCTTGACATATTCTGAATTTGTAAGGCTTAAATTCATTTTTCCTTAAAATAAACTGAGCTGTAGATTTAGCTACCCCATTCTGGTCTTCAATTTCTCTGGTAGAAGTTTGTGGATTTTCGATAACAGATTGTAGAACAATGTATTGGTTTTCTTCATTGGAAGGTTTTTGTCGGGATAATGCAGGCTTCTTAAATGATCCATATTCTTTCAGATTAAATAACAAACGCCGAAAAATACTCTTGTCAGGTTGTCTCCGCTCTGGGTATTTGTTAGAATACATACGCTCGGCTTCCACACAATTTCTTTGGCATCAGATGTAGCAAGACAGCATATCACATTTTTCTTCGTTTGTAAAATTACCTCCCTCCATTGTAGAACAAAATAAATTAGAAAAAGACAACAACAATAAATATACAAAAACAATAACTAAAGGAATAAACTTATGATCGACTGATAACAAAGACAAATAACATTAATGTGTCATTGAAATTGACTGGATGTCATTTTGTCATGGCCTACTCCATTTAAATGCTGAAATGTATTAAAAAGCCATTTTTCTGGATAAAAACATAAGTAACCGTATTGTATCGTACATCGTTGAATTCGCAATGAAAAGCACAACCTAATACTGTGTGTACTTTTTTTCCGTCCCATAAGAAAAATCAAAGTTGATGGTGGTTCCATGGAATCGAAACGCTGTAATGAAAATTTGTTAACGTCAATTTGGAGAGATTAAAAAGTGCCAATGGAAAAGTGTTTTCCGTTTTTTCATATCTTTTCAAATAGCTTTAAAAAATAATAAAAACGAAATCGCAATATTTCGGTTTTTCTCGGATATTTCCGGAACGGCTTGGAATTTTCAAATTTGTAAAACGGGATCTTGTTCGGTATCAAAATGCGCAACTTTTGTCTAATTTAACCGACACTGTATCTCTTATAGTTTCCGAGATCCCCATGCTGTGCATCCTTATCTTGGACACACTGTATATATATATATATATATATATATATATATATTTAATTGTAGCTTAAAACTTTAGAAGTGATGTAATGAAAAAATTTTTCTTTAAATTTGTAAGAGACGGCCCTCACGTTGGGCGCCAGTTTGTAAGGGAAGGGTTTGTGGGAACACGGAATTAAACAGTTTCCCTGATAACGTATACACTCACGGTATACACACAACACTCAAAATTTAACTTCGAAAGTTCAAAAATAACAGAACACTCGTTTCCAAGAATCGTCGTATAAGTTGTCTATTCATTATAGATAAACTAAATTAGCGCCAAAATTACCCGGTCTGATATAGATGCAGCTCCAGTATAACGATAAAACGTTGTCTTCTTTTAAGTAGGCTTCGAAAAAAAAAATGGAAGACTTGCGTCAAATAGGTTTTTATTGACAGCGTTTTAAACAAGACGTGTCTGAAAAAATGTCGCAAATAACACAAATTGAGTATAGAGCAGTTTTTGACAAAAGAAGGGTTAGCACCTAAAATTATTAAAGAAAGGCTGGATGGTGTGTACGGCCAAAGTTCTCCTTCGTATTCTGTAGTGAATGAATGGGCAAAACGTTTTCGAATGGGGCAGGAGTCGCTTGAAGATGATTCAAGAACTGGTCCACCAGTGGAGGTCATAACGGAAGATATTGTTGCGATATTGAGTGATCGACGTTTAAAGGTTTTAATTTTAAATTTTTAAAATCTTAAATCTAAGAAATTACTAAGCTTTCTGACACGAGTGTTCGTCGAATCCTGCATGATCATTGAGGTATGCATAAGGTTAGTGCAAGATGGGTTCCAAAAAACCTTTCGGCTATTCAAAAACAACGTCGTGTGGAGTGTGCGCGGTCATTTTTGGAACTCTGTGAGTGGAACCGAAACCTGTGATGAAACTATTGTGACGGCAGAGGAAACTATGGTTCTCTATTATGACCCTCTATCGAAAAAAGAATCAATGGAGTGGCGTAAGGGTGAAGCACCTCCAAGAAAATTCAGAGTCTGCCAACAAAAAGGGTGATGGCCACGATCTTTTGGGATTGTGAAGGAATTCTTTTGATAGATTGCGAAAGTGCATACGTGTAAAACGTTTGCACGATAATGCATAATGCAGAGAAGTAATAAGTGTATTGAAGTTAAGGGGGATTACATTGAAAAATAATAAAAAATTCTTCTTTACTTTGTTTTTTATTCGGGCCGGGAAATTTTGGCGCTGCCGTCGTAAGTTTTAGGCATATAAAGCGTGTTTTAAAAAAATTGTTTAATACGCAATGTCTGTCACATTATGTGTGATTTTTCGGCAACAGTATTAGGTGTTTGTCCAAGTCAACGCATATTCCCATGTTCTCTCCGCACGTTGTTTTATTTATTCACGTTTTTATCAGTTATTAAGTAAAGTATGGAATCTAATATTAAACGTAGTTGCAGGAGGAGTTCTATAATTCCAGACCCATAATGCAAGCATAATACAATAGCATATTATGCAACAAGTGTGGTGAACGGCAGTTGACTAACGAGTTCATTTGACACGAGCGGAGCGAGTGTTTAATAAACGAGTGACTTAAAAAGTTTACCGAACGTGTTGCATAATATATTTTTTCTTCGACCGTTAGTTTTTGGATATATTTTTGCAAAACAACGCGAATACAATAACTGACACGACCGCCAGAATAGACAAAAGTCAAAATTTAAGCCGTGCGATAACATCTACGAAAACATCCGATTGCTTCCAAATCCGTGCGTTAATATCCCGAAAATGCCCGAAGTGGCTCGGATCCGTGGGGAACGAAACTGACGCGGTAAAATGACACTTTCCGCACGATAGATCGGTGTATAATTAGGTGGTTTACAGAAGGGAGTAGATAAAATTATTTAAATGAGATTAATATTGAGACGTTGGGCTGGCCTTCACGGAGTCCATACCTTAACTTGACTTAATAGAAAATAATAAAAATGGAAAATGGAAATAAGCCATACTTGAACATAAAACGTAAAGGCAATAATAAAAAAACAAAATATATTACACATAAAGAAGATTTATATTCGTTGCTATTGTTGATGAATTTAATATCTTTATCCGTTTTAAAATTATTCAAATTTTTCGAAATTTATTTTCTCTTGCAATTAAGATTCAGGATTGTATCGTCTCTTCTAGCACACGACTTGGCAGGAAGCGATCAAGGAGGTTTCAACGATCCATACGTTCGTTTAGCGATAGTACCTGAAGTAGATACACGAAAGCGACAAACGGCTATACATAGAAACGATCCCAATCCACTTTTCAATCAACTTTTTAAGTTCCCTGTATCCCACGAGGAACTTAAGTCCAAATGCTTATTACTACAAGTTTTCGACTACGATAGATTTTCTAGAAACGACATCATCGGAGAGGTGAGTTTCAGAATATTGTATCGGTTGTAGTTATAATTACGCCAAGCACATTATAATGTCATTGCGTTAAATGAATATTAGTAAATCGGATTCCTAGACTGCAGATCACTCCCAACAGATAATATTATGCAACAAATTTGATAAACGAGGCTTTAGTCACAAGTTTGTTTTGGCACGAAAGGAACGCAGCGGAACGACCGTAATATAGTCATCGAGTGACATGTGACGTGATCATGAGAATTGATAAACATCAAAGTTCCATTCGCGGTTAAAATCTACCGAAAACCCGTGACTAAAGTACCGGAAATGTCAGAAGTGACTCGTGACCATGGGTTAGAAGGCTGACTTCCTAAAGTGACAATTACTATACGCTTGTTAGGGGCATATTTGGCGCTTTTAAACTAAGGAGCATAAACACAAAATTAATTAGCATTTTTCATTCTATATTTAATAAAAATAAAAACAAAACGGAAAAAAGAATTTCAACTTTAAGTACCAATTTTTATTAATTACATAAATTACTAGTTGAAATGTTTCTTGTGTGTTTCTAATGCAAATTTTAAATGTGTCTCAAGTCGACCCCTACAGAATTCAATATTTATTTACCGTAAAAAAAAATCATCTAAGTTAATACACAGGTGTAATTCGATGTTCGATTGAAATTTCCTGAATATTTGCTATTAGGTTTCAATGGCACTAAGCGATATCGATATCGCGAACAGTATAGAGATATGGGGTGAGATAACGAAAAACAAAAAGCCACCGGAAGAACTGCAAGAAATACTCATTTCATTGAACTACCTGCCTTCAGCCGAAAGGTTGACTTTAAGTATCGTCAAGGCGAGAAACTTGTTCCTGCCCCAAGATAAAGACTGCATCGGTAAGTTTTTCCTTCACAATGTAATGTGTTAGTTTTGCAAAAAAAAAAAAGGCAAAAGCAATGTTATTTACGTTATTTCTACAGATCCCTTCGTGAAGGTGCATTTAATAGTAAATGGAAAACGAATAAAAAAGAAGAAGACTACAGCGAAGAAGGCAAACTGCGATCCGGTTTGGAATGAGGCCCTACCGTTCAATCTGTCTTCTTCGAGCATACCACACACAGAACTTGAGGTGCTTTAGTATATTGTTTACGTTTTTGATTCGACAACAATTTTCGGGCTCGACAACGGCGGTGGCAATATTCAACAAGTCACTTCGCATAAAACATAACGGAACTATTTACACACTCCTATTCCACTATACACACGACTGATAATTTAAATAACGGCTCTATTTTTATCTCTCAATTTTTTATATTTGCGCGTTCTGGTGTCCCTTTTTAACTGACTAAGCAAGCGTGTGTGTCTCTCCGTTTTTATAAAAGGCAGCTCCTGCTCACGATAACTGTAGAACCGTCACAATATCTTGACTGTTTTTATTGACAAAGGTGTAAACAGCAGTCAACAATCTTTATTTTTGATGTGCATCGGGGTCTCTAAATTTTATATATTTTCTAATCATATATATTTTAAAAAATAAAATATATATTTTTAAATAGTTATGTTATTACAAAAGGTTTCGGTGGGCTATAAAGTGTAAAGTTCTCCTAACAATATACCATTTTTACAACCTTTTATGGTTTTGACTTCGGAATGACTTTAAGACCCGCCTGTTGTAAAGCGGAAGGGGCCATTCTTTTCAGCACGTGTAACACAGGCCAGGGCCGTATTTAAAATGTTAGACGACAAGAACTCTGCTGTGCGGATTGTTGTATTTTAAGAGTAGGAAAATTTTCTTTGATTAAACTTGAGGTAGCTAGATTTGAAGTTGCATTTGCCCATTAGATAAGTTGATCTCCTATATTAAAAACACATTAGAAAGCTTAAACTGATTTCCAATTTAATGACTTAAAAATATTTCCCCAGGGGAGTTCAGTGACGATAGTGATTATTTTGATGTAGAATAACTTTTTTTTTTATAAATATTCTAACATCCTTGTATAGCTAAATTTACTCCTTAATTTATATTTATAATAAACATTTTAAAGTAATAGTGGGATTTTCCACTGCATGGACTAATAATAACTGAGGAATCACCGAAACTTTACACAAATCCGTCAGCTTTCAGCATTTGTATGCACGAAGTACCGAAGTACGGTTATCGAACGTCATTGCGGAATTGCGAATCTATTTGTTGAGTTTGAGAGAAACCCAAGCGAGGTTGGCCTGCGGTTACACCTTCATAAAAATTTACCAAAAGTTAAATACCAGGTAATATCGCAAAAACGGTATATCGTTGGGTGGACTGTACATTCTTGGAATGACATGAATTCCACAGAACAGAAGTAAATTTAAATTGGAAGTTTGAAGAACGTTCAGCATTATCTGGTGTGGTTGCTGACCAGTAATCATGAATTATCATGAATAAAACTAAACAAAAGTTATATCCTTTCAGATATCGATTTATGATCAAGGAAACGACATAATGGGCAGTAATCCGTTACTTGGGTGTTGCACAATAGGGCCCAAAAGTTCGGGCTCTGGCAAGGAACATTGGAACGATATGATGCAGAGCCCTAGGAAAACGGTTTTCTGTTGGCATACAATCAGGTAAACTGTTCCGATAAATCCGCAGGATCTGATTTTTGCGAAGGCGGTAGGGGACATGATTGGGGATTTGAAATGCACATTGTGAACAGGGAAATTCGTAACTCGATAATGTAGCAAATTTCCTGCCAATAGTCTCACATCGAAATTTAAACACCAACCACCGGCAACTAACCGACCCCTAATATCGTATACACATTTTACAAATTTGGAGATACGCGTTAGACGGGACGCTTTTTTGAAAATAAAATGGCTTTTATAAAAGACAAAGAGTTTGAAAAAACATCCAAATCGATATTTATATAAGCTATATTTATATAATTGCTAATTGAATCCCTGTATCTTACAAAAATTTACATAATTCTGTCCCATCGTCATGCGTAGGGCCTAGTTATACAGTGAAAGAAATAGCATTAAATTATATCACATTTTAAGCTTATTTCGACTGTAACTGCTAGCAATTATATTTCAGAATTCTTGCTTACTAAAGTTAATTATCACAAATTTTTTATAAAGTATTTCACAACTCGAATTTAATAAATAAATATTTAAAGATGGTTTTAAAGTATTATTAAATTTTAAGTCAATTATGTTATATTCAAACAGTAATGTACCACATCACACATCACCTTTCCGAAACACTCTGTATAGTCCACCGTGCGGTCAACGCAGAGGTAAGAACATTCTCCAGGCATTAAAAAAAATGTTTTTTCCTTAATTGATTGAAACAAACTTTTTTAGTGAGTAGTTATTTCAAATATTTAATTTAATTATTCTTAATACTCCTCATGTCATGATTGCGTCCGCAATAGTATTTTTCTGTCATTGATGAAAAACTTACTATGTGTCGGGGTTAAGAAAATGTTACATACACTCTGTTATTTATATCACGTAACCTATAACTTGATCTATATCTATCCTTAGTCTGGGCAGATGTACTCTTGATAGATTATTCAAGGTAAGTGTCCGAGATTTGTTGAATGAGAAGGTGAATAGGCGAACAGAGTAAATAGTCTAGATTCGTATATCTGGAGGCCTAAAAGCTTGGTAAAGACTCAAGGTAATTTATTGCAGAGGCTTTTTGAAAACATTGGCAAATCTGTGTTCAGCTAATGATGGAAACCTAAGCAAATCTTGTATTTCATTGTCTAGTTAAGAATATCCCTGTAAATGTCTTTTAACTCAAATTATTGGCACTTTCGATAGCTGGTAATCGGAACACAAAAAAGTTATTTTTGTAAAGAACATTTATTTAAATTGACGAATTTTACAGACCTTTTTTTATATATTATTACATATGAAGAGGTATAAGACGGCGTTGCAAAAGGCACGCGTGTCCTTTAACTAACCAAAACTTATGCGTCTATCTTAATGTTAAATTATAATAAATGTTAATTAGACACTAACGTAAATATATTTATTTTATCTACCAATAGGTATATTTTATCAAAAAAAAAAACGGTATGCCGGTAGGGGTTTAGGAGACTACAATTTGTTCATGTAAATACTAATTTATAGACAAGGTGTTTTCTCAGTACTGCCCGCAACTTTCGAATGCAATTGCTTACGATATAATAAAAGGAGAAAAGCGTTCGCCACATTTTTTGAAACGTTTTATTTTATTTTATTTTACAACGTTAGCAATTGTATACTCAAACTCAATTTTATTGAAAAATCGCCATCGGTCGCGCTACGTTGGTTAATATGTGAATTTAATTTAATTTAACAAGTACCACAACTGAATAAAACAACAACTTTTCCGGCAGATTAAATTTTGTTCATTTTCATCTTTCATATTAATTTTAATTTTTTACCTCTATACGCTTAAATAATTATGACTAAGAAAATAGAAAACATATTTTATGTATAAATTAAAAAACAAAGCGAAGCTTGGCGGGAGAAGAACAAATAAAAAATGCATTACGTTTCAGTGAAAAAAACTTATGAATAGGTGTAAATTTTAACATGACAATCAATTTTTGTTAAAATCAGGAATGTTTTTGAAAGAGATCGATATTTCCATTTTATATTCCTGCACGCGAGATGCAAAATTACCGTTGTATCACACCGTAACTAACCAAAAAATATTGACCATTTTTACGTAACAAAGGACGGGGTCAAAATTATATCAAACAAATTAGATATCGCCTGTAACCTCGATGTTAAGTTATAAAATGAATTGAAACTGAAAACGCTTATTAAGATAAAAAGTATTTAATTTATAATTACATAAGTATAATATAGATGTGTAAGTGTTACTTTCAGAAATTTATGAATGTTGTATTAGTACTATAAACAATATACATATTAATATGATATATATATATATATATATATATATATATATATATATATATATATATATATATATATATATATATATATATATATATATATATATATATATATATATATATATATATATATATATATATATATATATATATATATATATATATATATATATATATATATATATATATATATATATATATATATATATATATATATATATATATATATATATATATATATATATATATATATATATATATATATATATATATATATATATATATACATGCGTACTAATGAAATTATTGTAATATAAGTAAAGTATATGTAAAGTTTGAAAAAATAAAATTAAAACTATTTTTTCTCAACAAATATGCAAATTTAAGCTGAATTTTAAATATAATTATACTGCGCAAATGTGGGACGAACTAATTCAGTAAAACAGCTCATTAATCACAACTAAACACCGATTGTTGGCTCATATCGATCCCTATACAATGATTTCGTATCTTTAGCGTCAGTAGATTTTATCCATTAGAATAAGTGCTCAAATGCCGATTTCTTGCACAATGTTGACAATATGTTCTTTTTGCCGCATTTAAGGCTTATAAAGGTGATGGCTGCACGCATGGATAGTATTCGCTGTATGACTGAAAAGCGCCGCCGTGATTGCTAAATACGTTTGGTTACAGGCCATTAGGTATTACGTACTTACAAGAGTGTTCATGTTTAAGTTGTTAAGACCTTGCGCAACACCTCAGATGTCGTGTCGATTCCGGCGTTTCACAACACGGTCTCCGACAATTAGTCAATTCGACAAGTGTTAGTTTGAATGTGCTATTTCCGGCAGTATTTTATATTTTAGATGTGGGCGTAACCATGGCGACCGGGCATATTGTGAGAAAATGCCGCAGTGAAAATTGTCGAACTCATGAAATGTCAGTTGTCTTTTATGGGTTATAAGCGACGTTTGGGAGATGAATGGCGCATTAGCAGATACTGATCCTCGACACTTTTTTGATTTTTGTTACGAAAATACTTATATTATCAGAATGGTAAAGCCTATATATACATCCAATATGGGTGTAATAATTTTACCGTATTTACGGCCTTTATATTAACTATAAATAGCGCAATTTAAACGGTTCTTTTCAGCTATCGACAGCGATTACTCAAGGACTCTGGTAAAAGCATCACAATTTAATTAGTGTAGATTTACTTAAAACTTATTTATAAATTAAGACTGAAGGCAAAGCAGTATTATATCGCAGTGAAATCCGTGACGAAACATGCATTGTTAGGAAAAATTATATTTAACTTTCAGACTTCTCCTTACAGTATACTAGTTTATATGTAATCAAAATAAATTGCGCCCACTTCAATCAAGATTACTAATATTTAACTGTTACGATACGAAGTACCTACCTAGTTTTAAAAAAAGCATACATACTTGCAACTATATTGATAAATGATGTATTCTTCTAATTGAAACGACTGTCAAACAATAACATTAATACTTTAGTAGTAAGTATGCCTAGTTTATTATATCCCGTAATAGTTGTAATTTATATGAATACAATATCCTATAGTCGCATACATAATAAATGTACCTGTGATCTTTAAAATCTAGCACTTATAATCGCTTGTGCTTTATTAATAATATATACAAAATGTAACATAGATACTTACCACTTTTATTTAGAAGTCAAGCACACGAAAGGGTTATTATATAAAAAAATATTCAATTAATTCAATTCAATTTGTTCAGTTCACCAATACATTGGTCATTGTAAGGTCGTTTTTCACACGAACCTGCGCTCACCTGAAATCACATATTTTGTAAATTTAAATTAACCTCTTCATATACCAAGTAAAATAATTATAAAATATTTTTTTATAATCTCGAAACTAAGCATTCTTTACCAAAGTTTCCCGATAAAGTTCAAACTATTTGCAAAATTGTAAATACGCAACAAGAACTTGTAACTGCTAGATTATATAGATGTTGTTGTGGTTATCTGATTATTTATATTTTATGTCCAATGTTATATGTCGTGCAAATACATATTTATTTTAACGAGTAAACAGCTATCAGTATGTTATTTATAAATGTGTTTTATTTATAAAATCTTGTTAAAGAAAAGTATTTTTATTCAGGTTCCAGAAATCAATAAATCAAAAACTTACAAGGTTTAAGACGCTGATTTTAAGTGTTTGATGCATTAAATTTATTTCCCCAGTGAAAAGGGCGCAAACTCAAATTTTCAACACAGGAGCCCTTCATTTCATAAATCTCAAAAATACCTAGAGGATATTGATGTTTTTTCTTAAACAGAAGTTGAGGAACATATAGAAAGTACACTTGTTAGAGAATTTAAACATTTTGCTGATCCGTGTCATTCATGGTCCGCGATCTATAGTCTGCGATGCGAGTGCAGGATTTTGTCCTTATAATTCAGTTTGTACCAAATGATTACATGTAATAAAACTCAAAGTTAAAATCAGCTTGCCCAATTTATTCCACTACTGTGGAAAGTCAACAACACCTATCTAAATTTAAATAATTATACACAATCTTAACAAAAAGATGATGTATTATGGTTAACTGGTATCACATTGCTTTGAATTTCTACATAATCTTTAACCCCGCTTTTTTTCACTCTTAATTTAATTTCCGGCGAATCACAATTGTCAGGCCACCCTGCAACAATCTGGACCACTGAGCCTTTGTCTATATAGCCCCTCTCGTAGGCGGACGCCAACTGATTAACAACCCGCCTCTCCACTTCATATTTGATGGATCTAGCGCCGTAGCAAACATCGTAGCCGTCTACCAATGCAGATTCTACATTTCTGTCCCATTTAATCTCAATTTTGTGTCTATCCTTTGCCTAAATTTATAAAAGGATTCGAGTTTATAGGAAAAAATTATCAGACTCTTTAAAAAGTCGAATTATTCAGAATTCGACGAAACCGAAAGAAAGACAAATGAATTTAATACGAAAGTAGCAAACAAAATAATACATCGCGACGTTAAAGAAGCTTTTATTACATTTGTTCAAATTTTTGTTTTTGATATATATTAAAAATTGTGCCCCCAAACTAATTCAAAATTGTTTAACAGTCTTTATAATGGGCATAGATAGTTTCGAAAAATTTGACTTCATCAATTTAGCATCTTTCGTCATGCGTATTGGCTCAAATTTAAGTTTCTGCAGTAGATCCAATTAAAATTAGATGTTTTGCTGTTTATAATGCTTCGCCTTCTACAAAACTCCGACCTTCACATTACACTTTAAATACGATAAAAATGGTATTTATCCGTCACTTTTCACAAACCACATACCACGAAATATGATGAATAATCACTAATACTTTATTGCCGCTTATTCAGGAAGAATGTTTATGTGTAAACATTGAGATTGCAAGTAAAAGGAGCACTTTTGTTTACGTTTTGCAGCACCACCATCGGAGAATACCTTCACGGATAATCCTTATGTTTGACTAGAACTATCGAACATTTCTTATTCGTTAATCATAAAATTATCATAGTTCTTAATGAGGATTCTTAGAAATTTGCAATTCCTAATTGATTATTTTGGTTGTGAACGATTCTAAAAATTCCGAAATAAAACGCGAACTGCTTGACAATTATTTGTTCGCACATGCGCAGTATGCATCAACTCAAATTACACCTAATGCTAGAAGTTTGGTAGACGTTTGGAGAAATGATTTTCAACAATTTGATTAGATGCGATGATTAGCATTCAGTATTAATTAATCCTGTTTGTACTGAGTTGAGATACACATACCTTAGAATTTTACCAACTTAGCTTAAAATTTATTAAAGTAGGTGTGTTATGTCATTAACTGTAGAATATTGCATTTATTTAAAATTCCCAAATAATTTTAAACAATTCTGGAATTAATTTTCAAGCGCATCTAATTTTTTAAACCAAAACAAACGTATTACGAGTAAAAAACTAGCCGCTTGTATGGTAGCTCATGCAACAAAAATATAAATTTGAACAAACATATTGTTGTAACGAATAAAATTAGCCTGCACGAAATACGTAGTAAATGCAGCAAATCATTCGAGTTTTGAACATTTAAACATAATAGGGACTTAAATTTGTATACAGGATGGTCAATTTAAAAGGCTCACCATATCACAATACAGTGTGAGTTAAGTTAGAAAAAAGTTACATTTGTTAATTTCTGTTTAATATATGTTAATCTAATATACATCCACTGAAGTCCTATATTTAAATCAATACTCAATCAATCAATCAACGCAGATGCAGGGTTTATACTGAGATCAGCGATTTTTTTAATTTAAAATCTAACAGAGCAGAACAATTTAAATAAGAGTGTTCTGTTTTACAAGAAATCGAACTTTATTGAAAATCAAAATTCAAAGTCAAATACCAGATAAATAGCAATCAACTAATTTGTCTGTCATGGCAGACTCCTTTCAGTTCATTCACTTTGAAGTACTGGTGGTATCCTTGTCCTTTTACCAAATGGCTTCAATAAGGCGTCCACCGGCAAATGAAATGTCACTGATTAAAAATCGAATGTAAACATTTTCATAGAAAAACTTATTATCAAAAACATAAATGATGCAAAATTGACAATGGACAAAGTAAATCCAGAAAAGTTTTGAATGTCTTAGTTTTGATGCAACCTTTTTATAATTTAACCGCTGCTGTATTAATAAAAGTTTTCAGGTGTGAAAGTAGGCAAACGTCATCTAGGTAGTACTAGTAATATGTAGCTTACTTTTTTGGCCCATGATTTTAACTCTCGATCCACAAGTTCCATCAACTCACGCCTAGAGAATGGCAGAAAATACACAATTTCATTAATCCGGCCCAAAAATTCATCCCTCTTAAAGTGTTTCTTTAAAATTGGTTTTACTTGCTCATCTTTGAATTTTCTTGAAATCACAATATTGTCAGTTAACGTTTTTTCATCTGTAAAAGCAGTTAATATTCGTTGGATCGTCTCAAAGAAAATAATTGTAAATTAAAAAATAATAGCTTGGTTCTACAAAATCTCCTTTAAGTGAGATCACATACAACTTGACCGTCATAGCTTGGGAGTATGTTGCTGGGGTGATTTCAAGTTAAAAATGTCAAATGTCAATTCCGGGTATATGTTCATTTGACATTTCTAACTTAAATCACCCTGGCAACACACTCCCAAGCTATAGCAGTCATGTTGTGGGACACCCTGTATAAATAATTAATTTGAAAACAAAATATCTTATTTACCACCTCCATACCTTTAATGTTAGCCATTAACCTCTGGTTTTTAATCTTTTCACCCTCTTCTCTTAAACGCAAGGCGTGACGGGCGATCTCCTCACTAGCTAAGTTGGATGTCATAATAAAAATGGCATTTTTGCATTCAATTGTTTTTCCTTGTCCATCAGTTAATCGTCCTTCATCAAACAGCTGGAGCAATACAGTTAACACATCAGGATGAGCCTTTTCAACCTCATCAAACAAAACTACAGCATCACTGCATTTTTTTAATTTTTTGGTTAGTTGGCCACCTTCATCATGCCCTATATATCCAGGCGGTGCACCAATCAGCTTGGCAACTTCATGCTTTTCTTGAAACTCAGACATGTCCAAACGTATAAATGAGTCCCTTTTATTTTTGTGTATATAAGCAGCTAACTGTTTAGCTAATTCTGTCTTTCCAATACCAGATGAGCCCAAGAATAAAAAGACAATTGGATGATCTTCATCTGCCCAGCCATTTTCCTTTCTTCTAACAGCTGAGAGGAAATGTCTAATGTAACAGAAAATTAAACCACAGAAAAGTGTTCAAAACATTAATTCAGAGTCAGATATTAATATTACACAACACATCTACAACTTACTAGCCGCTACAATTGAGATAGCTCCTTCTTGTCCAACTATATGCTGTTTAAGCCTATCTTCTAATGGAAATCTCCTTCTTTCTTCTATTTCTTTGTTTTTAAGAAATTCTGCATACTAACAAATGCATATATTATATTGTTAACTTGAAAAACTTATGTAGTACAAGTTTTTGTCTATATATGATTGATTCTATATAATTTACCTTTGTTGTCTGTTTTTCCAAATATTCCTTCATTGGGCCTTCTTTAGCATAACTCACTGGCATATGACCAGAATCATTCTCTATACATGGGTTAGCACCATTCTCTATCAATAATTTTACAATATCTAAAGAATTTACTAGCACTGCATAATGCAATGCAGTAAAGCCCAAAAAATTTGCTCTGTTGTTAAGAATGCTGGAAAATTCATCTTCCCTAATCATGACAACTAAAATATGGCTTTTGGCAATTTTGGTTTCATGTAAAAATAAAAATTACAACCTTCAATTGCATGCATTCCTTGCTCTTGGGCTATTTTACTTGCACTGGAATAATTATCCCCCGTATTCAGTTCGGCCCCATTTTCTAAAAGAATTCTCACCATATCGTAGTTTCCACTAACCGAGGCCACCATAAGAGCAGTCCAACCTAGTTTATGGCGACAATTTACATTGACACCTCTTTCAATTTGACTGACAAAAAATGTATTAACCTCAAGCTGTTTTACAAGTGCCTGGCTTACCTAATTACTTCGCTTTCAATGCCTCTTTGAACAGCTTTAAAAAATGTCTTCTCTGAAAAATTTGTAACCGACTCACATGCTGCAATGGATAAAGCAGGGAGAAAAAACATAAGAGAAGGAAACTTCAGGTAACGCGAGCTATTGTTTTCCTGCTTTTCATGATAATTTCTATAAAACATTGGTTTGTTGTTCAAGCGATTAAAATTGCAGTCAATCCCAATTTGAAATCTTTTATTTGGGACGTGTCTGTTCCAAATCCGATGTAAATTAAATAATTTTGTAATTTTCATGTTTTGAAGCCGATTTCTAAACAATCAAATTTTTTAAGGCTAGGATATTATGCCTCTTCTTATTTTCTTTCAAATATTAAAACATGGCGCAGAATATTGGTTGAACATATTCCGTGTAGAAATCGCAAGATTCGTTTTTAGTTTTGTTAGTCAATTGAAAAAAATTGGGAGTGATTAGGATGATTGTTAATTCTAACGATTTGTAATTTTTATACTTGGCAGAAATTTTGTAGTTTCTTACTTGTTAAATATGTCATTACATCTACTAACTGAAACTGCTACAATCATTTTGTCAAAAATCAACTAATCCTGATTGCTGGCCCAGATGTTAACAGTTCATTACTTTTCTCTATGCTTCTAACCTAATGAGTAAAACTTGTTTACATGAAGTGAATAACATAATACAAGATGATAGAAAAATCAAAAATTAAAACCAGAGCAAGGAAGTCAAAAGTAATTGCTTTTGACGACGAAGTGGTAACCAAAGATAGTGCGAAAAAAATCCTACAACAGCAATTCAAATATGGTGAATTCAAAACAGAAAATATCAATATGCAATTACCTGTCAGCAGTGGTAACACTTCACTCTCTAAAACAAACAGAACAAAGCACAAATTAGATAACTTGGATGTGGATCAAAAAGCAAAGCATATTAAAATTTCAAACAAAAAAATACAAGACAGAGAGCAAGTAACAGAAAATATGGAAACAGAAGGCAATGATATTAAATTAGATTCAAAAGCTGTTCAAAAGCCAAAAAAGGAATCAATAAGGTCGAAAAAGCGCGAAAAACATGCTCAGTTAATACAGGAGAAAAAAATTAAAGTGCAACTAGACTTTCAACAAAAAGCACTAAATTACTTATCAAATTGGAAATATTGCCGCTCCCAATGGAAATTTGAAAAACTCAGACAAATTTATTTGCAACAAAATTTATTTGACTCCGATAAAATTCCTCAGAAATTTTGGGAAATTGTGTTGGAATATTTCAGCGGGGCAAAAGGGCAATCCAGGCAGTTGGTTTTGGATGCAGCCTTGAAGATAGTAGAGCAAGAGCAAAATTCAGGAGAAACTGTTCAAGAGGAAAAAATTAAAAGAGCGCAAGATATTTTGCAATATTTACAGTAGCAAGTAAATATTAATAAACATATTGTAGTTTTCTTTATAAGGACCTGAAATTGATAAAACATTCGTTTTCCTCTCCTTTTTTATTTAGATTTTTTTACATGTCAAACAAAAATGTGGGTATTAGCGTCTATAAATGTAAAATCCTTATTCGAGTACTCAGACTTGTCAAGAATATCTATGCATGAACTAAAATATTTGCGAGAAATCTAAAGGAAGAAAAACGTGGAAACAGTTGTCTAAAAAATTGTTTATTTAAAAGTACAGAGAATGATTGACCGTGGACGCAGAAAATTATAAAGATGATACTAGGAACAACATTTTGAATGGAATAAAAGTTTCTGTGAATGTCATTTAAATACAAAATAGCCAAATGTACAACACACGCTCCTCTTGACGCATGAAAAAAACTAAAGAAATTTTTATTACATCTTTTTGCACTTAACATTTACATTACATTTATATACAAAGAAACCCTAATTTTTACAGGGAACATTTTCATTAAATTTCAACAATAAACATGTTTTAACAAGATTCTTTTTGTACATGCCAGAAACAACACATTAAAGATTTAGTATAGCAATGTTGCCAAACAGGACAAAATACTTTGTATTTTAACTTTATGAAATCTTTGTTTCTGTACATGTAATCTGTGTATTCCTATCTGGCAGTACTTGAATTGCTAAATTGGCAAATCCCATTACATGATTGTAAAGGAAATATTTAAATGGACCACCTAGAATGTTGTCCAATACCAACATAGCATTTCTTGCATTTACGTCATACATGTGACACTAAATAATAGACACGCGAATGAGAAAAAGTAACATTAAATTCACCTAAAATACGATTTTGGAAATAAATAAAATGGTGTATATATTTACATCGAATACGTGCTACTTATAGCTACAATTAAAAAAATAATTCACTATCTTTTTTGCAGCCTTAATTAAATAATATACTAAAGAAAACCATAAATAACAAACCTGTGCCTGGATACAAAAAAAAAACACGACAAACAGTGGGAACAACTGCAGTAATGGCCTAAAACAAAGGGCAATGTTTTTGAAAATGTGGAGATTTATTTTCAAGTTTGAAACGACCACATATGTAGGTGCTAAAGAATCCATGACAACTAAAGTTTAAAAAAACAGGACACATTTCTGAAAAAAAAGTAATGCAAATATACTAAAAAAATGGCATTCATCTGCTTGGTCCTAAGTCGTCGTTCACTTCTAATTTCATTTTGACCAAGCACAGAATTTGCTATGAAGTGAGTTGGTAATGCATCGAATTAATAAATCTGGTTTATCAACATCAAACAGCCACTTCCAAAAATCAAACAAAGTATCTCACAGCAAGTTACATAAAATGCATTTTTTATATTAAAAGTATAAAAAAACATGGTTACGCAGTTATTGCAAATAAAAAGGACTTGTTTTTTCCTCGCAATATCACCTTTTTTGATTCATTTTCATACTTGAAACTGAAAATCATTATAAATTCATATCTGCTAATATGGCAAAAACCGTGGGGCAGCAATTTTTAAATTATAATAGAATTCAATTTGTAGTTCTTTATCAAATTTGTAATGTGCATATGATATTTAAAGGTAATAGGCGAAAAGACTAAACATATTTTGAATTAATATTTTGTTACCTGAATTTTTAAAAATAACCAAACAAAAATTTGCAAAATTCAAAAAAGTGTGAAAAATGAAAACTCGCTTCCCAGACCCTATTTTGTTTTTTTATAAATAAAATTCCCAAGTCAGTCACGTTTAACTTTTAGTCAATAAATGAAAATTAAAGTCAGGCGAGCAGAATTTTTCACCAGGTTCGGATTCTCGCGATGATTTTCTTGTACAACAAACCAAAGTAAACGTTAATCACATCTCGCAGTGAGTACTGGTGGACGGTATGTCAATGGTATGACTCTCGTTACCAAATATTAGCCTAAGCCGTTTCATGGGCAAAGCTGGCAGTTCTTCTTCGACAGTCTCATCCTCTTGGTTCTCCATCTGCTGTTCTTCCATCTGATTATATAAACATACTCTAATTGGTAATCTCAAAAAAGTCCTCCAGAGTTATAATAATAACAACAATATCTTTATTATCGCAGATATTTAGAATACAATCAGTATATTATGGATTTCATCAAGTAGGTCAAAATTAGGTACCAACTATAGATTACATTAAAAATGTATATAATAAAAATATGTGACAGAGCACAACAATATAGTGATAACAAACATTAATAAGTAAAATACTCTTTTAAATTATAAAAACAGTTTTGTAGGAGGAAAAATTCTAGTTTCGATTTAATTATTACTATTGCTTTTTAGCTCTGGGGAAGCCGGTGTGCGTAAAATATTTTTTAGAAAATTCTAGCCTATTTTTTTTTATAGAGAAACTATCTTTGTTATGTGTATTATAGTCGTGAAATTTTGTAAGTTATTTTTGTTTTCATACATCCATAAACAGACTTCTAATATGTATATACACCTTAAAGGCAGTATTTTAAATTCCCTGAAGAGGGGCTTGGCGACACTAAAGCGATATACCTTGTGCCTTTCTTTTGGGATTTGTAAACAGATATTATTTATTAGGAAACAATAAGTAGGTAGCTTTGAAGAAAGTAATTGGCATTGAGTTTCCCAAGATGGGGGTTCGTCAAGTTCTAGTCCCAAAAATTTAGCGTGCTTTTTTATTTCAACCGTCTCCCCGGCCAAGTGAACATTCACAGAAAGATTTTTTTTTTGTTTTGTGGGCATTTGAATATTGGCACACTTGTTTTTTGGACATTCAAAGAGAGTTCGTTGGTGTTAAACCAGCTATTTAGCAATACAAATGCTTAATTTATTCTGTCTTCAAGAGATTGCCTTATTTCAACATACTGCATAAGATTTGTTAAAAACATTCTAAACCGGTTCAGACTTATTCCACGAATTCCGTATTTTGAATTTCGTGGTTCATACAGTAAAACGCCCTGCTAAGATCACAAAATATCCCTGAAGCCGTGCTGACTCTCAGTCAAAATTTTGTTTTAATTTAAATAATCGGTCAAATATTTTAGCAAAACATGATGTGATTGCTATTGGACGACAATATTCTGCAGAATGCTGTGGCTGTAGGAAAAACTCTCTCCGCCAATGATGCATTTATCAAGGAGATTAATAGACTCAGGATATAGTGGGCACACTTTTTGAATAATACAAAACGCACACCATCAGGGTCATTAGAATTTTTATTTTTTATTAAGTTCAATATTTCCTTTTGAGAGACTGGTCTAATGCACATGCTTTCAGAAAAACTTCCAAATTACATTCTAGAAATTAATTTTTGTGCGTTTTGGATGACTTTTTAATTTTGTCATATAAGAAGTATTTTTTACTACTGACGAATTTAAAAATTACTTAAATTAGAATGATTCCGTTATTACCTTAATGCGTCGATCCCTTTTCCTATCCTTGGACTTGTGACGTTTCTTCCTATGAGAATAAGGTGTGTATTGTACTTCGTCATCTTCAACGCCCTCTACCCGTAATACTTCATACTCGGGCTCAAAAAACTCATCGCTCAGGCTATTACCAGATTCGATCACCTCATCCAATACGGGACTTCTTTTCATTCTGAGCGTAAGCTTTACGCGACCGCCGCACCTCTCAGGGGTTTTTTCCGTGTTTTGAATACAATCTGGTGGTGGCTCCGACACAACGTCGTTAAACTAGATAGATAAACCAATCAACAGATGCTAACACCATCAGTTATTAAAAATACTTGTTTCTGTTTGTAAAACACTTGTCTTTTTGGATTTCCAAATTTTTTAAAACTACAAAAAATTGTAAAAGATTTTTATGTATCATTATTATTATTAAAGGTTTAAAATGTTCGGCTTCTACACTGAAAGTATTTTCTAAATTATATATAATTTTGAACATTTACATATTTTCAATATGACATACTTTGCATTTAGAACAGACCTTTAGGATAAGCCCTATGACATTTTAAACACATTTTAACAAAATCATCGACCACTGCAAATAACTTTTAAAAAATCTCAATTGATTATTATACATATAATTTGAAAGAAAAATGTATTAATATGCTCACTGTTTCCACATGCCAGTTGCTATGTTCGATGGTAGTGTGAGTTTCAGCTTTGACTTCCAAATTATCACTGCTGACGTCTTTTAGTTTTGACTGTTCACACTCAACATCTATTTTCTTTCGAAGGCTTAAGGTATCGTCACACGCTTCATCATCATTGAACTCATAAATATCGTTTTTCACAGTATCTCCGCGGTAACCGTCTTGATGGGTCACTTTGTAATACTTTCTGTTAGAATTTCGTGTAGTCCGCCTAAAATTTCTCCCACCCTTGACAGAGTTGCTTTCGTGATTATTATTCATTCCATCGCACTGGGTGCACCTAATTGCGTCTGCTTCCTCTTTTGAATGCTCTCCGTTTGAGTGAACACGCTCCAACGACTCCGTTAAGCATTTATGACTGCGTAATTTAATCCCCGTCTGTTCATCACAAGTGCCTGTACATAAGTATTTCGATAATATGGACTGTGACGATTTTACTCTAATAAAAAGAAAAGATGCACCTCCGAATACTCTTTTGTATTTTACGAAATACACAAGCATTGATTTATTATAATTAGTATTAAAAAATTTGATTAGTTGTTTTTACAAGTGACTGAATTCAAAGTTTTTTGTTTTGAGGCCTCACCTGTTAAAAGCAGGAAAGAAATCTTAAAGTATGCGCTTGATACTAGCTTTTAAGCGGCTGCATAGATGGTGCCTATTAAGGGCTTCAGCAAAAAAATATGAAGATTATTTTTTGGTAGAATAATAATCAGTATATATATTATAGACTAGCTAAGATAGATACAGGGAGTTATTTAATGATTTCTAGGCAATTTTTAAATTAAAAATTTACTGTAAAGGTGTGTCTCGTTTCGAGGTGAAAATGTCAAAGTATTATTTTTGTTTCTCCTGCGTAATTTGAGTAGTACCATTTAAAAAAATCTCATTAATATCCTTCGCATCAAAATTAACACACCACTAAAATTTAGAACAATTTCAAAGCTGGTTTTCTCGGAAACTGCTGACTCGATTTGGATATATTTTTAGCAGGCAGAAATTCAACACATTTTAACTACATCATTGGTGTACAAATCAAGTAAAGACGTAAACATTAAACAAATTAAAAGTCAATATGAGGTTTCCTGTCCCCTTTTGTTATAACCGATTGACATCGACGATTGATACTTTGCACGTTTAATTTGTGATTAATGGATATATTCCCTGATTTTTTTACGTCTGAGCAAACTTATTCGCTTGACATTAAATTCCGTATTTCATTTAATATCTAAGATAAACACGTAAATAAAAAACAAGACCATTAAGAAAGATGGGGAGCTATCTAACGACTTGGCAAACACCTAATAGTGTTGACGGAAATTGCCACAATATCACAAATTTTGAGTATAATACTGGTTCTTCTTCAAACACGCAGAGGTCAGCATTATTTATGAAATGATGCATAAAAAACCAAAATAAAAATTAAATTGTGATATCCTATAATTCGAAAATGAAACATTCAAATTTCTCATATCGCCAAACCCACAGGTACTATTTTTCGCTCAAAGATGGGCATTATTTAGGAAATTATGCAGAAGAAAAAAAATGTTTTTATACCCTGTTTCAAATACGAAACACTCTAGACCACACATATCTATTATTTGTTTAGCTCAAAAATAATTGGGAATCCTCCTGTGAAATATTAAATTACTATTATTAAATAATACCCTATATATAGATTAAAATGTTAAAAAAAAAACGGGAAAAAAAGTCAACCAAATTGCTATTTATTTGAACTTACTCAATTTCCCGCTTTCATGGCTGTCGTTAAATTTTTTGTTTTGTTGCGTGGCTTCACAAACGGGATCGTTATCGCTACACGTGCTAGTACAACTGCTCGCGTTGCTGTGCAGATCATCTAGTAAATTCGACCGCGATATATTGTGGTGAGTGGACGAGTGCATAAGTTCCTAAAACGTTCCACAATGTAAATAATGCCCCGCTTCTAAGCGTTTCGATCCAAAGTTACTTGATTCGCTCGTTGGGCTTGCCGTCTCAGTAACCGCGTGGTCCGCGAGCTAATTCCGTTAAACGCGCTTTTTGGCTCTTCATTTATCACAGAACTTTTACCGCTGAATCGGGTACCCCTATCATTCGCGCCTAAACTCGAACTGCTACGGCTCGCTCGTTTCAAACTTTGAAACTCCCCTATATCTGTAAATTTACAACCTAAAATTTTTAATGCTGATTTTAAATTGACAAAATACTTTTGAAATAACTTGTTAACTTATGTATTTAAGCACCTGCCAATGCGAGAAGAGGTCAAGCGCTACACATAATATACATATATATAATACACATATATTTTAAGCACAACTAACAAAATCTTTTTATTTGTGCTACAAGCGTTTTAATACAAAGGGCAAAAATTAACTTCTAGTCCATCTCCGTTTGAAAAACAGTAGCATACACCGTTTTTACAGAAATGCCTGCAAAGGCGGCTTACGTCTATGCCAGTATTTCACTAAAAAAACGTGCCGTTGCTACAAAAAAACATACAATTTTAACTATTAGTAACTACATATGACAGGTGATTTATATATCATCAAAGGTTTAAAAGAGAGTTAAATTATGCAATCATATTTTTGTTAGATAAGGTTATATGACAAAGATGGAGGACGAGTTATACAACTGGTGTTGCAAACATAAATCTAAGGAATTAAAAGTTAACATTTCAACCCTAATAAAAAACTTAACAAACAAGTTTAAATTTAATATTGTCAAATATATGACGTTACACATTGTGGGAGGGACGGAGAAATACTTCATAAAAATTCCACAAGGTCGTGCAACATAATTTATGAATGAATCCCTTAGAGTCTCAGTGGACTAACTGAGGCCAGTTTGTTGTTTTGTTTTTTAGTGCAAACCCTTTAGACCTCTGATTTTAACTATCGTAATTTAATTGAAATATCTTTATCTAATATAATCTAGCTGAAAAATGAAAATTTTGCCGATTGCAATTTGAGAAATATTTTTGAATAGAACATTGAATTTGGCATGTGCTTAAAATCTACCTTGAACAGTATAAAGAAAAGTAATACCTTGCGCGATCAACATTTCCGCATCATATTTTGTAAGTCCCTTCTGCCTGAGCTCCTTCATACTTAACAGAGTGACAATTTTGTTATTTTGCAATCTTAGTCTTTCACTGCACTTCATAGGATCTTCTTTGCTGATAACCTGTGGTTTATGCTTAGTCCTATTCAGTCTATTATCAGTTTCTCTCAAGCTATAGCCGTTTTCTTCTTTGTGTTCAGTTTCTCTAGCAAATGCACCGGTGGCGCGTCTTTCGCAAGTCTCACATTCGCAATAACAATTTTTATCGCCGAAGAAATCTTCGCCATAAAAGCAAGTGATTTCTTCACCTATCTCTATATCCCGCAAGACTTTGACGCAAGCTGTATCTCGTCCCGTAGCGACAAATTTGCAGTTTGCCCGACAATCGTGATTGATGTAAGCGGCGGGACCCAGCCATAGTTGCGCACAATTTTTCCTGCAACTATACATTACAGAAAAGTCGTTTTTTCCAGGCTGAAGCAATTGTTTTTCTTCCTCTTCCGTTAGTTCGGCTATGCAACCAACAAGACATTCTATTTTTTCGTTTTTGTACCACTTTCGCGTCGCTGCTATTTTCGCACCCTTCTGACCTTCCAAGGAATAACGGTAACAAGGGGCTATCACAAATCCAGAATCCTTGTCAAAAACTCTAAGATACCTATAAATCTGTCAATAAACGGACACTGTTAGAATATTGATTGACTACAACCAAAGACTAATTAAGTAATATAATAAATAATAATACAACACTTAATACAAATTTCTCAAAAGTACGTCACCAAAGCCCTAATAATTTTATACTTTGCTGGAGTTAACAGTAATTTTATTTTAAAAGATAAGTACTTTACGCAAAGCAAAGAATGATGGACTAGAAGCAAATATTAAAGATTTCTCTTCGACTTTTCAATTGATAATTTTTTCATGTATTTAGCAATAGTCCAACATTAAGTTAGAATATAACAAATTAATGAGTATTTTATAAGCATAGCACGACCATACTGATTTCATGGAATATATGAATTAATGTTCCAGTGCCAATATAATAACAAACGGAACATCTAATTTGCTCCAATCCAGTATTTGCTCTGGGTGTGACAGCTACAGTTTAACCTTCTTTTTTGAATTACTAAATAAAACATATATTGCTCCACTGTGAACAATATTTGCAATTGAAAAGATGTAAAAGTAATTACAAATTTTCTGGATTCTTCCTGAGTTAATTGTTGCTGAATCAAACTTGCTCAACATCATTTGCAAAAAGCAAACACAGCAACCTGTGGAAGTTTCTTGCAAAAATGTAAAAAAAAACATTTTATATAAAAATTATGCTGGTCAAATATTTATTTTACAAGCTACTACTACTGGGCTTGAGAGTCTTCAAAATCGTACATTTGTTCCACAATTTTAATCCGCTGATCATATGGAAAAGACGCAAAAAAACTCTAAATAAATGATTTACTTTTGTGGGAATATAACTTACCATTGGGGTTGAGAATGGTGAAAAAAAATCTGTCGCGTGAGTTTTATGAACAGAAAAATAGAAAAATAAAAAATTTGCCCCTTTAAATGCTTTTATATTTATAGACCTACTGCATGAAAAAAAAAGTCAATAATTAGCTCGATTTAGCTTGTTTTATATTTCCAAGTAAATAAAAAAGAACACAGTTTAGCACATTTAGTATAGGACACATGACTAGACACATTATATAATATAAAGATCTATACATAATCTCATCCTAATTGTTTTAATTTTAATAGAAACAAACTTTTTAAATATTTAAATTATTATTCATCAAACTTACGTGTTCCTGTAGCTTACGCTGTTGATTTTTTGATTTAATTCTAGGTATCCATTCGCCACTTGAGATTCTCTCGTAAGTCTTTTCATAATTCTGGTTTTTAATGAATTCTATTATGATGCTTTTAAGTTCTGATGTATTGGTTTTGAGAGGCCTGTATCGTATATTCATTTTGTGAGTAGTAAAGCCTAAATGTGGATCCAAAACTAGAGAAGTAGCCAAATCGTCATTTTCAGAGAGTTCTTTGGGCGTCATACAGGCTGGTTGCATTTTAAAGGTGTTAAAGGGCCTCATATGTACATCCACAACCATTCTGATTTTTGTTACTGCATGAAATAATACGATTATTAATAGTAATGAAATGTATTAAATTACAGGTGTAGAGAAATCTTTTTTATCATGCTAACAAAAGATGCATGTGATGCCAATGTCCAACGCCAATGTCACTCTTACAATTGACAACAAAGATAGCTTTTTGTTTTTTAATGACAACTTTTTGACACTCCCTCATAAGTATTGTCATTTGACAAAAACACTACAGATTTTTTTTAGGACCTACACAATCGTGGCCCACATAAAAACCTGAAATGATTTCAATAGTTTGGAAAACGTTGAACAAAATTAAATGCTAAGAACCTAACTGCATGCACAATGGCGAACACGGTCCTTCATATTGGAATGGTTAACAAATCCGATTTTTATCGCGAAAAATGACTTGGCATTATCCCGTTGAAATTAAAAACAGAAATTTAATTTATATTAATATGCACTATTACCAGTTCTCCCGTAATTTGTGGCAAAACAATCAGCATTATCCCAAAAACTTTTTAGTCTGCTTCTTCAAAACGACGCTGAAAACATCATGGCAGACACATTGGTACGTTGGCAAATTAACACAAAATTACGATTTTTTTACACATTGTTGCGTTGTAAATTTCCAATAAATGGGCTCACAATAAATGGAAATTTGATTCGAATAAGTCAAGTGGATCCCCAAATGTTTAAAAAATTCCCAAATGTTTAAAATAAAAGAAAATAATGCTTTAGCCGAGAATACAACCTTTTTAACATCTGTAGAAATGTGTTGACACACTGTATCACCCTCTACATGAGACTAGCGGAACTTTTTAAGACTTGTGATTCATTTTTAGATTCAAATTTTAAATTGTTCTCTAATGTAAGTAAATTTTTGCCAATTGTTTCATTTCATCTATGGATTATTTATTTCAAAATTCATTACCAGTTTTAACTTAAAAAAAAAACAGAAATTAATATTAAAATTTTGTTAGTTAACTATAAAAATAAAATATCATTTTTTTATGAGCATTTGAAAACTAAAAGACTAGGATGCGGTTGGTTTTAAGTCAATGACGAGCAGTCCTAACTTTTGTTAATGATCATTTTCTTGCAACAAATTTGGGTCTGTATTTTTATATTTTCGATGTAGGAAAAATTATTCTTCAGAATTGTTAATTTACATATAGAACATTGTTTTTTTCTGTCAAAATTGATAATATAGTGCACTATAATTTCAAATTCCAATGTAAGTGGGACATAACATCGAAAAAGTTAAAGGGATACATTGAAAGGTGAAATTAAAGCCAAACAAAAACATTTAAAATTTATTTATTATTATCATGGTTCTCACCGGAGGCATGATAAGATTCATGACCTACAAGGACATCTTATCTAGATTATAACATAAATTCTATATATAATTTCGTTTATATCTATCATTTATTTAAAAACATTTACATATTAAGACATACATGCTATAACTTACATATATATGTTAATTCTTTCATTATTGAAATTAATACACAATTTGAAAGATCATTTTAGTCCTAAAAAAGTGATATATTTTTACTTTTCTCTGGTGTTTTTGATTAACAAAAATAAATAGTTGAGCTGTCGTTTAGATGACGCTATATTGAGCTAGTAAATTTAATACAATTTATTTTTAAATGGCGTCAATTAAATATACTTTTTTACATTTAATTTACGCGAAGTTTGGGTATATTATTCGGATTCGGGATGGATACATATACATATACGAAAGGGAACACCATATTCAATTCATTTAAATATGCCCTAGAAATACGGTTCGTTTGAGTCCAGCGACTGAGCCCTAGACTGCTGAACTAGACGAATGCAAATTTTCATCGACCCAAAAAAGATTCTCAACTCAACGGGAACATGTAAATAAATATCTCCTAGAAGATATTTAAAAACATTTCCATTCACACCCTAGCGTAAATTCTTACGGTCAGTCTTAAAATACTAGAATATATAAAAAATATTCTTATAAATTTACACACTTTCATTCGTGCATTGAAATTCTAATCAAACTTAGTAATCTGATTTGGAATTACAAATAAAATCTTATTGATTTAATAAGTTAAATAAGGCAAATTTCCAATATACCAATAGTTTTATGCTTTAATACGTAATTTAATGTTATGGGTATTTGGGTTTTCAGGTGGTTGATGATTTTTTAGAATCAAGTTGACGAAGGTTTAAACTAGAAAAATATTTTTTTTATTTGAGATTGGCTTAAACTATTGGACAATTTTTTTAATGTATATCGATCCCACAATTTGAGTCTAAAATTGAACTAATTAAAAAAAATTTCCAAAAAATTCTAAAATTAATTTTCTTATATTAAAATTGAATAATATTGATACAATTTTGATTTTGGCATAAATTTCCCATCGGCAGTTAATACAAATTTTAATATATTTGTAACAAGCGATTGATTGTCCAATAGTTTTTTTAGCTCTGATGTCCTAATGTTAATAATAGTTGTTAGTACGAAAAAAAAAGGGATATGTCTACCATATTATTAGCAACGTGTTTCATAACACACATTTTGAAAGTGCCTTTAAAGATATGTGCTATAAGTAAACATAAAAACCAACATTAACAATATAATATTAAATAATATTAAATTAATTATTGTATTAATATCGTCTCGTAATATATTTAAAAATTATTGAAACGACAGGAGCTAACAATGATTTTATATTTTTTAAAATTTATTAAAAACTTAGCGAACGCACGATATTGCCCTAAAGAAAAGGAATAACTATGTACAAAATTATTGAAAGCTCCGATAATTATATCAATTATAGCAATGATGAGGACATCACTATACCAAGACCTTATCGGAGGTCCTGTTAGCAATAAAAAGAACGAGAATGTGCTTTCACGCAAAATAATTTCGTGCAATTGATACTTCCATATTTTAAAACGTATAAATTTTAGTAGGTGTTTTCCGTTCTGCCAAGGCGGCAAATTCTTTAAAATCTTTGACCACGTTGTCAGGAGTAGGACAATATTTGCATTGCAGCTTATTGTTAGTACGAAATCCTGATTGTTACGCAAATGATCATTAGCGTGGCGTTAAATTAAATTAAACAATTGGAAGCTAGGCAGATGTAACCAGATCAATTTTTAGAGGAACTCTTTCACAGTAACGTCATTAAATACTTTAAAGCGTTTAAATTCTGGTACATGCAATTTCGTTCAGTTCAATCACAGTACAGTCGTAACAATGACGGCCGGGTGTAAATGATTTAAATATGTAGGATTTATTATGCATTACTAATTTTTGGTCAGTTGTGGTGTGTTTCAACTATCAAGCGGTGAAACGTTTATTGGTGGATACCGAATTGCTTGTATTATGGCACCAGAATTAAAAGAGGGTAACAAAATCTGCTTAGGGAACTCAGCTGAAACGCATTTATTTACTGATATTTTATTACTCTCTTATAACTCCAGCATCATTATACCAGAAGCTAAACGCTTGTTCAGGAGTCAGTGCATTGATGTAAACAAGATTCTTTCAGACTGGAATCTTTTGATTCACTGCTCCTTCATTTAAAATTTGACTAACAAATTGCTCACCTGTCAATTGCAAATAACATACAGATAAAGACTGATTTGACGTTTAATAGAAAACTGCGTCTGGTTCATTATTTAGTTTCAAAGCCGTCAGAGTAACTTTAAGTCCGGTCTAAACACGTCTAACCTCTAATGAGCGGCGACAGTCTGATGTTAACTACATAATTATTGTCAGTCATCTTAATTTGACAGCTTTTTATCTATTTACAACAAATTGGTATCGGAGCGAAGATTCGTCTTGCCTGAAATAGCGCATTGCATTTTATAGTCTTCACGGAACCAGTTTTAGAGTGGGGGTATTACGTCCGTCTTGTGGAGGGGAGTTACCGAAGGTGATCTTTCCATTTCCGGCGTTACCGTCTCACAATTCGAGCTGCACGGCGTTAAAATTGTCGGAATTAAGCTTGTTATTTCGGGACTGCCTGGTCCTACCGTCTCCTCATAAACTCGTTCCTGAAATAATAGTGTCATACAAGAAAATGACAAGTTTGCTACAGTCTATCATTTTTTAACTGTATCTTGGATGCCCGGAAATTAAGGAAAATCACTCGTGCCCCCAAAACAGTAGTTTTCATAAAAATAGTACCCACGCTTGCAGCCGAATGATAACTTAATTAAAACGACCAAAAATTTATAAAGAAATGAGTTATATGAGCATATGAGACATTGTCGACTTCTCTCCCCACGCTTCTGCACTCTTTAATGGCACTTCTTGGCACTCGGTGACGACAAGCATGCGGGCAGCATCAATAGGCAAAATAAGAATATCCCTTTTGGTTTTTGTTAAGGTTCGATGTCAAAATTATGACTGAAAAAAATTTATTCCTGATCCAAAAAATATATGATTTTATAATATTATTGAGAAGGTTCTGTCAAAACTTTAATTATGTTAAATTAAATTTATTTTGCTTTTTTCAAATCTTCTGGATTCCTCCTGCGTCGGTTTTTGCTGAGTCGAAGTCAAACTTTGAAGAAGCTAACAGGATGATTGGCAAGTTCGACTCAGCAAAAAACGACAGAGGAGGAATCCAGATGTTTTGTAAAAAGTATTACATTGGCCTGTGGAAGTTTCTTTGAAAAATTAAATTTATTTTATTTCAAAAAGTTCTGCGCTTAATGAAAATATGGAATATGAAATTGTGCTATTATTCTATAAACTATACAGAAAAAACTTCGCAGAATGAAAATCTTCAAAAAACACGACATCAAAGAAAGAAATTTATTTAATTCTTAAACACGTGACCAATAAAAATGTACCCGTACAAATGACTTTTGACGTGTTAAAGAACTTGCCTGCGACTTGTCATACTTCAGCCTTTTCCATATAAATTGTTTCCTGTCGATATTGTTCGCGGCTGTATTCGCTTCGTTATTGGCAGAGTAGTAATTGGGATTCGAAAAACTGCGACTGGTGCCGTACATGTAATTCTTTTTTCCTTTTTTGGTTAAAAGATAAAATATCACCGCGATGCTCAATATAATGAAAAACAACATCGGTACCTAAAAAAAAATGTCAAAGTTTCTGCCCTTAAAATTCCAAAGCTGCATTAAAACGAACCACCGTCATTATGTAAAAAGTGAGTGTGTGGGTGTCTACGTTCGATTCAGCGGTATCATCCGTTTCGTGGGTCTCGTAGTGATTCAACAGCATTTCGTCATCGTAATCGTCATCTTCGTTGCTGCAGTCGAAAAGTTTCGGAGGACAAGTCATTGAAATTACCTTTACGGGAGCTGCAACATACCGCATTACAGTTTTGTTAACTATACTTCTTTCATAACTCTATTACTTCGTTTGCAATTTGAAGTAGGTTCGTCAGGGCATCCGCAAGTGTAACCTTTTTGACGGTAAAAGCATAAGTGGGTGCAGCCTCCGTTATCAACAGCGCATGGATTCCACGAAAGCTGCCTTTCCTTGGTAACCATTGTTATACCCATTGCCGCGTGTAACTGAGACCTAATCAAAATTTGATCTTTTCCGGTGGTCTTTTCGGCTCTCAGCACGGATTTTGTGTCCCAATCCGTCCAATAAAGATGCTCTTCAAACTAAAAAAGAGCGTCGGGTAAGTAAGAAACGAATCTTTTCGATTTCATTCTCTCCGACTCGCATCGTCGGTCAATTTGGCAATTAGGTAAAGAAACATTACGAAAGTCTTCTATTTCCTTGTGTCCAATTTTTTATTTGACTCACTCTTTATATCACTACAGAAACGTTTGTGCAAAGTAAGGTTTTTCAGGCCCTCTGTTTGAACCTGGTTCAGGCTTTCCAGTTTTCGACACTCGAGTTGATTCGATGATTGTTATTACATTTAACTATATAACTGCGACGTTCAAAACCCTTTCTAACTTCTTATTAATAATTAATGCCTCCGTCTGACTCAGATAGATTTATAAACTAGTTTTCGTGAGACATTTCAAATAATTTTAAATTTGATCCAGATCCTACCGCCTGTTTCTAATACTCTCGATTTTTAATTTGGCATAATCGCAAATATTTTTATCTGACATGGCAGAATTAATAAGAATCAAAAACTATACAGGGTGTTCTTTGTTACACGAACCAAGAAAGTTTTCGAATTGTGTTAAATCAGTAGATTTTTAACTAAACACAAATACGCAACAAAAAAAATGTTCAAGGCTTTTCTGTCAGACTTAAATAATTAGGACAAATTGAACTTTGAGGAATATTCTGTACAATTTTTTTGTTCGAATTTTGCATATCAAATATACATATAGAACAGACTTATCAAGTATTGACATCACCGTTGAGCAAATGCACTTAAAAAGGGCCAATAAAAAAGTTTGAAAAAAAAAATTGAGAACGAAAAGTTTCTTGTGATTGTTAGTTGTTAGTTATGTTGCTTTTGTATATGTTATAGGAGTTACATATTATTTGTACGCCTGCGGTTTAAATATATCTATCAATTTCTCTGCCTGAAAGCGTTTCTTGTGTATTCGGGATTGATTTCCTTATAGAAAGGGATCTAAGCTAGCAGTCCGTGTTAATGGTTTGGAAATAAATAAATACAGTGTGACAAAAAAAAATAGAACAAATTTTAATGAAAAAATTTATAATTCTTTTTTTTTCAAATTGACATATTCCAGTGACTGTATAAGGTTGTCTATTTAAAAAAAACTTGTCAATTTCGAAATATTAGCAACAAAACCTTTTTTGATTTTAAAAATGCTGTGACAATCGAGCGCCACAGAAACGTCACTGTTTTGCTTTTTTGAAGGTTTGGAATACATTTTTGACAGATTTCAGCTATATAACATATTTATTTTTTATTTTTATCTAATACAAAAAAAAATAATCTGAAGTCTATAAAACGTTTTTCTAAAATAATACTAAATAATGGAGAAAATACTAAAAGTAACAACAACAAATTAAAAAGAACGTTTATAATTCGAAGTTTTCATAAAAAATATTTGCTTATTATTCGTTTAAAATATGGTTTCTTGTAGGTTTTTGTCCTTCTGAATATCTTTCAGAAAATATCGACATTTATTTCATTAAATTTGTTGCATTTTTAGATATATAACATAAGTTTAAAAAAAAATGTGTTAACCACTTAATTATGAGACATGGATTTTACAAAACATTTTGAAACGGCAGTAAATAATAGGAGCCATTGTGTTCGATGGACTTTTTTCTGCCATGTTTGCATGTTGCCACTTAGCATTTTTGCAACTGAAAAACGGTTTATTGTGAATATTGCGAAATCTACTACTATTTGAAATAGGAAACTTTATTTATAAAAAGTCACTATTATTTTTTAAATACCAAAAATGATGACTTTTAATGATTTTTTTCATTCAAATTTTTAGTATAGATTCAGAGGCGATTCAAGGATGTTATGAGTTATATGGTTGTTACCTGGGTTAGCGAAAACGGATGAGTAGTCTGGACAGGCAGTGCGATCCTATTTTTACCGTGGAAGTCGGTCGTTTCGATTTTCTCCGCATTCAATCTCGCGTCGATCCAGTACAATCGCCTACCCACAAAGTCTAGAACGAGTCCTATTGGAAAACTTAGGTCGCTATCAACCAAACGTCTACGAGAAGACCCATCCAAATGGGACCGTTCGATCTTGGGAATAAACCAGTCGGTCCAATAGAGGTAACCCCGTTTTGGATGGATCACTATCGATCGCGGATCGTGTAGGTAATCTTTAATAACCGTTTTTCTGCTGGACCCGTCCAAACGTGCCACTTCTATTATTTTGTTGCCCGTATTCGTCCAGTATATGTTATTCGCTATCCAGTCTACCGCCAGGCCATCGGGTGCAGATAGATTATTCCTTGCTACGGTCTTTACGTCCGACATGTTCAACATGGACACGCTCTGGATCACGTTCCGTTCTATGTCAGTGTAAAATAATAGTTTTTTGTCCCAATGATAGTCGATGTCAATTACGTTGCTCATTTCGTCTACGATCGGCAAGGTTACGTCCCACGCATCGAGGGTGTCCAAACTGATCTGACTTAAGGAATATCTCGTGGCTAAGAGGAGGAATGTGCTCGGAATCGGTTCGCACTGTTTCTCGTTGGTTTTCGATATCGCCAGACCTAAAATCACAATACAACATTGTATATGAGCAATCCAATGAGGTTGTTGGACCAATCCCAATGGTATAACGTACATCCAAAGCAAACCGGATTAGATTCACAGAAGGAAAAAAAATTGCAAATAGAATAAGCAACGACCCCAGTAAAAATTACGAATGCATAATCACTTTTTAATTTTAATTTAATTAGGAGGGGACGAAAGTGGTTTTAAACAAGGATTGATTGGTAACACGGAGGGGAAGAAACACGTGTTCTATGCCACAGTTCTCTATAATAAACAAACAACACCACACAAATTCAACAAAAAAAATCGAATTACATTATAGAAAAATTTATTTTTAATTTTAAATTAGCTAAAGTAACTGGATATTTAAAAGCGAGATTTCAACAATAAATAATTAAAATTTAATAATATTTATAATATTTATCTAACAAAAATAGAACTGCATTCAGCAAACTACTTATATTTTTTGGCGACAGTCTTCTTAATTCTGTTATTAAGGGATCTGAACTGCACGAGATATTTTTTGAGTATGATTTAGTCGAAATAATTTATATTCCTTATTTTTGGCTTCAGTAGCTGCTTCCGACAGTGCTCCAATAGGTAATATGGCTTTTTCTTTTAACTTAGTACCATGTATTAGTACCTTTTGTATTTATAATTTAGTATTCTAATAAAATGCAGCTTTAAATTACAGAACATCTTTCGAAAAGATTTTTTTCTACTCCCGTCTCTAAAATACCTAATTACGCACTGATCTAGCGTGCGGGAAGCACCACTTTACCACGTCAGTTTGGTTTCCCACGAATTCGAGCCACTTCGGACATTTCCGGGATATTACCGCACGGGTTTTGGAGCAATCGAATGTTTTCGGAGATTTTACCGCACGGCTTGAATTTTGACGTTTGTCAATCCTGACGGTCATATCAGTGTTGTGCAAAAATGTACCGAAAACTAACGGTCGTACAAATGTAGAATACAACACGTTTGCTAAACTTTTTAAGTCACTCGTTTATTAAACACTTGCTCTATTCGTCCCAAATAAATTCGTGACTCAAATTCCCCTTACCACACTTGTTGCATAATATACTATTAATTTGCATTAATTTCGATAAAAGCTAAAATCCGTGTAATATCTCCAAAAACATCCGATTGCCCCCAAACCCGTGCGGTAATATCCCGGAAATGTCCGAAATGGCTAGGATCCGTGGGAAACGCAACTGACGCGGTAAAATGACACTGTCTGCACACTCCATCGGTGTATAATTGGGTGTTTTAGAGAAGGGAGTAGAAAATAGTTTATTACTGAATTTGATGTATTTCATATATGCAGGTGTTGAAAGTAAAACTTACCTTTCGGAGACAGAGATATGCAATAATAGTATAATTTGAAAATACTTTAGAAATGTCAGTTTATTGATACATAAAAGATGTGCAATTGAAAGACCAAAATCTCGTAAAGTTCGTTTTTTATTTACGTACGCTTTATTGGACAAACAGTTATAAACAAAATCATTTATCATTACATTTTAAATCACTGTCTAGGTTAGTTCAAGGTTTAATGTGCGGAAAGCGTCACTGTACCACGGATCCATTATAAACCATAAACGGCATGATTCACGAGTGTTTAATAAATGAGTAACTTAAAAGTTTACCGATCGTGTTGCATACTATACTTTTTCGACGACCGTAGCGTACAGTACTTACACTGGGTACACTTTCGCAAAAAAACAAGAATACATTCACTGACATCACCGTCAGAATTGACAAACGTCGAAATTCAAGGCGTGGAAAATATCAACGAAAACATCCGATTGTACTCAAACCCGTGCGGTAAAATCCCAGAAATGTTCGAAGTTGCTGGGATAGGTGGGTAACGAAACTGACGTGGTAAAGTCAAGATATTTTGACACATTTGACGAAAAAAATAATTCAATATATTAGCAACTGGAGTAAATGCGTTTGTATGCGCGCAAAATATACATTTTCCTTCGGATGTAACGTTATTGGAGTAACCCTCTTTCGTTGGACCTACCTGTAGGACATGCGCAGGTATAGGAATGAGGATTGCGTAGGCAAAGGTGACTGCAGCCGCCGTTATCAGTTCCGCAAGCGTTTTCGGCAATATTGTCACTTTGAACTGACCGGACGTCCATCAGACCTTCGAGCTTCCCTTTAACAACGATATTATCGTTTCCAGTGTACTTATCCGCACGATGTAGCGCCTGCGTCTTCCAATCGGTCCAGTAAATATGATTTCCAACCACCACTAGCCCGTAAGGATGTGGAATACCTTTCATGACGGTTCGCCTATCTTTGCCGTTGAGATCGCTAGACTCTATGACGTTGAGCTTCCCGTCGTTCCAATACAAACGACCGTTTGGTCGATCTATTGCCAGTCCATTGGGCCAAGCCAAATCGGCACTTATTAGCGTTGTTCGGTTGGTACCGTCCATGTGGGCCACTTCAATTTTGGCCTGTTTGCCCCAATCTGACCAAAACATCAAGCCGTGATGGTAGTGTAGGGTTATCGCTCTAGGGTTGTCTAGGTCTCGGTGGAATAATAATTTTCTGTTTTTACCGTCTAGTTCTGCAACTTCTATGCTGTTTCTTTCGCCGTCGGTCCAGTAAATCTGTAAAACGAATGATAATCAGTATCGTGAGTGCCATGGTACTCAAAAGATAACACAAAATTACTTTTCTTCCTGTAGAATCGACAACAATGCCATCTGGCGCTTCTATCTCGTTAGATATGACAACTTGGACATTTTTGCCATCCGGAGTGGCCCTTTGTATGCAATCCGCGGAAGTATCCGTCCAATAGATTTCACCGGTTTTCCTGTCGACGTCTACAGATGTTGCGAGTTTAAGATGCTTAAATGGAAGGACGACATCCACCATGTACGGAACATCTAAAGAGATCTGTCGAATATCCATCCGGTGCGCCAACAAAATATAGTTTATCGGTCCGCTTGCGCAGGATTTGTGGTCGTCCTAGCAACAATCGTTACAGCATTAGTATACGGTTTTGGATAACATTTTCAAATATATACTGTACTACCACCACTGCCATCTGATTAAGCAACGACTAGACATTCAACAAAATTTTGTCTACTCCATAATTGGGTAATTATTATATTATGCATTTCGATTTACGAGTCAAAAATTTTATAATTTTTTATCTTGTATTTTCGATGAGTTATTTACGTACCCCCAATTTGATTCCAGTCGGACAAGCGCAGGTGTATCCTTTAGACTTTAATAGACACAGATGGGAACAACCGCCGTTATTAACAGTACATGGTGTCCTCACGGATTTCCTAGATCTATGGAATACCGTAATACCCATCAAATCGTTCAGGTTTCGGACTAATACTGTACGATTTCCACCGGTCACTTTATCGGCCTTTTCTATCGTCTTTGATTCCCAGTCGGTCCAAAACATGTCGTCACCAAACACGTCCAGGCCGAATGGATATGGTATGGTACTCCCTTCTAAATAGCAACGACAAGGATGATTAAAACACAAGTTTCCACGTACACCATTACAAAAATATAGTCCGTAAAACTGTAAATATATCTGCGAATATACCTATTGTAGCTTTAATGTTTTTTTTTTGCATTTAATGTAAATGACTATCACAATAAATATAAAAACAGATTTTTTTTTTGTGAAATTAAAGACACGTCTGGAACAAAAATATTAGCAGGCAACCAACCCACAAAATATTATAAATATAGCTAAGCATATATTGCATGTTTAAGTTTATATGGCACAGAGTATAGTTCTGTCTTGGTTATCATAATATATATATATATATATATATATATATATATATATATATATATATATATATATATATATATATATATATATATATATATAATTTATAAATTATCAATTACCAGAGAAATTTATAAAAATTATTTTCAATTTTCAATTGCGATCAACTGATCAGCGATCTTATTTGAAAACGTTTTTTAAAGCCTAATAGAGGCAGGAATACCAACAAATATTAAATTAATCTAACATACCAACTGCAAGAGTAAGAGCATTAATTAGTAAAGTAGTAAAGAAGTGAGAGATGGTTTTGCTTCTTAGTTTAAGAGTTTTCTTAATTACTAGAGTTATTTCTCCCATTAACTGGTTGTTGTGCAGCTAAGGTAGTTAGCTGACACTAAGGACATTTACCAAAAGCGGTTATCATCTTATTAATATTACGAAAAGTTGACAACCACCGAGTGCCGAAACCATAACTTTTATTGTGGATTAAAATTAAAATTAAATTAACTATGGTGCATGGTTTTTTACAGAAACGTCTTAACCTGCCTTTAGCTAATCCAGATGTATGTTCTTAAATCCTATATCTTTCTTTTGTTTTACGTATGATTTCAATCAATGTTTGCTCAATTGTCTTGTCAATAATTGTATGAATCTGTCACACAATAAATCATTATTATTGCTACTATACATTTAGATGGAACACGAAAAAATAACGTAACATAACTAAAATTTTTCCCTACACCGACGTTTAAAGGATGACGCTTGAAATTGCTTTTGGTTGAAGAACTTTTAAAGTACTTGACAAAATTTAATAAATTAATGTAATATGATAGCCAGTCGCTTGTTTAGTTTACCAGGTGTGGACGAACAAATAATTTTTAAAAACCTGTATTTCATTTTTTTTTTAAATAATAGAAAAAGTATACATGCTTAGGAATTGCGGTTGGTGTTGCATTTTTAATTATCGAAAAAAAAGTGTAAGAAAACTTTTGTTTAATCTTGTATAACCAAAAGTAAAACTTGGAATTTGAAAAGTTACAACATACAAATTTTACATTAGCGGCGTTGTTTAGGGACGCATATCTCCACATGAAAAGAATTATAAGGGCATTTACCGGACACCCAGTATATACCAGGTATAGTGTTGAGTACTTTACGAGTCCCACCTATATCTATTCAATCTCTTCTACGAACAGCAAGTTCCTATTGCATTAGCAGAATGATTAGATTTCAACAAACCTTTTACCAATTCGAGATTGCAACTTGTAATTATTAATTAGGATTTGATAATAATTTAATATATATATATATATATATATATATATATATATATATATATATATATATATATATATATATATATATATGTTTTTATATTTATTGTTCTATTTTTATGTTACTCGGTATATGTAAGACTTGACAGGCCACAGAACGAGTGATATATATCGGGTTACAACGTTCTACGTCTTCCGATTCTAAATCTCCAATCTAACATTTTTTTGGGATTGGATATTGTGACATCCTTTGTTTTATTGTGTCGTTTGATATTCTGTCTCTTCTAGATTTTCCGGTCGCTCTTCTCTAGTAGTTTTCTGTGTTTTTTCTTTCAAATGCCATACTTCAGAACTATATGTTATGATGATTTCAACGATTGAATTGTTTCTCTTTTGGTATTTACATTTATATTTTTGTCCCATACTATATTGTTTCGTATGCAAATTATTCTTCTGCCTTGGACGTTTCTCTCTGCTATTGCTTCGCCCAGAGTCCCCCTTTCTCGATTTTCATTCCTAGATGCAGTGTTTAATGGTATGCACATGTATTCGGTCGTGTCGATGTTGGGTTCCAAACCCCTCTCGTCATATTCTTCATCAGTTTGCGGGCCATGTAGTCGAAGTCATCCATATCTTGTGCAACGATAACTTGATCATCCGCGAACGATAGACTGTAAACTGTATACTCGTCATCCACTGGTAATCCCATATTCTTGCACTTTCGCTGCCAAATAAATTTGAAACATGTTTAAGGCCTTTGGCAACCGTTACTCCTGTTGTTAAACCATAACTTGTTTTAACACTAGGTCTTGTTCCTTGATATAAGGATTTATTATTTCTGAGTTTATATTGGTTTGTTGTAAAGTCTCCCACAGTTTTACTAGGGGTACGCTGTTATACGCTTTTTAAATCAACAAATAATTGTGGATTTTCCTGAAAGCCTGTTTGTTCTTCGGCCTCCATATTAGCATATTCCTTTCTATTCTATTTTTCTGTATTTTTCAATATATTCTACTAACCGTTATTCCTCGATAATTGTTACTCTTGTCTCTCTTTCCATTCTTCGGCTACTTCCAATGTGTTACCGCATCATTGAAATAAATGTCTCAATGCATAATACAATTTTTCACTTCCGCATTTTATAAATTCTAACGGGATATTTCCTGGTCTTAGGGCTCTGCCATTTTTTAGTGTTTTTCATGCTTTCTTGACCTCCGTGACTTATTTTTATTGGGGATCCTTGTATGACTATATCTGAGTCTACGCTTTGGTCATGTTTAAATTGTGGGCTATCTTCAGTGAGCATCATTTCAAAGTATTAGTTCCACTCTTGGGTAATATTAATGAGAGTACGTCTCTCCAACTTTTCGTACTTGTATGTATTGAGTTTGGCTCATGTCCTTTCCCATTGATTATTCCTTTTTTCGCATATCTAACTTCGTACTTTCGCTTGTGTATCTTTGAATCTCTGTTTGTCATTTACATTTTTTAAATTTCGTTAAATATTTGTTTTATTTTTTCCGATTTTCTTCTATTTCAGATTCGATCTCGTCATACCACCGGATTTTGTTGTTTTTGTTGTTTGACGCTCTTCTTTTGATAGCCTAGCGCTTCCACTGCCGCAGAGTGTCTGCATGTATTTATATATTTGTACTTTTCTTCCATATTGCTGAATTCTTGGTCTTGGTTACTGTCGTTATAAGTTATATGGCCTGCGAATAATTATAACAAAAGTAATGAATGTGCTCTTCAAAAGTAGCACATTTAGTTATTAACCATATCCGTATTCGTTCATAATATTTAGTCCAATTTTTATTGGTCCATCCAATCTGGCACATCTTACCTAAAATGATTTGTCGCGCGGAACCATCGAAATTGGCGGAAGCGATGATTCGCAAGGCACCATCCGTCCAATAAAGTTTCCCGGCTTGATGATCGACAGTTAAACCGTTCGGGAATGACAAGTTTTTCTGGATTATAATCATGCGACCGCTGCCATCCATATTGGCCCTCTCGATTCGTTTTTTCTCGCCCCAATCCGACCAAAACATAAGACCACCTATAATATAGAGAAAAACAACCAGTAATCATCTTGAAATTCCGCTAAGACAAATTTACTTTGGGGATCGACGGTTATGTCCTTGGGTTTGTCCAAGTTCTCCCATATTAGCAATGACCGCATTTCACCGTTCGAATTGGCAATTTCAATTCTGCTGGTCGATTCATCTGTCCAGTATAGTTTGTTGGTGACCCAGTCCACTGCCAGCCCGGACGGGGTCGCTGGAATTCAACAATAATTGACCAATCACCGCAAACAAATTAATTTTGTTACCTAAATTAGTACGGACTATAACCTGATGGTGGCTGCCATTCCAAAACGCCCTATTGATGGTGGACGTGGCCACGTCACTGAAGTAAATAAAGTTGTTTTTCGAATCCCATGCTACTGCAGTTGCCGCTTTAACGCCCTCGATGGGTATAACCATTTGGTATTGATCTTTGTTCCAGTCTGTGAATCACAAAATTGTATTTTTTTACAAATAAATAATTCGCTCGTAGTTTATAATGATTAGTGTTAAATTCAAACTTACAGTTGCCCATATTTTGTATGCATATTTTAATAGATCTTACTAAGGCTAAGAACGATTTTAAAAGATTTATGAGATTCGGCACTGAAAACTACTAAATAAAAAAGTTTAAATGATAAAATTGCTTATCATTCAGTTATTATTTTAGAAAATACAGATATTAGAAACTCCAGGACGATGATAAAATGAATAACTGCTAAAAAGATAATATCGAAAGAGATAAAGGATTGGAAACAAGTGAGAAGCCGTTTGTTATTAGGTAGTTTCAGCTAATATAATTTCAAGTCGACGGATAAAGTTTTCTTTTACCATTGTGAATAACTTCCTGCCTTACTTCGAAACTAAAGCGCAGATAAGGAATCCGATTTTAGACATATTTTCAATCACATACGCATAATTTTCCGAAAGTATCAAAATGGTTAAATAGTTAGTTTTCTACGAATTTCGTGTCTTCAGATTGTGTTGGTGACGTCGTTGGTTATTCAAAAAAGGTCAGGATTGACAAAACTGTAATCTTCTAAACACCTTATAGAAGATATTTAAAATTTGAGCTTCCGGAATGGGGTCTGAAGTTAGAAATTCGTTGAAAACATGTGTCTTACAATTTGTATTTCAGAGTTTTCAATTTCCTAACCTGTCCAGAGAACCCTGAAAATTTGATCAGGGTACCTAGAGATGAAGATCTTTTTAAATCCATTTATGTTATGTATTACCGTTTTACGTATAACAGTTCGTTTGAAGTTGATAAGGAAAATGATATACAGAATCAACATGAAGAAAAAGAAATCGGTTTAACTTGACAAAATATCGGATTTAGGGATCAGTTTTGACTGGTTCTCGATGCAGCTATGTTAACGGTCCTAATTGATTAATTTCGGGTTAAAAGGGTTAAAATGTAGGAGAGAAGATATGAAGTTAGTCACATTAACTGACGATTCTTTCTATAATGAAACCAAATAGTTATAAAAAATCCAATACCGTCCAGATGCTTAATCCTTAGATCTTTCTTTCTAGCAAACAACAAAAACCTTTCCGGTTTCTGACAAGATTTCTTGTCACTCTTTAATTTCTGGCCGAGTTTGCAAACGCAGGTGTAGGATCTCTTATTCGGTAGACATATGTGCGCGCATCCGCCGTTGTCGCTGCCGCATCGATTCCTGAACGATGGCTGCCTTTGAGGGTGATAACTATGAATATCCATGGGAAAATGCAAGTGAGAATGCAGAGTTCTAAATCCCGCTCCAGTAATCTTATTGGCGCTGCAAATGGATTTCGTATGCCAGTCGGTCCAGAAAATGGCGTCCTCAAATATTGTTATAGCGAACGGATGAGGGAGTCCTTTCGTAATCACTTTCTTCCTTTTACTCCCGTCCAGCTCGGCAGTTTCTATGACGTTATGCTTCGCGTCCGCCCAATAAATTTGATTGCTTGTAAAGTCGATGGTCAATCCGTTCGGCCAAAACACCGACTCCGTTATCAGACTCTTTCTGTTAGAACCGTCCATTTCGGCCCTTTCAATTTTTGGATTTGGCCCCCAATCAGTCCAGAAGACCAACGCCTTTCCCGGATGCACTACTATGGCTCTAGGTTTATCCAGTTCGCTGGCTGCTATTATCGCTCGTTGGGTACCGTCCAAATTAGACACTTCCACCCTCTTGGTTCCCGAATCCGTCCAAAAAAGTAGATCGTGAATCCAGTCTAATGCTATGCCTCCGGGTGACTCAAGTCCCGAACTGACAACAGCTGAAAATAGTGCATAATGGGAGATGGGAACCAAACAATTTTAAATTGAATAAATTATGACTTTTGAAGGCTTTGAATATTTAAAAAATTTTGCCATAGAGAATCGATTATTTTAATTTCTTACAATGCGACCAAAAATATAGTGCATTTATTGCTTTGACGTTTTAAGTAACCGCAAACCTTGCAGGACCGTGATTAAACCATACCAACAGATGTTTATTCTGCATTAAGTAGGGCTTGCCTGAGATGGACCGTAACTAATATTTGTAGAAACTAGAAATGTGTATTTTAAACATAAATCGAGCGTTTTAAATTTGATTATAATTTGATGATGATTATTTTCGAATCGCCAAATACTCTTAATGTTTTGGATAATGCGTATAATCTTATCATTCAGCCAAAATTAGAAAAAATCCAAATGCTTCTTCAAATAAGGAAGAAATTGAAGAATTTCTGTACGAAAGTGGTTTATATTGTGAAGGGAGCTACACGAAAAAAAAAAAAACTTATGGAATTATTAAAAATAAAACATTTTAATGAAAACTACAAAATCGATTCGATAGCACAACAAAACGGATGTGAAGTCTTGAGATTACCCCCTAGCATTGTATATTTAAGTCTATTGAGATGATTTGGTTCGAGCTGAAAGCACATATAAGAAGAAATAACACTGCACCAAAATTGAGTGGTAGTACCATAAACGTTTCGCCAAGAGGTAGCTAAAATATTAGCACAAAGCTGGTCTAACTGTGAAAAACGAGTAATAAAAGAAGAAAATATTTTTGAGGAAGATTAGTGGCGGAGTTAATCATTGACCTAGGTGACGACAGTAGCGATAGTGACGATACTTTATTATTATTGTATTTAATATTTTGTATATTAATAAGGATACCATGTACAAATGTAATGAAATAGAACGTAATAATTTTCCTATGGCGATCCTGGAATGGTTACGGGTAAGAGTCTGCTAGGCAGTAGATAAACAGTAGGCAAAGTTGATCACGGGATGGGTTGTAAAAGCACTATATTTCTGGTCTAAGTATAATATTGAATTTTCTCAAAAAATAATAGTGTATAAGTTTTTTTTACAAAGGACTTTTAATGTCCTGCTAGTACCTCATATGAATTAGAAAATTTGAACCACCTATCCCAAAATGGAAGCAAGAGAACTATATAATTAAAATAATGTAATAAAAATAGATAATAAATAAAAACTCAAGAATAAAATATTGGAAAAAATAAACCAAGCGCATGAAAAGTTTAAAAACAAATAAAATATTCTTGTTGTGTGACACTTACTTTCAATTTGGGTACCGTTAATGAAAGCCCGCTTAATCCTGTCCATGGATACGTCCGACCAGAATATTAACCTTTTTTTATAATGATAATCTAGAGAAATGGCATTATGGAGACCTTTAAGAATTTGCGTATATTTCGTGTTGCTTAAGCTCATCTGTAAATCAAATACCTGGTCGCATCTGACTCTACACCAAGACTTTAGCTGTTACCTGTCTGATATCGATCCTGTTGGCGAACAAGAGTGTTGGAGGTGCTCCCACGGCTTTGCAGGTTCTGAGGTCCGGTCTTAAAATGTATCCCGTCATACAACCACACTTAAAACTTCCAATCGTGTTATTGCAGGTTTGAGAACAAACCGGATCCGTGGCATACAGACACTCATCGATATCGTCACAGCTAAGGTAAAATTGTTTAGTGCCAAATGAAAGATGGATACACACATTGAAAGACACCAGAAAGCGTACAAGGCAGAAACAATATTTTTGGAAATAAAAGCAATTTCATTTGTCACGACATTTTGAAAAGTCATTATACTCTAACAGTCACGATTTTGTAGTATTGCAAGTCGCATCATTGTCTACCTGCAGTACAGATTGAATTTATAGTTTTTTTTTAGTGTTCGCTGAAGACTTGATCCTGTGCGTGCCTTTTATATCGCAACAAGTCAAGATTGCCATTTTTCGTAACACAATCTAGAAATCATTACGATAACCACCCCACACCTGACACCAAGAACAGAACACATCCCATCGTTGAGTTTATATCACAGAGGAATTGAATTTACAGTTTTTTTGAAGACTGATGCTATTGATCTTGTAGCCACAATTATTTGCGTTCCCTTTAATTGGCATCCTGAACCTGTCACCGATAACATTTCCGCCACGTCCTTTGTTGATGGTAAAATAAAATATTTTCTCTGAATTTAAACAACAACAATCTCGTATACTTTCCAAATGGTTATTAATAATAATAAAGGATTTGTTTGTGAATTAGGCCTCTGGTCAAACAATAATTAAGCAAAACGTTATAACTACATTTCTTAAAACATTTCGAACTTCATTGAACGTTGAAATAAAAATATTGTTCTTACTTACTTTTATGTTAAGATATTGATATGTAAGATGTTGATCTATTTTTATATATAATATAGTTTTTTATTTACTTAGTCCAGACTATATATTATTAAAGATATGAGAGATATAATATCTTTGGTATTTACGAAATTAGTAGAGAAATCTCTTCCCCTTCACTAAATATTTCTAACAAACATTTAGGTAGTATTAAATATTAAATCCAAATCGAAAAACCTATCTATATTATTACAGCCAATTAATTTAATTAATCTGATGTCATGCAATATGCAATGCATGCTCATAGAGCAGGTCATTGATGAGTGAAAAATTTAATTTAAATTTTATTGCACCTGAGAAATGAACAAACATTTTTAATTTTTGCATTCTTCAGTAAATGTATTATTACAATTTCAATGCTCGTAAAGGAATCGACCTCATTTCGAACCTCCAGGGAGTTAAAATTCGTTTTTATCTACTGCACAAATAGGTTTTACTTTAAGTGTTTGCCTGTTTGGCTTTCTGATGTTTGAATGCAATGCAATGCAATAGGCCACTTACCTGTAGCCATCTTGAGCCAAACGGTATCCGTTCAAACATGAACAGCTTTTCTGACCATTGGCCGTTGTGATACATAGCTGTTTACATTTCGTATTTCTTTCGCAATCGCGCGTTTTCGAGCAATTCCTTTCGTCTTCTCCTTTGGGACAGTCAGGTATACCATCGCAACGGTGTTTCAGGCCGATACAAAAACTAGTTGAAGTATCGTTTCTACCTGGTCCGGTACAGGGGAATTTTGATTCGTCGCAAACTATTTCGCAATTTTGCTCGTCTTCACCTTTCGGACAGTCATCCAAACCGTCGCACACCCAAGTTTTCTGAAAATCGAATATCACTCGCAATCCTTGACGGAGGGATGTCTTACCAATATACAGTCTCCACCGGGGCACGTAAATTCATCGGAAGAACAAGTCTTATTCTTAGAGTAATCACAGTTCACTTCGTCCTCATTATCGTCACAGTCCTTTTGATTATCACATACGAACCTCCTGGGAATACACTTACCGCTTTTACACCTAAGAGGATGATATTTACAATGAATTTCTAGGCAAAATTGAAACAACACATAATGTGGAATATTACGAATTATTGTCTTGAATTGATAAAGGACTATTGGCCATCACATACGTTAAATACAAAATGTCCCTCCGGCAACCAGAAAAAATGTAAAATTTGGCTAATATACTAAGGCTAATGTTTTATGCTTGTTTTAAATTAAAAATCCTAATAGTATGCTATGCAGACTTTAGTTAACACAATGTTTAGGAAGATCTTTGAATACTTTCAAGGAGTGACGTCAAAATGCTAAATTCTACACCAACATTTTTGAGTTATTTAATATTTTCTGTCAGAAATGACATTTGGTCAGGAGTGCCTGCAAGTCTTTTCCAATTTTAAACGCTTTTCTTGTAAAAAAACGGAGGATAATTTCAAATACAAGTTGGCGAAATTAAAATTAACAAAATTAAATGCATGTTTCCAACTATCCATATTTCGAAAAATATAAAAATTCGGAATATACAACTTCCTACAAAGTTACCTTAACTTTTTATTTTAAATAAGATAAGATTATAAAAAAAACTGGTTATTTTAAACCGTATTTTAAAAGAGTTATCAGTGAATTTCTTAGTGGGCTCATCTATGTTCCTCTTTTTTAATCTGAATTCGTAATAAAATATTTAATAAATAAAATGTGTTTCTTAAAAACAAAACAGAAATTAAGTGAATAAAAACGTTCTGAGTCTAATATAAACATTAACATACTTAGGGGCTGAAATTCCGACAAATTCAACAAATCAAACAAACACAAACAAAATACAAGAAATATGCTTTACCAGTCGTCGTTTACCAAAGAAAAAGAGGTACTTACTTAAACTCATCTGACACGCATTCACCGATGACCTTCGGACAATCATCTTCATCACTCCAATCATCACAATCGTCGTCACCGTCACATTTGAACTCGAATTTTATGCATTTGTGATTGTTGCACTGGAACTCGTTGTCGTTACAATGTGGCGGAACAATATCTGAAAATGGAAAATTAATAAAATTATGTGTTAACGTTTTTCCACTGATTTTTTTAAAGTTAAATGCTGAAAATTAGAAACTTTTTTCTTTGATTATTGGGGGCTTTTATTTAATAAAGAACTATCACATACCACAATCTCTTTCATCAGATCCGTCTGTACAGTCGATGTGTCTGTCACATTTCCAGCTCAATGAGATGCAAGTTGTGTCTCCACATTCAAACTCATCAGGGGTACATCTAAAATGCCGATTATATGTAGTCCATCGCTCTATTAAAATTTGGAATTTATCATTCGGTAGGTCCGTCTCTCCGTTCCTCCGTGGTTGTAAATTTAAAAATTCTTAAGATCTTAAGAAAATGACAAAGTACTTTTAAATTAGTAATAACTTAAACGAATTCACATCTTTTTAAAATATATTTTTTTAGCATGATTTGAAATAATGACCTACCTGCTAAAAAGGCAACAAAATTGCCGACGTAATGCTTGAAAGAAACTTCAAATATCCAGATTATCGTTTATTTATTGTCCATGGCAAATATTTATCAAGAAAAGTTTTAAATGACAGTTCATTTTTAATGGAATCATTTCTACTAACTTTATTTAAAACAGTAGATAGTTGAAAGGATTAAATATTAAAAATTATGTTGTATTATCTATTTTCTGTATGTTAAATTTGTATTTTATGGTTTGTATAGTATGGTTATATTGTTCATATTTTTATATTAATTTTTTCTAGCAATTACAATAAAACATTATTCTTGAGTGACAAAATAGTGAACTTCGCTTTATTATAATTAAGTGAAATTAGTTTAATTATTATTATTATCATAATTTTGTTATTTAAAACTCAAAAATATATTCTTACTAATTACTAAGATACTATTTGAACTTTTCTTCTTAAAATCACCTGTAAAACAACTTTGCTACGACTGTTACGTTATCAATTACCGTTTTATTTTTTAACAAGTGCAAAATAGCAAAAATGGACTAAAACTTTTATCTGAAATATGCACATAGTGGCCGTTCAACAGCTGTTTTTAAAGATTTAAAAATTATTAAATTTATAAATTTAAAATAAGCTCTGAATTTATGAGAATAAAAACATACCCGATTTTGGTGCAGTTCATTTCATCCGAAAAGTCTCTACAATCGTTGTCATTATCACAAATCCAGCTTTTGGGAATGCAGAGACCATTGTCGCATTGAAACTGATCCTTTGAGCAATTTGATGCAAACCCTAAAAATATATAGTGTGGGTCGAACGACATATTAAAAGTTTCGAAGATCTAAGAAGAAAGAACATTACATAAACTATATATACAAAACATTTTCAGAAATGCATAATGCTGTTAGATCTATCAATCAACTTTATTTTTATAGAGGTTTCAAAGAAATATTATTTTTTCCTAAAACGGCAGATGATAAAGTAGTAACACAAGTCATATAAAATTTGATGTAGCCTCAAACTTTGTACTTTTTTTATTTTAAGAAACCCGCGAATGAAAATAAGCAAATTATTTAATTTAATTCATTATGGGTTTATAAATATTAAAGTAAATACTAAACTTGGCCAACTTGTTAAGTTTTGATTAGCTGAGTACGTTTTGTGGCCTCCGGTTCCCAATATTTATAATTTTGGAATGCTTTTTACAGTCTCACTTAAGAAAATATAGATCGTTTTGAAAATCACCTGAATAAATCGTTCATTCTTTTAATATATTTAACACTTCTGCTAAATTATTTAGATTTAACCCCAAAGCCTACTACCTAGTAATTAAAAAATGAAATATATTAGAATTGAAAATGAAACATTTAAAATTATTTATAAAAATAGAGTGTATGCAACTATATATTTACGAAAAGGCTTCAAGCGAAAATAAAAAAATATTATGTTAAAATGAGATGAAATTCTATGATTCATATTTTAATTGTCACCAAAATTCTTTTGCGTACCACAACGAGTTTCGTCCGAGAAATCGCCGCAATCGTCATCGCCGTCACAAAGCCACTTCCTCGAAATGCAACGTTTGGTCCTCGGGCAAAGGATAAAATCAATTGTTGTGTTACATTTGACAATATGATTCTCGCAAGCCAATTCATCTTCGTTATCGTCACAATCCATGTGGCCGTCGCATCTGGAGAAATAAAAATCGGACACAGAGTTAACTGGCGTTGCAAATAACAAAAGAGATTATTTACCTGTTCTCGTATCTTATACAGGTGCAGGTCTTATAACACTGGAAAAAGTTCTTCTCGCATCGTTCTTTACATTGTTTCTCTGAACGCTCATCAGATTTTCCGGGTGGAATGAGGTCGAACGGAAAAACATACGGCCGGCGAGGATCGGATTTTCCTATAAAAAATGCGGAATAATTTATTGACACATTATTATTGAAATTCACAACTAATATACCTGGGAGTTGTTGAATGATCAGAATTCAAAAATGCTACCAGCAATGTTGCCAGATTTACCACTTTTGCGTTACACGACATAATTTTGTTATTTTAAATGAAATGTCCTATTTATTTTTGTTGCAATGACTTGCGCATGTCGAATTTAGTAAAGTCTCATTATTTCAAAATTTTATTTAGGTAAATTACTGAAACACGGCAACACCGCTTTTCCACTAATCCAGCAAAGTTGTCCGAATTTTGGAGGTTTTTCAACATAGGAAATTTTAGAAGTGAAACGTTAGCAGAATTATAAATATTTTTTTTAATTCTGCATGTTCAAAAACCCTCAGGTATTGAATGTTATCGTTCCAGCTTTTTCAGGACATATTTAGTTTATATTGGAGTTCCGGTATTTTTTACCTACCCTGTAGACATACTTGGTTTTTAAGTCTAATCTTCTAGTGAAAATGTCAAGGTGCACAATTTAGTACAGAACTTCTAGAAATTAGAGCCAAAAATAGCATAAACTCTTATGTTCTGCGATGGTTCGTTAAATCCGCTTAGAAGTGAAGAAAAATTTATTATTTATTTTCGAAATCAACCAAAGATTACATTTTAGTTAAACCCCAATTTTCCAATAAATACATCACCCAGACATGTGTGACGAAGTCAGAATGAAATTTGTATTTTTACTTTGAGCGAAATTTGGTTTTTTAGTACTAAAGTAGAGTCAGGAGAAATAAATAACAAAGGACACGAAATCATTAACGAACTCGCTTGGCACTAAATAAATACACAAAAGATTAGCCAGTTGTAAACATAGAAAGAATTTATTCATTGAACTTGATTTTCCAGTAATTGAAAGCGTAGTCAATACAACAGAAATTCTCTGAAATCCAGCCGGAGTTATTTAGCGAATTCGGAATATCGGAGCTTTTATGCAATGACAAAGGTCAGAATTTCGACGTATTTGAAATGTTTTGCAGATAAAGCGATAAAACGAGTGGTGGGTGAATTGAAAATTGTTGAGTTGAAAATTTACAACTCGTTGATTCCATGGCAGGTGCATTTAATTTAATAGAGTGGAATCAAATGTGAAATTATTTGTTTGTACCTATAAATTTGTTTGTAATTTAACAACGCAAATCGGAAACGATTTACATGTAATTAACAACGATAATTTAGTCAAACTCTCTAGCTTTTTCCTAAAGGTGTGCCAATTAGTACCAAGAATTTAAAAACCACCTTTTAGAAAGAAACTTCTTTTATTTTAGAACAAAACATTAACTATTATCGTTTGGAGATCATAAACTGCAAAGTAGATTTTTTATTTAAGTAGCGATGTGAGAGTTTATGTGAAAAACCCCACAAGCCAACACCAAATTCAATGAAAATAAGACGTTATACTGTTTTGTAAATTGCACATAAATGCAATTGCATTTTACTGGGTCATTAATAAAATATTATTGTATTGCCACGGTATTGAAGTTGAAGAAAACAAAACGGAAGGAATAATAGTATATTATGGAGCAAGTTTCATATTTGTACGACTATTAGTTTGTGCTAAACACTAAAACTGAAACTGAAAGACTGAATGACGTGTGACCTGACCGTCAGATAGGACAAACGTCAAAATTCCATTGCTAGTTAAGATATACCGAAAAATTACAATCAAGTACCGTAAATTCCTTGTATTGGCACGGTATAGTGTTTAACGAGGCTGGTGTCTTGAAGTGACATATGCCTGATCGGTGCATATTTCGTTAATTTAGAGTAAAATGTAGAAAAAATATGTTGCAGCTCAATGTATAGCGAGTATTTATTCTTGTTCGGTTGTGATTTAAACCTTTTTCGTATTTATTGATTTTTATTTATTTATTTATCCAAAAACAAAAGAGTGTTACAAACTAGTATCGGAACCTTAGATTACAATCAAAATAAAACAATTGTATAATAAGCTTGGTATTTTATGTAAGTGTTTTTAAGTTTAAGTAGAAAGTGTAGTCACTGCAAATATACTTTTAATTTTTGACAATATTGCTCTCTTGTTTTTGCTTCACCAATCACTTTTGGTGTAGAGTTATTTGTCTGAATGCTGGTGAAATTATTGGTGATCTTTTTACTTTAAGAGTTTTTGAAAAATTATTTTTAAAGTCACTTTCACTACGTTTATTTTGACTATGCATTTGTTTCACTAAGTTACTGTTTAACAATTTATTCTTTATGAAACATATATATTATGCTTGTTTAACAGTTACAATTTTTTTATGTTTTTGTTGTTTTGGACACTATTTCTATTGAAGTGAGATGGTTTATCTTAAATATGGTTTTTACTGCTATGTTTTGAGTTCTCTGTAATTTATCTTGCAGATAAGTGGGAAGACTTCCTCAACATGGAATTAAGTACCTTATATGAGATGAACTGTCGGTACACCGTTTTGTTGCACCATAGATAAGAGCAATTTTTTTATGATTTGGTTCATACGTGTGTCTCCCTCAAGTTTATTTGTTAAGATTAGCCGTAAGTGTTTAAAATTTTGTACTTCTTTCAGTTTAACATTGTTCAGGAACAAATTAATATCACAGTTTTGTTTGACGATCATATATCATATATCGTGTAGTGTTTGCGGTCTTTGGCGTCTTCGTGCAACACCTCTGAAGCCCATTTTTTGTAATTTATGAATCATTATATCAATGTTCACTGTTGCGAATGCTTTTCGCAAATCGATAAATATTGTTAAGACATATTTATTTTTGTTAAGTTCTCCTGATATGTGCTCTAGCAGGCCTGCTGAGGCTCCAAAAGGTACTGCTGTTTTTGTGGAAATCATATTGATGTGGGTCAAACCTATAAATTTTACTATCTTTTTTTAAATTATTTTTTCTGTTATTTTTGAAAATGTATTTAGGACAGAAACTGGTTTATAATTCCTACTGGTTTATAATTCCTAAGGCCCTTTGGCGAGTTTTTTTTGTATACTGGTGTTATTTTTACTGTATTTAGTTCTTCAGGAAACATGCCAGTTTCTAGGATAGGGTGTCCTGAAGTTCTATTAAGTCTGTCGACTCAAGGTAAATTGACTCCTCTCCTTCTTCTTTTCTTAACCGTTGATTTATAGTAAAATTAATTTTTGGTATTGTTATTATTGTTAATTGATTTAGAATTTTTTTTGTTCTCTTTTTAGGAAAATTATTTTCTGCTTCATGTTTCATGAACTTTCTTTGTAAATAAAATATGTCTTGCTTTCTTTAATTTAGTTCTTCCCTTACTAACAGTCTCCTATCGGTTTTGTCGCATTACTGCATTTTCTATCTAAATAATTCGTTATTTTTAATCGAATGAGTGATGCGGTAAACGAGTAAAGGGCGAAGATCATCAAACAGCGCGTTTTTGAGTTAAACGCACAAAAATTAAATTTTGGCAAAAAAAATGAAAAGTACGTACCGGTTTTCGGGAGTGAAACTAATTTAACCATAATTGGACTAAGATCTCATTCTGGGGCCACGGCTCCCTACCATAGCGGCACGGGTAAGTCCCTTACAATTTTATAATAACAGTATCACTCTTATATAATGATTTCGTTTTAATAACTGCCACTCTACAAAAGTAAGTCACTCAAAAAATAAATAAATAAATTGATATACAGTCCACTAGGCAATCCAAACAATGCGCTCTCGAGGTGCACTAAACAATTGTTAACCTAGCTTTATCTCATGAATACCGCATCTTTTATTATATGTATTGTGAGCTTTACCAGTAACCTAATTACTTTTCACTGTTTTGTACTTTAATAAATAATAACATAAAAAAATACATATCATAAAGAAAATTGGGTTCAAAATTGAATTATTGAGTTACGGGATAGATATATCAAGCCAAAAAAATGATCTATGTCGATCTATTGTGACAAGCGAGACGAATGGGAGTATTGAGTGCAACTCTGCGTTCCGGAACTCGGGCGTACGCAACACCGCGCTAGCTCGTCAGTCAGTTGAAAAGAGAAGCCGGGTCGCACAAATATAAATAATCGACGTAATGTATATAAGGTTGTAAGTAAATAATAAATTTTTAATTATATTTTTATTATTACGACCGACGACGAATTAAATATTTATTTTCCGATCTTGGATAAAATTTTTAATTATTATAAATATTTCCTGTAGCTCTGCCACTGGAATTGTAGTGAGTGGCTCGTTTGTGGTCGATTTCAACTGGTATTTTTTTCCACCAAAGAGAAAATATCAGGTAGGATAAATTAAATAATTGTTAGTAAAAGGCAACAATTTTACGCACTAAAACAATGCGTTCTTACCAGAATATTTTTTTCTAGCCTCGCCTTTGGAGTTGTCGATTTTCTGCCTCTGTAGATCGATAAAAAACGGAAGTTGTTCTCCTGGATAAATCGGCCATGGTGGATATACTATCGGAATCGGTAAAATTGGTACGTGCGATTGGAAATAGGGTCTCAGAGTCGTCTTCACGCCGAAACGTTTGTGGCCAGTGGCCAGTACCGTTTTCGCTCCTGCTGGACGAAGCGATCCAGATCCGAACATTTGACGTGCCGCTCCTGGATGAACTGCAGACGTCGAGTTTGCCTGGTATTCTGGCGAACATTTCACTAGAAATTACATCCATATAAATGCAAAATTTTATTTTGGTCTTAGAATTGTAGTGGTATCGAACAGTGCATATAAATATTTATGATAAAAGAGTTGCCACTTAATTAAAGAAACAATTTTTTAGAGAAAAACTAATTGCAATTAGTACAATTAAATAAATATAATTAATATTAGTAAAGTAATATTATTATATTATAGTGTAAAAGTTAGTTAATCTTTACTATTTTCTTTCCAATAAATTAAAAGTGGGACATATTTGTCACTTTTTCAAAGAAATTTCCACATGCTGTTGCGTCGGGTATTGACTCTTGTCTGCTTCACGGGATGTTTGATAATTTTCCTACACTCTCCAATTTTTGCATAATAGAAGAGAGCGCTAGATCCAGGTATTTTGGTGTTATTGAGTAAAATCTGGTGCCCTGTTTTATGATGATGTTCAGAAACTGCTGATATTGCGTTTTTGGTCGAAGTCTCACAGATCTATGGTGTTCTGTTAATCTGGTTCATATTTTTCGACATGTTTCTCTGATGTATTCTTTGCCATGGATGCACGATATACTGTAAACACTACAGGAATGTTATCTTTATCCGATCGTAGATATTGGGAGATTTGTTGATAAGTAGAGAAGCTTGTTTTGATATTATATTATTTCAGAATTTTTGATATTTCTTCGGTGATAATTTGAACTACAGCTACTAATGTAGGGTCATTTACCAAGCTGTTTTATTTAAGTGGTGCTGGTGTAGTGTATTTTTTGATCGAAAGTATGAGTCCTGATAACGGCAATCGTTCGAGAAAAGAACTCAAATGAGATGTCTTAATTCCTCGTTCAGAGATGCGGAAGGAATTAATCACGGAATATTTTTATTTTTTTTAAGTTTACGTAATTTAGAAAGGATTGCGGAGATTTGTCGCCGTGTTTCCAGATAACGAAAACATAATCTATATATCTTTTCCACAGTTTAGGTTCTTCAAAATGCTCAGTAAGAATTTTCGCGACGACAACCGATTAACGTGTACGTTACGTGTAAATTATATTCCAGATTAATAGTTTTTGATTAAATTTAGAAGGGCAGCAGGCAGGTTTTCAAATTATGAGATCTCTGAAACGATGCCTAATATTTCGGAAATAAAAATATCATACAAACATATTTTTTAATTCTTGAATTAGTGGGCTACAATTAAGCACAACAATGGTATTTTTTCCCGTCAACGGTTTCAAAATATAGGCTAGACATGGTGTTAGAGCTAACAATAGGTCCAAACGGTATAGTTGTTTTGTGAATTTTTTAAAGACCGGAGAGCAGAAGAATTTTGGGCGGGAGTCTTGAGAACTAACCATCTCTTTTACGGATCCGGAAAGAGATGATCGCTGAAAAGTCAGCAGCATGTTTAATGAAACGTCAGCAAGGCAAAATTATTTTCCAAATTCGTTCTCTCGTATGGTACACTAATACAGGAAATTTTTTTTGTATTCGCTTGAGTATCTACCGCAAAGGTGCTAGAGTTGGCTAACTAATGTCGTTTGTAAAATATATATTTTTTACTCTATAAAAACTAGGAGCAACACATTACACGATATTATGCAGACCTCCATAAATACAGCAGTGGGGAAGGAATGCCCTCTCCTTTGGTATGGGCTATATTGATTGACGACTTACTGCAAAAACGGTCGGCAGGGGCTTTTACTACCTAGGATAGTAATTGTTAACCCGAAGAAAATGATATGTTTCATTCACTATCTGGCGAATTCTGACAGGACTGAAACCGCCGGTAGTATATACAGTAAAGCTACCATTTTGCAAGGAAGCAAAGTATTTAGGAGTCACCAAAAGCTTACTTGTCAACGACGGCATGCCCAAAAAATCACAATTAGGGCATCAATTGTACTAGGAAGGTGCAGACGAATGTGTGAAATGAACTGGTGCCTAATGCCAAAAATGACATTTAGTAAGTAAAACCAGCACAGTAATAAAACCCATAATAACGTATGGAGCCGTTGTTTGGTGGACAACAACCATACAGGTTGAGGCGATAAGACTGCTATGAGCACAAAGCCCACTGTAGCGCTGTAGGTGCTACTGAATATCCCACTAATACAGATCTAGATACAAGGCCAGTCACTAATAATTGGTGGATATATCAAGAAAATGACATTCTTACAGGGAGATAAGGGCACATCCATTCCTAGGGTTGCTTATGTATAACACAACATCCAATCATTGCTGAGCCAGGAGAAGCAGGACAAAAATTAAATTTTCTTTCCAATGTATAAGTGTTCCGCAGCCCTAGAACATTGTGCAAAGTAAATAAAGAAGACAAAGAAGCGGCAATGAAATATATGCAATCCAGAAAAATAACATCCAAGTTAGTTCTGGATTGTTAAACGAGACAAGTCAGAATAAAGTGACAAGTGACAAATTACATCCGTGACAAGAATGTCACGAATGTAATTTAAAATTTTCCAGATAACGATGAGAGGTTTATTGTAGTCAATCTACGTAATTTTGGTTATTTTTGATAAGAATCATAGATTTGTTACCTATAAATAAATGACGTTTCAAACTTAAGTATTAAATTCCAGAAAAAACAGTTACGATGGAAAAGAACTGTGGAAAAAATGTCAATTGAATTGTTTTTTTTTTGCATGAACGAATAACCTGAGATAACTGCGTTTGTCCGGATCCAAACCATCTTCATGAATGGAGCCGTTCATTCAAGGCAGAGCATAACTTGGAAAATCGATACTAGGGCGCAAGGTTACAACGTCAGCACAGCGCGTGCTATCGCTAAGCGTTATTGGGTTATTTCTGTTTTAGTACGTTGTCTATGAAATCTCGTAAACTAATTAAGTTGAAATTAGTTCATTCATATTCATTTATTAGAATACGGACAACTGAATTTATGAATGCAATGAATTGAATTCATAAAAAGAAACTCGCATCTGCTTGAGAAGCATTATAAAAATATTTTCCTGCCCCCTACTCTAAAATGTAGAAACTACCTCTTTAAGACGTTAGGTTCATTTACCAGGGTCACGAGCCAATTCAGATATTTAGTACATTATGTTTCAAATTGACTAATACTATTTACAAATCTTCCGGATTCCTCCTGCATCGGGTGTTGATGAATCTAACTTTAGAGCTTATTTGAAAGTATTTCATTTTGTTCTGTTGCTGTTCAGTTTTAGTTAAGCTCTGAAGAAGCCAAAAGGATGATCCAGAACATTTCTAAATAGTATTAGTCAAACTTGTTACATAATGTACTATTATATATATCTAAACCTGTGAATGTAAGTTTATTAATAACACCTAAACCACAACTTAAAGAATGATTTGGGCAAGCGTTTTGCTAACCCATAATCTAATTAGTACCGACAAGGGCAAGAAAATGGTGTGGTCAATATCAAGGTTTGCTTATGGTTTTTATTTTTTAAATTATATACTATAACACAGAAAAATGTCTTTCTCGTGACACAAGATTAATATAAAATTTACACCTATTGCCTGTACTATATTTATAAAAACAATATTTATAAAAATTTCCTAACTATCTTGTTTGTTTAATAAAAAGATGTTTTATGGGTTTTATGATCTTGCAGGCAATAATACCCAGACTTCAGTTTGCCAACGTATCGAAATATATATATTATATAATATACTATATTATATGTAATAATTATTGCAATTATGTAATAATTATGGTAATTATGTAATAATTATTGCCTGGCAAGATCTTGCAAACCATAAAAATACCTTTTGATTAAACAAAAAGGATAGCTAGGAATTATTAAAAAGTTTAATTAATACTGTCGATAAATCCGTAAATGTTGTGAGCTAATTAGCAGGAATACGAAACAATTGTTAATTATAATTTTTATATTATAATATAATATGTTAGAGTATATATAATAATCTTATATACAATATATTATTGCCTCACAGGATCCTGCGACCCATAAAAATATATGTCCATTAATTAAACTCCTTATAATATAAATAGTAATATAACATAATATAAATAATAAATTTAATACACAAACAGTTCAATGTACGATATTTCTAGAAACCTTAGGAGGCCCTGCCAAATTTGTTATTAATAATTGTTTCGTATTCCTCTTAAATAGCCCAAAACAGTTTTCTCGAAGATATTAATTACCCTGGTCAGTAAATATTTAATTTTTATACAAAGAGAGTTCAATATAAAAAAAGTTCTATTCAAATTAGTTCCGCCACTGATAGTTTCGTTAGTTTTATATAGATATTACGTATTTCGCAACAACCGATTCGCACGCCATATTCGAGAAGTAATTGGGCATAAACACAACCCACACACTAGGGTGGTATCGCATATTTATCAGCTTGATTCTCAAAAATGCAGCCTCAAGACAAACATTCGATAAAATTGCTCGCAACCACTAATAAATAAACGAGATCTTACTTACCGTAGGCGAAGAAAAGAATAAAGATAGCCAAAATCCACAAAACTCCGCCTCGAAAGTCTGTTACAACTTTGAGCATTTTCCAATAAAATGTGTAAAAGGGTGCATGGAAACACCCTCACACCTTACGCTCTCCTCTTGTACGTGAACATTTTAATCAACCAGTCGCCAAAGTACATTAAGTTCTGTGGGTGGGACCCGGATTTTAAATTTGCCTTTACAGCAATTTCTGGACCACACGTTCAATCATTTAATGTCGTAATGATGCACGAATCGCCACAAACATATTAAAAATGATCAGCACTTTAAATATCACCGTGAACTTCATGGAAAATAGTCGAGTCGCATCGATTTCTCTGCCTTGCCAAAATTAGTGGAGGATTTGAGAGCGGCGCAGATATATATATGGAGGATATCGGTCCTGTTGCGGATTCTGCGCCGAGTCTCATCCCACGCAATTTGAGAGAACGACTACGGTCTATAATATTGTGGAAAAATAAAAGGGCTAATTTTGATTACTAATTTTGTCCTTGGAGGTAAACAGAAGACGAAGCGGTCTGCTATGAGCATTCAGACCTTCACCTTTGTCATCGTGATTTTCACGGGGACCAATATCCGTCGCAAAATTCAAAAAATAATAAAGTCTGTAAAGCGCATTCTAACAACAGAATGCAACAGAACTATTAGATGCAGCTGTTTCATTAAAAAATTTCTCTGTTGCTAAATATGCAAAAAAATAAATTATTGAAATATTTTATTTTATAGTATATTGAAAGAAGTGTGATAAACTACACTTTAGTGACGAGTATGTTTTGTCACTAGCGAAGCGAGTGTTCAATAAGCGAATGGCTGAAGTTCATCGCCGTGGGTAAAATCTACCGTAATCATCCGATCGCTCCTAAACCAATGAGTAAAGTATCGGAAATAGTGGTGGCGGGTGGTTACTAAGCGAGTGACTGAAAAAGTTTATATGCGTGATATATGCTTTACTTTGCCTACGACGATTAGTTTTTAGATACATTTTTGGAAAAGAGCAAGAATTTGAGTGGCGTGTGACGTAACCTTGAGAACTCTTGACACTTTTCGTATACCTGGTCAGTGCATAATTGAGTATTTTAGAGTAAAGTGTTGAAATGGGACACGAGGCATTTTTTTTGTTCAGGTAATTGTTAATCGGCTTTCCTTGACTTTTTAATTATTTGATGTTAAAAAAATTAGCTTCGATTCATAGGGCGACATAGAAGGAGATAACTAAAAATTGTCAATGATAAGGGTGTTTTTTTAGGTATTTTTAAGCAGTGTCAAGCAGAAAATGTCACTCAGTTTTGGTTTTAATTATTATTTTTAAAATTGCATTTGACCGCGACTGAATCTTTTTCGGAGATTTCCCACAGCTTGAATTTTGACGGTTGTCATGTCGGTGAATGTATTCGTGTTGTTTTTGCAAAAATGTTCCCGAAAAGTAATGGTCGTAGAAAAAGTATAGTGAGCAACACGTTTGGTAAACTTTTTAAACTCGTGACTCAGATGCATAATATACTATTAAGTCGTAACGCGGAGAAAAAAAAATTCCATTAACTTATTTCGAACTAATAAAGTGCCTTCGAAAAATGACCTTTTTTTCATCTCAATGTGTAAAAATTTGAAATTTTTGAATTTTTCAAATTTAAAATAATCAATTAGTATATCCTATTCTATCTGCCTTTTTAGAGTCTCTTCCTCTCCTTTTTTCAGTTCTGATGTTCACATCACTATATATTTTGCAAAAGGTGATAAAACTAACCAAAAACTAATATACAGAAAAATATCATAGTTTTAAACTACATCTATGTTTATTTATTTTTAGGGTGCAACATGTTGATAAACATCTCCGCTCGTACCTAAACAAACTCGTGGCGAAAACTTGTTGCATAGTGTACTATTTTCTACTCTGCTCTAAAATACCCAATGAAGCACTGATCACGCGTGCGGAAAGTGTCCCTTTAAATCAGTTTCGTAATGGTCGCGGGCCACTTTTCACTTCACTTCTGATGGCCACGTTACACGAGCTGGTATGCAAAAATGTACCCAAAAACTAGTAGTCGTAGGAAAAGTATAGAATGCAAACGTTTTCAGATACTCGTGCCAAATCAAACTCGTGACTAAAGTGTTGTTTAATTTGGCAATAAACCAGTGCCTACGTAATTTGATTGATTGCATTATATTCTTACGCAGGTCGAATTGAAGACGTAATTTATAGGAAAGCATACAATATTAAAGAATGACAAAAATTTCGCTCAGTGTGGTATAGTCCCTGCTTTAGAACAGCTATCTTTGATCTATATTTATGTATTTATTTATTTGCGTACACTGCTCAACAGGATTAAACCCAATTATATAATCAGAATTACAAAATTATTTACAAAGTATAAACACCACCACGCAAATACACATATATACAATATCACAAATATCTATTTAAGAACATTCGAAATTCCTATTAAAGGTTTTGATGAAAAATTTATAGGATACAGCAGATTTGAGCTTTTAAAAAAATTTGTTTAAAATCCCTTGTACAATTACATTAATTACGATTTGGGAAAAATAGAGATCATAATCTATCAGCTTATTATTACCATATTTCAGTCAGTATTTGAGCAACCAAAGGAATTTCAAAGAAAATTACTGAACCGCGACTAGTCTCATTACGGAATTATAAAATATTGTTAAATAACAGATCTCAAAAATTATTTATAGAACAACGCCGTGTTTAGGTTGTGTTTTACCAAAGCATTTTTCTGATTTATAGAATGTAAAATCAATTTTGTGATGGAAAATTCTTTAAGTAAATCATAGAAATCGCTATTTTTAAATTCTGATCAAAATATCAAAATTAATTTTAAAAAACAACTTATGAGTTGGGAGTGACAAACTTAGCGGAACTTGAAGATAATTTAGAAAAGCAGGAATATATTTTCTATAGTCCTTATTCTTACTTAGACTGCGATAAAGGAATTCATAGGTCAAAAACGAATTCAACAAATCCATATATGTGCTTAGTCGACTAGCCTAGCCCAGCAGTAGTAGTGACAAAAAAAAAGGTGACTTTCGTATAGATTAGAATAAATTCACAAGCTCAAAGATGCTTCGAATGATATAGAAGATCAAATTAATTGTTTAACAAGGAAATCATCACCATCTATTTCACAAGTTTTGATCTCACTCAAAGAAGCTTCTTATGCCGATAATATAAAAAATATTGATATCTAAAATGCGCATGCGCGGTCATTCGAAATCTCGTTTCCAACCAATAAGACCTAGCGGTGTTCAACAACCAACGTGGCCGTTGACAGGTCGCCAATTCAACAGGTTTCAAAATATCCCCAAATCTAGTTAAATGTTAGTCGGTAAAAAGTGATCATACGTTTACAGTACTGTAACTTTTCAAATGCTAGAAAATAACTTAATCTTTGAACTAAGGTACAACATCGGTTTGATTTGGATGACATTTTGATATCCTCTTAGACCACCGAGAATGGACTAATTTTCAAATGTTTAAAAACATTATATTTAAATCAGCATCGATAATTTGGGCAAACCATATAAAACGCGGTGGCTAATTTTCCTAACCTCAAAATCCGAAATTGCGAAAATCATACTTTGATTTTTGTTTCTAACAAAATTTATCTACATTTTCTACAAAATTTATCTTGAAAAATTAGCTGTAGTTCAATCCGAATATTTTACGTTTAGTTAACCATAACTCATTTTAAGGTTTACATAGCACGGAGGTGATTAAAAATTTAAAGCTACGATTTTGAAGTGAAGTAAAAGCGTACAACTAGAAGATTCTGATTTAAATTTATCTTATAAAATTAAAACGAATAGAGAGCTCTGAAGAGCACAAAAGTAAAACCAATACAGAATTCTAAACTAAATCAAATACAGAGGAACCAGAAGAAGCATAGGACGATTCAGTGTCAAGATGGTCGAATGTAACGATTATTAATTAGAACACATAGTTACATAATGATTCTGTTGGTACTCTTCAGTATATAGGTGATATTACTGGAGGGCAGACGTTTCATTTCACTCAAGTCTAACACGTGGTTAATTATTTATAGCTTCAATTCTCGGCCATGTCGTGTTCGTTAATTGTTGTACATTGGAGCCGTATAGAGGTGCGTTTTAGCACCCAACCAGCACAGAACAAAAAGGGTCACTTTCAGTCGGTCCTTTGTTGTGGTCCGATCAAAGCATTTTCGATAACCTTCTGGGAAATTTCAATGTCAGTTTGATTAAGTGCTCCTGCGAGGGCTAATTCCCTTTCCACTCGCACCTTTGATGTCACTTTGCACATGGACGACCGTGAAATGAATGTTGCCGGCGTGCAATACGACTTTTATTAAATAAAGCAACGTAGCAAGTGCATATTTACGGGACCATTTTGTTCTGCGACACTCACGAGGCTAATTAAATTTATTAAGCAGTTGAAATGAATTTTTTATTTAAAATAAGACAGTACATTTCGTTAGCTCTTCAAATTTCAATAATAATGCGGCAAAGCAGCCCAGTGAAAAAAATTATTTCCGCGAGCACTAGACACAAATGTTAATAATTAAAAATATATTAAATGTAAATATCAGAGATATTGGACTTAGTTGCATTCCATAAAGTTGTTTTTCTACTCCCGTCTGTAAAATACCTAATTACCCACCGATCTAGCGTGCGGGAAGCGTCACTTTGCCACGTTAGTTTCGTTGCCCATGAATCCGAGTCACTTCGGACATTTCCGGGATTTTACTGTACGAATTTGGGAGCAATCGGATGTTTTCGGAGATATTTCCCACGCTTTGAATTTTGACGATTGTCAATTCTGACGGTCATGTCAGTGAATGTATTCTTGTTGTTTTGCGAAAATCTACGCAAAAACTAACGGTCGTAGAAAAAGTATAGTATGCGACACGTTCGGTAAACTTTTTAACTCACTCGTTTATTAAAAACTCGCTCCGCTCGTGTCAAATAAACTCGTCAGTTAAATGCCGTTTACCGCACTTGTTGCATAATATACTATTGAAAAAAACGAAATAACTCGTTTTTCATGCCAGTTATTTTAAACTATTTTTTACGTAGATTGCATCGAAAAAAAAACTGGCAAGCAACTTGGTAAATGATGAGTTCTTAGCTTATGTTAGTTAAGAAAATCATATTAATAAATGTTAATACAAATTTTTCTTTGGCACCAGTATTATTTCTAGTTTTATTTTATATTGCGGTAAAGAGTCCTGAAGAAGGTAATAATATTTCTGAAAGTTTCGCCAAATAAGACTTTGATTTTGCAAAAACCCCGCCGAAAACTCCTAATATCGAAAGAGAGGCTGTTCAGCTTTTGCTTTTCAGGCATGAATTATTCCTCACTTATAATTTTCCATTAGTGTTTTTTAAAATAAACTTAGATTGCTATGTAATTGAAACATTTTAAGAATAATAAGTTTCCTAAATCTTTTAACGATATATGGTATTAAAATTTGAAATACAATGTCAAAAATGGATTTTGATGCAACTTGAAACAGGTTGAATCCATACCCGATTAAAACAGAAAAAGTTCCAAACACATTTATCGTGTATGTTTGTCAGATATTTTATTTGGGTACGTTTGTTTGTCTTGCGCACTTTTGATGTGGTGACCCATCGCTTAGTAGAATTGAATGGAATACCTTTCATACATGAATGTGCCATCTTTAGCTGCTACTTGTCCACTAGAACAGCAGTTAGATCGACATTATGTCGTGCTGTTATTATTCGATATTATTATTATTATCATTTGGAAACTTTGAGTTTATAATTTTTTCCCTGCGTTTTTGTTGTATTACGTCTTTTTTTCTTCTCCATCACTATAATAATCTTTACTTTCGTAAATTAGTCAATTTGTAAATAGTCAAATAAAATCTCTCTGCATTTCAAAAACTGAGTGGGCCGCACTATTTGTACCAAATAGTTACTAGATGTATAGCTAATTCTGATAATACGGAAATTTTTGAGGCGACGATGAAAAAAAAATCGAGGCGGACCATTTAATACGTGCGGTCATTTTAAATTTTTGAAGGCAGTATTTTCTCAAAATGTTCCCAGATCTCGTTGAACATGAAAATGATGTGTTGGTTAATTTAATATGTATTGGATTGTCACTGAGTGCAGTAGATTTTTTCCAGTTTTTTTAGTTTCAATGAATTACGTCCACGTTTTGCTTTTAAGATCAAAATGTTCATCGCCAACGCTAAATTGCTAAACAAGGAGCAATTTTTAAATGAAATATGATTAATTTTGCTGAAATATTTATGTATTTCGCCTATTTTCCGTTCGTTATTTAAAAATAGAGTATTAGAGATGAGTAGAACGAATTGAAAATCGTTAGGGAGTGACTTTACTTGCACCTCTGTTACTTACCTAAGAATTAAACGGTGACTGCAAAATTTAAAGATTAATTAAACAAAAAAAAGAAATACATAATTTTTAATCAGCCAAATGGAATAATAATGAGATGCCAATGAATGCATATCCCGTACGTTCAATTTATTTTGATAACAATTTGTTTTTAGAGATATGAAGGTAAACAAAAAAACTAAATGTAGGGTTAGTAGCCAAGTTTTTTTCCAAGTGACGTATAAAAACGAAACGCTGTCAATTTTCTGACATATTTCAGTGCACTTGTTTTTGACAAATCGGCAAAAGTGCAACCGCAGCTCGCCGTCCGTATATTAGACTTTATCTGGACCGCCGAGCTATTTCAAAACAGATACCTATTTCCAAGGCTGGCAAAGGAATTTGCAGAAAACGGTTTTGAAAACTCAAAAACTAAGTGCAGAACAATGCCAAAGGATGATGCAGTTTTGTTTGGATTTTTTAAATAGACATACTGAGAACAATAATTTTTTGAAAATGATTTTATGAACTGATGATGAAAATTCATTCAATACAAGAAAGGGTTATTAGAAAAAATACGCGATATTGTCCAACCAATCAATTAATGTATGGTGTGGTGTCATAGATGGGCATATTTTGGGTCCAACATTTATAGATCAAAAGTTAACTGGGGATCATTATTTGAAACTCTTAGAGCACCAAATAGAACAATATATAAAAAATTTACCCCTAAATATATCAGCGCTGATTATATATTAGCAAGAGCAAGATGGTGCCTCTCTTCACAATGTTGAGTAAGTTAAAAATTTTCTTAACATGGAATATTCCAGGTGCTGAATAGGGAACGGCGGAATAATGGATTGGCCAACCAACAGCCCTGACTTAACTTTAATGGATTTTTTCTTGTGGGACACAAAAAATCGCGGGAAAAAAACTCCCTGTAATAATGTCGTGGAACTTCGGCAAACGATTTCAGAGGCAATCAATCAATTAAGAGACAATCCGGAAACGTTACTAAATGCAAAAAGCATACAATTAGAGTGTGTGAAAAATGTGTTCAGGAAAATGGAGCATTTAGAATAGTTAAAGAAGTTTTTATTTTACTTAAATTTGAAAATTTTGCTTTACTTTAATTTGTAAATAATTATTGTTGTTGCAGACACTCACGGCACTCTGTGAAATTATATAAAAATTTACTATTTTTGCCGATTTGTCAAAAACGAGTATTACATCATTGAAATCGGAATAAGATATTCTATTAAACACATATATAATATACAGGGTATTACATTTAAAAAAGTATGATGTAGGCTTATATGTCAGTAAACTGATAGTATTTTGTTTTAAACGTCGCTTGGAAAAAAACTTGGCTACTAACCCTACATTTTGTTTTTTTATTTACCTTGATATCTCTAAAAATAAAAAAGTTGCAGTCACTTAAAATGTTATCAAGATGAATTGAACGCACGGTACATACAAACGAATCACTATTGAATTTACAACTTGCGAAATAAATATTTAATAAACATCTACATTTTGCTAACTTTATTAAATATATCATCTACAAATTATAACAGGAACTATTAAAATTTTACACTTTCAACACACAGTAAATTTAAAATGTTTTTAATTAGTACAATACTTTCCGATGTTATAAATCGTTTGAGGAGAGCACATAAAGGAGCATTTACAAATTTCACAAAAGGTACATATTTTCATTCTTATTTATTAAAGTTGTGTAGTTTTTCAATTTTTTTTTTTTGGAATCTTGCAAATTCTCCGCCTATAAATTGAAATGTAAAAATAACTATTTGCAGTACAAGTGAGTAAAATATTTTCTTTTCCTGCCTGGACATTTGTGAAAAAGATGCAAATATGATTATTTCCACCATTGTAAAACGTAGGCACTACAATGATTATTTAACGGAATGCGATGTACGGGATCAATTAATGGGCTTGTGTATTGTGCTCGCTTGTGAAGAAATAAATTTATTTTACTGACTTGTGATTCAACAGGTCGTTTTGCCTAGGATTTTAGGTTTAATTCGTCTTTTCAAAAATGTTTGTATATTTTGTTGGCCGTCAGATTGCACTGTTAAGGCCCAACAGCAAATTTACTGCCTACGTTTTCGTAATATAAATTCAATGTTGCCATAACCTGCTGATATAGGACGACATACACTATTAATCAGATTGTTTCAGGATAAATCCCACCCTGTTGATTTTCGATTTTTCGACCTAGTATTAAAAATTACATAATTTACGTTAAAACATCCTTCATTTCAATTTTAATCATACTTTTTAGCTAGTTATTTTCCATCAGTCCAGAAAATAAAACAGCCAATATCCGGCGTTGAACACCATAAACGTGACAGGAAATATTATCCGAGAATACTTGTCTATGACGTTGACGTCTTTGATTTTCGGCATTGAAACTTTCAAAACTAAGGCTCCCTTTTTGATGGCGTTGAGAACCTTTGGTTTGTGGACTGGCGTACCTAAATTAAGAGTGAAATGAAAGATAGCACTGAGTCCATTGATGTATGCTTACCTCTCTTACCTCTATATCTTAATCCCGGGGATCTGTAACTATACGATAATCCCGACGACCTAGATCGACGAAAACTTGGCGGGAAATTGGAAAAGTCGAACTCGCCCGTTCCTAGGCAAGACGAACTGTTTCTCCTTATGGACGGTATGGGACTCATCCTTATATCGTGTAACTCTATGATATCCTCAGGAGTGTACTGTTTAGGCTGTTGTTGATTTTGGTCGACCACAGGTGCAGTGTTGGTCCCTGGTACTGGTTAAGATACAATAATTAAAAAATAAATCAGAGAATATTAATGAACCACATGTTACTAGTAAAAATATTTCTCTTATGCAAACGATTTATTTGTTGGATTATATCATCAACAATTAGGGAGTTAGGGTCAATTTTTTTACATATCCCAAGGAATTTTAGACACATCAAGCTGTCATTTTGCAATTTTTGGCAAAAATATCAGTGATGGGACTTAGAGGATCGATTATTAGAACTTTATGGGTTTTAGTGGGTATTAAATTTTCTACAATACGCAATTTTATATACAACATACTACAAAAATGCAAATGCAAAGAAGTATAGTATACAAGTACTCGCTCTACTACAAGGGGGAAATCTTGCCGAATCAAACACCAAAATGGCGTTTATCAATTTTGTTGCATAATATACTAGCACTTTTCACCATTCTATTTCTATTTATTGGAACCTACTTTTATGTTCCTATGCAAGTTGGATTTAGGAATCATATGACTACACTAAAATATTTTGGTACGCACATAAAAGTGCAAAACAATGGATCATATAAAAATCTCATATCTATTTGTGATAATTGTCTGCATAAAAGATTATTAAAATATTGTTAAAATGTTTCAACTTAATGGACTATAAAAATAATCTTTGACAATTGAATACTAATTTCGTGAGATTTTAAAACGACTATTACTGTATTGTCAACCATCACGAAAATTTATATAAATAGCTTTCCAATCCACAAACGACCGATAAAAAATGAGCAACAGCGCTACAATGAAATCTTTGATATTTTCACTGGCGTTTTTTCTGATTATCGGTACGTATTAAAAACACCTTTGCAACCAAATGTTCACAACAATGTTTTAGGGATCGCAACAAGTGCATATGCTAGTGTCGACAATGCAGGTGAGTAAAGTTGAATCTGAGATTTCAAAAACAGTAGAATGGTAGTTTGTTTGGCTTGCTTTGTTATTGCGATGTTTTAAGAATAAAAGATATAAACTTATAGTGTCGAATTTGATTTTCAAAATACAGGACAATTTTGAACCTTTTAAAGTTTTTAACGTTCTTAAAAATTTAATTGTATTACCTTACCTTCCTCGGTTTTTTTCACTGTAATAAATCGTGTAATCACTACATGCCACTAGGGTACAATTAGGGCCGAAAAATATTGGCATATTTGCCGCATTTGTAGACTAAACGCCGAATTTAATTTCTTGTTCTTCAGTACTGTGGTACTGTAGAAGTATGGATGCTTGGACAAATAAACACAATAACAACAATTAAGCTTGTTTGACAATACAATGACACTTAACGTATATATTTTTAGGAGAGAAGCCCAACTCAATATCATCACTTTTTCTGGCACCTATTTCAGCAGTACTCAAAGATATCGCCGAAATGACGCCCTCCACTACTCGTAAGTAACGAACTAGAGTTTACAGTTTTTGGTTATTGTTGGATAAAGGACCTAGGTTTTACTTTTATTATACTTTTTTCGAGTTACTTCAGAAAATAAACAAAAGCGGTAATGAATGATTACATGAAAAATAATATTTGCTCTTCCAGCATTTCAACCGTTCACTTCGATCTGGGACAAGCTGTTGTTGTGGTTGTCCGGAATAATATCATTCCTGAGTCAAATACCTGCCCCGGGGCTTCCGTAACAGACCTTCATCAGATCGCATCGCAGTACAGTAGTTGTTGCAACTATACACCTTGTTAATACAAAAAACAAATTTGTTTGATGTACAAAAAAATGAATATTACATACACCACAGTATTAGTTTGTTTACTCTCGCCTCCAAAAAACTGAAAATTGCGATTATTTATTGACAAACATATTTGCTGTCATATAAAATGAGAGCTCTCGGAGACAGGATGGGATCTTTTTTTGTATCTAGCTGGTGAAATAATAAACGTGCGCAAAAGGGAAAACTTAACCACGAAGAGAAAATATTTGTCCATATGTTAAAAAATACTTTTTAGGTATGAAGAATGATCCACATTTTATTTTACTAAAGCTGCGAAGCAAAAATTTGCTACAATTGCACCCACCTATAGAAAGATAGAAAAAAAAGTGTTTGAAATTTTTTGCTCTATTATCTTATGCAAATGTCAGAAAAAACATCTTTTTTTTTTTTAAATGGTATGCCCTATTAGCTTTTTTTCGTGATTTTAAAAACATATCGTTTATTGACATTTCATTTCGCCGTTTTTGCGTTATTTCAGTTTAATTATAATTATCATTCGATTTCTGGATAACAGCCATATTGTTTAAAAATGGTCAAGTCTGCCTTGATGTTTGCAATTGTTTTAACAATGGTCTACTTTTGACAACTAATCAAAACTAAATCTCTGCAGCGTAAGTTAACTTAAGATATTTCAAATGGGTTTTACTGAAGAACAAAAACGCCAAATAATATGGTTTCTATCAAGTCAGACTTCACCATTTTTAAACCATACAGCTAAATAAAATGTCAATAAACTACATGTTTTTGAAATCAGAAAAAAAAGATCTACAATTTAAGCTAATAATATATAGGACATTCCATTAAAAAAATAGATATGTTTCTGTCATTTTGACAGCTTGATATCATCGTTTGTTTTTTCTGACATTTGCATATGATAATAGGTGCAGGTGGATGTAAGAATATAATGAATATTTATTCAAATATTAATCCAAATGGGATTACCTGGTTTATTTTCTTCACCCTCCTTGTTCTTCTTGCTTTTCTTTTTTGCCCGAGCCCCCCAGTATGTGTAGTTAACGGCCGCGTATTCCAAAAGCGCGGCAAAAACGAATACAAAACACATAACCAGGTAAATATCGATCGCTTTGACGTAACTTATACGCGGCAGGGAACTTCTCACGCCAGTACTGATGGTGGTCATTGTCAACACAGTAGTTATACCTAGAAAGAAGGCAATAAATACAAGCACGGGATTTTTCTACGATTTAACATACCCAAGGCTACCCTAGCACTAGTCGCTTCGTGGTTGATCCAAAATGACACCCAAGAGAGCATTACGATTAAAATGCTAGGAAGATAGGTCTGGAATATGAAGTAGCCTATATTCCTCTGTAGCTTGAATGATAACGATAACCGCTGGTAGATACCTAGAAATTCGCAATTTCGTATTCAATAGGTACTTCCAAAAAACACGCAACAGAACCGACCTGTTGCCAGTTTCTCTTTCCTATCGTTAGTTTCGTAACCTATTATGGTAAATTGAGGTAATTCTGCTTCTTCTACTCCTCTGACGGGTCTGTCCATCCAGTACATAACGACATCCATTACGGTATAGCCATCTGCGGTCAAAGAGTGATTTAGACCACTTTATCGTGCTGTCTTGCAAGTCATCACACCAGGCATGGTGTTTGGAAATGTGTCAATGGCGCGAAATAATGTTAAAACCGTCGATTGCAAATAAGGCTTGTTTAACTCCAAGCCACAATTATTTAAATTTATTATCATAAAATTATGAAAAAAAAATGACTACATGACTTCAAATGCAATACTCGCTATTTTATTAGTTTTAAAATAAGCGCGTTGTTTGTTGATTGACAATAATTTGCGCATGTAAAATTTCATGTTAGCAAAAAAAATATTCTGCATTAAAATGGGACTTTGCGTTAATAATTCGTATTTAAATGGCCGCGCACTTACAGCTTTCAATTTCCACAGTGCAATTTTGCGAATCCAGAGGATAATAGTGTAGATCCATCATGCACGCCAATGTAGTGGTGAAACGCATCCCATATGTAATGGATCCCTCTCCGTTTAGCCTCACTAGTTTGTTTCGTTCCGTTACGTCGTGCAGAAAACTGGAAATAATGGAAATTCTATCTATACGACAAAAGTCTAATGATACGAAATAAGAACTCCAGACAAAATATATTCAATTGCATATCGATGTCGGTATATTTCAAATTATGTTCATATTTTCATAGTTCAATAATTCCATCAAAAAAATCTTTATTTTCCATATCAGATATAAGCATTTCCAAATTGGCAATATTATTAGCTTTTGAGATTTCACATCGAAGTTGCCAATTAAACGGTACAGGATATATTTTTTGCGCTGAAAGTTGACAGTTAATTGATTGACTCTGTTCGATTTGCCCCATCAAAAGTGGGTTAAGTGGCTTTTTGTAGCCGCCATTGATGATCTAACAGATTTTTCGAAAGTAAATTAATGTAAAGAGCCGTCTAAAGGTACTTTGCGGTCGATATAGCGTAAAATTTTATGTCGAACGCCGATTTCCAATGAAATTACGTAATAAACGTTGGCGGTGCACAATGCATCACAAGTGCCGTAACAATAATATACCTTTGCTAAGTTTTCTTAATTTTTTTTGATATTATCAAGGATCCCAATTGGAAATAGTCAAAAAAACTTACTAACAAGAAAAGTAAAACTATGACAATAAGAAAACATTCTAAATCAGAAGTGACTGAGTTAATAAGCAAAGCAAGAAATGAATTAGATTCTCTATGGAATAGAGGGATTGACCCACACTTATACACATGCATTTGAAATATGCTGTTACAGCAAGGCGAAAACAAAATTGTAATACGGAACCGCGACATTCATAAAATAATATTAAAAAATATATAAGATAATGAAAAACTTGTTGGGTTTCAGATCGTCCTTATATTTGAAATGTTCAAATGAATTGAATGTGAATTAGATAAACGTATCGCTTTATAAAACTACGCGTACTTTACCTATTCTTGTCGTTGGCAAAAAATGTATCTGGAACCCATATTTTCTCGGCAAAATCCCCTGACAACGTAAGGACTTCTTCCTGGTCGCTAAAGGCTAAACGTTCGTCTTTCCAATATTGATTCAGATACAGCGTAATGGTATAATCCTGGAAAATATTGCATCCTCAGAGTGTATATAATTTCCTGTCAATGTCTATAAAAGACCGTCGAAAGCCTCCGGTCGGTCTCGCAAATATTTATTGTAAAAGCTAGGGCCAATTCGACCAAACTATTTATAAAACGCTGATATGATATTTCAACTTTATAACTCTTACGTTCAAATTACCAGAATTTGCGATTTTTGAAATTGATGTCAATTTTTATCAACTTTGAGTACGGTTTAGAAAAATGCAGTCCCGCATACCAAACATCTTAAACTCCATTAAAAACTTGGTTTAACATTGCCTAAATTAACCGAAACGATTCTCGTATACTTAATTTATTGTTTAAATATATTTCGGGCAATACTTGTCTAACCCAAAAACTGTTATAATCCTAAAAATTTGTCAAAGAATGGCATTCTATACCTTGCCCGTAGGCTTAACCCGAATTATGTTAATATTTCGTCGAAAGGCCGAGACGTGATCTACGCTTCAAGAATTTAATTAAAATTTCAATGATAACCCAATCGATTATTCCTTCATTAAATTTTTTACGATAAAATACAAACTACGCGTTTCTAGGGAATTTAATATAAAACTTTAGCTTAAAATATAACAAAACATAATACTTGCCATGTTTACTTCCGATATGGCATCAAAACTGGCAATCGTGAGATCCATTCCGACCAGCAATGGTTCACCTGCAAATTTTAATGTTAAAAACGCTAAGCTTGAAGCTGATTAAGTAAAGCCAATCTAATTAAATTTATTACATTAAATCAATATTACTACAGTGAGACTGTAGTAGCAGTGAGTTGCGTCGGAGATTTTCCTTTAAGATAATATTCAGTAAATATAGTACATACCATTTTTTTATTGCATTTCTCTCGACCTGTTTATCTTTTAATTTTTCTTTCTCAAATCTTTTTTGCTTGAGGACTATATCGTTTTTATAATAGACAAATGCTAATAATAGAACATTCGAAAAACATGTTTATCTTCATCTCAAGGAAATTATTGAACCTGTTTATATGCTTTTTGTAAATAAATGTTTGAGCTAAACTTTACTTGTAACTGGTGCTTTTTCGAGCAAATTTTGTATCGAAGAAATAAATAAAGAACAAGTTCGAAAGATAATTTATAGTATGTAATAGATTCGACACAAAAATAAGTGTAATAGACGAAACTAACATTACGTGCAGCAAAATAATGGTTTTAAATATTGCACAATAAATAAAGGCAGCCATCAGAAGTAATATAGTTTCAGATGGGGCTATGAAAGTGCCAAAAAAAGGTCTTCAAACAAGGATTACAATTATGTATGCGGAATTTACAAAATTAGTTCCTATCTTATACCCTGCAAGAAAAATATTATCGATCCGTAAGGATATTGTATATCCCAAGGGAAATCCAAAGAATGGAACTGACATACAAAATGCTCGGCGCCTCAACACACGTTTACTGCTTGTAAATTTGTAACAAATATGCCATTCAAATTTTCTAATTTTGCATGTGCTATAATTTCATAAAAAGCGTTGTAGATACATTCGTTAGGCTTTGGTGAAAGTAATCATAAATCAAAGAATATAATCAATTTAACTGAACTACAAAACTATACTCATACAGTTTTATACGGCAGTATTATAACTTATAACAAAAGCAAATCAAATGAAACCACCTAAATGCTGGTGGTTTTCGTAGGCGTATCTAAAATGTACTTTAAATTTTACCGTTAGCTTCGTCCATTTCAAAATTAAGCTAGATCCGTTCGTCGCTTAAGAAGGAAATTGAACTCTCGATTTACTACAGACATTCACCGAAACCGCCTATTTGTGTCTTTAAGGCAAATTCGGTGCTCGTCGAAGCAGAAACTGCTCTAAATTAAAGTATTTGCGTCTGACACGTTTAATTTAAAATATCCGCCTTTGTGATATTTCTCTGAGTCGTCTTTGAAAACCGGGACTAAAATAAACAATCATTACCTCCAAAATCTGGTCTCAGTCGAATATCGTATCCGTCTAGAAGTTTGGATATGGTCTGCGTGACATTGTCCAGTCTATCAGACACTAAACTCCTTCTATCCCTGAAATTAATGTGTCCCAAATTATAAAAAATTTGTAAAACGTTCAGATCATATTATTTGTTTATTTTCCATTTTTCAAAAGTCGTATATACTTGTAACATTTTTCTTTAATTGCTTTTTAATTTGATTTTGAGCAATTTTCTTTGATAGCAATAGTAATTTGTTAAATATTGTTATTATTTGCTAGACGGTGATTCATATAACAAACAAATAAGCCGATAATTGTAAAATTTTGTAATTTGAATTTTTAATGATTCATTATAAATTTGCTAATTTTGAAACCACATTTTAATACTAAATATAATTAGATGCCAGCTGAAAAATAGGGAGGGAACCTGACTTGTTTAAAATAAAATAATATTAAATATGGTCACCATAGCCATTTAATTTTCTGTATTAATAACATTATTCATAAATTACTACCATTCTTAAAATAATTTAATAATGAATGAATGTATGATGAATATGTAGTATTTTTCTACTCACCTATCAATTGCTAAAGTCAAGGAAACAAAAAAACACAGCCACAGAACGATGTTTGTTAAAAAATTTAGCACCATAGTTCATAACTTAAGAAAATCGCTTAAAATCTCGGTCATTTTTATTTGAACAATTCACTCACTCCGAATATGTTTTTAAAATTACCAGTCTAACTGTGTTTATACATTTTACTTGCTTAAAACTCGCAAACAGCACGAACAGTTCGATTTACACACAAAGATTAATGGAGGGGTTTTAAAATTATATGATTTAATATCGGCATTTTACTAAACGTATTCTACGTACAACCCTCTCCGATCTTAGTTCAACAAGCGTGATAGAGCCCAGGGGGCGCAAGCGTAAAGATCGCTGCCCGACTCGCGAGAGATTTTGGAAGCGCTTTGCTCGATATCTATACCGGATGTTGCAAAAGCTCCAACATTAATAATATATTTGCCGTTGTAAGTCGTAAAAAATGCCTCTCCGGAAAAAACTAAATTTTAAATATACAATTACAATATTTCTTCGTGCAACTTTTGAAATTTGTATGTTTGACAAAGTCCAAAAAACATAAGAATGTAGTAATTTTTTTAACTTATTAATCGAGAGTGCAGTTTCTCCTACAAGTATTTTCTCAAATATATCAAGCGAAATAGTTATATCGCTTAAATTGATCGCATAAATTGAACTTTACCAATTATTCTAAATTGATACAAGTTTGGCATTGTGTTGAGATATTTATCCCTTGTGAGAATAGTTTCAATCCGATATTTCTTGTGAATGGTCTCGATGTTACTTAACTCAATTCTGAACAATAACGAACAGTTTTCTATTAATTTTGACAATGAAGATCGATATTTTTTTATGAAAAAGAAGTAAATGCTAACGTCACCAACAGTAATTTTTTTTGTAAAATATCTTTACTATTAACACTAAATGTAAGGTAATCGATCGATTCCGGTTCTTTTCATTTAATTTTCGTTTCTGCTTGGCGTCACTCCTTAGGGACTTTATTAAAGAAGTACTGTCTCGACTAATGGAAATCAAATACTTAGGCAGCTTCAGGATGAAAAATATTCTTATGTGAATTCAACGCACGATATATTGTTGTGGGATATCATTCTTTCGTTTGTTGAACTGCGACTGGAATCCTGCAGACGTTTCGCCAAGATCCCAATTAGCATCTTAAATGCTCGCGCTCCGAAAACACTTCGAACACTGAGTGTTTTATATCATTCCTACCGATTCGAGGTGGTTGAGCAATACATCATTTTGAAGCTTTCATAGGTGGCTCTTTAATGGTCTAATTGAATATCTGTGACGTCAGATTTTTTTGAGATAGTTATACATCTTCCCGACGGTTTCAAGGTGGTTGAGTAATACATCATTTGGTCTATTTCAATATCTGGGACAACGTCACATTTTCTTTGAGATTGCGAAATAATTATAATGAACTTTTGGGTATTTCATAATTGAGGGTAGTTTTATATATTCCCGACGTTTTCAAGATGGTTGAGTAATAAATCATTTTGAAGCTCTCCTAAGTGGCTCTTCAACGGCCTAATTGAATATCTTTGAGGACGTCAGATTTCTTTCTAATTGCGAAATAAATATAACGAATTTTTGGAAATTTTATTATTGGGGGTAGTATTATATCTTACCGACAGTTTCAAGGTGGTTAAGCAATACAACATTTTGAAGCTCTCCTAACTGACTTATCAATGGTCTTTTTGAATCTCTGGGACAAGGTTAGATTTTTTCGAGATTGCGCAATAGTAATTAAAGTAATTTATTTTTTGGGGTGATGCGAAGGGAAAAGGGGTTCTTTTCTGTATAGCAACATTGGATATGGTTTTTGGGAGTTCCTTTACAATATTTCCATGGTTACTTTCCCGGCATTTCCACAGGAATACGTTTTTTTAATTAAGGTATTATTAATTAAGGTAAGTAAGGTATTAAGGTTACTGGTCCACTGTCATATTCTCAAATCCGAATCCAAATCCAAATCTAACTTCAGCCACATAAACATATTTTACTGCGATTGTCAAGCAGTAATATGAGAGATGCATTTAAATGATCACATCAACCACCAAGATACCGTTTATAACTAGAGTTTAGATATAGAATGTTTATAGCATTATGGTAAATGTGATATAGTGCTTTCATAGTTAAATTGTTTTGACCTAATGACTTCAATAAGAAGGGGTGCTACCTGACTTTTAATATTAACAGCATTAGTCGTCTTTGTCAAATATTGATTTTAGAAAACTCGGCATGTTTCGTCTGTGGGAAGACATTCTACTGTTAGAAGTTAGAGTCTTAACGCTATTGTTAGTTGGTTAAGCTACTGAATCGTGTGAAAAAAAAAACTGTCAAATCTCATTAAAACAAGAAAGAAGCGTAAAGATTTGGGTTCCAGTATATATTCTGGCGTGTGCAAGCACCTACCCTAGGAAGTTTGAAGGAACGACTTGTTAATGGAGAATAAGCTGCAGAATTACTAGCCTTTGTTCACAATGGGTTTTCAATATCATTCTTCGGAAAAGTGTAGAACAATCTCTTGGTCTAATAAAGGTAAATACTTTGTGGCTCAACGGCAGAATTTGTTAAAGAATGGTTCAAGTTTTGTCTTCTACACAACATTCTTCAGAATAGCGTTATAGTAATATCTCAGTTGTACATAAGGTTCTCCAGGGTTCAATAATGCAAAGTTCAAAATTAAATTACGGCATTTCCGAGATTTTACCGCACGGGTTTCGGAGCAATCGGATGTTTCCGGAGATACTTCCCATATTTTGAATTTTGACGTTTGTCAATTCTGACGGTCATGTCAGTGAATGTATTCGTGTTGATTTGCGAAAATGTACCCAAAAACTAACAGTCGTAGAAAAAGTATAGTGTGCAACACATTCGTTAAACTTTTTAAGTCACTCGTGAGCCAAATGCCGTGAACCCCACTCGTTGCATAATATATTAATTTTCTACTCCCGTCTGTAAAATACCTAATTACCCACCGATCTAGTGTGCGGGAGCGTCACTTTAACACGTCAGTTTCCTTTCCCATCAATCCGAGCCACTTCGGACATTTTCGGGATTTTACCGCACGGATTGGGAGCGATCGGATGTTTTCGGAGATACTTCCCACGCTTTGAATTTTGACGTTTGTCAATTGTGACGGTCATGTCAGTGAATGTATTCGTGTTATTTTGCGAAAATGTACCCAAAAAGTAATGGTCGTAGAAAAAGTTTTAAAAATTCCGTTAACCATGTTATTATTGTAGAAAAATCTTATAACACTTTCAGTCATACTGTAAAAAACCATTATAATTAATTTACGTGAAGATAGTAACAGCGACACAGAATAATATATATCTATGTATTATAATGTAGGTGTTGATGTAGATAGATATCAAATGGGCATAAGAAAAATATTTTAAACCGTGTTTTGTTAAAATTTTGCATTTCATTAAATTAATTATAAACCTTTTCCGTCGGTATCCTTCTTTTCTTCAGAAGTCCGACCTGGCACTACATATTTTCGCTTTGCTTATTTACAGCAAGTTTATTGCCAAACCATTTATCTATGAAAGCACTATACTTGTCTACTACCACTTTTCTCAAAAGATGTGTTCTAATAACCAGTATTAATGGGACAATCTACAAAACTATTGTAAGTCATTCCTTTTCTTAGCGAAAAAGATTGTATCTGTCGGCATCTATATTTGCAGTTTATCAATGCTGCGTATAATTTATGTAATGGCAACGAGTTATATCTGCATACTAACTATATTTATTTTGTATTAAAGCTCGTCTTATCGATAACGCCATACATACAAGCTGCCTAAATAGTTCATGGCGCTGTAAAACAATCCTTTTTATCCCTTAATTGTCTAGTCAAGTATGTCAAGTCTAGGTGTTTTAGTTTTTAAGTAACTTTTTGGTTATAGCAACTAGGCAAACTAAACCACTAGTTCCCCAGCAAACGTTGTTCAATTCTACCACTTTATTTAATCCAATCGCCGACCTAATCCGTATTAAAAAACTTCCTGGACAATGCCTGTTGTATAACGAGCGCATGTCACTGAAACTTCCTGAAATTGTTTTGAAAGTTTGAGAGCGCGCGCAACATCCCACAACTTTCTTCTTACTTTTCGGAGTTACATCTCCGCGTGAAGAGAACCGGCGTTAAACATTATTAACGGTACATTAAGAACACTTCCACGAAAATGTGCCCAAAGATGTTATTAGTAGCGGTGTACTTTATGATTATTTGGTGAGTCTCGTTCTTAGAACAGATTTTTGGCTGATTTAAAGCATGCATATAATGAAAACGATTTATATAAGATTTGAAACAATGTGTCCTATCAAGTCGGAACCATATAGAAAACTTTTTTTATTTCAAGTTTTATCAAGTTATTTTTTAGAAACAGTCCTGCATGGTCCAAAACTTAAACTCCAACCATCAGATGTAAAATTTGCTAAGCGAGATTTGTCGAAAGTTAATCAAAATTGAAAAAATAAACGCAAACTTTGTAAATTACCCGTCATCTTTAAAAAATGACCTTTGATATTTTATTTTGAAAATAACAAGATTAAAAATGCAAACTAATACATTATAAGTGACATTCTTACCAATAACAAAATCAAAACTTTTTTTTTACAAATTATTTATATATATATATATATATATATATATATATATATATATATATATATATATATATATATATATATATATATATATATATATATATATATATATATATATATATAAATTTATAAATTATCAATTACCAGAGAAATTTATAAAAATTATTTTCAATTTTCAATTGCGATCAACTCTCTTATTTGAAAACGTTTTTTAAAGCCTAATAGAGGCAGGAATACCAACAAATATTAAATTAATCTAACATACCAACTGCAAGAGTAAGAGCATTAATTAGTAAAGTAGTAAAGAAGTGAGAGATGGTTTTGCTTCTTAGTTTAAGAGTTTTCTTAATTGCTAGAGTTATTTCTCCCATTAACTGGTTGTTGTGCAACTAAGGTAGTTAGCTGACACTAAGGACATTTACCAAAAGCGGTTATCATCTTATTAATATTACGAAAAGTTGACAACCACCGAGTGCCGAAACCATAACTTTTATTGTGGATTAAAATTAAAATTAAATTAACTATGGTGCATGGTTTTTTACAGAAACGTCTTAACCTGCCTTTAGCTAATCCAGATGTATGTTCTTAAATCCTATATCTTTCTTTTGTTTTAGGTATGATTTCAATCAATGTTTGCTCAATTGTCTTGTCAATAATTGTATGAATCTGTCACACAATAAATCATTATTATTGCTACTATACATTTAGATGGAACACGAAAAAATAACGTAACATAACTATAATTTTTCCCTACACCGACGTTTAAAGGATGATGCTAGAAATTGCTTTTGGTTGAAGAACTTTTAAAGTACTTGACAAAATTTAATAAATTTATGTAATATGATAGCCAGTCGCTTGTTTAGTTTACCAGGTGTGGACGAAGAAATAATTTTTAAAAACCTGTATTACATTTTTTTTTAAATAATAGAAAAAGTATACGTGCTTAGGACCAACAAAATAAACAATTCTCGAAAAAAAAAACGAATTACGGTTGGTGTTGCATTTTTAATTATCGAAAAAAAAGTGTAAGAAAACTTTTGTTTAATGTTGTATAACCAAAAGTAAAACTTGGAATTTGAAAAGTTACAACATACAAATTTTACATTAGCGGCGTTGTTTAGGGACGCATATCTCCACATGAAAAGAATTATAAGGGCATTTACCTGACACCCAGTATATACCAGGTATAGTGTTGAGTACTTTACCAGTTCCACCTATATCGATTCAATCTCTTCTACGAACAGCAAGTTCCTATTGCATTAGCAGAATGATTAGATTTCAACAAACCTTTTACCAATTCGAGATTGCAACTTGTAATTATTAATTAGGATTTGATAATAATTTAATATGAGCAAATTGATAAGAAAACTTATAGTATTAGAGTTTACATAAATTTACGTTAGGTTGGTTTTGTTTAAGGTAATTTAAATCATACAGAAATTAGGAACGATTTCTTATTCCATTAAAAAAAAAAAGTAAAAACTTCGCAGTTCTACCAGGGCAGATTTTGGATTCTCAAGTTAATTGCTTTAAATTGGTCTTGGTTTAAAACCTCGGATTTTATTTTAGCGACAGTGGGGGTGGGACTTAGAAGAAGTAAAGTTTAGCCTCTAACGGTATTAGTGTATTAAAATTTGCATACTAATGTCATTTTCGAGAAACCGTTAAAACGGATACTAATAGTTCCTTCTTTACTAAAATCTGGCCAAAATAGAGATAATGTAATACAAACAGGAATGCTTTTCTCGACCGCCTTTTATTATTTGCAATTTTGTAGACAAAGACAAATTAGGTCGCCTGAAATATTACGAATTCCGATGGTTTGGTTTTGCTACAGCATCAAGCACTAGTCTAATTTTTCCGGTTTATTGATATTTCATTTATCAAAGTGCCGAAAACACCTGTGATACTTCATGTGACTCTAATTTTGTTGAGCCAACCCTCATCTATATAGCTATTCTTAAATTTTCTCAAGGTATTAATCTTTTCGGAATAAATATGGGAAGTGATTTTTATTTTCCTGATTGATTTTAATTGACTATAATTTGTTGCCTTAAAAATTTTAAGCATTTAGTGAATTTGTCTTGTTTGACGAAATTTTTATTCCCAATTTTGTAATGTACGATAATTTTAACTGCCAAATAAATCATCTGAACACGGTGGTAATTTATCTTGCAATAATCCGGGCATCTTCTCGCATTTCGACCGCAATTTCCTTTGCATATTAGATTAAGATATACCGAAAGTAGCAGCAAGCGCTAAAAAAACAACGCGACTTCCAGAATTAAGCGTTATTTATTAAAGGCGTCCAGTCGCAAAGTGAAGATTTATAATCTTTTTATTTCCGCGGGAAATTGGACCTTACATGCATTTTCACTTCGTTGGTTAGCTTTTTTATTTTCGGTGATATCCATTTTCGTGCCTCGAGATAATTCAGATAAATAAAGCATTTTTCTACTCCCTTCTGTAAAATACCTAACAATACACCGATCTAGCGTACGGAAAGCGTCACTTTACGACGTGAGTTGCTTGTTCCACGGATCCGAGCCCATTCGGACATTTCCGGGATATCACCGCACGGGTTTAGCAGAAATCGGATGTTTTCGGAGATATTTCCCACGCTTTGAATTTTGACGTTTGTCAATTCTAATGGTCATGTCAGTGAATTTATTTGTGTTGTGTTTTGTAAAAATAAGTATAGTATGCAACATGTTTGGTAAACTTTTTAAGTCACTAGTATATAAATCACTCGCTCCGCTCGTGCCAAATAAGCTCGTGACTCAAATGCCGTTTACCGCACTTGTTGCATAATATACTATTATGTGCTTGTCGCTTCCCAGAGCTCATCTTACCTGATAAACAAGATCATGAAAGAATATGAAAACTCAATTAAAATAAAAAACTGTATGAAACTCAAATCTGTTTTTACATTATTAAATACACTGTTCTTCGCTTGCTTCTCTCAGCATATAAATTTAAATTAGGAGCCATGATAAGTATGCCAAAACTCTGCAGCTGTCATTAAAGATTGAGGTATAAAGGCTATACATGTTTGTTGGTTGAATAAATACAAGCTGAGCAAAACTGCAGCTGCTGGAGGAGAGGGTATAAATCTTCACCTTGTGCCTTCGAATCGCGTTACTTATTAATGCAACAAAATTACAATCGTGGTTAGATAATTCATTTCTCGGTAAAAATCGCATTTTAAAAAATAACCGAAAAATTTATACACGCCGAACACTGTCGTGTATTGAATTTTTTTTCTCTTTGTATGAAGGCGGATTCTTTGTAATGCCCGAAACAAAGGCTATGTGATGCTTGGGTGGTAAGGGTGCCTTAATAAACGGTTTCATTTTATTGCGTTTCCTCAAGTATATGTAGGTCGACCGAACATTAAAAGTAAGACGCAACACATTCAAATTCTTAAAAAATATTCTGGCATTATCGTAGAAAGTTTAACGCCTCGAATTGTTCAGCAGCTTTTCCAGATATCTGCGAATACAAGCTTTACGTTTTTTAAACTAATTAGAGAAATACAAATAATGAACTTTTGTGCCAGAAATAGCTTCTCTTTCAGTTCACTGGAAAATCCATCGCACAAAATCTTGTTTCCCGGAATAACAGCAATTCGTTTTTAATGATTCCGCGTATGCCAATTTTAGTCTGGTTGACTGTATTGCCGAAAGCAATTCCGTGCCTCTCCAATTAGAATTTAAAAACTCTACGCAATTCCGAGAATAGCGTAATAATATCATGTTGTAAATTAATAACTAATGATGAATGAATAAAGTAAATATATATTTCTCTACTCTATCAATTTTTCAAATTACATATTTTTATTACCATAGCCTAATAGTAATAGTAATTTAAGCATTTCAAAATTTAAGATTTGAACCTGACGGTGAAGACGTTTTAAAGAAATGTATGTCTCGCCTATGTTTATTAGTAAGTGATTGTATTGGCATCAAGTTGCACTTACTTTTTGAATTTGCTGGACATGTTTATTAGTAAATTGAGAACCAGAATAACTAAGAATAATTTTATACGCAATCGACGAAACTGACTGTGACGTCAAGATGTCACAATCATCAAGCGAACGACAGATTAAAACACATAAGGTATATCTCAAAAGTAACCCATAATCCATAATGCTCGGATATTTTAAACTCCAAATTAATAAGACCCCAAAAACTGAATTTAAAAACTGATGTCAAACAACCGCCTTGACAACAGAATGAATAATTCTGACAGACACAGCCAACTACCTCTTATAAGAAATAATTATGAAGTTTTCAAAAATATAGAGTTTATGTACTTCGCATTCGTACTTCGATTTTTTGAAGTATTTTAATCTAATCTAATCTAATCAAACAGATAGACAATTAGTTAAGCACGAAATAATAATGATTAATAATAATTCTCTGCATGCTGCCATATTAACGATATTGTTATGACCATGCAAAGAGGTTATTATTTTTTTAAGCGAAAACCGTACATCAGATTGAAAAAAAGTCAAGGAATTAAATTTCTTTAGAAATGGTTGGAGATTGTAAAAATAATTTTTATTTTAATTCATGTTCCAGTTTTCTTTTTAAAATCGTCCCCTTTATTATGGACATTCTATTAGAAAACACCTCTTCCCCAGTCAAAATTTTGTAAAATTTGAAAATAATTTTCAGAAAATTCTCGTGACCTAATTTGTTTTTCATAGACTATACTGTTAATACCTTGCTTATTTTAGAGTGCTCATCTAGTAACCTTCACCTTTGTTTCTATAAGTTCCTAAATGGCTTGCAGTACTGAAGTAAAACAATTTTCAAAATATTTAGTATTAAAAAAAATCTTTACAAAAAACCTACCAATGCTCACTAAAATAGTACTTATTTCCAAACTACGAACGAATGGAATACTTTTAATATTCTCAAGTGTTTGGCAGCAAAGTATGTATACAAATCGGTTTTACTTATCCCGAAATCAATACCAAATGTTTTACATTTTGGCGTTACAAGACGTGGCGAGGTCTTTCCATGAATATATTTGTTTTCCGTAATATTTATTCCTGATTTTACGATGCAAGATGTTAGACACATTTTATTAAAAGTCACGGGGTGATTCTAACTTACAATACTTTCTTTATCTATTATTTAAAATATAATATTCCTTAGTAAAAAAACATTTTCGCTCGGCGCGCCACAAGGATTTATTCCGCGATATAACTCCGAATTTCACAGTAACTGTATAGCACATATAAAACTGCGACTTTACCAGACACATTTCATGAATATCATTATATCGTTTTTAGTGTAAAAACATGTGTTCCTGGAAAGAGATTTGCATTTTAATACCTTATATACACTGCGAACATGGTTTTAATTCGGGAAAACTTGTGCTACATATTATTGAGCAAACTTAATGCTAATAAATGAAATATGTGGTTGAATATGAAGTTGTTAATATTTGCACTCATTTTTGTGCGCAATTTAACGAATTAAAGAAATTCAAATTCACTACAGGTTGTAATGTAACAAATGCTCCTGAAATTGTTTTCTCGAAAGTACTTGGCTTGGCCGAATATTCATGATATTTTCAATCACTTCATTTTTAAAACTACAGCGCACCCAAAATAAAAATCATCTCCAATATTTCTTTGACAATGAAGCGGGTAGATCATTTTCTGTTGTTTATAACTACAATTATATCAACGATATAATATAATAATAATAAATATTCATGCACTTTGCATGCGCGATCAGTGCATAATTGTAAAGTAGGGAGTAGAAAAAATAAATTTCAGATTCAATTTAATTTTAAGTTATAAGGTGGGGAGACAGATAGTAGGTAATTGTTAATCAGAGTTTAAGGTTTATCAGATATGATGCTTGTAGAATAGATATTGAATCTGGAATGCACATCAATTTGGAATGTCATTATTTTTACGCGTCGCTTGATAAGGGTATTCGCAACGAAATCGAAATAAAATCTCAATAATATGCATCCCCGATCTCTAAGGGTTTAAAACTGTTATATCCTTGAAATTCTTGCCGCTGGCCTTTCCAAAGCCATCTTGTCGTTTCCCGTCGAACAAAACAAATGCCGAATCGGCAGTTTTACCACTTCACTGTTAAGTCGAATGTAAAAATGGAAAATTAGAATAGCAAACAGTTTTTGAATTCCGTAAAGCGACTCACAAATTTTCGCCCGGCAACGTTTGGATAAATAAAATTCGATAAATAAGCGTAGTTTTTTTTTTCTGCAATATGAAAATGTCCCGCGGGCAGATATTTCCATTGTGATTTTAGTTTGTATTTACTCATTTCTGAAAACATCGGAATTGAAGTGTGGAGTTTCCTTTAAAAAAAAAAATTCAACGGAAATTTGTTTTGCCTTTATACGCTTTATAGTGATTTATGAAACAAGTTTAATAAACGCCATTTTAATGGGCGAGTTTGATTTGGCATGGGCGAAGCGAATGCATAATAAACGAGGTTATAAACGTATTCCATTTTATACTTTCTCTGGCTTTTGGTTACATTTTTGCAAAACAGCCGAAAAGCAGCCGAAAAATTCGCAATACTCTCACAGTGAGATAATTTCTTTTACCATCCTAATATAGGACCCAGACATATAAAACTATTCAAAACTAATGCGAAAAACTTAGCGGATTGATTCCTTGTTAAAATTAAATTAATTAAATTCATCATACAGGGTTAGTAAAAAGTATCCATCTTCAAAACTGCCAAAGCTGGAATGATAAAATTCAATACCTGGAGGTTTCTTGCAGAATTCAAAAATGTTAAAAGCAATGTTGTCAGATTTACCACTTTTACGTTACACGTCATATTTTTGTTAATTTAAATGGGTCGCCCAAGTTATTTTTGTTGCAATTTTTCAAAACCCTTCAGGTTCTGAATTTTATCGTTCTAACATTGGCAGTTTTGGAGATATTATTTAAGCGTTTCGGTACTTTTCACTAACCCTGTATAAACGTTGGGTCAAAAGGAAGATTTCGAGCTACAATGACGTAAAAATAATTAAAAATAATTAGTAGAGGGGATTGACACACTTCCCCCTCATTCTCCTTAACTAAATTAAAGAAAAGATTATGCAGTGACATGGAAATCTATATTTTATGTTTTATTTAGAAACTTTTTTGTTTCCTGCAACTTTTCCAAATAAAGAAATAAATCTAAATAAATGCACAACGAGATGAAAAAATTTATTAGACAAAAAACAACTGGTCTGCCACATCTTAAAGCGCTTCTTCTTATTGATTTACACAACTGAACTGGAGTTATGAGAGGGTCAGGTTTAGACATAGCTACGTCTCCAGATTAACTGATTTGCTCAGGAGTTGAGGAGTGTCAAAATTGGACACATAGATTACTAACTCCCTTTTAATTCTTTACGTCTTGATTTTTTTCAATTTGTTAGTTTTCCTAAATCTTATTAATACACAAAAAACTGATATGTTGCATTTAGATCTGGGTACTGTAATTTCCCATATGATTTTAAAAACAATAACGTTTTTTGAACTAACGTGGGCTTTTGATATATTGTTGGCGGAAAAAACACAAATAATATCGGACCACCATAAATTCTTCAACCCCTTGCGAAAATCATTTTAACGTGGAGGATATAAACGATTTACTTTGTCTCAATTTCCTCCTGTTTACAGGTCAATTACCCAAACATCAACTATAAGAAACGGAGTCGCTTTGGAATCAGAAATTATGATGCAAAACATGTCTATGAAGACGGTGCTGATGGGATTTTCGTCCAACCCGAAAAACGTTACGGCGTCAAAAAAATTAAGACATGCGGGAAACGACGTGGTTAGCAAGAATATTACGATCATCTTAGAGAATCTTTTAAAGAATTACGAGAGCTCGCAGCTGCCATCACACGGGAAAGGCATGTATTTTCTTTTCAGTTTGCAATAAAGAAAGTCAGCGTTCAAACAATTTTTAATCAGTTAAAAATATCAAAGGATAGACCAGGACACCGATACCAATGAAAACAAAAAATGTTGCCCACTCATTTTAAAGGAAGCTTCAGGAATGTTATTTTAGCGGCATTCTTTTCAATTTTTTATTTTTAACGTTTAGCCATTCGATACATAAACTGAAATAGTTCCTTTGTTAAACAAGGCAAGTCATGGCAAACCCCAACAAATATTTTAAATTTAAATTAACATTAATTCAATGATGACGTCATTTAAAAAACTGACAGTCCCGTTGGCGAATGTTTGTCCCTTCACTCAAAAAAAAATTAATCTGTTTTGAATTGTATTGCTCTAGCCAATGCTAGTTTGTAAAAATAGGTACGCAAAGTTTAAGTTTCCTTATGAAAGTTAAAATATTGTACTCGGCACTTTGTATTTCTTATTTGGTAAAAACTGACTAATTTGATTTGTATTAACGAGCTAAATTAATCTTAAATCTACGTACGTAGGTAACTAGCGACAGGAGGCAATTTAGAAGGGTTTGTCCGCAACAGCATTAGTAAATTCCTTGCATATTTTAAATCCTACAACGCATTCTATGGATCAAATTTTTAGAAAATTGCTTTCTTTATGCAGCCACAGTAAAAAAAATCCAGAAATATCCGTCTATCAAACTCCTACAAAAGTATTGTTATAAAATGGCCACCCACTGTAAATAAATATGTTATCTAAATGTAACAGCCGTTAAATTCTTAATAGAACGTGAAATTTCACAAACACTTATGTATACACATTATACTAGCATAATTCAAATTCTTTTAAAAAGATACTTTAAGTCTTTTATTGCCATTACCATGTCACCATGAATGTATCAACAATTGTTGTAGTTGATATATTACATTAGTTTTATATAGTTACGCTAATATTGTATTAGCATTTAAATAGCTATTCATATGTAAGGCTGTTAAGAAGTGTTTTCAAAATTCTCACTCCAAGCTAAAAAACGTTCCGTGGCTGCATTAGGTTTGATTTGATTGTCCTTATCAGAACCTTATTCTGAATTGATATGCTCCGATTCATCGACATATTTAATAGACTTTATTATACTTTCTAAAAATTCCTCAATGAATCAAGAGTTTAATCAACTATGAATATCTGAAGACCTACATAATCAATAGGCTATTAATTAATACCCTACACTCTTAGTGGGAAATTATACCTCAAGCATTGGCTGAATTACCGCTGATATAAGGACAAAAATGGTCTCGAGAATTTTTAATATAACAGAGCCTTTCTTTGTTTACTATATTCACGGAAACTATGCGATTGCTAGTGTAAAACATCAAAGGGGTCTTTGCAAGTATGGGGATTGGCAACTAGCATTCGAGGCAAGAGACGTCCTACCTTGCAAATTGTTAAGATTCCCGTATAATATGAGATAAAGGTAACGATGTACTATAACGTTTGTTCTTTGTTCGTTGCTTTTAAAAGGCAACACAAATTGAAGCCATTATTAGGCTAGAGAATGTGTTCAAATTGACAATTCAACAAGTACATTTAAAATGAAGCACATTTTACATTATTTCGTATTTGAATTCCTTTTTTTACAAGCTTGCCAAAAACATTAATAAAAAAATCAATCTCAATATTAGCAAACAGTTATATGCTTCTTGATAATATTCAATCCTATTATGAAATAATTTTGCATGTTATACATTTGTTCGAATAATTACCAGTAATTTACATCTCAATTTGCGAAATTCGCACAAATCAAGAATTTTTGTTTTATTTTAATCAAACTGGAAAGCCTGAACGTAACAGGTACAAATGAGGTTATTTCAAAGATTAACTTTTTTAATTTTCAGCGAAGTAGCGAATTCGTACTCTATTTTATTATTATATATTCACTTCACTTGTTCCAAATAAAGTGACTCACAGCTTAAATGATGCGGTCGCTATAACAAAAACTAACTGGTCTAATGTCTCTTTATTTATTTGGCAAAAAACAACTAATTGAAATTAAGTTAGTAAAGAGCCTTCTAAAAAAGTGTAAATTACTTTTTGTCTTAAATATGCCTTATTTAGTTAACAATAAATAATTAAATAAATTATCAAAACTTATCTATGGCGCGTGGCGTGGCTTTTATTTATTGCTACAATTGTTTTTTGATTAGTTTAGCATTTAAAAACACGTTTTCGTTCAGTAAAACGATTTTTTTTAAATGGGTCGTCGGACTACAATTTCTTAGAGAAATTTAATTATTATCATCACAGAAATGGAGACAGCCAACTGTTCAGCATATCATTGTGCGATACTGTAACGAAAATAGGGTCGAGAATAAGTCAAGCTTCAAATAAGATCTTCAATGAACGTGAAGATAGATGGATTGTAAGAGAGGTATCGAATTATCCAAAAAAAGTGCTCCGAAGATGTGTGTCGACGTGGAAAGATAGTTTGCAAAAAGGTGTAACCCTGAAACAATTAGATGAAAAAATAATTTACATGATCGAACTGCCAGAAATAAGCCTTTCATTAGCCGAAGAAATCGACGCGTGAGATTGGCATTCGCTAGAGAGCATATCGATAAATATTTGAACTTCTGGAGTTCAGTAATATTTGCCGATGAGACCAAAATAAACTTATTTGAATCCGATGGAAAAATATCAGCACGGAGAAAGCCTAAGGAAGAATTAAAATTGAAAAATTTAAAAGCTACGGAAAAGGACGGTGGAGGTGGAGTGATGTTACGGGGCTGTATGTCATCTGCAGGAGTAGGTAGAATACATTTCATTCAAGGAAATATGAACCATGAATATGTGTATTTGGATATATTAAGACAGCATCTGGTTGCTAGTGCCCAAAAATTAAATATGGGTAACAATGATCGGTTCTATCATGACAATGATCCAAAGCACACCAGCCCAGTCACCTGACTTAATTGAAAATTTGTGATTGACAATATCTAACAAGAATTAATTAAAAGTAAGAATTACTGAAGTATGGAACACAATTTCTCCGGAGTATAATAGTTGAATTAATACCCAGAAGTACTACAAGCTGTTATCGATAATGAGGGAAGCCCGACTAAATATTAGCAGGAGTATTTCAAATTATGCAGTTGTAATTTTCCAAAGAAACCTCCACAGGTTACTGCAATAATAACAGTTTTGTAAAAAGTATGCACTTGTTTTTCGCTATTGATTTGGTTATATTTTGTTTTGCATCATTTAAGCTGTGACGTTAATATTGCATATAATTTAATTAATTCTTTATTGTTAATTAACTGAGCATATTTAAAACAAAAAGTAAAAAGTAAAAAATAATTAATAAGTTGCTATTTTTCCAAATAAATAAAGAGACATTCAGACCAGTTAGTTCTTGTTATAACGAATGCATCATATAAGCTGTATATTCATTTTAAAATTGATTATGTTTAACAATGTGTCGATATCTGTAAAGAAGTATTTTTAGTAGTTTTAAAAAATCATTTTTTTTAGATCAACCAACTATTGTCCAAACCAATATTCTAATTAGAAGCATGGGACCGGTATCGGAATTGGACATGGTAATGTATTTTATTCTTAGATTCCGTGGCAAGGTTTTTGCAAAATTTGCACCTTCCCGTTTCAATTTTAAAAATAGTTTGATCAACTAAAAATATAGCGGGTTATTTAATTCGACTTATCAACATTAGGAATATTCAATGGATTGCTACTTTCGACAATATTGGCGAGATCAGCGGCTCTCGTTTCTGGGACCCATAAAATCTTTATCGCTTTCTATCAAGATGCTAGAGCGAATATGGAGGCCTGATACCTATTTTTACAACGGGAAGAACTCTTACGTACATACCATAACCGTCCCCAATAAATTGCTCAGGATCAGCCAAGATGGAGATATCCTTTATTCGATGAGGTAAAAAAAAAAAACTTTTGAAATTTTATGTTATTTCATTTTTTGGTGACGTTTTGCCTTTACTCAACTCTACAGAGCACTTTCGTTATTTTTTCAGGCTAACCATTAAAGCCAAATGTCCAATGGAGTTGCGAAGTTTTCCAATGGACCGCCAGTCTTGCCCACTTATTCTAGGCAGCTGTAAGTAACAAAACTTTTAATTTATTTATCCTTCAAATTAATTTCACCACGCTTTAAATGGTGCCAAGTATGAGGTTGGAACTTGCGCATATAGTGAGCCCAATCGTATATCATTATGTATTATACCACAGGAATACGTACATATTACTAAGAAATTTTTCGATTTTGTACGAAATAACGAAATTCAATTTTTTTTAATATTAAAAAAATCTTTCCAATTGCAACGATTTTGTTGACATTTATTTTATAGAAAATCTCAATACCTATAAGCACCTACCTGTAGTATTAATAACAGGTACAGTCTGTTCATAGATATAAGAAAGTGACTAACTGATACGAATTAAGGAAAGACCCGGGAAAGCTGTAAGAATGAAATATTGCCGAACAGGTCCGTACTTTGCTTAGAATTTAATTATTTGGGGTTTTGTTACGAAAGATAATAAACAATATTTATTTATTTATGTATGTATTTATGTTTAAATCTAAAATAAAATTACCAATTATTTTTATTACCTACTTAAATTACTTAAAATTATTCACATAATATATCAGTATCACTATCGCTATCATCGCCTGTTCTAATTATTATTTGTTCTATATTATTTTGCAATATGGATATACGATTGTTCTGCTTTTTCTATATGTTTAACAGAATTTGCCCAACTTTGTGGAGGGATGTTAAAAACTTCGGTTTCTATAAGTTTGAGGACATTGGAGTTAACACGGGGAAAAAGATTGTTACGACGAATGGCAGATTTCAGTTGGTGCCAAACATGTTCAATGGGATTAAATATCCAATGGTAAGGTGGAAGCCTTAAAACTGTATGCCCTAGATTTTTTGGATAATTATCACAGACGTATTCCTTTTGTAGATTCAAGCTGTGTAGAACCTCAATTAATTGCTTTTTGGTATAATCTTCGCGAAAATAAATGTCGTTATTATACATGTAGTTTTGGATTGTTGCTTTTCTAAGGAACGGGTTTTAGTCAATCGCCTACTATGATAACTTGCATTGTCCATTACAATGACGCTATTAGAAGGAAGTTTGTTTTTATACCAACTTTCAAATAAATCAGCGGTAGTGTCTTCGTGGTAATCCAGAGGAGAATCTTTAATATTTTTCGCAGGCAGAGAAAGTCTATTTGGAATCCAACCATCTTTAGAGTCAGCATGGAAAATAGTTATTCTTTTACCTCTTTTTGATGGCGCGTTTGTTTTACACTTATCAGTTGAGTCAACCCAGCGCTTTTCCGGGGTATCATAAGTGTCGAACCAGGTTTCATCCAAGTAAATAATTAACCTTTGTTGTTCTCTGTAAATCCTATTTTTTTCTAGATATTCCAGTGGTCATTTCCGAATTCTAAAAGATTCCATTAAAACTTGCTTTTTGCCAATTTTTTAAAATCTACAACCCATGTGTTGAATACACTTCCATAAGGTAGTTCTGCCACATTTAACGCCGGTTTCATCTTTTTCAAGCCTTCTAATTAAGATATCTAATGTAGGCACGCTTTGTTCCTCGTATAACTGGTAAATTTTACGCCGTATTATATCTTGATCACTTTCATCTACACTCGAGAAAAAGTCCGCATCGCTTCTTTTTTTCCTCGCTGAAATGAGATTATTCACAAGTTTCCATTTTGGAATTTTCGTCAATGTGGCAGTTTCTTCTAAAGATGCTTGCTTGCTGACACCACGTCCAATCAGAGTCAAATCAACATTGTTTATAACTTCCTTAGTCTCAATACACTAGTATATCCTACATTTGGGCGGGAGCATCTCCTGAGATACACTAGACTCGCACATATTTTGCATAATTCGCACACGATTCAACACACGCTGTATTACACACGAAATAAGAATGATTACTAATAAACTTAAACTAAAGAATATTAAACACAGGTAGGTATAAAATTATTTTCTATTACTGACCACAATTTCACCTGAATTTAAATTCCGAAACTTTAGATAATAATCTTGTTGCATTCTATCTTAATGACCACCCTTGGATAATCCCATTGAAAAGCAATTGGTCACTTTCTTATATCTAATTTTTATGACCTGACAGATACAATAAAAGTACTGACGTAAAGTCAATAAGAATAAAATAAACAAATAATAATTATTCTGATAGATATTTATTTTTAACTTTTTATGTTGAACCTAGATCATGGGTACTTGTTATTTACCGATATCTCTTATAACTTCCACATATTTTTCGAATTCATTTTCTCCTTCTTTTTTCCTCATTTGCGAGTCAAGTAATGAGGTTCTTTACACTCAATGCCTATGCGACATTTATAATAATTATAATTATAATAATTTCACTAAGAATCTCCTTAAATCGATCTTCTAGTTCGGGTTTTAACCCAGATTCTGTATAGTATATATGTTTTTGCCGCAATCCCTTCACCACCCACCAAGCTAATTCGCGTAAAATAATATGACAAAATGTTTGCTGTATCTCAATGATTGGTACAATTTTTGTGCGGCCAACAACTGCATTTGCTTTTTTTATAGTTTGATTTCTTTGTAAGCGTCGGCGTTTCGTCTCTCGAAGCACTTGCTGCGGAAATAGATTGAACTTATGCCGAAATTTGGCTAAAGTCTCTTGGAACTGCTTGGCTATAGAATTCCATATAACCTAAACAATAGACAACTATGTACTCATCTTACTATCTCTAATCATCATGTTTTCTTCATCAGAGCTTGAATGAAAATGGCTCGCATTTTGCTCTATACCTGTTTATATATTGTTTGAGGAGGGCGAAGCCCTAGTGGTGACAGGTAAAGACCTGAGTCGCGGTTAGGATTGCTCTTTCATGTCCTTTGAGCCTAGTTGATATTTTTCGTCCGGCCGCTCCAATGTATTCTTTGCCGCATATGCATCGAATGCTGTTAACTTCTGGCATTTCAAATGGAATTTTGTCTTTGACGGGTCGAAGATGTTGAGAGATTTTTGGACAAGTGGTAAATCTGGTTATCACGTTATATTTCTTTAGAACGTTTGATATGTGGTCAGTGATGTTTTAAATCTAAGGAAGGACCACGGTGGCAAGTGTAGGATTGCTTTCGGTCTCATTGCCATTGGAAGATTGTGGTAAAGGGTATTTTTTGATGGAACGCTTAATATTTTTAATGCGGAAATTATTAGAGACAAGAGCAGAGGTAAGGTGTTTTAATTCTGTTTGTTGAGAGTTTCAGGAATAGGAACTCTGGTAAAAAGGGATTCTAGGTCGAAACTAACTAGAAGATCTTGTGTATCTAATGTAATGCTTTTTAATTGTTTAATGAAGTGAAAGGAATTAACTATCAGTTTTTCCTGTGAGGGGTTTAAATAAGGAAGTTAGATATTTTGCGAGAGAATATGTTGGAGAACCAGTTTGTGAATCTTTGGGAGTCCGTAGAGACGAGGAATTTTAGAGTCGTAAGGGATGACACATTGTTTCACGGAGTCTGATAGAGAACTCTAAAAAACAGATTTTAGGTTGCGATCCATAGATGATGTAGGATGATGTAGGATCTTTTTCAAGTTTACGATATGATCCGTCGGTAAGAATATCTTGAATCTTTTCCTGATATTCACTGTCTTGTCTATTTCTTTTCTTCATAAATTTCTAGCAATTGTTTCCATATCGTTGTCTTTGATTTTTTTGTATTAGTAGGAATTAATAAATCCGCTTTTCTTATTGTTTCACCAGTTTCCTTTCCAAAACGATACATGTTTCTTTTTGTATTTCACAAATAAAACGTGACGAAGCTACACATAATAGTGTCAACATCCAGTAAAACCGAATCTCTCTCGTACCTGAATTATTCTTCGAAAATTGTTCGGAAATAATTGAAGCAGATATTATAGGTGAATATTTTTTATAGGTTTCATTCTGCATTTATTTGCCGTTTCTTTTGAGTTACTATATAATTTTAATGCAATTTAAAAGAGATATTAGAAACACATAATTTCTGCCTTTAAACTGTTTACTCTTTGAGTCAATTATTATTGTTCCTTTTTTATTAATTCACATCTGAAGTAAAATACATTACAATAATAGTAAATACATATGTTGTAAACTTAAAGTTTGTATTGCCTTTTCAGTCGGATATACATCAAAAGACCTGATTTATCAGTGGCAAGATGACGCAAGCGTTAATTTTGTCGCCGGAATGACACTTTCTCAATTCGATCTTATCAGTTTTCCGTCTAGGAACTTTACTTTAAAAAGGAGAGAAGGTAAGAAAAATCGGTAGGAGGTAATTAAATCTCAAAGAAATGTTTTTCTTCTTTAAGATAAAAAAATATTTGAGGTATTTTTATTTAAAATGCCCCGTACATATCGAGTGTTTGATGTGATATCCAGGAAAACGATTACCGAGGATATTTTCCCTCTGAAACCGTCTTTTTCAGGCGAGTTTTCCGTCCTAGAAGTCTCGTTCAATCTTCAGCGTCATACAGGATACTTCCTTATTCAGGTCTATGTTCCGTGCATTCTTATCGTCGTCCTGTCGTGGGTTTCCTTTTGGATTCATCGGGAAGCCACTAGCGACAGAGTCGGACTTGGCATTACGACGGTTTTAACGTTGTCGACAATCAGTCTCGATTCCCGGACGGATTTGCCAAAAGTCCGGTACGCGACCGCCCTCGACTGGTTCCTGCTGATGAGTTTCTTCTATTGCATTGCTACATTGCTAGAATTTGCGGGAGTTCATTATTTTACCAAAGTCAGTTGACTGGGGATTGAGTTTATGAGCGATAACCGATTTCCGCTGCAGGTTGGTAGCGGAGAAATTCCAGTAAACGAAGACGATTGGGAGGACTGTCAGGATACCGAGGAGGAATATGTTGGAAGCACAGCCGCGGATTTGCTAGAGAATACCAGTACAGACGGAAGACGAAGGCGCAGTTCATTGGTGTGCCCCATATATCACGTAAGCAAAAATTTTTGATCGTTTCATTTCATACGCTCTACACATACACTTGATGATATTACACTGCAGCGTTGCCAACTGAAATCGAAACAGACAACACTGGTAATTGAAATGGGACACCATGTAAATTAGTTCGTTTTCTGGTTTTGCGCAAAATTCTCAGTAACTTTTGTTAATATTTCCTTTCTGATTTTTCCTCCTCCATCGGATTTTTTTTGCTGGGAAACGCAATTTCATTAAAGCTTAATATTTTATTGCATAAGTGCGCTAGCTATTTCAAGATCTTACACGGGATAGGTAATACATTTGATTGACAGAAATTTATATTTAAAATAAAAAAGTAGTAAGAACTCATTTTTTTGTTAATAAAACCCAACATATTTGACATTATCTTCAAAAAGTTCAATAATTTATATACAAACTCTCTACACACGGCTCTATACTCATCCGCAGCCGTTTCTTAAATTTGAGGGAATAAAAAATTGCTGCTCGTTTTGAAAATGCACGTAAAGAATATTTTTCTCATAAATTATTGACTTAGACGAGCTATGACTTGCTTATGTAAGTCGTCTTGAAAACTAGCAAATTCGATTAATTAATATTTAATTAATTATTAATTTGCATTCTTAAAGAAATTTTATTACTGCCTTTACTTAAAATAACAGAAGTCCAAAATGTGTTGTAGTTTACATTTTAAATAAAACACACAAAGAATTTGAAAAATAATGTGCTAAATGGCACAGCTATGTTATTTAATTGATATTTTTTCGGGAGTCCCCCACGATTCTCAAACTGGACCCATCCTCTCTAACTTGTTTATAAATGATATTGTTAGTGTAGTTTCGGAATCGCAGTGTCTTATGTTTGCGGATGATTTGAAAATATTCAAGAGGGTTGAATCGCGCTAGAATGATCTGCTGCATACGGTCAATGTAAAAAAATACTGTAGTATTAGCTTTAGTCGTTCGTTGAGTATGGTTCACAACCGATATAGCATTGATGCATTAAAGACTTTGGATTTTAAACTATGTTTTGTGTATGCGAGTCCTTGGGTTTGTTGTACTTACTCCACATTGCTTTAGAATCCTCTATATCTCTTTGGTTCGCTCTAGACTAGTCTCCATATTATGCCTGGCATATAGGTAACATTAAAGCCGTTCAGAAAGTATTTTTAAGATCTTTGGCTTCAAATGCGCATCCATAATCGGTATCAGATCAACTAAGGCCTTCACTATTGATACTCTTCAAACCAGAAGATTCTTGAGCGATTTATTTTTTCTCTTTAAGATTTTGAATGGTTGGTATTATTGTCCAGTTCTTTTACAAACAATTTAACGAGTATTACAGAAGCTGTGATAACTCAATGTTTCGCATACCTTACCATCGCGCAAATTAAGGAATTTATTCAGCCCCAATTAGAATGCTGAAAGCGTACAACTGTCTAAAGCTTGATCCGTTTGTTGGCAGCCTCCGCTCATTTTGTTCTGATGTGTTCCGTTTGAGTGCTTCCAGTTAATACTATTTATTGTTATTTTTATATTTTGTCGTTTGATTCTAGCTGTTATACTGCTGTGAAAGTTATTAAAACTCCTTTTAAAAATTAAAAATTGGTAACAGGTTCGCAAAGAAGTTCTTTATGGTTTGGTAGTAAGAAAGAAAACGTTGAAAATGAGTAACATTAACAAATGTATAATGAACTTAATTTAATTAATGTTTTTTTAAAAAATATCGCGCAAAGTTTACAGGGGGTAAGAGATAAACTTGGAAAAAACCGGATAATGTGTCGATATACACTTTACAAACTCTTTTTCTGTCTCTGTTGGTCGATGTATAGAAATAAAATAGAAATACTTCTATCAATATTTACATATAGGTATTATCTAAACGCGGTTCTTTAATGTTAATATGTGTTGTTTGAGTGGAACTTGATTATTATTCCATTGCAGACATGCAACTTGTATCGCAACGGTAGACGCACATCTCTGATTTCGAATATACAAGCATCCCCACCAGCGCGTACGACAATGGAGAAGACCACGCAAACCGAAAACAAGTTACCCAGATGGAAACAATTTTTGTACTGCTTGAAAGGAGATGACAAGTTCAGGAAACAGAGGCAACGAGAGGCTGCTTTCGGAGCATTGGGTATCTGCATCGACACTATAGACCTTGACTAAACAGTTGTTTTCCCTACTTTTTCAGAATTGAACAAAAGTGGCCACCATCACGGGATCCGTCACGTAAACAGCGTGTCGTTGATAGACAGAACTGCCAGAGTCGTCTTTCCCGCTTCCTTTGGAATGTTTAATTTATTTTATTGGTCGGTGTATATAATGACACAAGAAAATTTCAAATGGGGTGACAACAAACTGAACCCTCAAAGTCATTAAACTTTAGGGGTTTTTGTTGCCAGAGAAGCCAAGAAGGTCCCATTGTATTTCGATTAAAGTAGTTGAGAGAAAGTTCTCGGGCTTAAATTAAGTTTCATTGTTGAATCTGCACGGTTGCCATTTGAATACAGGGTATATCTACTGAAAATTCAAGTTTGCTGCTTATTCGCCTCATTTCGAAATATACTTTTAGTGCAGTCAGTTGGGTTTTTGATTTTACTCTTGAGAAACACAAACAAAATGTCTTTTGCAGTATTTTAATTTCCGCGGATTTATATTTTAGAAATTTCAGTATTTCTATTTTGTTAATCTAGTTTTAAACGGACTTGTCACTTTCGAAAAATCGATGAAATCGAATTTTTCGAAAGTATACGCGCTTGGCCACGAAACTTATATCTCGGCAACGGGAGGTCCTAGGGGACCCCCATTAGTACATAAATGATCAGCGTCGAAAAAAATAATTATTTTGTCTGTCCGTTCTCCGTTCTCTATCGACGCTTCATAAAAACGCGAATAACTTCCGAACGACTTAACCCAGTGCGCTTAGATTTTTCTCCTTTTAAACTGTCCACGAGATACATCAGCCTGTAGGAAATGGCCGCGATCGGACAGTGACGTTGATCTTTTATTTGCGATTTTCCTCTGTTTTTCGTACATCGCTGTGAAACACGATTAGTGTCCGAAATTTGTAGCTATCGATTTCAAAATTGGCACAAATGTAGAGTTTAATTCCCTAACGGAACCTATTGAAATCGGGGGGTGGTGGGTAGGGGAGTAATTTTAAAAATTTAAAAACCGCATGTGCAGGGTCCCGAAAAAAAAATCATTTCTCAAAAACGATATGTACGATCGAAAAATTCTTAAACCAACTGACGCGCAAGATCTGGACAAAAAATCTTTACTCCTGATGTTTTTTTAAATATGTACAGGGTGCGTCGGTAATTTGCAAAAAACTGAAAATTGGGGTCTTTTTGTAATGATAATTGACCATAACTAGAAGGCGGTAATTCTGCTGTCAGTTTTTTTTACATTGCTATATAGCCCGTATGAACAGCTAAAACTTTTGTATTTAAAGTTTTCACACATTGCACAAGGTGTTCGGGATATTTCGTGCAATATTCAAAAACGTCATAAGTGCCAATTTATACAGGACGCATGCACAATTCAAATATATCGATTTTGCGAAAGTTCCATAGTGGTCTGTAGGAGCACGATAGAAAAACAATGTGTCCCTCAAGGACAAAAACCCCGAATTGGCTTCTTTTTGAAATAAAACTCTGGTCCGCGCTACACACTACGAACTTGCCCCGCCCACCTACGATTTTTGATAGGACGAAATTTTGTAATCGAAATGTTTAGTTATAGTTCGCCAATAATATACCGTTTGTACGACATAATCCGGTATTTAACTTTGGTAAACTTTTATAAAGGTCTAACCGCAGGCCGCTTGGGTTCTCTTTGTAACTCTCAATAAATAGATTCGCAATTCCATAATGATGTTAGAAAACCTACTTGGTGTTGTTTCATCGGTAAGATTCCTCGATTTTTATTATTAAAATGTTTATTGTAAATATAAATGGAGGAGTAAATTTAGCTATAAAAAAATGTTAGAATATTAATTAAAAAAAAAGTAATTCTACATCAAAATAATCACTATTGCCACTGCAAGCGTCCCCCACATTAATAATGAATTCTGGCACTAGTCAACTCCTGTAAACATTTTCTTCTTTTACACATTTTTTCCAACTAGAAGTAGATATTTTTTCAACTTCACTTCTAATTAATTCTATTGCTCCAGCACTAAATTTCGGCGAGGTGTTGTTTCTTCCTAAACTGGGTTTCAGCTGTCCCCATATCAGTTCTATCAAATTAAAATTGCTGTGATATGGTGAAATACGGTCAACTTTGAATCTCTCTCCATGGCCATTATACTTCTTGTCAAACATTCCGGTTTGAAGAACTTTCAATAACTGCTTCTTTGTATAGAAATTTTCAAAATACATATCATTTACAGACTTATAAAAAGCACACTAATATGAATAACAGTTTAATAAAGAAAATTTTCCTACTCTTAAAATACAACAGTCCGCAAGCCACAGTTCTTGTCGGCTAACATCTTAAATGCGGCTCTAGCTTGTGGTATACGTGATGAAAAGAGTGGACCCTTCCGCTTTACAACAGGCGGGTCTTAAACTCATTCCAAAGTCAAAACCGTAAAGGTTCTAAGAACGGTATATCGTTGGCGAACTATAACTAGTTCAACGAGTTTTAGCGCTATTACTATAGTGGTATCACATTTCCCACGTAGGTACATAAAATTTTATCAATTTTATGACCCAATAATTTTTCTTTTGCTCAAGTTTATATTTATTAAATTTCCAAGGAACAATGATCTGCATAACAGTGTTATTAATAGTTATTTTTGCGAAATTAATTTAACAAAAATTTGATTTATGTTAAATGTATCCAGAACAACACAAAATAAACTATGCATCAATGAAATCTGAATGAAATTAAAGTGATGATGGTCAAAAAATAAAATTGAAACCTTCCATTCAATACTAGCTTCGTATATCTGAAACTCCTGGTTGGAAATCATAAGCATGATCACATTCCAAAAATGAAACAATACTATTCGATTTAGATTTATTACAAGTATCTGGTTTTTCTTTAACAATGACAGTTGTAATAAAGAGTTTGAAAAATATAAATAACTTAAGTTTCACTTTAAAGGTAATGTAATCGCCTCTCTGTCAAAGGTAATGTGTCCCTCTGATGACGATCCATTTTGAAAAGTATGCCTGTATCTCCCAAGGCCTTATTATATCCTGGTGCATATTGTTCACCCGGCGCCTAAAAAGTGTATGCCAACAATTAAAAAATAAAAAGTGAAATCAAGATAATTACTGTGGCCAAAATCTTGTGGTATTGATCTGCATCTTCCGCGTCGACAAGCAGTTCTGGTGCACCTGTCATTGGAACACTGGTAGAATAAGCCATTAAATTATATTTTTTATCTGCATACCTATAAAATTCAGTAACATACACCTCCATACATTTAAATGCAGAAGTAACTTACAAGTGCCGAAGGCAAGCATAATCTTCTTCTAATTTGAGATACCAATCTTTCATGTGAGGATCCTGGTAATCATACTTATCAAAATCTATTTGCTCAATATCTTCTAAAACAATTTCCAGGTCTCCCTCAACACTCCAATCATAAATTAAAAGCTCAGCATGTTCCCTAAAAAAAGTTCAGTTATTACACTAAAACTAATTTTTACTGCAATGATGTAAGTAAGTAAATGTAAGTAAATTTCTTAGTCCACAATTAACATTTTTCTTGTAAAAATATATATTACCCCATTCGCCTTAAATAACTCTGCTTATAGTTATATTCCATGACTTCCAAATATTTCTCATTTAAAACTTGAGAATTTTTTTCCCAACCAACTGCACGTTTTTTAATATTATCCAAAACATTTGGTACAGGAACATCCAGGTAAATCACTAGATGAGGTCTCAGCAATTCACCGATGCAATTGTCTCTGACTTCATAATATTTTTTTCTTGCTGAAAAATGAAGGCAATGATCATTTTGGACTTTATTTTGGTGCAAAAGAGAATTGCGCCAGTTGGTGAATGCATTGAACTCTCTGACATTTCACCAATCAACTTATTGACTTCTTCAGAACTTAAATGAAACTGGCGAAACGTCAGCAAGTATATAGTAATTGATCAAGTGATGCCGGAGAAATCCAGAACTTTTTTGAAAAATTAAACGAGACTTACCTGCTTTGGAGATGTACCCTTGGCTAAACATGCTCTCAGCAAAGACAAAGTCAGAGTAAACACAGCGATCTAAAACAACACCCTGTCCAGTGCTTAAAATATGTGCTAAGGCATCTATATACTGGGAGTATCTAGAATAAAAATTTAATAAAGGCAAATAGTTAGCAACAGTTTATACAAATACTTTGCTCTAAACTGCTCGATCTGCATTCTGGCAACAAGTTTGTGTCTTGGATTTTTCAAAAAATCCATAACATCGAACGTTCTACAGTCTTCAGGCAACATAGGATCTAATTTCCTCAAGTCATACCCGTAACTGTTAATGTAAAACATATCCAAATTTGCTTCAGGTAAATATAACATATTAAACGTGTTGGCGATTTGTTTCGCTACTTTTGTTTTACCCGCTGCGACAGGTCCTTCCACTACTACAAGCTATCAAAACTGTTTTACGAGAAACTTCGAGGTAAATTATTACCTTAGAATTTTCGTCCAATCTAGCAGAGGTTTTATCGAAAAAGAAATTCAACATTGTAAATTTCTTCTCATTATAGGGCCAGGGTTTCGGTTTCGGAGGCAGTTGATCTAATTTTGAAGTAATGGTGCGAACTCCATGTTTTAAGTGTAAAATCTTAATACTTTTACAACCTCCAAGTTTATTTAAACTTATACGAGCAAGACTACCCATCACCAATGAAGTATAAACCCAAAAACTTTTTGAATTTTTAAATTAATATTAATTTTTACATAACACGAGAGTGTCAAAGATCGCAAATATGGATGAAAAAAATACTTCATCTTTTTCTTCCATAGACCAAATGCACGAGGATAATTGGACCAAACTCAGATTAAATTTAGGAACAATCGCAGAAAAAGAAAACTGTTATATCGATTAAAGCCAGCCCAAATTAAAGTAAAGAACCCTTATTTAAATTAAAAATGCGACAAAGTATAAACGCAGTTTTATTAATATAATCAGTACAAACTCGCACAAATATTAAAATAAGGTACATTTCGGATCTAACCTCACAAACTGCGTTTAATTATGATTTTTTACAACAAATATTCCCTACAACTTAATTTTATTTACGCCTCTCGTTTGATTTTGGCATATATATAACATGCATATATGTCGGTATCACAAATAATACGTTTTCAAAGGAAGGCAATATCAATATAAAATAAATAATAAAGCTCATTGCTCCTTTTTGGTTTCCTTTGGTACAACTTGACGATCACTTCCAGTAGATTGTTGTTCCTCTTGATCAGCTGAGTAGCCAAACTCATTTTTTCTGCTTTTATCTACAGGATAAATCCAACGCTGATAGAGAAACACCAGAAACACTATGTCATCTCGGAAACAACCTATTCTGTACATTGTAGGCATTTTTATAACAAACGCGAACATATCGTCGATAAAAGTATTAAGAAATTTGTAAGTTAACATTCTCCATGGCAAATGTGCAACCGATTTTAGTTTGTAGTTGATAAACAATTGAGGCGTCATCATTATAAATCCAAAAGTTAGCAGGTAACCATAAAGCAAATCCAAAACAAATGAATACCATCCTTTGTGCTCAAGGTATAGTAGGGCATAGACACTATAGCCTGCCAGTAAAGGAAAACATAGCCAAGACAGGTACTTGAAAGCTAATTCATCATATTGTTTAGTACTCGATTCAACATAAGAACCTTTATCATGGAATGTGATTCTTCCATTTTCAAATTTTATGTCTACCACTTTCCATATTTTCCACAATTCTATGCAAAGACCAACAAAACAGGATATCCTTATAAGCATGTTGGTCTCATTATCCAAAACATAGAGTAACACAATGAGACTTTGGAAAACACTGAAAAATACTGATCTAACAGACAACCCTTCAAGAGAGTTTCTGTTATTCCAAAACTGGATATCATTTTTAAAAGCCAATAGTTCAAAGACTGAATGAAATAAAGAAACAACCAAAGTAATTCCGAGTAGGTAAGGATTTGTATCCATAAGAGTTTCCTTTATAGTGTCTTGTTCTTCGTCAGTCTGCTGAGGTTCAGCCTCTCCCCAAATATTAAACATGGTATTCCGCATGGCTTGAGCTGCATATAGTTGCCATTTAAGCAAACTCAATGGTTGATAAGTCAACCTCAACCTCAGAGTATCATTAAGTGGTTTGTAGTCGCGTGCCATATTCCAGAAATCATTTGGGTACAAAATTGGTTTATAATAAGCAAAGTCATCAGTAAATTTTATATACTGATCCAAAGGTGCAGGCACTTGACCATAATTCCATAGAGATTGATCGCAAACTAGATTAATGGTGAAATTTGAATGAAAATGGGATACAATCTTGTCACTATCAATTTCTGCATTTTCTGTCTCACCTGTGAGGAGGTTCTTTGTTTTGCTTGATTTGATCTTTTTAAATCTGAAACAAAAACGTCATTACAAAAAATTAAAGTTAATAACACTATGTTATGCTTAAAATAAGGTGACATTTAATTATTTGCATAACGACTTTAATGTAGGTATTTACCTAATGATAAATTATGTTTACTTTTCATAAAAGACAAAGATGTTTGTAATGAAATGTAATAATTACCTGTTAAGCTGTTTCACAGCGCCGCTCATTTCATTGTAGTTGTAATTTTTAGCTTTTGGATCTGGACTTAAACCCCTTTTAGTAACAAATGCATGCAAATAAAGAGATCCATTGTTCCTCAAAGTGTCAGTAATTAGGACGTCTTTTTCAATTTCAAAAATTCCATCCTTATTTGCACCCCCAGTCCAGTCACTATATACAATATCTTTGTACCAAAACAAGTTATGGTGTGAATAGTTACTTAATCTTTCAGATTCAGATAGAAAAATGTGTAAACTTAATGGCATACCATCTCTAAAAATGTTTTTTGCCTGCGTTACTGGTGCAGGACTGTCAGTTAAGTTTGTGACAGGTGGTTTGGGGGCCCTAAAGAAAGAAGTAATAAAATAAATAATAACCATTCTTATGACAAGGGATTTGGCCACTGTTAAAAATGATTCGAGCCTGGAAGGTTGTCTCTGTTGTTGTATGGTACCATTTTGCTGAAAAAAGAAATTTCTATCATCAAAACGTGGCTGATGTTATTGATATTGCTTACGTTTTCCCCGCTAACTGATTGATTAGTTTCATCTTGCGCGATTGGAACTTGATTATGAACCACGGGTGCATTTTCTCTAGCAGTTTCACTCATGGTTTGGTACTTTTTAATAAATAATGTTAATCAAGTTGTCATGTGACAGCAACTTTTGTCTTAAGCTTTTTGCACCACACCACAGAAACGAATTAAATTTCTTGCTTTGACAGAGGAAAATAAAAAGTCATTTGCATGTCTGCTTCTTTACCTACCAGATACAGGTTAGTCCATGGAATCGAGGATGGCTCGGTTGGCAAGGTGTTTCTGCCCTGCCAACTCGACCACAGTAGGTTGTGGGTTCGATTCCCACCATGATTCTTGGTTGTTGTGAAAAATGTTATCGGTAAAATTTTCCTCGGCAGACGCCGGAAAAGTCGGTGGATATCCAATAAGTTGATGACCGCATGTACAATATAAGTTGGACGTTGTGGATTTCAAAATAAGTGTTTTTAAATCAGCGATTGACGTCAGTAATAGACGAATGATCCGAACAGTTGGCCCAACTTGATGTGAAACGTAACAGAAGAAGAAGAAAAGCTGTCCAGTTTATTCTTGAAAAGGGAAAAATTTTACTACCCAGTAATCTTGAATAGAAAAGAAACAGTGATTTTGTGAAATCTGAAAGGAATTCATCAATCTCCTTCAGAGCATTGATAATATTGTGCCACTATGGAAGTTGGTTAAGGTTCTCCATTATCATTGCAGTTTTTGGTTATTAATTTCTTTTATTAAATTAGTAGTAAAAACATTGGTAATATACACAAGACGTAAAATTTCTATCATTCATGAGAATGAACTTCGGAGTAACAATTTCTTTTTTTTTAATAGACCTTTATCAAAGATACTGATGCGTTTTAACATTTTAAAGGAACACACTAACTTTTGACTATTTGCCTACAACATTTCTATTCCCAAGATTGCAGAATAGTGACCTTGGTAGAATGGTTGATTGTGTAAAAAGTCTTACATATTGGTAAAAGCTCGAATTTATATTACAGAGATTAATAATATACTTATGGGTTGTACATTACAGATTTACTATAAAATAAATGTGCAGATGCAGTCAACAAAGACACAAATCAGGAAACGTTTCCGGGAGTATTGGGCTACCTAGATAAATAGCAGGATATTTTTTATTTCTGACTTCAATTTGATACCTCCCTGTTCGTAAAAAGTGGCTGTCTACGACAGAATCATATGAGTGGCAGACATATCTGGAAATACAAACCATTGCGAATGGGATGATAAGAACAAAAGTCATGAACTTGCCCAATTCCTACAGAACAATCCATAGAAAAGCTATAACCTCCCCTGCGTAAATAGCCAACAATTTCGTTATCTCTCCATATTGTTTCCAACCCGTAGAGGGCTATGGGATGTTCTAAAGCGAAAAAGCTTCGCCTCTTCTTTGGTCCGATTTCCTCAATCTTCAAAAGAGAAAATCACTGTTCAATTTGTCCCTCAGTATCAGATTTTATTATTTTATTTTTAATATTACAATAACATTATGATGGTAAAACTGTAATATCCCGTATCTGAAAGAAAACGAATTCTAGAAGAGATAAAAAATTTTTATCATTGACAAAAAAGTTAAGGCTCTGAATCAACGATTCAGCCATGTAAAATGGGCTGCCACCATTTCACCAAATAAAAAAGTAAACGGGGTATTGCAGTTAGGGTATCGATTAATATTTTATCCAAGAAGTTCCCTAACAAGTTAGCGTTTCTTGAACTTGTTCGATTTAAAATCAAATCAACATTTCCTCTGACTATTACAGGATTACATTACATAGGACCCGATATATATGCATAGGGTGAGATTTAACTAGCAACCCGTGATATCCATCCCAGGTACAGCAGAGAACACCATACATACTTTTGCAAATACTTATTTACGTAATTAACACCATTGTTTATATTTTGTCTGTAGGCAAGAATAGCATAAATATCTAACCAATCCTGTTCGCGACTTTTTTGAATCTGTTTCGATCTGTTAGTTTTTTCAAAAATAAAAAAAATTAAAATTTGGTGGACTAAACTTATAATAATCATAAATGACCTGCTAACTTTTTTCAATGCAAATTTTCCTTGATATTGACCAGAGCAGCGGCACAAGTGGGACAACCCTGCCTCTAATGGATTGTCGTCCACTCTGACATCTTCATTCAAAACGTGGGCTTCTAACAAAAATAACGAGTTTGAGCGTACCTTAGCAGTATTATTTCTGAACCCATATCAATTACCTTTCTCTAAACTTAACGATTCCAACGCTCTGAATCCGGCATATGTAATTTTAAAATTTAACTTTTTTCCTGCGTCTAAGATTGAATTAAGTACTGACATGCAGTGACTAACAGGAATGTGAATCTGCCATCCGAGTTCACCTACATCGTTCGTATTGATTATCATACACTCATGAGCGTTAATCTTAAGAATTTCATAACTTAACTTTGATATTGGCGTTTCTATCAGAGGCATAAGAAGTTGATGGCTGAAAACTAATTTACCTAAGTCGCAACACAACATCATACTTATCGTAGGTACATGTTTAAACAATTCATTATAAAAAATTTAGCTGATTGTTCTTACCTGTTTGGACCTTTCAGAGACAAGATTCCGAATTTGTCGCTAACTTCAATCAATTCGCAGTCGAAATTTTGGGCGTTTAATTCTTTTCTGATGTGGCATTTGATCTGGTAACCCGATCCACTGTCCGCTACCACATAATAGCGTTTTCCCTGCAACTAAACGAATATTTTTATAAACTTGTTTTTAAGGGTCGTTGTTGTCTACATTCGGTTGAGCTCCAATAAAAATATCCTCGTCACAGTCTTCTAGGGCAACAACGGTCACATCGGCCACAATCCCTGCCCTTGAGTTTAGTCCTATCGTTTTAGTGATTTTACCAGGCTTTATATTTGAAGTGAATAACCATTGAACAGCTTCTTCAGCATCTGGACCTATTAGAGACATCTTGGTGTAAGAGGATAGGTTAAATAATGCTATGCTGGTTTTGCAGGCTAGTGCTTCTGCTTTTATCTGGAAGTTGCAATAATAAAATGAACAATTGAAAAAAAAAATGAATTCAATTTCAAAGATTTAGAGTAAAGTACACCTTTTCCATTAGAATGAGGTCTTAGTCCCCTATAATTTCACTAGCATGCTAGTTTTTCCCGTTCGTGTATTTTGTTTTTATGGCACTTTTAACTCTTAAGCTTGGTAATTTTGTGTTAATTTCCAATAATATTGAAAAGTTTTTAACCTGGCTCTAAGAATTATAAAGCAAATGTTGGAGATCCATCCCGTAAATTTATTTTCAAATTAAATCCGATTTTGAAGAGTAGAAAAACTACAACTATCATATCCAGTCGAAATAGCGGATAACGATTTTCAAGAAAGTAGACGCTTGACATCACAAATATTTTTAAAATATCATATCTTACCAAATTGTGATGGTCCGAAAAGTCAAATGTTAAATCTTTTCGTACTTCTTTCTCAAATCTTTGGTCAGAGTTTCTTCGATGGTTGTAACAACCGTACCAATCATACTTAATTGCAGGAGCCGTTGTACCATTTGTTAGAAAATAAGCAGGTCTTTCCCATCCAAATACTTGTTCCATTATTGCCCCATTAGCAACCAAATGCTGAAAAAAAAAAACGAAAACTTTGGTCGCGTACTTACAAAACACACTGTAGAATAATTTATTCCTCTACATAAATAACGAATAACGTGACTTATCATTTCCTCGTTCCAAGTATGGGCAAAATACCTGATGGAAAGCATCAGTTTTAAAATTACGACCAGCTAGCTTTTGTTCGTGTGGATATACGATGCTGTAATTTTTCGCGTAACTTTCATGACTAGTCTCGGCAATCCAACGCTTGTTCTTTCTTTGTTCAGGTGAAAATCTTTTAACATCGTACGAATGCATGTCAATATTCGGAGATCCAGTTTTAATCCAAACTGCAAGTTGCTCGGACACTCCGCCGCTAAACATCATTCCTCCGGAATTGTACCCGACGTTGTGAAATAGTCCTGTGGTATAATTAAGAAATAAAAATAAATAAGAACTAAAAGTTCAAATTTTCACGAAATTATATATTTTGACATGACAATTGTTTCGACAACACCGTGTCTTAATCAAATGTAATATTTACAAACTGCATGGTACTATATATACCGAAAAATGACCATTAATTAATGTGAGAATTTAAGTTCAATGAAGAAGAGGTATTTAAATCTAATTGATCGTTAAGCAATACATTTGAATGTCTCATTTTGTTAATCTCCATTGTTTAAAATAAATTTAATTTTCTACTTTTTGTGGCTGTATGCAAAATATCAAAAATGTGTTTTTCTATGATTAAGTGTGTAGCATAATTAGAATCCAGACTATTGTTTCTTCAAGACACGTTAATGCGTGTCTTGAAGGATCTACCTGTTTATCCAATATAAAAATTAGGACAAGATCCGCATTTCAACCTGTAGACACCTGATTTTTGAGATTTTGGTTATTGTTTTTCAAATAATTTCCTATTGTGTTGTTAGTTTACTGTTGTCTGGATTTGTTTTTTATTTATAATTTTATCTATAATGGACGGATTGTAGCCGTTGTTCAGTGCAATTTGTTTAATGATATTAAGTTCTTTGTTGTAATTTTCTGTTGAGAGTGACGTATTAAGAAGTCTGTGTATAAAAGAGTTAAATGCAGCCATTTTGTGTGTATAATAGTGATTTGAGCTGTTATGTATGACTGTGTCCGTGTGTGAAGGGTTTATATTGAAAAATCTAATTTGTGTTGCGCTTTCGTAATAGTTAAATGTAAAAAATTTCAATCTCAATTTAAAAAAGAATTCAATTGTCTGTCCGTTCCAACAAAGCAAGAAGAGACATCATCCACGTATCTATACTACCATAAAAAAACTTTTACTTAAAGGATGTTCTAGAATGATATTTTCCAAATTATCCATAAAAATCTCGGCTAACAAAGGACTAAGTGGGTTTCCCATAATCAAACCTTCTTTAGAAATGTAAATCTGTCCATTAAATAAAAAATAATTTTGGTCTAAAGATACTCTTAAGCAATCTAATAAATCTTGTTTCACCAATGGGTTAACCTGTTTCCGAGTTAGGGTGAAATCTACCAAATCTATCACATCCATAGGTGGAATACTGGGAAATAAGTTTTGTACATCAAAAGACAATAGTATTGAGTTAGAAGGGATTTTGATATCTTTAATTTTGTTGATTAATTCAAAGGAATTTTTTATTGCAAATTTTGGTTTAAAATCTGTGTGGAACTTTAAAATATTTACTAATTTTGTTGAGAGTTTAACTGCTAGAGCTATTACATAAGACACGACTGGTCTAATGGGCATATCTAGTTATTCCTATATTCGACGGTAATAATAAAATACATGCTGCTTGTATTTAAGAAAGAAGAGTGATAATAATTCAAATTTTTGCAGCACCCTGCACGTATTGTCATTATACAATAATATAATTGTTCTTTATTTATTGTTTAATGTATGAAAAAGAGAAATCAAAAAATACCCTGCCTGAAAATAAATCAGCAGCGTACTATTTTATAGAGAACAAAATATACCACCAATACCTAGGACGACGTCGGTGTAAATTCATGTGCTCAATTAATTTTTTTTCTATCACTTTTCTTAAAATATTTGATATCTTTATGATTATCTTTTTAACGAGGCGCCTAAGACAAAAATTTAAAATTTTGTTCGGAATCAATCACCCAAAGGTCAATGAAGTTTCTGAGTCGAACGAAATAAAAATTTCTCTTAATTGGTTTTATCAGATAATTTCTCTATATTTCTTATACAATTGCATTACTACCCGATAAATTTCCATTATTAACTCACCAATAACATTAGGATCTTCCCCTACAACAGGCTTGTGATCCGGCGTAAAGCTTTCTGGGCCGCAAATGTCAGCTTTTATCCCCGTTCGCTCTAAAACGGGGCAAATCTTAACGGCATTTTGATAATGTACCTCAAACAAGCTTCTATCCAATTCGTACAATTTAAAGTTGAAATCTTCTGGAGCCTATACAAAATAAAATTGTTCGATTTTATTGAAGTTTAATCTGGAACAAATAAGGGACCTCATCCAGTATTTCGGGATTCATTTCGTAGCCGCCGAGGGTCATCCCGAATCCTTGAGGCTTAAAGCACACACTTCCGTCGTGACACCTCACTGGCGGTGCCCCTTTAAAACCTGGGATATCGTTGGTGACTACGTAGCTGTGTTTCATTGGCTGAATTGGTATCGCCGTTCCAGCTAGTCTAGCGATTTTATCACCCCATACACCCGCAGCATTTACGATTATATTGGAATTTATGAACCCTGCAATGCAGCATTATAACATCAACTAATTATAGTTTAATTTCCAACTTTGTAAGAAACATGGAAAGTATAGGAGTAGCTAGTGCTGGATTAATAGTAATTTATAAGATGCTAAAGAAAAAGAGGCGACAACGTCGTACGAGATGGTCTTCATAATTATATCTTCCAAGAAGTTGAGATTGGAGCCTTAACAGCAATTTTTTATTGCACGACATCCGAAGCGACGGCGATAGCAGGCGATTTAAAAATTTCACAAGAATGTTGGAGAGTGATTTTTAATTTCTTCTACAGCTCATAAACTTTCCATAAAATAGCACTTTTTTCAAATTATATGATTAATTGTAAAATCCGTTCGGTCGTGTTATACGCTACTAAAAATCCTTTTGCTCAGATGTGTACGCGGCTTTAGCAAGACACAAAATAGTATTGCTACAAATCGGTTTGTGAAGATTACACTTAGTACATATCCTGACATTCAGCACAGATTACAAAACTCTTATCCCGATTAGTTTACTGATCAATTCAATTTTAATGTCGGGCTAGTTAGTTAATACGTTAAATTTTAATGACCATTGAACAGAATGTCTGAGAAAATGCTTGAAAGCACTTTGTTTTTTACTTAACTGCACAACATTTCGGAGACACTGTCACTGTCCTTTATTCAGTGAAAACTAAACTAATTCTGAAGAGTATTCGCCGATATACTAATTTTATCTGTCCGTTCGTGACTGAATAAGATGCAGTCAACCCTGAAGTGCAAGGGGCAGCTAGTATTAGTGGGCTTTATTAATGGGTGCCAAATCAAGGATGTTTGCCACGAAATAGGCTTTGCTACCTAGATCTTAACGAATGTTTCGCCCGTCCGTGTATATTTTATGTGTTTTTTGAATCGTACATTTAGAGGACGTTTGGTCAAATATGAACATTTATTGGAACAAAACTTTAATTGCAAAAAACATGACTGCCATTTTAAAGAATTTTGAGCACATTACATCAAAAAGAACACAATTTATTTACAGATGTTATATTGGAGTTAGTTATTGGATCTATTATAATAACACCACAAATGTTAAAAAATGAAAAACGTTGTTCCAAAATCAAAAATTTACCTTTATCCGTTTCTATACCCACCACCTTTTTAATACCATGCGTCGACTGGGCGGTTAAAATATTTTTTACTGTTACATCTTCAAAGATCTGTTTTAAAAATAAAAAAAAACATTTACAAAGATTGCTTTTTTTTTAATCAGCAATAAAATTTGAACGAATTATTTATCTCAAACTGCTCACCAAACCACCGTAGCGTCGACCACCTTTCGCTAATGCATTGCAATACATGGTAGGGTCGATATATCCGTCGGGTGTGGTATACAGAGCTCCATAGAACGCACTGGGTTCTAAAACGGGACACAATTCTAGAGTTTCTTTGGGCGTCAGCAATTTGCTATGGTTTTTGAAGAAATGGCCTATAGTGTGAAGACGTTTGTATTCTTCAAATCGTTCCTAATAACACAAAAATTTACTCGTAGCACTTGCTTTTAAATAACACTTACCCTTGTTCTTGCGATAAATATACCTCCACTATGTATAAAACCGGGATCGACACCACTGTCTTCCTCCAATTTGTTTATGGTTTCGAGAGTATTTCGCAACATTAAAATATCCGTGTCTGAGGGCCTGAGAAGCATTTAATTAATAATACATAGGGTGTTCGTCAATCAAACTACGCCTGTCGCCACATTTCAACAAAAAAATAAAATTTGCTTTATAGACTACAAGTATCAGTTATGTGTTCCTATGATACAGGGCAGAATTTAAGAATTTATTAAATATTTTAGTATTTCCTGCTCCGGAATCAACTAAAAAAATATGGAATGTACATTTGGCAACAGACATAAAAATGTTTGAAAATTATATAATTTTGTTAACATTCAATTTACCCAACTGTATTGTATATAGTTTATTTGTACTTACAATTATTTGTATAAAGTGCTGCATACTTTGCATACTTTTTGTACGACCAATACTTTTTGGGGTGATTATTGCAAAAACAGAATGAATAACATTTATCAGTAGCTGAAACGTCCGAAATGATTGACAAAGTTAACGTATTAAAGTGGCACTTTGTGCACACTTCATCGGTGCATAATTAGGTATTTTAGAGTAGGGAATAGAAAAATGTCATCAGCTTATACCCCGCTAATTTAGATTTCGTTATGCGCTATTCTGGGAAATTAAATAATAAGGAATTATGGTGTCGTAATGTAGGTTTCTTTTAATATTTTTTTTATTTTAGTTTAATTTATTTAAAAATTAGAAAAGAATAAAAAACATTTATTCCTAACAAGATTTTTCTTTTTTTTCTCTCACAGGCCCCGTCTTATCTTACTAATATCTTCTTTATTACCTGTTAAATGCTTTTACACCTTTAATCTGTTTTGTAATATCAACTTTAACTTAATTCATTTACTTTTTGCTATCGTTGTTATACCTGAGACTCCATATTAAACCATTCGTATGCCACGTAGTACCGCTTGTTAGCTTGTTTTTCTCCAGTAGTATTGTTTTTAGTCCTTTCTTGGATAATTGATAAAATGTAGAACAACCCGCCACGCCTCCGCCTAAATAAAAACTACGATTTTATTACTTTTATAGGATAACTTATTTTTATACTATAAATAGAAAATCTTCTGAAAATCGTTGAATATTTATATCATAGCTTATGACAGTTTATTTATTTACTTCGTAATTTGTAAAATTTGTTTTGTATTTATATTATATACTTATCAATGTAACATCTGATTTTCGAGAATTAAATAAATACATGTGAAATGTAAACAATTTTCATCATTGAAACTTTAAATGAAATTAGCTTACCGATAATAGTCACATCCACGCTTTCCGGAAGATATCGGTTGGTGCTGTAATATTTGCGAAATATATTTTTTTCTTTATTCCTGAGAACTTTTCGAAAATGCAAATACCGTAGAGCGTGCGGCATGTTTTAGGAATGATACGAAAATTTTTGATATAAATACGTTCCACCGTTTTATTCGTTTCACAGCTACGGTATAAATAGAAATTTTATACGATGAAGGCATTAGAAACAATGTCTTGACTTAAAAATAGTGAAACCCAACTTTTGAGAATTATTGTTGAAATATTCTCAAATTTCTGAATATTATTGTGTTGTGAGGACATCAAAATACTATTTTAACCTTGGTGTTACAATAAAAAAAGTAACCAACCAAGAAAAATCTAATTATATAGCATAAATATATTGAGATTTTTCAAAATTTAGTTCTTGGCTTTTCATGAAGAGGTTGCTAATTAATAATTCTTTTACTTCTTCTTTTACATAGAATAATTAATCATTACTGTGTGAACATTAAGTTTAGTTTGATAACCGTGGTCAATTTGCTATTTTTTCTTAAATTATCTGCATTTGCAATTTTTGCAATTTTGCAAAGAAATTTACTGGGAGTTTATCGAAATTTATTTAACATTTCTGAATTTAATAAATTCATTATTATAATAAATATAAATAATTATTATGATACATTATTTATTATTACGGATTACAGAAATTCCACCACCTGACTGGATCTAAAGTATTAAAAAAACGTGTTTTCTTTTCCAAAATAGAAACTTTATTTTAGTTGCGAATAGAATTTGCTACATGCTTCATTGTCTTCTCGTCGCGTATTTGGGTTTGGTTATACCGATGTATCCGACAACTTCCATTGGCCGGTCACCATCAAAATCGTGGTGAATATTTGTAGTTTGAACTTCCGTTTGAAATCCTCTCGCACTAGCCACCGCGGCTTCTTCGGCTAACTCCGGAGGAACGGATTTTGCAGCCGCTTCAGCGGCTCTGACTGCTCCCGCAAACTTACTCATAGCTTCAGCTTTCGCTAATTTATCGACCGCTTCACTAAGCTCTAAATAAAAATTTGCATTTAATTGTGCATCTCGAGAATTAAACGTATAACTTGCCAGCATCAGGTTCTCTTCTCATATCGGAAACTATTTCAATCTGACTTGCGCTAGCTTCAGCCATCCTTTCCAGCGCTCCCCTAGATAACTTTAACTCTTCTGGTGGTGACGTCGTGGTTGGTGAAAATCCGACCCTGCCTAACGACGTCTCCTTATGTTTTCTAAGTTCCTTTTCCACGGACCTGTCGAACCATTCCATAAGCGATTCTCTGCGTTCCTCCGCTACCTTAGGCTTCTTATTGTCCTCCTGCATGAGCTCGTTTAGAAGAAGAGACTGAGGGTTGCGATATGGTGATTGTCCGGCAGGTAATTGTTCTGTAGCCGTTTGATTAATATTTTGGATGCGTTTCAATTTCGGCGTTCTTTGGTGACCATTCTAGTGAGATTATTTTAGTTCAATTAGTCCATACACAGAATAATATGTGGTGGCTCAAAATACACCAGCTTTGATTAGTGTATTTATCGATACAACAAATAAAAAATCTCAGCGATTTGGGGTAACGTTACCTCGAGATAGAGAGTGTCACTTTTTTAAAGAGATTATATAAAACGTTATGGACTTTAGGAATGGGGACTCTGAATATGATGATAGCGGGTCAACGGAAGCCTTTTTTGACCCTACATAAACCGACCTCTAAGTACTAAATGAGAACCCCATAAAATATTTTGCGCCAACTTGCTGTGGTATTTTTTATATGATTATCATAATTTAAAATTACTATTTTTAATTACATAATATATTTTTTTTAATTATCGTCAGAATCTATTTTTTTTCTAAACATTTTCATGTATAAATATCGAAATATCGTTTTCCGCTTCGTTTGAACAAAAATATTTTGTTAGAGTAGTATAAATCTTATCCTCTTATTTCATAGCTTGCGTAGCTAATATTGAAATTTGAGACTAGATGGTATTTTTTGGTAGGTGGTACATTAAGTACCAAGTTCAGAAAAGTGAAATTTTACTTGAATAAAGTAAAATCACTTTTTTGATTAGGAGCGTACATTATTATTTAATACTTTGTACATAAGTAAAAAAATAATAAAATTTTGTTAAGAGAAAACAATGTTGTAAATGGGCTATTAATTTAAAATCTAAAATTTTGAATAAGTTAATGTAGTTCGTGTAGAAAATCCTTTGAAACAGCATACCTGGTCGAGAATATCGGTTAAATTGATATTATTGGGCATCCAGTTTACATCATAATCTATGTGAGGGCCGTATACTTCCTGTTGGATGGGATACACGCAAGGCCCGGGGTTAGAAGCTCTCCCTGCAACTGGCACTCTGATATGCCCGTAGGACGCATACTAAAACATATAACTGTTCCGCTTGTGTTTGCCTTTGATGCTCAAATGAGTTTTCCGATATCGTAGTCCCACAAAAATCAATGCACCGAATATTATTCCAATGTTATTTAAAACGAATAAACAAATTTTTTTTAATTTTTTTAATTTTTTTTTAATTTTTTTTTTAATTATTCTTATGAAATATGGTCGTGATTTTTAAATATATATATATATATATATATATATATATATATATATATATATATATATATATATATATATATATATATATATATATATATATATATATATATATATATATATATATATATATATATATATATATATATATATATATATATATATATATATATATATATATATATATATATATATATATATATATATATATATATATATATATATATATATATATATATATATATATATATATATATATATATATATATATATATATATATATATATATATATATATATATATATATATATATATATATATATATATATATATATATATATATATATATATATATATATATATATATGTATATATATATATATATATATATATATATATATATATATATATTTTTTTTTTTTTTTTTTTTTCACGTATTCTCCGAAAACACTTCGAACACTGTTTAATAATGTTATACAAATTTTAAAATATAGTGGCTATTTCACTTTTTCTAGTTATTTGGCTATTTCTGTTATAGATTAATAAAAAAAATCCAGAAATTATCAAGGCAGGTTGACTAATCTAAAAAATAATAATAATATGCATAATAAACGACATAAAAAACCTATGTTAAACGGAGACATGACTTCGCATCTTAGGCAAGACGGTTATATATTTTAATACAATTATAAATAATTAAGTTTTGAACAAGGAATCAGGTAACTGAATATCAGTTAGTTGCCGTCTATACTTAGACCTGAAATATAGTGCTTTCACAACCGACTTTGCCTACTGTTTGCTACTCCCAAACCGCAGCCCCTTATAGAACATCCTGTGGAGTAGAATGTTGTATAATATAATATATTACCATTCCAGGACCGTCCTAGGAATTTATCCACTTTCACTAACAAGCGGGATATAAGTATGTTTTCCATCTTTTTTGTCGAGCAATCCTTGAAACGCGTACATAAAAAAAATAGTACAAAGTATCACTTTATTACATTCTATTTCATTAGATTTCTACATAGTACCATTATTAATATACAAAATATTAAATATAATAATAAAGTATCAGTCACTTAAAAAATCGTTACTGTCGCTACGACGTCACCTAGTTTAATGATCAACTCCTCCAACAATCGTTCTCGATAAATATTTTCTTCTTTTATTAGTCGTTTTTTACACCTGCTTTGTACTCATATTTTAGCTACCCCTTTCCGAATTACATTTATGGTACTATCACTAAATTTTGGTGCAGTGTTATTTCCTCTTATATGCGCTGATACGGGGGTAATCTTAAGTCCGTTTTGTTGTTCGTCTAGCTCTCTTCAAAATATAAATCATTTTTGTATAGAAATTCTTTAGTTTCTTCTTTATTTTAAAAAGTAGTTGGAATTTTTCTAATTTGGACTGAATGATACGAGGCATTATCCAACACATTAAGAGTATTTTGGGAATTTTGGTCGTGTCACTTGTTTTTATTGCTGCTCCTACTTCTCCATCTAAAAAACTATATAAAACTATAAAATTGTAAACATTTAAAACAATTTGTTTAACATCCGAAGACAAATGGATCCGTATTATTATTTGCTGAGGTAGTTCGTCTTCTAAATTATCAATAGGTTTGACTACTATCTCCATTTCGTCTTCTTTCTTTTTTCGTTGTTTTCCATGTAATCTTTTAACAGGGGAAAATCTGCTTCATTCCACGGTCTCCACATTTTAAAGTGTTAAGAAACAGGAACCTTCAAAAAATGTTTAATTGTGAGATTCTAATAAGTATTTATCTGTATTCTTATGTTGTTGTTTACAAACAGAAAAACTATGTAGAAGACACAAACACTACAAGAAGAAGAATGTTGTTAATCGACAGGTACACAAGACAAAAATGTTTATTTACAAACTTACCTGTAAGATAAATAGAGTACAGTACAGTGCCCTTACCCGTTGAACTATCCATTGAAAACAGCCTCGCAGGATCAAAGCTCGAGAATCAGGTACATAAATACGTACTTACTGGAAGGATCACAGTCAAATACCTCCGTAATGTATACGAACATATTGCAATTTAGATTAAACTCTTAAGAACTAAACAAAATAACCGGATGTTAAAATAAACGCTTCTACTTATTCGAAAATACCCCGCAGTATCAATGCTTAATCAAATTTAAAACAGTCCTTTTACGTTTCAAATAAAAATTTGCAGAATAAACATCTGTTGGAATGTCCACTGTCCTGCAAAGGTCTGCAGTTAAGGTATTGTAAAATACTTAAAACCTCAAAGCAATATATGCACTATATTTTTGGTCGTACCATAACAGGATCGCTCTGCAACGACCTAAATAAATAGAATATATAGGGAGTAACTGTCGAGACGGAAGGGTCAATCCCATCATGCTTCTGTAGGACAAATGCAACATGATAACTATATTTCCTACATTACCGCCAGATAGACGATACTTCATAAATGAATAAATATAACCCCGCAAAAGGAAACTATACCCGTCTGCCAACCAGGTATGGTCTGTTCATAGATATAAGAAAGTGACCAATTGCCTTTGAATGGGATTATCCAAGGGTGGTCATTAACATACAATGCAACAAGATTATCACCTAAAGTTTCGGAATTTAAATTCAGGTAAAATTGTGGTCCGTAATAGAAAATAATTTTATACCTACCTGTGTTTAATAATCTTTGGTTTGGTATACTTAGTTTAAGTTTATTAGTGATCATTCTTATTGCGTGTGTAATACAGCGTGTGTTGAATCGTGTGCGAATTATGCAAAATATGTGCGAGTTTAGTGTACCTCAGGAGCTGCTCCCGCTCAAATGTAGAAAACGCTGTTCCATTGAGACTAAGGAAGTTATAAACAATATTTATTTGACTCTCATTGAACGTGGTGCCAGCAAGCAAGCATCTTTAGAAGAAACGGCCAGATTGACGAAAATTCCAACATCAACTGTATGGAAAATTATGAATAATCCCATTTCAGCGAGGAAAAAAAGAAGCGATGTTGACATTTTCTCGAGTGTAAATGAAAGTGATCAAGATATAATACGGCGTTAAATCTACCAGTTATACGAGGAACAAAGCTTGCCTACATTAGATATCTTAATTAGGAGGATTGAAAAAGATGAAACCGGTGTTAAATGTGGCAGAACTACCTTATGGAAGTGACAAAAGGCAAGTTTTAATGGAATCTTTTAGAATTCGGAAATGGCGACTGGAATATCTAGAAAAAATTAGGATTTACAGAGAACAACAAAGGCCAATTATTTACTTGGATGAAACCTGGTTGGACACTTATGATACCCCGGAAAAGGGTTGCGTTGACTCAACCGATAAGTGTGAAACAAACGCGCCATCAAAAAGAGGTAAAAGAATAAATATTTTACAAGCTGGCTCTAAAGATGGTTGGATTCCAAATTGACTTTCTCTGTCTGCGAAAAATATTAAAGATTCTTCTCTGGATTACCATGAAGACACCACCGCTGATTTATTTGAAAGTTGGTTTAAAAACAAACTAGTTCCAAACATTCCTCCTAATAGCGTCATTATAATGGACAATGCAAGTTATCAGTTGACTGAAACCCCTTCCTCATGTGAAATGAAAGCAACAATCCAAAACTACATGTATAATAACAACATTTATTTTCACGAAGATTGTTAATAATTAACTTTAATATTCACCGTTGGTTAAAGCTAAATAAACACAATCAGAGAGGTAGCGATAATATTTCGAAAGTTGAAAATTCAAACAAAAGAACAATCATCGGCAATAATATGTAATTTACCAAAAATTAGGTCAAATAGGAAATAACCGATCCATTTAAGTTGTGATCAAACTAACCAAAACTACTTTAATAGTGAAATTTACTTCCAATAATATTTACCTCGGCATAAGTTCCCAAATCCTGAGGAAGCGAGGCGGGCCTATCAGCGTTTCGTTCAACCGAGAGTTGAACTGTTCTGTGTGAAGGAAGCTGCGTTGAATCCGATAGATTGGCTCGTCTTGATGGCTGAAAATTTGTACCTCTTTATAGATACCTTAATGTTTACTGTTGGTATTTGAATTTATCGCTTCAGTCACTTACGTGCGGATTATGCCTACCACTCATTTTACTAAGCATTCACAGCGGGGGACATTTGTCAAACTGAAATTTTGACGTCAAATGATACAACAAATAACCGATTTCAGAGCACCAGAAATAAATAATGCTCCATGATTTCACGAGTACATTAATTTAGGCATGTGATTCGCGAATTTTATTGATTAAATATTCGAACGTTTACTGATACAGTGTGATACAATATTTTTTATGAGCTCTTCACAAATTTGGCATTTGCTGCACAAACGATATGAAATGATATTTGTAACATCGGAAAATGGGTTCTCAGGAATCATATTTTGCTGATTCATTAGTTTGGACTGATAGGGTGAGGAAGTGATCTGTACTTTAGTGAGTTCAAAGCTACATTAAGAACTCAAATTTGCAGTTTTAATAACTTTCAGTCAAGTAAAATTGGGACAATTCGAGAGTCTCTCTCTATTTGAAATTTTACAGCGTTGTGAATATTTCGAGTGATTGTGATACACGAAAAATGGGACGAAACTTAGCTTGAAAAAGTATCACTCCATTAACTTTAGTCATAGCAGAAATACAGTTGATTATTATTATTGCGTGGGGTTGGGAACTGGGGGTCTTGGTAGACAGTTCATTGAGTTTAGAGATAGGATACTTTAAAAAAATGCTAGGGATATTCATATCGTTAAACGTATACAGCTTTTGTATTCGTTCCTTGCGAGACTTCAAGTTGGGTGCTGTTCCAGTGTATGGATACCATAAAAATTATGCTGAAAGGATTCAAGAAATATTTTTTAATTATGAGAGGTACAGACTGTGTGGGATGCTGCAATCTTTCCCGCAGATCATGACGTCACTCTGAACTTGAATACTTTGAAGAGAAGAAGGAAAAGCAAAGAGTTGAAATTACTGTATGTCTTAAACCACCATCACCATTTTCAACGGAAATCGAATTTTAACAAACAACTGCAAACTGTTTGTATACCCTTTATTCATCACATTTCATATGAATGATATTTGTCATAAGTTACAAATTTACAAAAGTTAACAAAAATCATAATTAAATAAAAAATAATAAATAATAAAAAATTAATAAATGTTGAAATAAACCTTTTTGTTAAATAAAATATAAATAAAATAAAAATGTTATTGTTTATCGATTCTTTCTTCGATGGTAAAATTAGAGAAAATCGCCGTATGCATAACAACACGTAAAATAAACTATTCAATTAATAACATTTAATTTAATTTAATTTTACCCCTTGTACAAAGTACAAGAGTTAAAATTTTATCTCAATTTGAAAAGTTAAACGATACCAATCGACTCCCATATTTGCAAACATTGAAACTTGCGTTACGCTACTGATTAGCGGGGTCATCAAAAAGTTTAACGCTGATAGAAACGGTTGCTGTCTATCGTTATTAGTCTTAATATAATTTGAATTTGAACCTGACCACGGTACAAACACAGAGATACGACAACAACATTTTGTGTATTTACAACGTTTATCGGAGATATGTTTCGAATCAGCCCAAAATCTATTAAAGCGGAAAAATTAATCGGTTTAGAGAAATTGAAACAGTGCGAAAAGTGCTATAGCAATGGCTCGAATGTACCTAGACAAGCAGATGTTGTTATTATCGGTAAGAGTTCAATAAAATGCATTGAGTCTTTATAGCTCCTTCATAAAGATTACGCATTTACCGTAAGGTTTGACAAATCAAATTAAATATTTCGTTTCAAATTCAGTTTGTTGTTGTTAATTAATTTGTTTTTCATCTGGAACTCAATGTCCGGATAAAAATACCAATTCGGTAGCTTATCTGCTTGACGGTAAACAATGCCATGCCAAAAGGTCAAAAAATGTGTTTAAATTGTTTTTTTTCTTAATTTTACAGTAAACATCTTTCATCATATTTACTACTTGTATATGAAATCAAAATAAAAGTAGACTAGACATTTATGAAATAACTGAAACTATCTTATTTGTAAAACAGACGTTTTATACAAATTTTTGATTCAAGAAGAAATTTGCTGAATAAAGGCGAACAATTTCATTATCGATAAAAATCAATGCCTGTATAAGAGACTATAGCAACAAAACATTTTTTTATGTCTTGTAGGCGGAGGCATAGCTGGTTGTACGACATTCTATCAGTTATCCAAGAAGGGGCTAAAGCCTCTTCTTCTCGAACGTTATAAGGTGACCAGTGGGACCACCTGGCATACTGGAGGGCTGATATGGAGCCTGAGGTATAGTAACATTCGAACCGGCACGCGCTTAGGCAACTTTTGTTTATTGTGATTTGAAAAAGTAATTTTTTAGACCTTCCGATGCGGAAATTTTATTGCTTCAAAAGACCGTCGAAATTTTAAACAATATCGAAAAAGAAACAGATATCAATCCGGGTTTCAAACATACAGGTGGTATTTTTATTGCCAGAACTAAGGTAATGCAATTAATTGTGTACTTAATAATAAATCTAAAACCGTCTGCGCTACGTAGGAGCGACTCGAAGAGTACAAACGTCTCCATACGTTGGGACACTTCTTCAACATTGATAGCAAACTGCTTAGTCCCAAGGAAACGCAAAAACTCTGTCCGATTCTAGACCCCAACTCATTTCACGCGGCTCTCTACTCCCTGCCAGATGGTTATACCGATCCCACGATGTATTGCAACGCACTGCTCAAAGGTGCTCAGAAAAATGGTGGACAGGTAAATTAAGAAAATATATACCTATAAACGCAATTAATGGCGAACGATAAAATTTATGCATTTCATTCCTGTGAATTGCTGCACAGAAAAACCGAGAACAATCAGACTCTCTGTATGTTTTAGCTGATAGAAGGTGTGTCAGTGACAAACATATTCACCGAAGAATCGACGCAAAGCATGAAGAAAGTTATAGGGGTTGGAACCAATAAGGGTAAGAATATATTCCAAAAAAACAAATGTACCAAGGCAGCAATGATTGTTTTTTTAATTTTGTTCTTCAAAAAATGGTAGTGGTAAAATGCTTATGCTATTAAAGAGTGGTTGAACTATATTGCCTTAATAAAGATATTGAAATTAAAACGGTATATTTTGAAAAGCAATCAATTAATTTTAATTATTTCAAGTATTTTCAAGTGCTAAAATATTTATTGAAGAAAGGAATAATGATTAAATATTAACCAATTTGTAGGAACTATAAAAACCAACACGGTAGTAAACGCAGCCGGTGCTTGGGGTAGAGCTGTTGCTCACATGGTGGGAATGGATATACCTATTCAACCTATGAAACACAGCTACGTAATTACGAATGATATACCTGGTGTTCAGGACAGTCCGCCTGTAAGATGCCACGACGGTAATATTTATTTCCGACCACAAGGCGCTGGCATTTTACTCGGGGGATACGAAATGAATCCTGAGTTACTCAGAGAGGTACAAACTTAGCCAATATCGGATCCATTTGTCTCTTAAATTTTTATAGGCACCCGAAGATTTCGATTTTAAATTATTCGAATTGGACAAAAGTTTATTCGAGATACACTACAAGAACGCGGTGAAATTATGTCCCGTTTTGGAAAATACCGGTATCAAGACGGATATCTGTGGACCCGAAAGTTTTACCCCGGATCACAAACCAATAGTCGGCGAAGATCCGAGAGTTGTAGGTGGGTACATTGCAATTAGTTCGAGCATCTGTCGTCGAAAATATGAGAAACTGTTTTTGCTGGTATAATGCAGGTCTTTATCACAATGCTGGTTACAACTCTAGCGGAATGATGCTCAGCGGTGGCGTTTCGGAACAACTAGCTATATGGATAGCGACCGGACGTCCCTTAATAAATATGCATTCTTTTGACATCCGGAGATTCTCGCAAGTTCAAAGGAGAAACCGTCCATGGATCACCGAGACTAGCCACGAGAGTTATGGGAAAAACTACAGCATCGTTTATCCTTACGATCAAAGATTGTCCGGCAGAAATTTAAGAATTGACGCTTTTCACGAGGTATAGGCTGGTGTTCAAATTATCAAAAACTTTTACATAGCGAGGTATTGAATTATTAGCAATTGGTAGCGAGCGGTGCGGTCATGGAACAAGCGTTGGGATGGGAAAGGCCAGCTTATTTTATACAGGAAGATCGTACTGCGCCCGTTAGAGGATACGATTGGTACGGGTACTACGACCATAATCGGAACAGTGACCAAAGATACGAGAAAGAAATCGAGAAAGATTTGACTTTTGATTTCTCGGAACACCACGATTTGGTAAGAATGACAATTCTATCTTTTCGACACTTGCCGACTGTGATTAAAAACCGACAGCACTATAATAAAATCTTAAAACCTACAGAAACTGAGAACCAACATCATCCCCGTTCTTTGGATAATAAAAAAAACTGTTGAACCATCAATATAGGTCATCGAAATGTCATAGTATTTACCAGAGACTCAAATCTACTACGTTGAAATTTTAATGCAACCCAGCGCAATGAAAACCTTCATCCCACTGATAAGAATTTTTTAAAGTTCTTTCAAATTTGTAAATCATTATTTATTCAGTGAACACGATCTAAACTGGTGTTGTAAAAGCGTGATAGACAAGTGAAACAAATTTCACAATAGAAAGAGAGAGCCAATTGGCATGTCTCGTTGTTTGATTACCTTATATACTTTAATAAAATTGTGTATATAAAATCAAATCTCGCGAGAGCGGCGCTCAAATTTTACACAGAATTTTTTCTAGAATCCCCGCTTTTATTAAAAATGTTTAGTAAAACTTAATAATCCCTACTAGTAATCGAATTTAAAAACGTGAGCATCACTTTCCATTGCAGGTCTTTTTGTAAAAATATTTGTTAAAATAAAAATTTGCCTTTTCTACCTGGTATTTATTTATGTTATAACAAAATCTTAATATTTTTGAAATTCTTTTGACACTTCCATATTCTTTTCGGTGAAAAGTAAAGCGAAGAATTAAAGGGTGTTAAAAGTCTTCCTCTGGTAGGATAATTATATTTGGTGGACAGTTGTGGCCTTTGAATGTTCTTAAACAAGGCTCTCCTTGGCATGTCTTTATCGCTACTTTCAATTAGGGCAGTTAGGCATATTAAGCTGCAATGGCGTATTTCAGGATGGCACACAAGTACCAAATAAGTATACACATATTAACGATATTTTTATGACCGTGCAGAGAAGAGGTTTTTATTTTTTTAAGCGAAAACCGTACATTGGATTGAAGAAAATCAAAAATTCAAATTTCTTTAGAAATGATAATTCACTGGCGTACATCAATGTCTGCCAAAATATACTGATGAAATTCTGTGCGCCCGCCACTGGTATATTTTAAAAAATTGTGGTACACTAAATAAGGCGTCTTGATACGTAGTACATGTGTGGAAAAGTTCATTAAAATATCTACAGCGGTATTAGAGATATTAAAAAAATATATTTTATTTTTGATAACTTCACCACCCTGTTTCTCAAAAGTTAAGACGTTTAGAACATATGTTCATATGAAGTTTTCTTTTTATAATGGACTCAAAAACTGCCCTCTTAATTATTGACATTCAATTAGAAAACGGCCGATAGATCAATATAGCCCCGTATTGAGTTATTTATTACAGTAATGTAATAAATAACTCAATTAATGTTATTGTACGTGCTAGAATCGGGTATTTTTACAATAAGGATTGACACTTTATTCTCAATGTCCCCAGCAAATGTGTCTGTTAAAAAAAGTCTTTACTACATCAAAAGTTAATTAATTGTATTAATTAATGGCTAAAACATATAATGCATTGGATCAGTCTCTTAAATTGCTAAACAATACCTTTTCCACACATCTGCGTAAAGTATTATTATCTTTAAATATTTAAGTAATGTCTACTGTATACTATTTCCAAAGTCTAAGTCCCTCGCACAGATCGTACTAGGTATTTATTTATTTTGTTTTATGTGTATTTTTCCTGCCTAGCGTTGCTACCTTCTTCCTAGGATAGGTTTAAAAATGGAGGCGCAAAATGTCTTATTTTGTTCATCCGAACCGTATCCTTTTCATTGTATATCAATATGTGAATAAAATTATTATTATTATTAATTAGTGTTGCTATGCGATCGAACAATGTGGCCGTTCCAATTGTAAAATGCGGTTATTTTAATTCAAATATGTATTATTCTACACAGATAAAGGAGGAAGCGTTAGCGTGTAGAAACAACGTAGCACTGTTCGATTTGTCCTGTTACACTAAAATGTATTTGACCGGTCCGGACGCAGAGCAAGCTGCCGATTGGCTGTTCACTTCCAACTTGAGCAACCAACCGGGAAAAGTATCATATACGCTTTCGTTAAACTCTAAGGGAGGTATTGAAGCCGATATCACGGTAACCACTTTAGAAGAGGGAGGTGGGACTTTAGTAGGACCAATTCTAAAAGTATACTAGTCTAACAACGTTTCAATTTAATTTTAATGGTAGAAAATTATCAGGGGAAAGGTTACTATGTGGTAGCAGGAGGAGTGTCAGGTTATCAAACAAAATGTCACTTGAGGAAGCAGTTGCATAAGAAAAATTTTAAATCATACCTTACGGAAATCAGCGAAAGGTTGGGAATATTATCGATTCAAGGCCCAAAAAGGTAAGCATATCGCAATGGTAACTGGGGTTTAATTTTCATAATCTCCAGTCGAGAGCTGCTCCAAGCTGCCACAGACTTTCCGATAACAGACGATCGTTTTCCGATGGGAATGTCCCATATCGTGAAAGTTAATGGACACACTTGTAGAGCTATGAGGATTAGCTATGTGGGAGAATTGGGATGGGAACTTCACGTTCCTGTTGATTATTGCGTGTCAGTATTTAACAAAGTCATGGAGGCCGGCAAGGGATTCGACCTCAAACACGCCGGATTCAGAGCATTGGACGCTTTAAGTATGGAGAAAGGTACCGCTATGTTAGCAACTTTTAGAAACCTGCGAACCATCGAATTGTCTGTTTATAGGATACCATCTAATGAATACTGATATTAGAGTTGATGATAACCCGGTAGAAGCTGGTCTGACGAAGTTTTGTAGAAAAGATGGTCTTTATCAAGGGAAATCTGTTGTAGAAAAGGTGTGAGTTTGGTAAATGAAATACCGCAATTAAAAAAGATTTTTTTAGCTGAAACAGACAGGATTAGCGAAAAAAAGGTGTTTTTTTGTCCTCCATGACCACGTTGCACTTTACGGACTGGAAACGATCTGGAGAGACGACCAAATTGTAGGGTACTTAAGAAGGGGAGGTTATGGATTCTTCCTCGATTCTCCTATAGGAATTGGGTAAATAAATATATTCATTTTGCATAAAAATTACCATACACATTTTTTGTATGCAGGTATGTATCTCATCCTAAGGGCAAAACAGTGGATAACGAATTTTTGAAAACTGGCGAGTACCAAATTGAAGTGCGAAATAAAAAGTATCCTGCAACCCTTTACATAAACAGTCCGTTTGATCCCAACAACCAACGATTATTGGGACGCTACGAGCAACTGTTCGAGGAGCAAGCTCATTTTGAAGACTGATTTGGTGTGACGTTGTAATTATAAACTTACTCTAACTTAATATTTATATTTCAAATAACAAAATATTATCTAAAAGACAGAAAATAAAAACAATTTTTTATTAGTGTTTCGATGTTGCATTTGACTATGCTAGATAGTCAGGTTCATTGGGTACCAAATAGCAACCTCGAAACAAAGAAGTCGAAACTGGTAGCCATGATAAACAAACATTTATGCTAGCTTGCTTATGAAACCTGGAATTAGAATTATCATAACTGGTTATTTCATACAACAGCTTGGATATGTCTTTGGTCGTATTTATTAAACCGACACGCCCAAAAATTACAGGGCCAATAAATTAGGAAAACACCCCGATTCTGGACCGGTATTGAGGTGCAGTAAGAAAAATAAAAAGTAAAGACAAAAACTGAAAACTCTACCCCTGTCAAAATTGCGAATGATTACCCGCTCTTTTAGCGATAGAATTATTATACTGTGGGAAGGAAAATAACTTATAGTCTAAAATCATTACTATGTTGTAGCAATATATTTTTATTTAATAAATATCAATAAATATACAAAACAAATACAAATAATTTGCAAAAAATTTCACAATATGAGTGGAACCAAAAACGATGACACTATATCTAAAGATGAAAAACAACAAATTCGTAAACGATTTGGCCAGGCTCGATATGCAAACTGTTCATAAATTAATTTGTTAAATATTTAAGCCAATACCAATTTAGTCCAGCTGACATAATAGGGCCATACTTCTTTTAATCCAATGCTCTGGTCTTTTCTTAGTGTCAAGCAGAATCGGTAAGACATAATTGGTTGAATGTCCCGTTGTCGACAACACACCTCTCCTAGCAGAAGTTTTGTATACGGGACATACGTACCTCTTGCCTGTAAAATGGTACTACATCATTAAACTACATCAAAAATGTTGGGAAGGGATATTCAATAGAAGTATGCGTGAATCAAGTATCACTTTTCTTGCGGCATTCAACTTAGCCATTGACAGTTTTCCATTTCCGTTGACAGGTTCAGATCCCATTAATAATAATAATAATAATAATAATAATAATAATAATAATAAATTTTTAGACACTAAACGCAAAATTCAGGTTATACACTAACCCGAACTTTAAGGGCATGCGCGGAACATCGCTCCCTCCTGTACAAAAATGACTTAACCGCGTAGTGTAAACAGTTATACCAGCATTTTTGTTGCTATTGATCATAATACACTAATTGATAAGATCTGAATCCTACTTAAATAGGTTATTCTTCTCAGAAATACTGCTGATGGGTTTGCGGAATGGAATATCTGACGCTGTTTTCCTTGTACTACCCATTACTTTAAAAATTATTACCAGGTTCGTAAACATCCATTTTTAAGGGTACAATCCAAATAGCGGGCATTTCATCGTGCAATATATTTGGCAACAGCTCCTCTATTATTTGAGTATTTCTATCCCAGCGAGCTCCATCCGTAAAAAGGCCATAAATTAAAGCGCCTACAATAGAGAAGGTAAATGAAGAAGGTAATATAATAGAAATATTGCCGATAGTGAAAGTAATTTACAAAAAGTTAAAATTAGAGGGAAGTGATCGCGAATGCTATTGTTATTCCTTCCTGTATTATACGTCAACAATGAAAGACAAATTATTAGAATTACTACGTCACACACTTTTTCGGATTCAAAAGAACACGCTTAGCCAAATACTTACCATCAACCGGAGCTACATCTACGTCGCGACCGTCGTTCTTAAGGACCACAAAATCAAATGTTAATTTGTCGATCGCGATGGTATATTTTCGAGCAAAATTCTGTTTGACACCAGTCAAAAACGCCTGAGTGAAGAAGAATCCGGACAACCAGTAACTGTTTGGTTTTCCCGTTTCGAACCATTTTTTCAGAAACTGGATTCTATCCAAAAGATCGGCAACGTAATTAGGTAGATTTTTCAGACTTGGGTAGGAAACGGTCGCCCACTTGTCTGGTATTTTCCCCAATAACAACGACGTAGCGAAAGCTTCCACTTCTGGGTTAATTGCTATCAATCCTGAAACCGCCAAATTGTTGGTGAAACTCAATTACTTTACGGCGAAGTTCAACAAACAACAATGTCTGAATTAATCAACGTTAATGATTGTCTATATACGACCTTCAAACTAACGTACCTTGTATAGCTTTCTGCAATGTGCTAAGGGTAACTCTAATAGTATGTATCAGTTTATTGAACCGTTCCATTTCTTGAACGAGAACGGTGTTCATTGATTCCGAATAATCTACCGGATAAAGTTGGTTGGCTGCTTCGAGATCAAATTCCTGTGGTAGTTTAGATAAAATATCCGTGCTGATCATCAATACGTGCTTGTCAGTATCGCCTTCGCCTGTGGATGAAATTTCTCCGTACGCCTTCAGCACCGAACTCAACAGGAGTTTCGAATTTTGAAGGTCTCTTGTTTTACCCGCGTTTCCGTGCAGACCAAATACTTCTGGCGGATGTAACGACGGAAGCGATTGAATATGGGCCAGGTATACAAAGTAGTCTGATTTATCTGGTAGGCCGTAGAATTTGCCGATGGTACTGAAGACGTAATCTTTTTCCGTAACGATGTAAGGGTTCAAAAAATTGCTCAGTATCGTCACGATGAGGCGTCGATCCCAATCGTCAGTCACACGGCCTGAAAATATTTTTTCTCGATATTCAAAAAAAAAAGATTAATAGGTGGTTTAAAATTTTGTGCAGTCTCCTACGTAACTATCTTTTTATCTTATTAACACTAAGAAATAATTAGAAATTCTCCTGCGTCGGTTTTTGCTGAGTTGAACTTGCTGACATTTCGCCAATCATCCTGTTGGCTTCTTCAAAGTTTAACGGAAACTGGCTCGCATTTTACTCTGAACCTGCTTATATATTGTTCGGGGGGCGGAGGTAAATGAGGGGCATAAACACCGCCTCGGATGACTGACTGATTTAGCTCCGCCCCCCTCAAGCAATATATAAGCAGGTAGAGAGTAAAATGCGAGCCAGTTTCAGTCAGCTCTGAAGAAGCCAACAAGATAATTGGAGAAACGTCTAGTCGTAAGGATATCATAATATCCTCTCCAACTGAGGCATCCAGGACGTCGCCAGATGGCAATTCTGCAGGCACACCCAAAGACCGAATTCCTGGCCCTCTTCAATGAGGGCCTGTGCCATGGGTATTTAATTGGTCGTTGAGGTGAAAGGAATTAAGTACTAAATTATCAGTTTTCGCTGTAAAGTGGTTTAATATACAAGCTAGATATTTGGCTAGAGAATAATAGCAGATTAAAGGTTATTTTATCATCTTGACGATAGGATACTTTTGTAAGATATTTTGAATTTTTTCTTTATCCTTCTAGCATTAGAATATTAGGTTTAGAAGGATTGGATTTTTAAGATTACGAATTTCATTAGGTGTTGGACATGGCACTTTGTTTCCTCTTATTATTTGGGGACGGTCTATTTCGGTTTCAGTGATGATAAATCCTTTCTCGAAATAATGCAATTTTAGGAATCCAGAAGATTTGTGAATAGTATTACAGTATTACAGAATCTATATATCCCTGCAGTTTGCGACTTTTTATCACAATGTAACAATTGGATTAAATTTCTGTAAATAAAGGGTGCCCAAATATGGATGTAGAGAAGAATCAGTTACAATCAAAATCTGTTATAAAATAAAACTAACGCTACTCTGGGAAGACAACTTTGTACAGGCCAAGGGTACATTTTAATATCACGCCTGACCTCTTTTAACCACATTGAACTTCTTGTGCTTTTTGTGCTCTTTTATTCCATCACAAATGAAATGGCACTATAATAAATTCTCGATAAACCCCTAACCATCGTAAAATAAATATATTCCTACTAATATCCAAGTTAATTTAACATACGCAATCAGGACTTTTTCAGTTTGTGGACAAGTGGATGATTAGAAAGTGAACATTTTGGTAATCATTCTACTGAATAACCAATCGATTTTTATATGATTTGCTTGTAAATTAAATTAGGGAAATGCAATTGCATAGTTTTCATACCGCCGTAGTTGCATTCTCCAATGAGGTAGGTCAAAGCTTCGAAAGGTTCATCGCTCTCATTAATGAATATCTGGAGTTGTTGCGCGGATATGTCGAAATCCGAATCGTTAAATCCGTAAGGGATATTCCAGCCGAGGGCTCCGAACGTTCGCCTTTCTTGTACTACAGCGTGGAAAAATGCCAAACTGTACAACAGTCTAGCGAACATTTCTTCATGATTCGGACATCCCCTGTAAAAGTCTATATTCTTGACCGGATCGCTCATGTATGATTTCAACAAATTGTTTTGAAGACCTGGAACGCGAAGGATTAAAAATTGACGAGGAATTATTTATCCTCTACCAGTTGGAGGTTCGTTGGTCATTTTAACCCCCTTTTGCAATAAAGTCACGGGGAATTTATCAGAAGGATAACTCGTCAGCCATAACCGAAAGCTGTCATGAGTGGTAAAGTAGTCCAAGCTTTCAAATATCCTCTCCAACTGAGGCATCCAAGACGTCGCCAGATGGCAATTCTGCAGGCACACCCAAAGACCGAATTCCTGGCCCTCTTCGATGAGTGCCTGCGCCATCGGACCCTGACCCTGCCCCAACGAAATAGATCGGAATCTTAAACAATCATTTGTATTTTAAAATGAGGGGGCCTATATGTCATGAAATTTACTTGTCAGACATTCTCTTTTCGTCGGCGAATTTCACCAAAGCTGCCATAGGGTCGGTGCCGGGCGAAAGGATAAATATTAGGGGGCAAAGGCTATAGGAATCGTCGTACGATACGGAAATGCTGAAGGACGGAGGCTTAATGTATCTTTCATCCATTTCCAACTTGACGAAGTTCATTATAGCCGCTATTAATTGATCGGGTCTTAGAACTTTTACTACCATCAGCCTTCTACAAAATTCACAAAAACCCTTTACAACAAATTAAAGTACCGTGGGTTCAATTTATCTTGATAACATTTTAATTGGCTGTAACTTTTTTGTTTCTTGAGATATCAAGGTAAACAGAAAAACAAAATGTAGGATTAGTAGCCAAGTTTTTTTTTTAAGTGTCGTATAAAACAAAACACTATCAATTTTCTGACATATAAGACTAGATTATATATTTTTAATGGAACATCCTGTATATTATATATGTGTTGAATAGAATATCTCATTACAATTAACACACTTTATATTTTAGTCTACTCGTTTTTGATAAAGCAGCAAAAACAGGAAATTTTTATGTAATTTCAAAGAGTGCCGTGACTGACTGCAACAACAATAATTATTTACAAATTAAAGTAGAACAAAAACACGAAACACGATAAGACACAATAAAGTATAAAAATCTTTAACTATTCTAAATACTGCTGTATGTGACGACCATTGTTCTGAACACATCGTACACTCTAATTGTATGATGTCTTGCATTTAGTAACGTTTTCGGATTGTTTCATAACTGATTGAATGCCTCTGAAATTCTTTGCCGAAGTTCAATGACATTTTTACAAGGAGTTTTGTGCACGTGATTTTTTTGTGTCCCCAAAAGAAAAATTTTTAACTTGCCCAGCATTGTGAAGAGGGGCACCGTCTTGTTGCCATATAATCAGCCCTGATATATTTATTTTTGCTATAAGAGTTGCAAATAATGATCTCCAGTTAACTTTTGATATATAAATATCGGACCCTTCTATGACACCACACCATACGTTAATTGATTGTTACCCCTGGGTTTCTATTTCTTGTGTTTGACTACTATTATTTAAAGACCAACATCTAGTATTTTGTCCATTACAACCCTTTTTTGTAGTGAACGAACTTTCATCAGTCCATCAAATATTTTTCAAAAAGATATTCTCATTATGTCTATTTAAAAAATTGAAAAACTGAGAAATATCTGTCTCTTCATATACTCTAGTAACAGAGGAAATTTTCTTCATCTAAAACATTATGATTCCGGTATACCTCTTTAGCATTTAATACGTTACCGTTTTCTTTGGCAGCCTTGGAAATATTTGTTTTGAAGGAGCTCGGCGTTCTGGATAAAGTCTAATATACTGACGACGAACTGCAGTTGCACTTTTATTATTCAGAAACTATACTTGAAGCATATCACTCCTTTCACGGATGGTGAATTCGCGAAAAACTATTTTAACAATAATCACTTGGACAATAATTTGTTAAAAACTAGTGGACTCAAATATAAAGTGTGTTACATCATTGTAATCGGAATAAGATATTCTATTTATTAAATACATATTTAATACATAGAGTGTTCCATTTAAAAAATATGATGTAGGCTTGTACGTATTGTATGTAGGCTTGTATGTACTTGGAAAAAGATTTGGCTATTAACCAACAATATTTTGTTTATTTGCTTACCTCAATATCTCTAAAAACAAAAAAGTTACAGCCAATTTAAATGTTATCAAGATAAATTGAACCCACGGTACATCTCGCCACTTCTTGCTTAAATTACCTAACAACTTCATCTACATAGCTTAATATTTTTGGTTCTGTGTAAAAAAAAATTAATTTTGATTTGATAAAACTGCAAGGACTTCATTGTAAATGTGTAATAATGTTTTAAAAGTTTTTCTAATCTCTAATCTAAAATACCCAATTATGCACAAATGAAGGGTGCAGAAAATGTCTCTTAAAGACGCCAGTTTTGACGTGTGAAAAAACCGAACCTAAAAGAACCTGCAATATGTACATAGTTGAATCTCTTTATTTACAATAGTACAATGAAAGCGGGTTCGTCTGAAGTTGACCTGGTTAATTGCAAAATTTTACATTGAAATGGTGGGTAGGGCAGAGTTCATATTTTGTAGAATTTCATTTGGTTTCACAATAAAAAAGAAATACTTTTTACAAAACTTCTGGATTCCTCCTGCGTCGGTTTTTGCTGAGTCGAACTTGCCAACGTTTCGCCAATCATCCTGTTGGCTTGTTCAGAGCTTAAAACTGTTAGTTATATTGCCCTTATAGTTAGCTTTGAAGAAGCCAACAGGATGATTGGCGAACAGTTAGCAAGTTCGGTTCAACAATAACGGACGCAGGAGGAGTCCAGAAGTTTTGTAAAGGGTATTGAAAAATTAGATAAGATACAGTTATTACATTTGTAGCAAATTTGTTAAATAAAGTATCTCTTATTTCTCTTAAAAATGTTATTGTTGAAAGTTCTCATCAGAAAGAAACGTTATTTTTGCGTGGAAGAAAAAAATTTACCTAAATGAGTTCAGATTTGTATGCCACGGTTCAGGCCAGATCAAATCCTCTCGAAAATCGTCATATATCTCTTTCCAACGACGATGGTTCGCGACAAAGCTCTCCGAGAAGCCCTTAAAAGGCACCAGCTGATCCATTCTGCATATCTCATCCCACGAGCTGCTCGGCAACCAGCTCCGACAAGGGTTGGCTATCGGATTTTCGACGATTACTCCTCCAACGAGGAAAAACAGAAATTCCTTTTCGTCCAGTCTTCCTTGCGAAATCATTATTTTCGAACAGAGGATAAAGGAAAACAATAATTTGTCCTTCTCAAAAAGCGATCTCGTGATGTTGTTGTACAAATCGAATGTGAAAGCTTTAATTAAGCTCTGACACCTTTTCTCCACGCGTCTGAATTTTTCGGCTTTCTGGATGGAAGCCACGTATAAATTGATGAACCACTCCAGGGAATATTGATACATCGGATCCACATTCGCCAAATCCGAAATGCAATAGTAAAGCACAGAAGAGTGACCGGCGACGCCTTTGTATTTTATCCTGAAATCTTCGATGGTGCTTGCAATTTCCGATGACTTCTGCTGTTTTTCCTTGATCTCCTCGGACAAAATTTTCGAATCGTCCAAAACTTTTATCGCGACTTCGTCTTCCAAAATGTCCCCCTTGGTTTCGGCCAGCGTTTTTAATATTTTATCTTCAGTCTGCTCGAGAGCCGCCTTGTTTTCAGCGTTCTGAACGATCAGTCTCTCTTTTAATTGCTGCAGCTCTGGTTTCTCCACAGCTACGACGATACCTAGAACAGTCGGACCAGCGATTCAAAGCTATAGCAAAGAATTCCTTCTTTGTACATAGCCATACATATAATTTTTATATTAAAAAGTAACATAAAGTGTCAAAGCACTATTGAACTTGCTTGCTTAAATACAGGTTAATATATTATTTTCTATTAATTGAATTATACTTTGGCAACAAAGTTATCAAAGTTGTGAATGGTTTTTATCTCCTTTTTTACAATATATCTTCTATCGACCATACCAATAATTAAGATGGAAAGCTAAAAGTGAGTATATATGCCAGATATTTTATTCTGCGGTAGAATAAATTAGTTATGTTGTGGTTATAGTTATTATCGCAGAAAATAAAATCGAAAAATCAAAAGGGAGCGCACGAAAACGTCAAACGTCAACTAATATAAGTATTCAGCACTAATAAATTGGTTAAGGCTTTCGCGACCCGTTGATAAGCTATTATCTTCATTCGGGTTTAAAGGCCGTCGTCGATTGGAATTACTTCCTAAAGTTTCGCTAGCACGAGTGGCGAGCTTCTTCAGAGGTCCTTCCATCTCCGATGTTTACGTCTACGTCTACGTCTACGTCCAACATCGGAGATGGAAGGACCTCTGAAGAAGCTCGCCACTCGTGCTAGCGAAACGTTAGGAAATAATTCCAATCGACGACGGCCTTTAAACCCGAATGAAGATAATAGCTTATTCAGCACTATTTACCGAGCAACTGATCTTCCAAGCCCTCCAATGTAAGAGCAAAATTAATTATGGTTACTCTGTTGAAGACCTCAGGCAAATAATGAGGATTTCTGAATTTTGAAGTTACATACAAACTGCAAATGTAGAAGTTAGATAATTAATTGTAAACAGAGACATATTAATAAGCACCGAAAATTCTTGTGATATTCTATCACGTTCTCGCCCAAACTGATAATTTCTATTCCAGCTTGCTTGTATGTTTGCTTATACAACAATGGATCCAATGCAGCTTCCAATTCCTCACCAACATTTTCGATCTATAAATCACGATGATACATTTTATAAATCTCTAGTTTAATAAAGCAGATTAATCTAGGAAAAATGTAAAACCTCCAATTTACACTTTACAAAATATTAAATGTCCAATGATATAAAAAATAAAATTAATAAAAATAAATGTAAAATATATATATAACTATATATATAACTATATATATATATATATATATATATATATATATATATATATATATATATATATATATATATATATATATATATATATATATATATATATATATATATATATATATATATATATATGATGACACTATATTCCGGGATATCATCCGTTCGCTCGTTGAACTCCGACTGGAATCCTGCAAATCCTGCATCCGACTGGAATCCTGCAGACGTTTCGCCAAAATCTCACTTGGCATCTTCAATGCTCGCGCTCCGAAAACACTTCGAACACTGGGCGCGGAGCATTGAAGATGCCAAGTGAGAAAGTGAGATTTTGGCGAAACGTCTGCAGGATTCCAGTCGGATGCAGGATTTGCAGGATTCCAGTCGGAGTTCAACGAGCGAACGGATGATATCCCGGAATATAGTGTCATCACATTTTTCCATCCGTGAATCAATACGTGAGAATATATATATATATATATATATATATATATATATATATATATATATATATATATATATATATATATATATATATATATATATATATATATATATATATATATATATATATATATATATATATATATATATATATATATATATATATATATATATATATATATATATATATATATATATATATATATATATATATATATATATATATATAATAAATATTGCCAGGTATGTTGCACATTATTTTTTTTTAGTAGAGTGGAGAATACTGACTAAAATTTCTTAAGGAAACATATTATTTTCGAAAAATTCGAGTATCTACGTTCGTATAAAAATGTTATATCTCTTTATAACTTCCGAACCGTTGGGGCTACAAAATTAAAATTTGTCTCCTTTTTAACCCTCTACGCGATTCATAAGCTTATAAAAAATTGCATCGATACGACGCCAGCATCCATCTTTTTTTCGCGATTTTCGACTATTTTTTGGACATTGCTAGGAAAAACGATCAGTGTCCGAAATGTAAAGCAATCAACTTCATATTTGGCACATAGATGCACCTTTGCTCCGTGACGGAACCTATTGAAAATGGGGGAGCTGGGGGGTCGCCAAGTATTCTAAAAAAATTAAAAATCGCGTGTACAAGGAACTATACAAAAGATCCTTTTTCAAAAACCGTTTACGAGACCATAAAAATTCTTTAACCAGAAGACGCAGAAGATATATACTATATACTTTTATTCTTTACAATTGTTCAAAAATACACAGGGTGCGCCGCAAATTCAAAAAAACTGAAAAATGTGTCCCCCTGTTATTGAAAATTCGTTACAACTGAAAGACTATGATTCAGATGCCACGTTCTTTTGTATTTAAGGTTTTCACCTATTGTACAGTGTGTTCCCGATATTTAGTGCTAAATAAGTAATGTGTTAAGTGTCCTAAATTTGCAGATATCAACTTCAAATTTAGCAGAGAAGTAAAGGTGCGTGTCCACATTTAAACAATAGAAATTGGGTGCAATCAAATTTTACCAAGTATTTTATAAAAATTTTTGAATTTTTTTTTTTTGGTAATTTTGGCTTCCAGAAAAATATGTTTTCCTCCATAATCGTTTACCCGATCGGAAAAATTATTTAACCAGCCGACGCGGAAGATCTAGTGCAATAACATTTATTTCAGGCATTTTTTTGATTATGTACAGGGTTTTCAAATTATAGGCAAAAATCTAAAAGACCTTGGAAGTTGTTGTTTTACAGAGGAAATTATTAATCGCAAATCAAAAATCGTAAAAAATATGACTAATCGGCTCAAACAGTGTCATAGGTCGCACCAAGAGTTACAATTTTTGTGTTTGCGGTTTTCGTCTGTACTGCTCGCTCGCTCGCTGTTTGGAGGCTCAGCCATGACACGATGACATCATTGATTATTACGGCGCACTGCATGGTTTCAGAAAAAAACTTATTTTCTCGAAAACCATTTACTATTTTTGAAAAATTTTTGGACCAGGAAACGTGGAAGTTCCAGAGCTATAACATCCGCTTGCGGATTTTTTTTCAATTATGTACAGGGTGTGTCAATTATGACTAAAAAACCAAAAGATCCTGAAAATTGCCGTTTTCGTGGATAAATATTAGCCGTAAATAAAAAACTACAACACATAGGATAATTTGATTTAAACAGTCTCGAATATTGTATCCAGAGAGAGAGTTTTAGGTTTCGTCTATCATACAGGACGCGCGAGATACTTGGAATTGGAAATTGTTATTACTTGTACAATTTTTTATATTTATCAAAGTTTGTCGTGATTTTGAAATTCGGCGATAAGTAAAAGACGCTTTATACAGGGTGTGTACACAAGATAATTACATCGATTTTGCGAAAGTTCCATAGTGGTCCGCAGGAGCACGATAGAAAACCAATGCCCCTCTCTACGACAAGAAATCGCGAAGCGGCCTCTTTTCAAAATACAAAGCTGCTTCGCGCTACGCGCTACGAACTTGCCCCACCCAGTTACGATTTTTCGAAAGCATTCTTGTTTAATCATGGTCGTGAATTAAACATAATCTAACTTTTTGGAAATTTCTTGGATATCAAATCTACCCTGGTGCGCGGCGCCAATCATAATTTAATGTTAGTTTTCCCACTGTTAAACAGCCCATTAGATGCCGTTACTAAGTTATTGTCTTGATTTGCACTCACTAAAACGGGATACCCCATATGAATACACGTCTCAATCTTTTTCATATAGTCAGGGAAACTAAACTTCACCACGGTCAAATTATTCGGCTTCTCCATTTTCTTAATCCAATTACTGGCTTGAGCTTGCGGATCGATGAACAAGGACCACCTACGCGAATTATCCATTATAATGGCTGAAATAGTCCTCCATTAACTGTGGCGAATAGGTGCTCTTTCAATTTACCATTGTCGGTAGAAAAGCCGTCTCGCGGTAATCCGCTTATATACCACGTCTGAATTCTCACATCAGAGCCCAATACCGTGGCGAGATGGTAATGCTCGGCGCACGGGATTTTAAGCTTTTTGACGAATTCCTGCCAATCTGTCACCATTTCCTGCCTGAACAGGCTGTTAAACGGAGATAAGTAAGCGATTATACCACATGATATCAAAATATCCCCCGCGAGGCTGTCGTATTGAGCCTGAAGCGATTCCGCCACTGCCGACCACCTAGTTTTCTCGCCACCTACCCCGAAAAGAAACTTAGGAATTATTACAACATCTAAATTACATTCTATAGGCAAATACCACGTAAGGGATAGGATTTTTTTGTGCATATCGGATAACTTAAAAGTGCTTTTTGACATCACTCAGGTCACCAATATCATTGCGGGGAATTCGAAAAATTCGATATGAAAAGGCAAAACGTGGGATTTCATGAAAAAATAGAGAGAAATTTTACTTGAAAAGTATCTATTATCTATCATCTATCATCTATTACTTTATACATTTTACTAAAATCAAGATTGATAATTTTAGATACTTGAATATGGAGAAATGGAATAAAATTCAATTCAAATGGGCAAAGTCGCTTTTTCTACTAAAACCTATAATTTTTTTATTTATTTCATAATTTTAATTAAGAAGTGCTCCAAGTATTGCAACTTGTTAAGTAAGCTGTTTTTTAATCCACAGCAAGTTTTATATTTGTCAACTGTAATCACTTTTACCGTCATCCACTTATAAAACATCATCATTCAATTGTCAAAAGGCCCTTTAGGCATAAAACTATAAAGATTCAAATTACAAAGACGTCAACTCAAACACACACAGACACAAAATGGAATGAAACCAAATCCGATATCCGAACCGAAAAAGTAAAAACATAAAAATATAAAAAAAAAACACCTAACGGGGTTACACCAGAGACCTGCACTTTATATTATTAAAAATTATTGTCGGCTGAAAATTGAAAACGTCATTGAAGTAATCAAGGATCAAGGAACATCAAGTTTTCCACTTTGTGGCTACTCATGTAAAACAATTACATTTTTATTCGGAGAAAAGTTATGCCCCGTCTACAAACGATGAGTAGCGAAAGCAGATTCGTTTTCTGTCACCTGTCTCCTTGTACTTTTTCACCAAACTTAGATGTTCATGAACCCTAACAGAGATCTTCCTGCCTCATAGTCCAAAGAATATGTTTTGTATATGGCAATTTAGGAATTCGGTAAGCGTTTAGAACTAGAGCATCGATGACGGTAAAGTGGTGTCATTCAATAAAGAGCTCACTAAATCGATGCAGTCAGATGATGGAACGCTTGGGAATAGTTTTTTGGCATCAAGAGAAGCCAACATAGCACTGTATGAAATGTCAATATTCTTCAAGTAACTGGTCAACTCCACTGAATTTTTGGTAGAATAAATACTCCGAAAGCCAGTTTGTGTTTCTAAGAACCATGTTAAGCTATGAAGCTAGATTTTAACAATGAAACCGTGAAAGACCCTACGGGTCAAATGGGAATCCTCTCATTATGTATCTTAGGATATACTAAAGGTGTTTTGGGATTCATAGGATATAACCTTTCTTTATAAGTTTTGAAGAATTCAAGTCTTAGTAAAGCTTGATCTAAATTGTTTTTTTTATTCTGTTAATGAAAGAATGAGTGGGGTCCTGTTTCATCTGGTAAAAATCATGCACTGCCAAAAAGTCAAACTTATCGACATATGTCCTCCTCTCCATTATAACCAGACGAGAACCCTTATCAGCTGTGGTGACCACAAGGTCTTCATTTTTAATTTTACTCAACAACGATTTCAAGTGAGCGCCTTTGAAACGACTAAAGCCACAGTTGTTATGTGAGTTGGAATTAATTAATAATTTCAGACCTAAAAATGTGGACTGTATGGCTAGGGTGTCTTTAATTTTGCTAAGATTATTGTATGAAAAATAATATTTAACATTTAAGTTGAGTAATTCCTCTTCTAGTCGACTAAAAGTTATTTTTGTTAACTTGAGAAAACGCTTATGGAAATTTGCGTCAAAGCTGGTCAATGGTCTCTTTCGAGAAAATATTAACAATTAGACGAATTACTAAAACGCAATTTAAGATTGTAAATTTTCTTACTTAACCGTCGGTATGAATTCACTTTAAAATATTCGACCTCATCCCTCAAACTGCGTGGTTATCCACATGGTTTTAGCAACTTCGATAGCTTTTCTCGATAAAGTTGTACGAGGTCTGCATTTCAAATTGACAAATTTCGGTGTTAACTTTAAATATAAACACTGCTGCATAAACCACATATTCAGCTGTAGATTCTTTCGTGAATTGATAATTGAATCCTTATAGTTTTGTGAACCTCTTTGAGGTTGGGCGATTTTTTTGCTCTAGGCATAAAGCAATATTTTCACTAGGGGAATATCGAACAGTTTGTTTTAAAAAACTTACGCTGAACTTTAAAGTACGAAAACAAGTATTTGAGGCAAAAAAACAAATAAAAAATTGCTGGCCAGTATTTGTACAGCAGAAGCGTGGCTTTATAGCATTAACGTTCATTCCCTTACCAAGACCACCTATCAATTTTTGAGCCCTGATCAACTTGTTGTTACACAAATCGACGGCGTCCTGCAATTCCGTTTGCTTCCTTGTAGCGTCGTCTAGTTTTTCGTGCAACTCGAGAAGCTGAGCTTCGAGTCGTTTCGCTTCGTTTCTTTTTTCCGTTAAAGTCTCCATTATTTCCGAGAATTCGCGCTCCGCTTGCTCGAGTTTGGCCTTCTTCGGCGCTATAATTTTGTATACCTTGTCGTACATATCCATAGCTGAAGGAAGAATGAATAAATTAAGCGTCTACGTTGATGACTTAAACCCCCAGACCGATGATCCACTTGCACAGGCCTTCCGCCGCACTGCTAGCCTTAGCGACCACACTCGGCTTAAAGTCCTTATGAGTAATGTATTCCTTTCTCAGTTTGGCCATGTATTCGGGTTTTATATTGTCCTTATCGAAATCTTTAAGAGATTGCAGGAAATTTATGTCGCCCAAGATCCTACAATTTCGAAAAATAATTTTCAATTGCACTTTACTGCAATTACTTGGCCAATCACCACTTTACATCTACTACATATCGGCAATATGAAAGGACGTCAGAATTATGCTAAGAATATAGTATGCAAATACTCTTAATTTGCATCGAATTACATTTAACATTCATTGGCTGTTATGTTTTTTTATATTTTCTTGTACCAAGCAGAAATCCCAACACTGATCAAGGAAGCAACAAGAAGACTGACTTCACTTACTTGACACTAGGTTTCCAGTAATCCAGGATCGTTCGGCCGGTTGCCACGTCTACAACTCTATCCGGTTTCACCCCTTTTATAATACAAACGGCCGCCATTACCAACTTAATGGCATCTGGCGGATGTTTCATGGTTTTCACCAAGCTAATATCAGCCGGCTTCAGCGTATCTAACGCGGATATAGCTTCTCTGAGAATGGGCATGGTTTCGGCCAGATCGGCCTCGCATTCCAATTTCAGCGCTTTGGCTGTAGCCGCGTGTCTATTGGCCTTTTTTTCCTCTTGCTTTACGATTTCCGATATCTGCTCGACAGTTAACGTTTCGTGCTCGATTTGTTTGGTCATTGCTGTAGCTTTGTCACTCAATTGCTTGAGTTGAGGTTGCAGTTCAGCCAAAGAACTCTGCATTTCACCTGCACCACGGACGTGACCGTTAATATCGATTATTGATATTGATGTGTTTTACCTATGCTAACAGCTGCGTGGTTCAATTTATCCAAGCCTGCCAGATATCTATTTTTTGCTCCCATTATTTCGCGTTGTTTTCTATTGGTTAGTTCGGTAAACGATCTGATCAGCTCGAGATACGATGCGGACGTGATGTAAATCTTTCTGCTCGTTTTGCTGTAGAACTCTTCCGACTTTTTTAACGTTTGCAGATGAAAATACTGACAAACCGTCTAAAATTATTGACAAATGCTACTAGTTCAATAAGTCTTAAAAAACTTCTGTTGGTCTACATTGATGTGATTTCGAAAATCATTTACCACTGCGTTTTCCTTGATCTCCTCAGAGAGATTTACGTCTTGCATCCAGCCCTTAGCAACTTCGACGAGGGCCTCATGGGGCCAAAAATTAAACCAGTCTATGGTACAGCAGTTTATCAACGAAGGATACAGGCGCAGCCGATTACGAAACGTGGTTCCTACCGGGCTAAAGCACAACATTATGTGCAGCTTCTCTTTGCACCTCTTGGTGAAGAAGAAGAATACTTCCAGCGGGCTAATCTCCAAATTTCTATTACCACCTGGAGTAGTTTTTTTTCCACCACAATGTTATGAATAGTTTAAATAGAACTGTTTACCTTGAGCAGCTAATCGAACCATGTCTAGAATCTCTTGCTTCTCATCGATATGATAAATATTAGGCACCTCGCCAGAGTTAAGTAAACAATCGATGTCCTGCAAAAAACTCTCTTCTTTTATCTGCCCCTCCGATATTAGGAAGGTGGTATGTTTTCCCCGCCCTCCGGCCTCTTTAAGAATTTTCTTAATATCCTCTCGCCAATCGTTGGTGCCGTACATGTTGGTGATTTCCGGTTGAAATAACGCGTGCCCGTAGATCTCGCTAGCCAAACGAGTTAGTGATTGCCTGCCGGATCCACTAATGCCGACCTAAAAATACTATGAACACAAACGAATATAACAGTCACCGAAATTAGATTACTAATAGACCGCTGCCGCAATTCATAGATAGGATTCTACAGATTTTTGAGAGGTGTTCCAACGCGTAATCAAATAAAACAATGTCCATTTTGGATTTGTGAGTGGCATTGTACTCCTCGAGGCAGTTTTGGCTCAATTGTTTAAACGCTTCGATATTCTGAACCTCCTCGTAACGTTTTTCTTCGAGTTCCGCATCCTGGTCAAAATACGTACCAAATAGAAGCTCCTTGATCGACTCTTGGGTCACGAAACCTTTGTGAAACCAACAAATATTTACGCGTTTTAGATAATCACATTCGATAGCTACCATTATCGTCGCGCGGATAGTTATCGAATACGTGTTCGAAAAACTCTTTGAAATTGTCCCTGACGCAAATTCGAATCATACCAAAGAGCCAGTCTTTGTCGGTTTGTTCGATCAATCTGTCGTAGAACACTCGCAAGACCTCGTGAACCCAAATTTTCGAAAAAGTTTTATGGGCCACCGACTCTTTTCTGAGCATTGCGCAACCTGTAAGCAAAGTGACAAAACCCGAATATTAACGATTAATCAAATAGCCGCCCACCCTGTATCAGTCTCGAAAAATCTCTCAAATTGAAAACGTAGTGGCTTTTCGACGGAGTGGGTCTTAGGTGTTCGATCGCCTCTTTGAAAATTTGCAAGCTTGCGGCAACTGTTTGGTTCACCATCGAAATTATTTCCGTGGGAAATCCGTGATTCTTCCAACCCAAATGCAACACGTTCGAGTATATCTTCGACATGCTTTCCTCGCTGAACTCGTTTATTGAAAATATGTTGAAATGACTTAAAAACCTCGGATAAACATCTTGGCGACTTCCTCCCACCAAGCCCATGGCCCCGAGAAACAACACATCGCGCAAATATATTGGTTCGGTGGTTTTAACGTCGTACCAGTTTTTATGGTCGAAAAATTGCCTGAAAAACGGGATGTGAATTCATTCTCTTTTTGGTTATAAAGATGTTGATTAAAGTTCTGCAAAATGACAACAAATATTCTCGAATAATATCACTGTAATTATCAAAAACATGTGATTACAACGTCTTTATGGGATCTATTTTAAAAAGAAACAACAAAGAACATGTTTTGCAAATGTACCCCTACAAAAGAATTTCCTTTTTTTTAAAAATTGCTCTAGTACTATAAATGCTATAGTCCAAGATCCCAAGTACGGCAGACCTACGTCATTTTAGCAAAGCTGAAATTTTAAAGATGAATAGTATAGGAAGGTACGGGTAATTGCTAGGTTGAAAGTAAGTCAAAAAGGTGTAAAAATCATTGCTCACCTACATTCATTTTTAATGGTAGGTTTTTACACATTTTCTAACGATTGTTGTTATAAACAAGTATATATATTTGGGAGTCACGTCCTGTGGACCATAACTTCCTGCGGACTCTTAGACATTTCTAAAAAATAAGGCAACCGACGTCATAGTAGCAAAGACGCCGTTTATAAATGTTATTGAGAGTAACATTATAAAATTATAATTGAACAGGCGGATGATTCAGATGGGCCCTCCCAGGCGCCAACAAAGTTCCACTGTGTGTGCGAGCGCAAAGACAATATACAGACTATATATTGTATATTTATTTTTATTTATGTATATTGTTGAAAATTTGTTTTATTATAAAACTTTTCATTTCAAGCGTAATGTTGATGATCTAAATTTTGAGTTGTATATTCCATATAGGATATCTTCACTGAATGATCGTACTTGACGAATACATTTAAGATTGTTTTTTATTTTTCGATTACTACCAATTGTGAGTATGAAATAAAAGTCCAATTCCCCTTGTGGTACTGTAATCTCATTGAATGACGGATTTTCTTAAAATTAAAGCAGCTTTTTGCAAAATTATCTACGGAGGTCAAATATTTAGGAGTTAAATTCTTTGATAAATTTTTGTTTTTTAATTGTTGTTTTTTGTGGCGTGAAATTTTCTGAAATTTTGTCAACTGCTTTTCTGCCGTTCTTGCGATAAAATCAATATAATATCTGTGAAGATAAGTTAAAAAATAACACCGTTCTGTTTCGATTACATTTTCTCAGATAAAATCAATTACCTCCTCAAAAGGCACTTGATGATGAAATCCTTTCTTAATTTTTTTAATATTTTATTTTGAAATTTTTTTTGGCACAAATGCTGGTAATAAAATTCTGTTCGTTTTTGCATAATTTTCAATTTCTTTCTTAGCACTAGATAAATCACACGAACCTAACGGCTGCTCTTTTGATCGATTTTTTTTTGTCACAATTTAAGCAAATTTTATCCTCGGATTCAATGTTTACTTAATTTTCCACAGAAATAACATCTTCAATAAGTAAATCAACATTTTCTGATTGAATATTTTCTTCAAATTGATTTCTGCGGTTCTGGTAACACAGATAAAATAACTTGTTCTAGTATTGTAACTGGATCAGGTGTGGAATTAGGTGATAAACTTGGAGTCTGTGATACAACTGCATCCAATAAATTTAATGTAGATGACGAGGTTGTTAACTTTAAAGTTATTTCCTTTAATGCTACCCATACCCATCTTTATAATTTCAGCTTTGCTAAAATAACGTAGGTCTGCCGTGCTTGGGATCTTACCCTACTAGACAGTAATAAATTTAAGTAGGCATCTCTTTTCCAGCAGACACATAAGCTCAACTTTATATTTACAGAAAAAAAAACGGCTAATTTTTACATATCCGTTATTTGTATAAGACTAATCAGGCATATCCAAAAGTTTTTCAATTTATTTATTAGAATATGTCTGCTTTTGTAAAAACGCTGTTTATTATTATTAAGTTTGGAAATTTGTGGCTTTTGATTTGATAGATTGATTTGAAATTTTATAGAACATCCTGTATAATACGCAACGAAAATCTCAATCTGTGCGGTTCTGATTCAATGGTTCTATTTAATTCTACAGCATCTAGCACCGCATTTTTTTTTATAAGTACTTTTAGATTTGTGTCAAATGCGAGAGTGTGCATAAAATATCCAGTTACTATCATAACTTCAGTTTTCATAGGTAAGCAACGTTCCCAAGCGTAGAACGTTTCATAATGTAAGTTTACAAAGACGAAATCCGTAAGAGTACCTTAGTAACTCCAAGGGTGGTTGTGCCCCGTATTCCTCTTTCAATGGCATGTTAACGTCGTCTATAAACACAACAGTAGTTTTTCCCTTCGGAGCGCCATAGTGCCCCCTCCTTTTCTTGGATAGTTTCGAGATAATCAGTTCTTGCGTTTGATTTGCTGAAATCTGAACTGTGAAAGTGATAAATGCGGGCTCAAATTTCTCCTGGTCCACTCTGTACATTAACATATCTTGAACATAAAAAGTCTTTCCGGTCCCAGTGGGACCCACTAGAAGAAGCCGCTTCTTGTAACGAATATGTAAGTCTATTAACGCCATGTATCTTTGATAAAAAATATTATTAAATGGTGTAGAATATACCGCAAACTTTTCTCTTGTACCGTGCCGTGTCCACCGTAGGAATGAGCGCCTGTACTATATTTTTGCAATCATCGATCTTCTGAGTCCGCACTATTTCCGGCCAATATTTCCAATTGCCCTTCATTTTGTAATTATAAGAATAATCGAATAACATTCCCTCAGAAGGAATGCCGACTTCCAACTTGTCCATTGATGTTGGATAAGGGCAATTGCCTATTAGCCCCTTCCAGAGCAGTTTGTAGAATTCGTCGAACATCGCTCTGGAATATTTGTCTAATACGCCACCCAGGCCCCAAACCTTAGTATCATTAGCAAATATCTCTGAATTAAATTAATGCAGCAGATTTTGACATCAACCTACACCCGCCTGTATAAACGTTGCCTGTATCCACACGTTCATATTTTTAAACTCCTCTTCTTTTCTCTTGCAGTTCTGGCAAGCATCATTCAGTAACATTTCTATCAAGGACATCATAGTTCTCACCAGACTTATATCGCCCGGATTGCAGTACTAACGATGGGACGGTTTCATTATACTACCCTCATCATTGCCTGTAAGACTTACCTGAAGACACTTACTTCTTAAGAAGTCAAGGCTTGGTGGTACGATCCAATCGAGCAAATCTCTAATGTAGTCTTTTCTTTTTGGACCACACCATTCTGGATTACAATGCGGTAACCAAGAATCGACGAAAGGCCTCCAACCTAAGTTTTCGGGTTGCATGTATATCATGCCACATCTTGATACCTGGGAATATTCAACGCTCAATATTAAAGACTCGCCGTAAGTAGTTGTACGTTCCCTAAATTATAAAAAAGGTGAAATTTTGAAACTATTTTCCAGACGTTTCTCATATAGAATTTATAACTAATAGGATTTTCCAAAAACTCTTACAGTTGCTGGCGATGCTTGCTCCAAATCCATAGTTTCGAAAATCAATGACATAGAGTTCGTCATCGACATCACCTCTCCTGACATCAAACACAACTTCTTATTATCGTCCAGGGCGCTATTCATATTTTCTATCCAGACCGCATCCACTGGGCCGTCAAAAATTATCCATTTTCTGAATGGGGCAAAGTCAATTGATAATCGTTAAAATGCTCGGCATCTCATTGATTTTTTAATTCAAATGAATTTGACAATTTATTGCAAAATGCAAAATTATGCCGACATGGGTGAAATATATATAGGACTTATTATTTTTATAGCATTTTATTGCCGAACCATCAATTTTCATTAAATTTCATAAACAAAGATTCGTTGTTCTTCTTTCTTCGCTTATACAAATATTTGAACAGGTGTATACCCATCTGTTAAGTAAGGAAATAAAGACAACCGAAGTTGATTAAAGAATTGTATAATCAAAATACAAATTTAGACAAAAAGTGAGTTTTAGCTAACAAAATCAAGTTCTTCGAAATATTTGATAATATGATTTGTGACATATAATATGTACCACTAACCTTAAATCAATGAACATCCGTAGTTAAACAAAATACAAAAATAAAAGTTATGAAAAATAAATCATTATTATAAAATATTATAATATCTAAGGAAGCTAAGGAATCACGCGCCTACATAAAGACTAGCTAATTTATGTCATAAAACTGTTTTGGATGTTCCCGTTTGCCACACGTTTCTGTTCAATTTGATTGCTTTATGAGTATCATTAGTAGAGTTATGATTTTATGTAAAAAACATCTTTTTTATTATTAGGAATATCAACACAATATTTAGGATATACCCCTTTTTAAAATGAAATAATTATATTAACGATATAAAAAAATTACAAATTACGCATAAAATGAAGCTTTAGTACATATTTTTGTTGTTATACATTGTGAAGTGAATATTTTCTATTTTTCGAGCAAAAAATAGAAAATTGACCCATTCATTAGTTTATTACTGGGATTTTCCAAACGGATAAGATTAAAAATCCCGTTTCCTAAGGATTAAGCCCTCTTCCATTTTCTTGTTTGACGCTTTTATCTAATGTGATTATAAAAACCTCTTCTGAAAATTATCACTGATGGTGCTTGTGATTGAATGAAATACATCCCATCCTCTTCATATGTATTTTTGAATTTTTCCAAGCATTTTAAACATTTTATTTGCTGTCCGAGCGTCCGAGAGTGCACTATCATTGAATTCAAAATACCGAAGGTGAATTATCAGTTGGTTTCTTTATACTCCTAATTAAGTATTATTATTTTTTTCGTTGTATGACTATTCTTTCCTTGATTTTCACTAAACAATATATGTAAAAAATATAAAAGCACAAAGATGGTAGAAAAAAGCATATATTTGACATATTTTTTAGAAATACCAGACATATTTATGCCCAAATACCAAACATCTTACGAATAAGGAAATCTTTTTACTTACATTTTTAATACAAAATAATTTTTGCCACATTTCATTTTATTTATTTTTTTAAATTTATTTAAATATAAATTAATAATATATAATAATAATAAACTCAAAAATATGTATTTAAAAATTCATTAGTACCAAAAAATTTTTATTTCAATTTTAATTTTCTTTTACCAAAACAAATTATTATATTCAACATAAAAATATTATATTCAACAATTTAGTCACGAGCCGAGCGAGTGTCTAAAAAAACATATGGTTAAAATATATTTAATTTATGGATATTTCCACTTACATCTCATTTTCAGTTTTATTTAATTTCATTAAATATAAATTAATTAAATATAAAAATATTATTTCAAACAGTTTAATCACGACCGGAGCGCAGTAGAGCGAGTATTAAAAAAAAAGATAAATTGATTGTTTATATAAAAATATAATTTCTTTGTAAAAACAATCTATTTATGAAAGTGTTCTTTCTATGAAGACGATCCATATACAAAGACGGTCCGTATACGAAGGCGGTCCGTATACAGAAGCGATCTGTATATGGAGACGGTCTGTATATGGAGGCGGTCTATATATGGGAGCGGTCTATATATGTATGAATTAAAAATCATCCAGAGCTATCTTGGGAAAAAGAAGAAGTATTTGGCAAGGCTTGTGGAAATGTGGTAAGTGCTCATATTTCAAATAAGTAATTGAATATATTTTTTTTGTAAAAATAAAAGGCATAAAAGTACATAGATGGTACAATAATGCATATATTTGACATATTTTTTGGAAAACCAGACATGTATATGAGCATATTTTAAGCATTTTCTGTGCATAAAAATCCAAACTCTAATCATTAATAATAGGGTAGCGGAGTTAAATCGTTAATATTTTATCACTCTGTTATAATTCTGAAATCGCTTTACCTGTTGGGGCTCGAATCGGTAACAAAGTTTCTGAAGGCCGTAGCCACTACCCCGTCCGTCCATTCATAGGATATAGGGTCAAACTGACCATACAACTGACCCAAAGTTATTGACTTGGGGTTTAAGAATAGATAGTCCACCTACGAAAAAAAATTCAGTCGCAAGCAACTAAAACCGAAGAAGTGCAGGACCTTGTCTTCGTTCAAACCTAATTTATTCATTCGCGTTAAAGTAGCTGCTAGTGTTTTGAGGGTACTTGTTTTTCCTGACAGGGGGTACCCGACCAACATGAAACCGTGTCTGACAGTCATCATTTCATACGTTTGGATCATCTTTGTCAAGAACGATTCTTCAGGCTGCAGGTTTACTTTTAATGCGCATTCAATCATGGTTTTATTTAATTCCGCGTAATCCACTTTAGGTAGAGCGACTCCCGGAAATAAATCGGATATTATCCCTAATACAAAATGTTGTATTACTTTGGAGCTTTTCTCAAATTCTTGATAAACACAAATATGTTAACGGCATATTTTTAAATTTTAAAATATGAAATATTTACTGAACCCACAAATAAAAGCAAAATAATGTAATAACCAAAAATAGTTTGATGTGATGGCGACGACTTTTCTATTTTAAAGTTTTTATATTCATCTACTTCAAAACTTATCTAAATTTTTGTTTAAAAAATTGCACATGTCTATCAAAAATTGTTAAAATAATACTCCTAATTCATCATTCATTCTAGTAGCTTTGTCTAACATTCAAAATCATAGACGGAATTTACAATAATACATTGATTCGAAAAGAAGTCAATGAAACCTGAAAATATATCAGTCCAGGATACGACTACTACTCGAAAATGCTGCTGGATTCGATTATAAAAAACATGTTCAATTCGAAAAGCCTTACTTGAACCAATCATCTACCTTTGCCAAGGATTAACTGACCAAGTAACTACTGCTTATTTGGTAACCATTTCCTAGCAATCAATTTAGTGTAGAAGTCGACTAGTGGTAAAATTGAAATTGTCTACAGTTTTTTTGTGGTAATATTGGTTAGTATTGGTTGAGAAACATTGATTTTGATAAATTTCATTTAAAAAATGCGCCCGTGTTACATAATTTTCTACTAGCACCGTACCATCAAAAAGGGGTAGATCGTGCTTTAGGAACTTTGGCAAATTGACATCCAAAATGGCCCTAAGTAGCAAGATGTCTTCACCTTCATCGGGATATTTTCTTTTGTAGTTGCCCGCCGCCGACAATACCGTCTTGACAGCCCGCATGCCTTAGAGAATAACATCATTTAAAAAAATATATTGAATGAAATTCCCATTTTCAAATGGTTTGTATCACTGTCTGTTACGCTCCGGTATTACCATAATCGTAGTGATTTTGAGAAGACAACTGTTCCGAACAGAGTCGATAAACCGTTACTATCTTCAGAGATAAGTTCCTGGCGTCCACGAATCCGTATGAATATAACGATATTTCCCCTATCATGGCGTAATCGGGCACCATCATCGCGACTGTTCTAAATAAAACCTGACGGAACGCGATTATCCGTAGTACCTGGAAGGGCCACAAGGAGTGACGTACCTTTAAATTATCTGGAAGCTCCGTTCTTCCAGCGTAACCGGGATTCATTGTAATGCAAACGTAACAGGCAGGGTTCAGCGAAATTTCTGTTCCTTCGAATACAAATTTTGGCAAGTGAGCTCTAACTGCCATTATTATAGAGAGTATTTGTTGAGCCACAACTGATAACACTTCGATGTCTATACGGTTGAACTCGTCGAAACATGCCCAAGCGCCACAAGACGCGAGACCTAGAAACGATTACGCGCCAATGATTGAAACGGCGCTTGAATCAAAATGACATTCTGTAGAAATTTTATTCATACCATACTTACTTTGGATATAGTCCGGATAGTTTAAGATTTCATTTGGAAATTTCGTTTTAACTATTACAACATGAAAATTTTACTTTTTACTAATACTAACTAATTAATAAGACAATTTTGTAAAGCACTTTTTTCTAAATTGCTCCTAGAGACCTCGCAAAAAAAATGAAATTTTCTTGTGCATAGACCCTGTACAAAGTGCCTTTCAAATAAGCACTGGACTTAACTTTAAATCACGATAAACTGGAAAATACAGGGTCTTTTCTAATTGAACGTCAATAACTAAGAAGGCGATATTTGGGTCCATTTTAAAAATAAAAATTCATATGAACATATGTCCTAAACGTCTTAACTTTTAAGATACAGGGTGGTAAAATTTTCAAAAATAGAATATATTTTTTTAATTTCTGTAATGTAGATAATTTAATGAAATCTGTCACACGTGTACATCAAGAGGTATTATTTAGTGTACTACATCTTTTTAAAATACACCAGTGACAGGCGTACGGAATTTCACCCGTCTATTTTGGCAGACATTGATGGTAAGCCACTGATTTCTCTTAAAATAAAAATATAGTCATGGTCATAACAATATCCTTATTATGGCAGCATCCAGAGAAATTAGTTCTTTTTCAATTCAATTTCAATTTTTAACAAAATTGTTTGTTAATAAATTAATAACAAAATTTTTAACAAATAGAACATAGAAACTAGATAAGTTTTTAAAAGTATCCTCCACTTTTGTAGGATATACGCATCCTATACCTCCAGTAATACTTATTAAATCGCAGGAAGCTCTTATACGACGCTTCAGCTCTTCTACAGTGTTAACTGGGTTGCAATAAACCATATTTTTAAGAAAAAATGGTCCAATTAAGTAATTTCCAAACATTTCAGCTCAAACATCTACCGACAACTATTCTTAATGTTTAAGCTCTACAACTGCATGTGGGTTTTCATCAGCTCAAATATAGTTATTGTGGTAATTTCTGATTGCATTTCTGAAAAAGTTAGCTTCATCTGGAAAGTATTTCTTTTATGATATGACTTGCGAGATATTCAGATTATTTCCAATTTTTCTAGTACTAAGTTTAGGATTTTCATCGATAGAATTTCAAACTGCTTCAATTTCTGGACTTATAATTATTTGCCCTCAAGTACCTGTTTCTGGTATGACCTGCCAAACTATACATAAAATGCATATCTGCCAACTCCTCATTATTAAACTTGACCATTGTTTTTCAAAATAACAATACTCGGATATTTTTAACACCAAATTAATAAGATGATATTAAACCACTGCCTTGACAACAGAATTAATAATTCTTACAGACATAGCCTACTACAATGATAAGAAATAATTATAAAGGTTTCAAAAATACACCTCAGAGTTGTGGTACACTAAAGAATGCCTCTTGATACATAGTATTACAGATATTAAAATATGTACATATTATTTTTGATATTTTCACCACCCTGTATCTCAAAAGTTAAGACGTTTAGGAGATATGTTCATATGAAGTTTTCTTTTTAAAATGGACCCAAAATTCGAAGCCTTATATTATTGATGTTCAATTAGAAAAGCAAGAACTAGAAACACTAGAAAATAATGCACAGCTTTTAAACATCAAGCTTTTTCCAACCACGGAATTATCAACGTCATGTTATATCGACAATTGACATATGACATCCATGTGAAACAGTGGATCTCAATTCATTTCAAAATTTAAGCATTAGTTTGATAATGATGGAAAAAGAACCCGTCCGTATATATCTGCACTGATATTTAGTATTTAACTTTCATCAATTCTAACTCGTTTTAGCCTCAATTAGATTAGCTTAGCGTTGCCAGCGAGAATAATTGCGATCTCTAGATAATAGCATAAACATGACTTTTGTATCTGAAAAACGAAAAAAAGGACCCCTGGTTGAAATGTGCAAAAAAAATGGTGGAGAGACGAGTGAATTTCCATAGACAATTTCCACGCGATCGGAGTTAAAATTTGGTTTATGTTGGTTACTCATTTTTTGGCGTGTTAAATAGCAGCTGATCAAAACCTGACCTTTGAAAAACTTCCCCATTGCCTTGTAATCTAAACCGTCGGAGCAATTGAACACAACGCATTGTACCGCAATGGCTTTAGCTAAATCCTTGGTGGTCTCGGTTTTTCCGGTACCAGCTGGTCCTTCCGGGGCACCGTTTAAGTGCAAATGATAAGCGCCTATTAAGGTGCGATAACATCTATCCGTCAAAGGAGTTATTACTAAACGATCGGTGTTTCCTAGTTAAAAGGTACGTTTGAGTTATATTGTATACAACGGGGCTGTCATCTATTTAGTACCTAAATACTCGTATGCGTATTTTACAGTGGCGTTTATTAATCGAACCAATGCCTCATCATCTTCGAGATAGTACCTCAGCTGTGCCAACCATTTAAAGTCTCTCTCGTGCTCGACATTTCTTTTTAATAGTTCTTCAACGACGTCCTTCGCGTGTACGTCTATAACTATTAATGCCTGAAAATTCTTATAATGTTTTCATATAAGATTATGTTAATTCGATTTTACTTTGATGGTGATCCTAGTCAGATTAGTTAAAGTCGGATCTCTAATGAGGTTTACAATATCGTTCAAAGAAGTGGTCAAGTTTTCGAAGAACACACCGAGGGACAAATTCTCCTCGTAATTTAATGCCTTGTGCACGTTCAATGTCCAGTGCATTTGGGAAACCGCCAAAACAATCTGGCCGGGCCATTTTTTCACCTAAATAGTAAAGTTTAACATAACATCCTGGGTCACATTGCAGATAAACAAACCCACTGAATCCTAGGAGTCACGTAATAGCTTTTAAAGCTTTTAAGAATTTGATCCCTCACAGAGGCAATCATTTGCTCTTCGACTTGTACCAACCATTTCTCGACACTCCCTCTGGCCTCTTTTGTGTTCACCGCATGCCTGAAGGTTATCTTCTCGGACTCTTGACTGTACATTGCGAGAATTTGCAATGTGTCGTCAAAATGCAGCACGTTTATTGCTTCAAAACATTTCCTAAGATGTGGTTGAACCCTAAGGGGGTCCTTTGTTTCGGACAGGATCTCGAGCATTTCGTCGTTCGATAGAAAAAAGAATCTGGGAAAATACAGTCTCTTCTTCTCTAAATAAGCCGTCACGCCTTCGTTGATTTTTTCAAGCAGCTCGTTGCAGTGGTGCATCACTTCCAAAATTCCCTCCGCTCCCGCCACTTTAAAAACTCTCGAATCTCGATAGACTAACTCCATGTAACGTTTGTAAGTGTCGTTTACCTGAAAGAATGATTTTTAACTTTCAAATGGTCTGTCAACGAAATCGATATACCTCTCTAAACAAAGCTCCTTCTTCTGGCATCTGGGCCACGATATCCTTAGATGAGAATATCGGCAGGAGGTACAACCATTGGGACTGAACTTTTCCCCATTCCTCCAAAGTGAGGTTTATTCTCAACAATTTGTCATAAAAAGCTCTGACTTCTTGTTCATACGGTTTTACAAAAATTGATCCTCGCATTGTCAATGCTTTAAGAATATGCTCGTCAAGAATGACCTGGGATTGTTTACAAATATAATTAACATAAACAACTAAAAATAATGCCCCAAGTAGTCAAGAAAAACTTCACCTGAATGTCATCCAATTGCATCAGAATCATCATTCCAGTGTCTTTAAATGTTCCTATTTTGAAGAATATATCGTCCCATTCTTGCTTCATTTTCGTCAGATTTCTTAAAAGTTCTCTTTCTTTGGTAGCTCCGGAACTATCACAAATTAAAAAATCGACTAAAGACATACACGCTTATGTGTTACCAACCTTATGACGTCATATTTGTCCAAATCCGGCTCCAATCTCATTAAGGTCAATTTCCTCAATGAAGTACCAGCGTTAGGAGTTAAATCGAAACCAGCAATGTGCGACATCTCTTTCCAGTGGCGCTTCATCTACTCAAAAACCATAACTCAATCACATCGAGAATCATCATTGTAAACAAAACACCAACCAAAGCATCGTTGCACATTATTCGCATCAAGGTCATCGCGGGCCTAAAGTCCTTTAATGTTTGGATAGCTAGAGATGTCAATTTTAAGGAAGCAGGCCAAGCATACAAATCGGGATCATCAACTGTTCCGAAAAACCGTAATTGGGAACTTTCGTTATGCGTTTGTCTGGAAAAAGTGAGCTGTACCACGTTCCTAGCGTCACCTAAAGTGCCAACCTCAACTTTACTCTATAAGTTTTTTGAATTTTCAATAACTCTTTCATGAAGTCTTCAACTTTTCGCTCTGTCTCTTCGTAGTTCAGGAATTCAAAAGGCCCATCCAAACATACGTCTATATGCCTGAAATATGACTGACTGATTCATCTAGCTTATAAAATTTAATTAAAACTAATTTGGCATTGAAAAATACCTTTGAATGTAGACACAGACTTTGATTAAATGGAAAAATGGATAGATCCAATTTTCTACCTCTTCGACGTTTTTGAAAGGAGATATCCTAAAACCCAAACACTCTTGTTCCTTGACGATCCAAGCAATTTCATTTCTCAAGTCCCTCAGCACAACCATGTGACATTTTAGTTTGTTCACATAGTCTCTACACTGAATGTAGTCGTCCATATCATCCAAATTTGCTTCAGTGGAATTATTAAAAAAAATAACACGCCATCTTCTTGAGTTATCAAATAACTTACCTAGCATAGGTGTCAATTTTTCTATCGAGTTATTCACATGATTCACGGCTGCTTGTACTTCTTCCTCGTGTTCGAACTTGAGCTGCTCGTACATAATGGAGTTGGCTTCCAAAATAGATTCGATTCTATGCAGCCACCCCACTGTTTCGGAATTCAGATCCACGTGATCTTTGGAGAGATCTCCGAACTCGATCAATTTAGTCAAATTATTTAACATGTTTTGTATTTTGTCCCTGCTCTGAGGCAAAAGGACGGTCTTCGCCCAAATCATGTATTTTCCTGTCGACAATTTCAAACGTATTTTTATTAATTAAACTTCTGGATTACCTTGCTCAATCAAATCTTCGGTTGTCGATGGCTTGATCAATGCGTATTCTTTAAGCTTCTCGAAACTATCGCAGATATCTTCATTCTCTCTAATGTATAAACCACACAATTCGGAAAATATTGTTTCAATTATGGAAGATACGGATTCTTTCATAGTAATAACGTATTCGGAAAGAATTAACTGTCCCATAGCGAAATATTCGCTGCTCAACATACTGCTTGCTTTTCTTATATATTGCTGGTAATGTCTGATTTGTTCACAGCCCTTGCGGAATTGCGTATAAATATCCACATCTTCGTATTTGCTTTCGACTCCTGCAACGAGCTTGGACTAGATTGATAAAATAAATGAAAAATGAAAAATAAATGAACTCACCCAACAAGAATTACGTATTAACGTACAAGGTGATTATCGGTAAGTTATTACCGTGCCCCCAAAACGTTCAAGTTCGAAAGAAATAAAAGAAAATAGATTAACAATTTACATGGTGAAATGAAGTGAAAACAGGAATACACCGCTCAGCCATATGCATGAGAATTTAAAAAAAAGCCACTAAGAAACCGCAAACAGCCGATCAAAAGATTAAACACAACAAACATTACAATTTTTTTGGAGACTTTACCTGCAATTCTAATATCGCTGTAAATTTCGCTGAAATCGTCATCGAGTTTCCGCACGTAAGCTGTTATCGGCTCATACAATCTCCTGATATTGGCCGCCACCTTCTCCAAAGCTTGATTAACGTATTCCTCGGTTATGAAAATTCGAATGATCCTGCTGGGGTAATTACGCTTCTTGAAGTACTCCAGCGCCATATATTTGTTCGAGCATTCTACCAATTTATTTATGAATATTGTGTAAATAAGAACCAAATCTGTGTCGGTCGGCTGAAGGACTAAATTTTCTTTATAGTGGATGGACAGCTTTAAATAGGGGACTAACTTTTCGCTTGCGGTAGCGTCGATAATGTGTTCGATTGTTCTATAGAGTGCCTGACCTATGTGAACCGAGAGGAGACCGTCACACGCTTTGAACACCCTGTTAGAAACCGATGGATGTAATTTCGTGGTGTACCGCCCAACAATTTCCACCACCCTGTCGTGTAATTTTTTGACAGCGGTTTGTGAATCTTCGACGAATTTCATAAAAACCGCATCGAGTTCTTTTATGTCGTAAGGTTTGTTTCTCAAGTTGCTGATCGTGCAAAGCGTACGAGGAAGGCAAACTACGCATTCGTCCAAAATTTTTCTGATAATGTGATGGTGGAGGACCCACTTGGTCAGTAGTTCATCGCGAACCAGCAAGTAGTTGCCGTAATTTTTAGATCTGCCCAAAAACTTGTATGGCTCTATTATAATTCGTTTTTCATTCTTTGACAAGGGCTTCACTTTCAAATTAACGCCGGCTGTGTGAGTCACTGATAAGAAATGCGCTTTCGCTTCAGCTATAGCAGTTTCCACTAATTTCGGAAACTTCTTTTCTAGGTTCTTCGCCTGGATCTAAAACCACAAACAAGAACACCGTTTACACAAAATAATCCTATGCCATATTTTAATGTAACTTAATTTTTGTTTTTCATCCATACGACGTATAATATAAACAGCTTGTGATGGATTTTCCATGATTTATTTCAGTTGCTCATGTTCTACGCTAAGAAAAGCCAACGCTGTGTGATGCACTAAATAGCAAATCCCTTTCAAATAACTCTAACTCTCAAATCGTAAGGATCGCAAAATCACCAATAAAAAACAACCAAATTCATCTTTTGAATACGAAATGTAATAAATTCCAAAGCATAAAATGCGCAAATGGAAAATCATGTGCTTTTAAAATATCGCAATTAAAATAGACTTGGCATCTTATACAAAGCAGCCAAATCCAGATATATCTAATAATGGGAAAAACAATATACAATTAACTGTTTCTTTATTCATTTCATTTTGCTTTTAACATTTTGCGTGGAATTTGTCATTCGTTGAATTATTAATCAATAAAAGAACAATAACTTCTAAACAAAGCAAATGCATTGCAAACCCACATTTTTGTAAAATTTTCATACCAGATATATTTTTTGGCAACTTGCGAATAATTAAATTTGGTTTCCTAGTGGCATATTTAGTGAATATTGATTTTCAAAATAAATTTTTGCCTCTTTAGGAAAATATAGAGTGAAAACATTTAGCTTCTATTTTGTTGGTTTTACATTTAGCAATAGTTCCAAAAAATTGATGCATTAACTAAGGAAAATTTCGTCAAATAACTACATTTCGTCATTTAATATTTTGGTAAAGGTGAAGAAAAATAATTTGAAGCAATACTTTATTTTGGTGATATGAATTGTCAGGTTCATTCTATATGCAAGTGATACGCCTTCAAATTCTCCTGTATAGACTACTTAAAAATAATTTCAATAGATACTAAAATAAAGTAAACAAATTATTTTACATTTATTTTAAGCCTAATTCTACAGTATTTACCTTCTTTCTAATGCAAAGTTCTTGAAAATGTGACATCGCCGTAAAAGGACATTCGTCACTAAATCTCCGCAACTTCTTGTGAGCGTCTTGGCATTTAGGAATTTCGGGACACAAAGGCACTAACCTTTTTTTGTATTCTTTTGATTTTGTTTTCTCTGCAAATTCCATCAAATATTGCTTACTGCTCTTTCCTAATTTGTACTTTTTCAGTAAATCATGTGGCAACTGAATCGATAACAGTTCGTCTAAAACGAACTTTTCCTTATCACGTCTTGCATCTAATCGACACTGTTTAATTATGCTTTTTGCCTCTGAGGTGGGATTCTTATTCATTTTTAAGTTTATTTTATATTCAAGAATTCTTGTATCTACATTTGTCAAACAATGACATTATAATGACATTATTTTAAAATGGTGGGATGAAAAAACATCGATAAATCAATTTCAAAACGAACGAAAGTGCTTAAATGCAAGCTTCGAATTGTACAGTGGGCAAATTTGGAAGTCTCTAAAGAAAAATGTACTAATTAGGGGTACAAAGGTATCAATTTAAGACATCAGTTTCATTAAACCCTGTCACCAGCCACTTGGAAAGTTTTCGGTACTTTAGTCACGAGCTGCGAGCGATCAGCACTCAATGAATGTGTAAATGCTGTTTTGACTAAAAATACCCAATAACCAATTTTTGTAGAAACAATATTGCATAATATTTTAATAATATTTCAAAGCCACCAATACCAATTTTAAATACGCTATTAATTTTTCAATTTTAACTAATGCGAAAAGGGCATTACCAAGTTCAAACTTTTAAATGCCTTGTAATGGGGCATTACTTTTAAAGTTTATTACGTAATGGATATTTAGATTTTTAATGCTTCCGAATATAAAATTAGTGATGAAATCAAATGTTCGAAATATCACTTTGGCACAAAAATAATGCTGAGATGAAAACAAAGAAAACAATTTAAAACATTTTTTTATTTTCTAGGGACTAATAACCAAGTTACTCCACTATTCACAAGAACAATGTAATTCCAACTCAAACTCCTAAATTATTTTTTAACATTTTAGAAATTTCTTATGATCTGATATATTGATATATAATTTGGAATAATTCTGGTTAAACAACCTTTACTGTTTTGTGAATAAGTAACAATCAATAGAATTTTTCCGTGATTCAGAAAACCGTAAGCATCTATAAGCAGATATTTAAACCTTGCTGACTTTAAGCTAGTAAGGATATGGGTGGAGCATGATTCACTATAACTTTTAAGGCAAAATAAAGCGCATGTTATTTTACTAGCATTCATTTTATATTTATAATAAGCATGTATAATTCGACAATATTTGTATAAAGTACTTAATGGTTATCCTTATAGAGATAGTCAGTGACATTAACAGTTGACTTTGCTTTTTTTTCCGACTTTTATTTTTTCGCACTTACAATGCGGGTTACTTTCGCACCCTCCTGTGTTGACTTCCACGATTCTGATTGCCCTCAAAAGCACGGAAAACTCGCGCATAAAATAGCCAACGCCTTCGGCCAAAGGATGACAAAGATCCTTAACAGATGTGGCAACGTTGTAAAAAAATATCAAGATCGGTTGGATAATCCCGTTAAACAAAGTAGCTAAAAATGGTTTGAAGAAGTAATCGGACGACAACTGCATTAATCCTATGGTGAGCGGGCGTAATATACTGTACAAAACAAATCTGGAATAAATATAAGATGTAATTAAATCAAACCGTCACTGTTATCGACTATTTTAAAAATATATAACTAAAAAGCGATGTTATTAATATAATAACACGAAAATTACCGAAAGAGTTGAAGAGCGAAAGAAGTGCAGAAAGAAAATCCAATATGGACGGTGCCAAAAATCTCCGCCCAAAATTTTGTCGCTTGTTTTTCCGTCTTCTCCGAGAGGGCTTCTGTGCACACCAACGGCGGATAATCTGTAGTCTGAAAATGCCTACAATGGTAATCACAATTATTACATTCACAAACATTATCGCAAATATTTCATTCATTCGATTCATTTTGTGGAAAAAACTTCTGTTTGTCTTTTGGGGTACAAGTTTTTTCAATTGGATTTTCTAAGAAACGATTTCAGATATCTTCCTTCCAAATTTATATGGCGTGCTTTTAAAGGAAAAAAATCATTTCCCACGAATCTGAGCCGCTTCAAACATGTTTTCGAAGATTTTACAGCACGGCTTGAATTATGACGTTTATGAAGTTTTGCCAAAAAAGGTACTCAAAAACTAACGGTCGTAGAAAAAGTATGGTATGCAACAGGTTTGGTACACTTTTTAATTTTTTCGCTCAGCTCGTGTCAAATCAACTGGTGACTCAAATGCCAGTTACCACACTTGTTAAATTGTTAAACTTTCGATATTAGATTGTACAAATATTTTTAAAAACATTTATCAAGTCCAATTTTCAGACACTTACGTTGAATTTCCATGATCGAAGTAATAAACGTCCACCCTAGTTTTGCCTTGGGTATCCAAATAAGTCGTCTTCCCGGCGGTTTTTTTAAAATCAAATGGGGCTTTCTCGCAGCACGTGTCCGTTTTGTCGGTCTCAAAATACTCGTCTTCCCGGCAAGGAATTTTTTGCAAATTTTCGTGCATGTAGCGATCATGATCGAAAGCATATGTTTGGCTCCTTCTTTCCTTGGATGTAAAATAAGACCCTTTGTCGCCTTTCGTCGTCGATTCGCGCACTTTGTGTTTATCCTTCTTCGGAAGATTAGCGTCGACCAATTCAAAAATTACACGCTATAAGAATTACAAATTACCATTTTACCCTAATGCTGATGATATTTTGGTAAACTGAGGTGAAAAACTAGATTGAAAAAAATTAATTATTAAATCGTAACATTGGATGACGCGTTGGTTTATTTTTTTTGCACACATTTACATCAAATTCGTCGATAACAAGTCCAAACGATTCACCCATTCAAAAACATGGATATTATTCTAGAAAACAATTGGAGAATAACAATCGAAATACTTAAAGTTAGTCCTTAAAAAACTCACAAATGAATTGTTCACTATAATTAAATTAATTTAATAATTAAAATAAGATTACCCTGGGCGGACTTTTGTCATCCTTCCTGCTTCGCTTAACGTCCATCTTGTAGTACTCGCAATTGTTTTTATCATATTTATGGTTATAACCAGAAACAATATTTTTTAGCCAATTCATTACCGAACTCCTCACAACTTGGCACTCTTTCGCGGTTCGATCGTCTAAAATTACAATAAAAATGTTCGAATGACAAGCAAAGCAGATGAATGTTTTTGAAAAATTGCTTTTAAAATCGCCTTCCAAAGATAAGATTCTATGGGTAAAAATATGGTCCGTTTCTTAAATATTCAAACTCTCATGGAACATTTCATGTAAGTGTTTAAACCGTTATTAGATTACAGAAGTAAAAATTGACGCGAATCAGGCCATTTTGGATCAACATTTTTTTCATGGTGGCTTTTAAAGTTCCTATATTATCAGTATAGGCAGAGAATCTATATGTTTAGGAGCTATATGGTTAAAAATAATTCCACTGTAAAAAATTTGTAGTTTTTACGCATTCTCTATTTTATTAATCTCATCTTACTAAACCCTGTGGATAAGTACGCGGATGGACTTATGACATTACCAACTTAATAACCTCTTACCCTTTTCACCAGAAACAAATCGCCGCTCACTCGTAGCACCTCGCGGTACCCGTACGTCTCTGGCAAAAGAAGGTCCCATGTTTGAGACACCAGCGTGTACAAGCGTGGCCATTTGGGGGCAGAGACATTCCGAATTGATGCAAACGTTAGCTGGCAGTAGCGGTGGAGGGCAAATGTAGTCCGATATATGATCCAATGAAAAACATCGGCCTTCCACATCGGTGCTCCTTATGGTCGCGTCAGCCAATACCGATAGGTTCGTATCGTCTCTGGAAATATCAGGGGCGTCCGTTTTGTCGGAATCGTCAACATTACAGTCACATTTTTCTTTAAATTTCGGCTACGAGTATAATATAAATTAACAGAGGTTTCTTTATTAGTGGATAAATTAAGTACCAAGGAAGACACTTTAGAGTTACTAAAAATCGATTCCTCGTTATCAGCGTCGCTGCTAGCATTAAAGCTGCTAAACCTCTGCGTTAATGACGGTGCCATAATATCGATTATAGTTTGTACTTCTTGTTTTAACTTGCTTGGAGAACGCCATGCACTATCCGATTCTACAAGACCACTAAGTTCAGTAAAAATCAATACAAATCGCTCTGTCACCCGAGGGAGTTGTTTCTGTGTCTTGATTTGGAATGATTTGGTTCGTGCTGATGCCCTTATTTTCAGTCATCGTTTAAAATTACTCTATTAAATACATACTCTATTAAATAAATTGTATAGGAGCAATTTTCCAAAGTTGTCACATTGACAGTGACACTGTATGACGTTTAAATATGGTTAACAATTTGCAGCAGCCATTTAATGTTTTTAATTTCCTGCTTTTTTTCGTCTGGAAATTTTCACATCCACCTCAGTAGAGAATTCTTAGTGGTTATGATTTTCATATGGAAATGTTCTGACCGAATTTTAAATTTTGATCTTTTTTTGTCCCGTCTTGAATCTTTGACTAGGTGAAGTGTTTTGTCCAATGATACGTATGGTCTGTTCATAGATATCAGAAAGTGACCAATTGCTTTGGAAGGGGATTATCCAAGGGTGGTCATTAACGTACAATGCAACAAGGTTATTACCTAAAGTTTTGGAATTTAAATTCAGGTAAAATTGTGGTCCGTAATAGAAAATAGTTTTATACCTACCTGTGTTTAATATTGTTTGGTTTGGTATACTACTTAGTTTAAGTTTATGAGTAGTCATTCTTATTTCGTGTGTTGAATCGTGTGCAAATTATGCAAAATATGTGTGAGTCTAGTGTATCTCAGGAGATGCTCCCGTCCAAATGTAGAAAACACTATTCTATTGAGACTAAGGAGTTATAAATAATGTTTATTAGACTTTCATTGAACGTGGTGCCAGCAAACAAGCATCTTTAGAAGAAATGTTATCCAAAAGTGGAGTTTAATTATATTAATAATAATTAATTAAATATTATTTCATATTACATTTTAATTGCTAGTTACACGAATAAATAAAATTTCAAAAATCTTGAAATTAAATAGGCGAATTTCAACTTCACTTTTTTTGTATTATAGATATAACATATGTCATACAGCAAGCTGCTGGTAAAAAACGGTAAATTCAATCATGTTTAATGCATCTAAGCAAAAATATTTAGTCTTATAAACGACGCCACCAAAAATAAAACTTCCTTTTCTTTGCAATAAGCAATTTAAAAAAAATGTCTTGAAAAAATAAAAAGAATATATCTACCATGTTATATGGTCCTTTTTTATTTCAAATTAACTCTTTTAATTACTTTGAGTAGTCTTTTCTGAATTATTGGAAAAGTTTTGCATTTTTTTATTGTATTGCATTATTTCATCTATCTTTAAAACACAGAACTGTGATCCTACTGTGATTGCGCGAAAATTTTGAGTATGACCTGCTATCGGCGAAATTTTTGGACATTTTCTTGCCTTTTCTACACCTTGCGAAGAACATAAAATTTATACATTTTGATAAGTAAAGTTTACTCTTGGAGACCTGGGGCCATAGAAGCACAACACCAACAGCTACCAATGAGTACCCTGTTTCGGTTATCGCCATTGTGTATTGCACAATTTAACCTATGGAATTATCTTTTCGGTCATAACCTTTTACACAGGGAATATTTCAAATCCAGCAAGCCTACAGTTCTCTTGCGTTTTCGAACACCATGCTAACCGTGCTTTGTGCTAACACAATTGAAATCCAGTGTTTAAGATTTTTCCAATATGAAGATATTTCTCATTACTGTTCTATTCAATCATTAATATATATTGTCAATTTTTTAATGTTTTTCTTTATCCCCTTTTAACATTAGCAGCTTCCGTGAATGTCTGTCTGGGTATATTCAAAATTTTTTATTAATGCAACAAGAGATTCAAGATTTTCCAAGATTTTCAAAGTTTCCAAAATTTAATTTAACTTACTAAATTTAATTTTACTTTTTATCTCAAATAAAAATGACATTAGAAATTATGCGCAATGGAAACAGTTTTGAAATGTAAACCAAGTAAATGAAGTCCGGAGTAAGATGCGGTAAAAGTCGCATAGTTTCATCTAGATTATTTAATTTATACTGAATATTCCGTTCACCTGGGGTAAATATCAGCTTGCCTATTTTAAATAGAACACCCTGTATATTAAAACACTTTAGTCTAATGAAATCTTGAATTTAATGTCAAAAATGATGTTTGCAGGCCCTAAAATAATTAACATTTTTCCTATCAAGGAATTTTAATTATTTAATTCTGGATTTATGCCTTGAGAAAGAGGGTCTATTGTCATATATTGACTGGATTTTTTTGGATTTAAAGTAATACATTGTGAGCCAAAAAGAAATTAAATTATAAAAAAGCAAAAAGTTTTTTTTTCAAATAAAGACCTATTCTTACAATTTTATCAGGTTTGGTATTAAAAATTAATGTGACTTTTTACAAGGTTGTGTATTCCAGAAATTTATTGCTTTTGAACTAATTGACAAATTAATGTTAATTTAATGGTTACGCAAGTTGCGTAGTAATTTATAATCAGAGATTTATATCAGAGATGTTTTAAATATTATACTTCTTTTTATACTTTAAAACTCCAAGCTCCCTAAAATCCCGTTCAATTTTTCCAAAAATTATGTTATCGTGAATTCTTCTTTATGGATATTTTTTTTTGATATTCTTTTGTTGTTAAGGTGATACTTTTGTTGTTATCAATTTAATAATTATATAGACCCAATCATTCGTTTTCTGAATACATTATCAGTTCTAATCAAATAACAAATCAATACCAGAGAACTCGTGCTAAACTGCCATATAAAGTGACGTTTCTGTGATTTTTAGTTATTTTGGAAACTACAAATTTCCGATAAAGACAACCTAATACAAATTTAAGTCACTTTAATTTTCAATGCCAAATCAAAAAAAAATTAAAAAATGCGCGCGAATTTTATTCTCTTTGCAACAATTGACTTTTTTTTTTTTGTAATTAAATTTTTATATCCATTCAATATATGACAGTAAGCCCCCTTCCACAAGCAATACAGGAACAGTTGTTAATTATTTTAGGGCCTGCAAGAGTAATTTTTGAGACAAAATTCGATATTCCAAAAAGCATTTAGCATTAGAAAAAAGATTTTCTAATGCTAAGGGTCAAGGAATTCCTATTTCTGTTACCTTGTACACTGTTTACAAACAATTGCAGGTGCATTTTGGAGTTAACAGATTTTTATTTACAAGTGATTCCTCACCCCATAACCAGTCTTAAATGATGTACCGGTGTAATTTTGAGCCGCTTATTGCTTAGAGACAAACAAAATTTATTAACGGCGCCGGACCACTGACAAACCAGTTCGCACCTTCTCAATATGGTAATATAATCGTTTCAAAAACGTCCCCTTGCCAGTTTTCGCGTCATGGAGATTGAGCTAATCAAGATCTCGTTCAAGGGCATTGTATCAACTCCTGCAACTTCATTAATAAACATTCTACAGACGCACGGGGAGATTCAGCTGATGGTGTAGGAATATTAATAGATATTGAATTAATCGAGTATGAAACGGAGGTCATATTGCGGTATAAAATACCGCACATATGCAGTTGGGCTCCAGTTCTTCTTTGCCAGCTGGTGGCGATAGAATGGTAAGTGATCACGACATACAAGATATTGGCGGTATGTTGGATAATCTAAAACTTTAATTTTAAAAGCAACTTACTACTTCAGAAACAAGCATAATAGAACAAAAATATTCTATCCACGCTGCCGTTAAATTCATTCGATTATTTCAAACCTAGTAAAATATTTTTCAACGAAAAACACTGTTTCGGATTAACATAAAAGTTTATTTATTATTTAGCTTGCATTCAGCCTTTTCTGATTAACAAATTGTTCAATTACAGATGAATGTCATCACAATTTTTGTATTACTCGCACACCTGACGACAAATATCTTGGGCTCTCCTTATCACCTAATGCACAAACGAGAGAAGTTCTGCGGCCCCAAATTGACTGAAATGATGACCCTGGTATGTGGAGGCATTTACAACTCACCTCAAAAAAAATCGCGTGAGTAACTTACTGGGAGTTTCGCTTCTTCTCATTTGCATGAACTCGTGTATATGGTATATAGGATATATAGGACGTGACATGTCCCCCATAGAACAGCAAGTGAAAAATAACAAAATTAAGCAGCAAACTTAAATGGTAAAAATGTAGTATTTTAAGTGAAAGTGATCTTTTGAAAAAAATTTAAAACGGGTAAAGATATTAGAATATTTAAGAGAAGAGATGAATAACAATGACACTTGTCATCTCAAAGAGTAGATAGTAGAATACCATATATCTCGAAAATGAGGTATTGAACGAATACGGTTTTATTATATTTATATTATATTATATTATTTATTATTTTAATAGAGCTTCTTTACAGGGTTATTTCTCATAAACAACCACAGAACTAAGTCATAAGGAAACTGTAATTGTAAAATTATTTTGTTTTGTGCTGTCTAACTCAGCAAAAAATTTGAAGTTTTCACAAGGAAAAATGAGCATTTAAATTGATATTTTAGTTTGAACTATAAGAGCAATCAATATAGTTTTAGTTTTCATTATATACAAGAATAGAATATATTTTTTTGGTATTACTAAATTCAAAATTAATTCAAAAACTTCGTTTCAGCGTTTGACTTATTCAGCGGCTACGCCGATTACTACGAAAATAACGAAAGCAGTGAAAACATGATACCCGATGAGGAGCCAGATTTTCCCTTTGTAAGAAAAGCACTAGCTAAATCGCTGTTGTCCAACCAAAAACGGGACGGTGGTATCGTGAACGAATGTTGTGAAAAATCGTGTACTCTGAAGGAAATGAGAATGTATTGTGGGAGATAACAAGCCACTTTCGACTACCGGAAATTGACCTGTTTAAAAACCGACTGCATTTTTATGAGCCTAATATGTTGAGTTTTGAGCAGTGCCAACGAAAACAAATTTTAATCGACATTGTGAGTTTATTTTGTGTCCGAACCGCGCCTGCATTAGTATAAAATTAAAAAAAAAGAGACGGTGTAGAAAGCAGAAAATCACACTGTTAAATTTTGTAACGCAAATATTACCAATAAACATGTTTGTTATATAAATATATATTTCATCACTCCTGGTATTTACTTGCCTATGGCTTTCATTAATTATATCTTCCGGTAACCGACTTAGGTACTAGTAATAAATTAACTATGCCGTATACGGCGCCGTACCTTCCTAGTTATAATCGTAGCTATAGAGTTCTCCAAACGATATACCGTTTTTACAGCCTTTTATGGATTTGACTTCGGATTGATTTTAAGACCCGCCTATTGTAGTATTGTTGTATTTTAAGAGTAGGTAAATTTTCTTTAGTGTGCTTTTTATAAATCTTCCTAAAACAGTCCCTACTTGAGGTAGCTCAAAAACATTAGAAAGCTTAAACTGATTTTCAATTTAAGGATTTAACATAAAGACTATAAAATATTTTTCTAGGAAACAATACAAAATCTTATGTAAGTAATTTATTTATAGTGGATGTTTTCCCAGTTTGCTATTGATAGATTTGTGGGGGTTGGTGAAATCGGTGTGTGCTGTCAGTTTTATGAAACACTATTTTCTTAGCCGCCGAAGCTTTGGAGTTATTTCTATTCTGTCTTGTGTTTTAATTAGTAATTACTAACTTATTGTTATTCAATTGTTCTTCAATAGTCAGTGTGCCATTTTTATTGAGGTATCATATACATTGAATTACAATTTATTTCTTGCAAATCATTCAATTTTGTTAGTCACTTGCGAGGTCCAGCGACGAAGAAGATGAGATTGTGGTCGATGACGTAATAATCATTGATGATTAACATTCTTCAAATTGAAATGGGTCAAAGACTCGGACACATTTGCAGGTTGCTGCCAAAATTATAATTTTATATGTGTTTCTGCTTCTGGGGAAAGCGGAGCCATAAAAGTAATGTCCCAGATGAATAAAGCACCGTATGCCACAGTAAATTGTGTCCAAGAAAGAAAAACGCCGAAAGATCGTGGGATCCCAAAAAGTCTACTTGACATGGTGCATGTGCGGAATAGTGAGACGTTTGATATATGATGCGTATCAGAACATTGACTGTTAAAAAGGGATTTTGCGTGCGTTCGTACGAAGAATTGGTTTTTATTACAAAACCATTAATAAAAGACAAGCTTTGATGGAATTAAGAAGAATTTCTGAGTGGAGGACAAGATATTTGAGAAAAATTTAAGAAAATCGTGCAAAAACATCGCCATCATATATTTAGATGAGACCTAGTTTGATAGCCACGATACCGTCAAGGAAGCTAGTTGGCGGAACTTAGCCATGGAGCGGGGATTCATAGTTGTTCGTCTTTCACCATATCACTGCAATTTTAATCCAATAGAACTGATATGGAGACAGCTAAAACCCAGTTTAAGAAGAAACAACACCTCGCCAAAATTTAGTTCTGGGGCAATACAATTAATTAGAAGCGAAGTAGAAAAAATATCTGCCTGTAGAACATGTCATCGACGAAGAAAATGTTTATAGAAGTCGACTGGGTCCAGAATTAATTATTAATGTGGGGGACCAATCCAGTGACGATAGTGATTAGTTTGATGCAGAATAACTTTTATTTATAAATATTGTAACATTGTTTTATAGCTAAATTTATTCCTTCAGTTATATTTATAATAAACATTTTAACGTAAGAATGGATTTTTCGCTTCACGGACTAATAATAATTTGTATGCACGCAGTACCGAAGTACGGTTCTGGAAAGTCAATGTGGAATTGCGAATCCATTTGTTAAGAGTTACAAAGAGAAACCCTAGCGAGGTAGGCCTACGATCATTTTTCTAAATACCGGATTATGTCGTAAAAAAGGTATAACGTTTGGAGAACTTTACCGGCGTAACCCATTCACTGAACAAACAAGATTTTTTTTATTTGGTTCGTTTCTTGATCATTTTCGTGACCTGTTACGTGTTTCAATTTATTTTCCGATTAATGAAATTTTTCGATTACAAAAAAACACTTTCAGCAAGTTGTGAAAATGAGGTCCAAAATCAAACAATGGCCGGAAACGTGTACCTAATTTTTATTACCACATAAAACATTATGTTAGATAAAGTAACACTCTCCAAAATCAACTCCACCAATATTATGCAAGACTGGCATCGACTCGTTTGAATTTATTCCACAGAGGAAACCCTATTTAATCAACGCATCTAAAAATACGTTGGTTAACGTATATCGTTGACTTGCCTAAATTAACGTTGTGCTGGAAAAAGTATAGAAACTTTCTCAAAATTTGTATTCTCACTGATTCAGTGTTAAAGAGTTCCTGGGAATGGATTCTAATACGCTGATCCCATCCCAATATGTTCATGGGGGTGCAGATATGGTGATTGGGATGGCTTTTAAAAATTAATCATTTTCTCTCTAACTTGGATGCGGGTTTCGGACCATCGTTCTGTTGTCATCGGTCTTCCTTTATCTCTTTATAGTGAAATAGTCTTTATAGTGAAATTGGTCAATTTCACCCTGTATTATAATTATTGGTCCTGTCCCAGATTGAAAAAAACATACCCAGACAATCATGTTTTTGGTACTTTGCCTTGAATCTTGCTCTAACCGGTCTTCTTTTATGTTACTATCAGCACTTTCAGAAACTGTATTACGTTTTCTCTTGATCAAGACAGATGAGCTATGGCAAACTCTATTCGGGACTTTCTATCCTTTTTTGAGGGAAGTGTTTTTTTAACAACAACTCTTATGTTCCGAAATTTCGTTTTTAATTTGTCTGGATGGTGTTCGGTGATCCAGTTTCGATACTCTTAAAATGTTTCATATTTTTGCAATATTTTCGTTACAATCCTTTCAGACTTATTTAAAGACTTTGCAATTACCGATTTTTTTCCCATTTTAAATCAATCTACAATTCTTTTCTGAAATAAGAGGAAAAATAAGGCCGCTGAGCACTACAGAATCAAGACCAAATAATTTAGAACACAAATTATAAAGTTTCCATATTTATTTCCATCCAGAAATCCCGTATCCCTTTCACACATTTCTTTATATTTGTTAAACGTGATAAAAAAGTCAATCATTAATGTGTATGGAAATTAAAAAAGCTCTAGTTCATTTCAAGCATCAATAATTATACATAAACATATAAACATTTTTATTATTTACCCAACTTTTGGCAAAATTCTTTAATTTTATTTTTTGTTCAGATCCGACACATTTTTAAAGAATATACAAATCGTCCAAAAATTTACCTGAAGTGAGCACAAAGGAAGTTCGAGAGAATCCTTAGTACATCGATTTAATAGTTAAAATACTTAATTTTTCAAATAAACTTCCACAGGCTACTGTAATACTATTTGCAACTGAACTTGCTGACGTTTCGCCAATCATCCTGTTGGCTTTTTTGTTCACAGTTTCAGTTTAGCTCTGAAGAAGCAAGTTAGCAAGTTGTTAGCAAGTTTGATCCATCAACAACCGACGCAGGAGAGAAGATTTGTTAGATAGCAACCTACCAAAACACTTTCCTCTAACTCCTTGGTTTTGTCTCATATTATATATAGAAATTGATATTATTAAAACCGTTTTAAGATTCGTCTGTAAAAACAAACAACCATCAGTTCGGGGAATATTTATTTTTCGCTAATAAATGCTTCTCTATAATGTTCACCACTCACAACAATGCAATAATTTGTGTAAAACTATTTGGATATGGTGCCGCAGTATTTGGCAAGAGTTTCCCGAGAACACGGTTGATGGCAGCACTCGTATATAACACCGGATCCTTTTCTAACTTTCCTATTGGTCATATATATGTCCATATTCGGTATCGCCCAGAATGGAAATAGATCGTCATAAGTAATACCTTCTTCGTATTGGTTGCCATAAGCAGAAATATCCCGAACTGAAAAGGCAAAATAGGTTGGGTTATGAATCGAAAATTTTGAGTCGATTTACCATTTTTTTTTGACACAGGAGTGTTGTAGATTCCGTTGCAAATTAGGCTAAGTGTGTTGCTCAATTTTTTTCCGCAAAACGTCTCCAATTTCATCATAGAATTTTGGTTTAAATATGGCGTCGATGATATTTGTGATACGTACAGACACAAAATTATTATAAGGAAAGCTAGAGTCCTATGCATCTAAAAATAAGTATATTGGCCTGTATTGTCTTTAATTATAGCTTCTGAACTATGGCATATTTTTTTTACCTAATAACTTGTTCATATACAGACGAAATCAAAATGAAATCTATCTTAAAATATATAGTTCTTATACCGTACAATGTCCTTCGCATTTACAGGCCGATTCAAATTGTGCTATGTTAAAAGTGTCAGAGCACTAACAAAGGAATTAAAAACCTATATTTTACAAATATTTTCGAAAATTCGAAGAGTCAGTGGCACGCAATCAGCAGCATTTGTTATTTCCATGAAGATAAAAAATACGTAGACGTTGTAAGAAACATAAATTATTTTTCAAATAATAAAATATGGGAAAGACAGTTGATCATACTTTGGCGCATGGATTTGAGAACCTTTAACAAAAAAAAACTCGAGTGAATGTGATTTGAGTGATTCCAGTAGAAAAATTGGCTAATGAGACTATTTGCAATTATTTGAAACAGCCTCTGCTACAGTACGGAAATCTACCAGCTAACAAGTCGCTTACCGTGTTTAACAACAACTACCCGAAATGGCACTAGGTAAATTCCTCAGACCCTTCATGATTTATAGTTTAATGCCTTGAATAGAAAATAATTAAATGGTTAATAAGTCAGCTACCTGTTTATCAATAGGACCTTCGAGACAAATTCAAAACACCACGTCGTCTTCACTAACGAAGCCACACTTCAGCGCCTCCCAAGTGATAAACAACTTTTAAAATAGACTACCTGCAAAAATTTAGGTGCGTAATTATTGCCCACGCAAAATGGGGGGTACAGGGATGATGATGACTTTTTTGTATTCGTATTCAGGGTCTCCACTAATTTACAGGAACTGTACTGTTATGTCGGCAAGTACCTATGAACAAATCAGGAAATATTTGTCAATTTTAAAGCTTGTTAAAAATTATTTCTTAAACGATAATGTTTTGCATTTTTTTAAATATTTATAACAAAGAGATTCGTATCGAAAAGGATAACATTAGCAGCATTCAAAAGAGAGATCGGACTTCGAAGTTAATACCGCCACCTTATTAGATGGGAAAAAAATGAAACCAGAATGGAAATAAAAAATAACCTTAGTACATATCGACTACTATCAGCAACTTTTTCTTCCCTACCAGATGGCGGTATTATATTTAAAATGCGACGATTGCAAAAGAGTGTAGTTCTTAAGATGCCCTAAGCAAAAACAAACTAAAAAATACGTGTCTGTATTTGTATTTATAAAGCTTAAAAAAAGTTGAACTTTTAATCTTTTTTTTTTCTCAAATCAACTGATTTCTGGATGACTACCACTGTAAATTTCGAAGATGTTTATAAATCACATTGTATTTCAGAAACTAAGAGAAAAAAGAGAAATTTTAAAATTTCTACTAATTTAATCGTAATTTTAGCTTCAAACTCGTCCCTATATGAATTAGTTGGGACCCTGTATACCGTAATTTGTTTGTAGTATTAACAGTTGATCAAGAGTCAATCGTACAAGCATGCTGATAGTACGTAAGTACTTTGAAATTCCGCTTGGTTTTCAAGAGTATATTATGTCACAATTTTGATTGACGCCATTTTATTCACGAGTAATAAACGAGTGATGAAAGAAGTTTATCAACGTGTGTTGCGTCCTATACTTTCCCTACGACCATTGGTTGTTGTATACATTTTTGCAAAACGGTACGAATACGTTCACTGAGTGACGTGCGACGTGACCATAAAAATCGACAAACGTGAAAATACGATGGCCAAAATCCACCCCCAAAAAACATCCGATTGCTCCCAAACACCGGAAACACCCGAAGTGAGTCGAGCGACAGTATTTAACAAAGCTGATGTCTTAAAACTGCGCACTTTTGAGCAGTGGATATTAAAAAAATACTTTTATATTATATACATAATATTTGAAGGCAACACATAGAATAATTGCAAAAAGGTTTCCACGATTTGTTAATGCGAAAAAAGCTACAATGTGCGATTTTCTAGTTTCGTTTTTTTCACATATCAGCTACAATACTTCTTTCTGTCTTTAACTTAACTTAAATGCTAGGTTTTCAACTTATTTTCAAAGCGTGACGCACTAAATTGTGGTGCCGCGACGGTAGGAATGGTCAGTATCATCAACTTCGTGAATTCTAACTAACCAAAGTTAATTCAATTTCTGCAAAGATTCATTTAATTTTATTTAAGTGAGTCACCACAAAATACGTTTTCTTGGTAATTTTTAATTTTATGTTGCTGCAAATTTCTAACGAGGAAAACTAATACAAGTGTTAGTGACTCCGAAAATATTTTATTATTGCTGAAATGAGCAGAATTTTTTTAGCCAAAACGGAAGGTTAGTTAAAATCCGCTTGGATGTTTTTATGGGATTTAACAGTTATTCAAGAACATAAAAAAGAGGAGAAAATGCAGTTATGACATTGCCAAATGTCTAAATCTTAAAACCTTTTCACATCGAATTCAAAACCATTTGAAAGCTCATATGAAAACGTAATGAATATAAATCGAAAACCAGTTTTGAAAACGATTTGAGTCACATGTATACGCAGTAAAAATATCGCCGATAAAGTTAAAATTTCATAAAAAAAATAAAAGAACCATATTTTAGAATATGTTATAAGAGAACTTCTAATAGGGTACACAAAGTCAACCACCAAGTAGGTTACAGATATTATTTAATAAATTTTTTGAGACTATTATATGGAGTTGGAATTATTTTTTGTTGTTTCTATTTTGATTTTAGACTTGAAAAAATTTACAATTGTTGATAATACTTGTGAAACACATCATAAAAATGACTATATAAATATTTTAACAAACCATTTATTAAACTAACAGTAGCTTCAATCAATTTCACACTAAACAGTTTTTGCGATGTTACATGCCTCCGCTCTTTTGCAGTAATTGCGCAAATCTATTGGTTATTAATAGAGACACATCAATAAAACGATCCACACAATTTGTTAAACAAGTCTCCGTGCGGCTATCCAGCTTATTAGAAGGTTTGTCGACACACTTTTCCCAACAGAAGTCATTGAATTCATGAATCTAAAAAGGGAAATAATTCAAACAGTACTCCCAGAAAGGGGCTATTCAAACCTGAGCATTAAATTGGGCTTTCTGTTTTTCTACCATTAAGAATTCTTGTAGGTCTTTGTCGCCAACTTTTGAGTCCAAACCGCCTGAAAATGACGGATCTCCAAAATCTGTTGTCATTTTATTTCGATAAATACTAAAACCTAAATGAAACTCTAACCAAAAAATCCTAAACAAATGTGATGGATCCGAAAGTCCAATCTTGTGCTATCACAGAGGCACAGAACAAAATTGCTGATTTTGGTCAGTCAGATATAATAAAAGTAGGGGTGTGGAGATTTGTTTTTTCTTCTCTGTAGAGACGCCGAACGAAATTTATGATGATGTTTGTAGTTTTGGGGAGTGCCTAGCCCCCGTAGATAAATGGAGTTGTTTTCTGTATTCGGTGGATTACAATTATTTGGAGGACTTCAATCAACACAACTTATGGCGACATCTAGTTCAATTTGCCCAGACTGGGCGGTTTTCGCAGTGAACTTTTCATTTCAAAAACACCACGCATTGCGCATTGGATTGCGCAAACGGCGCAAACTCGTATTTGTGTGCTTGTTTGGGAATAGTGCATTTTAAATATGTTGGAGCGAAACCGGGCTGTGTTTTACTGAAAAATTTGTGATGAAATATGTCAGATATAAAACGTGTCGTGTTGACTACATTGGAACCACAAAGAGTGACAGATAAAACGGTAAAAAACTTGTGCAAAACGTTGAGAATATGTGTAGCTCTTCCAGAATCAAACGAAGACAAGTGTCCAGAATACAACTATAAGGACGAGTTAGCAGCTGCAAAGGTAATCATGACAGAAAATGGTCACGAATTGTATTTTAGGATCGTTACAAAGGTCGAACGATCCCGTTTCCTCTTATTTTGCAGTTTTTTTTTCGTTTATTCGGGTGCTGTCACGGCGATTTTTCAGAATGAATTCCACCCTCATACAGTCCCTCGAAACGACATTTTTCGTCGAAAATACGATAGGTTTTCGATTTAATTACTGTGTTTAATATTAAAGACGCCATGTTTGAAGCATATTTTACAAAAATGTGTATACGCCAAATCATATTGTTTGCAAATCACGCGACATACGTGAGTTAGAAAGTTTGGATGCAAGTCGCGGGAATGCTTGTCTCAAATCGCAAATACTTCTCGAAAAGTGCAACATCCAGGGCTCTCCTAATTTAATCGATTGGGGTTATGTCCTTATTCTTTCGCATTCACAAACCTAGCCTAAGAGAAGTAGTAGTCTACTCCCATCGCACTGACGTAACAACGTTGAACCATATGCACCGATTTCTCTGTCACGTAGGTGCATTAGAGCGTTTTATAGGAATTTATTGCGGAAATGTGAAGCCTTTTGAAATATAATTGTGTTCGTGGATATATATGCTTACAGTTAAACGGATGACAAGGCTTATAGACACAGCGCTGTCCTTATTTTATTCTGGGCGATAACCGAGCCGTGCCAATTTTGCGTATTCAATGTTTCAAACCGTTTCTACTACGTGCAACATTAATTTATAACTTGAGTTTGTCTAATCTAAATTGCTAGCCCATGCATAGATTTAATAATTAAAACGAAGCATTGGGATAGTTAGTTAATGCTTGAAGACGATAATGCAAACAGAAAGCTACTTGGTAACAGAGTTGCATGTCAGTTGACCGCAGGAACAAAAACCCGCGTTTGATTGTGGTGGTTTGCTTTGTTTCTAACTCGTGCATTCATAAAATTATTTTTTCTATATATGTTCCCCTCAAAAATGACCGTTCTGTGTGTGCATTATATAGGCAAAAAAATGTCCAATTTCTCCCAAGGTAAGAGAACTGAATGATGATGAGTCAGAGATTGTCCGATTTTCTTTTTTTATAAAATTTGAAAAAAGTCTTCAAAAATTCTGTTTTTTTAAATCCTTTTGTATGAGGTGCTTAATTAACATTTTCTTGGAATGCGTTATGCGGATTTTATTGCAAATTTCTCGGGATTGTCGATACCGATTGGCGCGCTTTTATCAGGAGCGCATCCCGTAGAGGAGGTGTTTCGAACGCGTAGATTTCCGAGCTGCGACATTGCCGGCTCGTACGAAAAGTATGAAATACGTACGTACCTTACCCAAATCCCGAGCCTCAAAATTATGTTGTTAACTTTTAAATTGTTTTGGTAGATAGTTGTATTCTGTATTTTTTTTATCCGAAATGAATTTATTTATCTAAATCAATAATAAGCAACGACGACAAAAATGGAATTGGAAACAGAAACAGGTATATATTTGTAAATTTAAAATTTGTTGTCTTCGTTTTTATTTTTGGGGCAGCTTGTTTACGAATTTACCATAAACGTAACCGCAACCAAAATCAAAAATGATAATTAATGTTCAATTAAAATATTTTAATTTATAATAACACTTGGACTACCCGGATAACAAGCGGAAAGGAAATCTCGTTTACAAAAAAATGGTGCTCGCAAACATATATTCTGATTTATCAGTTTGTAGGAAGGTGTGAAAACTAGGGAAGTATTATTACGTCTTAATTAAAGTATTTGTTATTTTTTTGGAAGGTGAAATTTTTATCAGATCTTTGCTTATGGAATGTTACAGGAATAAATACACCAAGTTCAATTCAATTTATACGTGTTTATGGGTAATTGTTAGTAAATTTTTCGCATACATAAAAAGTTATAAATTCTGTGTGTAAGGGGCACGCAGTGGATCAAAATTTTCATCAAATTAAAAACATTTGTTAGTTTCATTAAGATCATCTAGGATATACTGCATTTGCATACTTTTGGAAGATTTTAATTCCTAATGTATGTTCTTATATTCTAATCAACTTTATCGTAATTTCTATATTCTTTTTAACATTACGTAAAATTTTTCAGAAAAAGGTTAAACAGAATATCAAGGAAACCAACAATGTACCGAATGGGCTGGACCTCTTTGATAATGACGATGACGTTCGAAGAATTGCACTGGAAATGGAAGCAAAATATGTAAGTTTGTTTTATTTAGCCCAAAAAAAGTATTATTGGGTTTGCTCTCATAGGGCTCCGGGTTGAATCCAGGAACGAAAAAGCGACGCAAAGGTCGCAAAGACGATTACGCCGACATTGGAGCAGGATATGATGAGTCTGACTCCTTCATTGATAACACCGATGGTTATGACGAGATTATTCCACCAAATGTAACAACCGCGAGAGGGGGATTTTATATAAATAGCGGAGCTCTGGAGTTTAAGACTGATGATGAAGCAACGTCTGAAGGGTCATCCAGCGGTGATGATGAAGAGGCAGGGGGCAGTGGCAACGAGGAAGGCGAAGCCAGCAGAGTAAAGAAAAAGGTGGGTCTCAATTGTAAACAAATATATAACTTTTCTGATATGTGTGTTTAATGTCAAGAGAGCTTTGGATACCACAGACGATGAGGAAGCAGACAGCGATGCTAGTGTGGGCTCCCAAACCAACAAGGTATTAAAAAAGTAATAGTTTGCATTAGCTAATGTAAAAAATATTCATATTTTTATAGAAAGATAACTTGGAAAAACCAAAAATAAGTATGCAGCAAGCTATTAAGAAAAAAATGTTTAGTCCACAAAAGATTCAAGTGAAAAAGCGCCGGCTGCTCGATTCCCAAAAAAGAACTGTCAAAGATTTGCTCCGCGAGAAACGAACAGATTTAGATATGACAATTCCGGAAGAATTCAAGGATACTGGTAATAACTTCTCACCAAATCCACTTCTCCAAAATAAACAAAAAAATTATTGATTTTGAGATTATTTTCACTATGTCATAGAATTTTGGTATTTCAGATGTTCCAATGAGAGATGGGACCAAGGAAAACAAAAAACCAATGAAATTAAGCAGCGTGTCCGATGCTATTGAATCAGTAATAAGCAGATTGGATGGTGATGGTGTGGTCCCATTAGAAAATAATATCAATGCTAACATTACAAAGGGAGAGCTTTCCACAAAACCTATAGGTTTGTTATTAATTTCTTTTTTAAAGCTATTTGACCTGGAAATACTGTGCACTGCAGCTACGCCAAAACATGCACTTTAGTGGTAATTTTCCCTGATTGCAAGTTTCACAGCAATTCCAGGCCAGAAAGTAACTGTAAATGTTTTCTTCGTGAAACATTTTGTTCTTTATTATCTTCAGCCATTCCCCTACCTTTGCCAGAAATGGAAAATCATCACAAAGTAAATAAATTTGAATTTGTCAAGTTGCCCGAGAATCTTCCATCCGACATTATAGACATTTTAGAAGGCATTAAAAGAGCAGCTCGGGATTACAAGGCAGGAGGAAAACTGAAATTCTTCAGTGGAGAAGTCAATGTTATGTTACTTCAGTGAGTATATACATTTGGCCTGGCCGTAATAGATCTATTAACGTGTTTTTATTACAGATTAGAAAGGAAATGCAAGTGTCTGGGGCGATCCTCAAGGGTTAAAGTGTACGAACATTTGTCGCATTTCGTGCAATGCAGAAAAGAAACTCTTGTGAAACGTGCTAAAAACTTGGTACTAGCAGATGAACAGAAAAAAATGAATGTAGCCATTATCAAACTGAAGACTGAGATAGATCAGAAAATGCCATCTCTGATATCCAATCATGAAAAAGAATGCCAAAAGGTTCTCCAACAAAAGTAAGATATTTTTGTCCGGTTTTTTATTAGTTCATACAACATTTAGAGTTCTCCAAACGATATATCGTTTTTACGGCATCATCCGGTATTTAACTTTGGTAAATTTTTATGAAGGTCTAACTGTAGGCCTACATCCCTTGGGTTTCTCTTTGTAACCCTCAATAAATATATTCGCAATTTCGCAATGATGTTCCAGAACCGTACTTTGGTACTTCATGCATACAAATGCTGAAAGCTGACGGATTTAATAAATTGGATAGGATAAATTGTAATAAAATGTATATGGTACCTCAATAAGAATTGCGCACTGAGTCTTGAAAAACAATTGAATAGCAGTAAGTTGGTAATTACTAATTACAAACACAAAACGTTATAGAAATAACGCCAAAGTTTCGACAGCTAAGAAAATATTATTTCATAAAACTGACAGCATATTCTGATATCACCAACTTCCATTATAAATCAATTATCTACATAAGATTTTGTATTGCTTTCCTAGAAAAATATTTTAGAGTCATTATGTTAACCCTTAAATTGGAAATCTTTCTAATGTGTTTTTAATATAGAAGATCAACCAATCTAATGGGTAAACTGGACTTGAAATCAAGCTACCTTAAGTACGGACTGTTTTAGGAATATTTAAAAAAAAAGCACAGTAATATGAATTAATATAACGGTTTAATCACAGAAAATTTCCCTACTCTTAAAATACAGTCGGCACGCCACAGTTCTTGTCGGCTAACATTTTAAATACGGCCCTGGCTTGTGATACACGTGCTGAAAAGAATGGTCGCTTCCGCTTTACAGCAGGCAAATATTAAGCCAAAAAAGGTTGTAAACGCGGTATATCTTTCCCAGAACTCTACTGAAAATATTGCATTTTACTGCCCGCAATTTTTTTATTCAGACTCTGTCTACTTTGTGTCATTTCAAGCAAACTTACCCTAAGTTCATAATAAAATTGAGGTTTGAAAAATGTACTTTCCAAATGCCCCTTATTCAGGTAAACTCGGTTCAAATATTTCGTGTTAAAATTAGTTAGATCTATCTTGTTATGTTGTTAGGGATAGAGTCCTGTAGGATTGACAGATTATTTCCGAATTTTATAATAATGAGGTTGATTTATTTTGTTATGCAATTGTATAAATATTTGAACGTTAAAAACTAATTTAGTAAATTTATTAAATATTATTGATTTTAAAAAATATGTTTACCTTTTTTTAAAAGATTTTCTCATGAAGCAACCACCAATGACGAACTAAAAGCTTTAAAGGCGCCAAGGAGAAGATTTACGTTTTCCGAGGACATGAAGTAAGTCAACATCTGAAACATGTCTGTGCCACATAAATAATTTGTTCAAATTTTCAGGCGATTGGTCCGCGATATCTTAGGCCACAAGAAACGCTGCCTTCTACTTGAAGGCAGGCAAAAAGATTCAATAGAATGCCTGTTACTGGAATATTTGAAGAACAACATTTTGGTTCTTTGGCCAGATGGCTGGATGTCGATGGTCGTGCTGAAGAAGTTCTGCAGCGTTGCAATGATAAAAACGCCAGATCCCAAACTTTTGAAGGCACCGAACGCGTCAAAAGGTCAAAAACTGCCCATTTCTTCCGCAGCTCCCCTCAAACTAGCTCAAACCTCCGCCAATCTTACAATAACGCCGGTGAATTTAAACGATAAGTTGGCGGAGGTCGTTTCAAATCAAAAACTGCATGAAACCACCATAAAACCAATTAACAAGGATGGCAGAGAGAAACAAAAGCTTCCAAAAGATAACGGAGTTATAGTAATGAACTCGAAAGAGGAAACTGTGATAGCGACCAATCACTGCCAGATCATTGATCTCACGGAAATCCACACCAAATCACCTAGAGAAGAGGAAGTAAGTTTGCTGCATACACATAAGATTCACAAAGAGGATACCATTAAGTTGCACACCGAAGGCGAATTAAGAGGTGTTAATTTGGTTACCTCTGTAAAGGATGATTATTCAAAGAGCAAATACCTCAATAAGGAAGAGCCAGTCAATTTCGCCAAAAGTCAAAAGGATGACGACTTACGAATCCCCAAGTTTACCAAGTTTCACAAGGAAGCTGAAGCTCATCACATGATTTCTTCCCGTACGAGAAAAGAGGACATCATGACCTTGCCATTTGCTAAAGAGAAGGAGCATTTGGTTTCTCATCCATTACAATTCAAGAATGAGCAGAACGAAATTGATTTGAAAAAACTGCAGGATATTACTGTGACTCCGACCATGCAAAATGATCGAGATGACGTTCAAAAAGTGATGGAAAGTTTAAAGGCACTGCAGAAATTGTCGTCTCCAGCCAAAACTGAAGTTAGCAGTTCCCCGGTTTCAGTAATAGCATTTAATAAAAGTTACTCGAATTCAAGTCACGGTGTGAACAGCGGAGGCGTCGGCAGGACAGATTTTGTAGGCTTCCAAGATGAGTTTCAAAAGCAGTTTATAAGTTCATTAAGTACTTCAAAATCGAATTCGGTCGCAACGAAGTCTTACAACAGGTCGTGCAGTTGAGTGGCAAGTAGTTTTTGTGTGGTAGCAGAAGAGAAGAGGCCTTCTAAGTGATTAGTTTCCCCTGTTGTTAAAAAAAGCAAAAGATATATTTAGAGACTATGGGGTATTTATTGTAAATAAGTCTGCAACTGCCTAAAAATTGATGAAATTGTTTTTCAAGTATTGTAAATTATGGAAAATTGTTTATAATGATTTTTATATAGTCATTCCCTGTAATATTTATTTGCGTTGTATATACATTTTTTTCTTTTTCATTTGTTTTGTTTTATTGTTGCATCTCAACCAATCAAGTTATATGCACGGAGTTTTTATAATAGTTGTTCAAAAATCATAAACTTAACAAAACCACTGCGTAATGTGTCTGTCATGAGCTAATTTGAACATATCTGGTGCTTTACTCACGGGTTGGAAGGAATCGGATGTTTGTTTGAATCTTTATAATACTGATGTTTGTGAGTTCTGATGGTTTCTCATTTTCCTCGTCACTCAGTGAATATATTCATGTGCATCTTAGAAAGATTATAGTATGCAACATTTGAAAACTTTTAGACACCCATTTCTTAAACACTCTCCTCTGGTGCCTAAAGTATCATTTATCAAACATATAGAATATTATGCCATCTTGATAATCACTATTTCAATTTTTGGGTTGAACTAATTGACTGTACTCGATGAAACTCCACCCTTCAGGATATTTTTTGTTTTTATTGGCACATTCATTAAATATTATTCAACTAAAGAAATAATCAAGTATTAAAAAAAATAAAATCTGCAAAGTTCTGTTATATATTAAAAGTCAATAATTGGAAAATGTAAATCTAATTACAGACCATGATCTATGTGTTTTAATAAACCATGTAAACTTATTATGATAATTTGGTTGGTTTGACGATAACCCGTCTCCTTTTTAGTTTCTTTCTCTGAAGCTCTAATTTGTGCAGTTCAGCTTCAACTTCACTGAATATTTCTACCTGTTCTTCTTCAGGTATTGTTCGCCTAAAAAATAATTACAAATCTTTTTCCAAAACTTGACCAACACAGCTACTCACATATATTCTTTCATTAAATCATACTTTTCCCAAGGTTTTTCTAATTTTTTGGCTTTGATATAGAATCTCTCAGGTAACTCAAGGTCTTGGACCCCCTTCAAATTCTTCCGTTCCCATCTTTCAAGCCATGGTCTGGGTTTTAACTTAACTTTAATTGGATTCACTGGTACTGAGGCATCTTAAAAGGCAAATGGACTAAAATATCAATATTGACAAATGTCTCTCATACCATCAGGTAAAATTTGAGCTTCCATGTTAACATCAAATGTACTGTATTCTGGCAAAGCATCCCTTAGGTACAGTAATTCATCATCTAGTCTTTTTTCCAATTTTAAAACCTCAACTTTATGAAGTGTTGGGTCATACATGTCATAATAGATTTCAACACCCTAAAAAAATTTCATTTGATTCATTAAAATTTAAAACAAGAACACTATTAAAACTAACTTGGTGGTCTATAACATTTCTTATTATAAAAAAAGACCGTAACCCACAACCACCTCTTTTAATGCAAATTCCAACAAATCTTTGTATTTTTCCTGGTGTGTGTTTATCAGCAGAATAAACTGCCAATATGGACCCTAAAAATAATGTCTAATTAGGGTACCCTCTCACAGAAATACAAATAATATGCCTACCAACATAAAATTCAGGTATATCAATTTGTGTCCGTCTTGTTACCATATCAATGCGTTCCAATTTTTCTCTAATACGGTTCCTAAATTTAACGTTAGGATCTGGCAAAAATTCTGGATATGCATATCTGTAATCCAAAATCCTTTTTGTTAGATCCTCAACTTTGGTTTTAATCAGAACTTTCTCGGCGGCTGATGCATGATGTACAAATCTGCTGATAATTTTGGATGTATCTAATGATACAACCCAACGACTACATTTTATAGTTGAAGAAAGCATGATAAACAATTACAAACTTGATCCAGAATAAAATTTAGGTAAAAGTTGTCAAGGGTTAAGGCAACAATGAATTAAGTTCTTCTTTACATGTTCTTGGAAGCATTGCGAATTCTAATTTGTAATTTCAGAATGTTTTGGACGAGTAGAATTCTAGGCAGACCTTAAAAAGTAGATATAAAAATAACCTTTTTTTTTTAGGCACATAAAATGAACTCCATTAGAATTGCATTCCTCAAGATTTGTGGCAATACAAAAATCCATAAACGTTATGCTGGATCCTTGTATGAGCCAGACTATTTAGAAGTATTTTTGTGGAAGTAATTTAAAAGGCATGTCTAGAATGAGTCTTTTTAGAATATGAAATCAAAAGTTCCTTTATATGATACACTAAATATCCAACTGAGAGGATACGACTATCCGGTGCTTGAGAGCTACCAAAAGTATTTGCATCGTTTGATTAAAAATATAGACATAAATGTTGAAGAATGTTGGGCTGTTCCTCCACAGGTAATGCAGATATCAACATACAAACCAAGAAGTGCTGTGATCCAAGCCCAATATGTACTAAAAACTTATGAGAGAACTGTACAAATAACTGATATATCTGCCATTCAGGTATGCATATTTAAAAAAATGTTCATTCTTTCATGCATGTTTTATAGCTTCCCTTGCTATTACGAGCTATAGAAGCTAGTACACCTGCTGGAGTAACAGTAAGTATAGTACCACATGAACAATATCATGAGGAAATTCGATTTGTCCCAGATACCGAGTTAAAAACTTTAAAGCAAGAGTTGGAAGATTTGGGTGGGCCAAGAAAACCTAAGAAATAAATGTTTGGATTAACTAGTGTTATGAACTGGAAATTATTTATGGATTAAATTTTTTCAAGAGATTTATTACTTTATAATGGAAAGAAAACATGAACAAATAAACATTGACCCCATTTAAAATTGGACTAGCTTCAAATCTCAAAATAAAAAATTCCTAAAGCTTAAATAAATACAAAATCCACTGTGGACAAATAATTATAAAATATACTCATAATATCTGGAGTGCACTAAGCTAGATAAGTGTTATTTACGCTCTATTGTCCAGACAAATGAGTTATTACTCACTTTGTTTTCAAATGTATCGAACAAATAAATTCTTCATACAGGTCGGTCATTCACTATCCACTATGAGTTCCACTACTTCAGAGCAACAACTGATGGTATATCATAGCAAAGAATACAGATAGTAACATATTTAAGTAGTTGAATACATTTGAAAACAGTAGAGAGAGGTACAGCGAAAATCACAGAAAAGTCTATTCTACACTATTATGTGCCATGACAGCTTCTGAAACTTATGATTCCAAAGAGCTTCCTAAAAGATCATAACAAGGCTTGCAAACAGGTACTGCTTTTTCTGTTGTGTGTCCAGGTAACAGCACTTGTTTTGTGATACACCGAACACAGAAGATTTCCCCACACTTTCTACAGTGATTCTACAAAATAATGTATAAATGAAATTTAACTAATTTATATAATTAACAAAAAGAAACTAACCTTTTTGCTCAAGTGATCAAAAGAAAGTGAGCAGCTACATTCATTTATGTTCCTTAAAGCTTTCCAGTCAATTGCAACTGAATCAAAGTCTTTGGAAAGCTCATCAATTTTGGGCAGTTCTTGAGCATTACTAGAGTCTTTTTCTTCCACTTGCAATGGATGGTCGTGGTTGGCAGATTCCAAATCATGAGAAGACTTTTCATACAGCAATTTGTTGTCTAACTGTACATTATTACAAAATTGGGATTTTTTGGGTTTAGTTTTCCTCTTCTCCATAGTTTTTGAAATCAAATTTTTCACTGATGTTATTCTCTGTAAAATAATGATCTGCAAATGTACTTATAACAGTTAATGTGAACCAAGCAGTACCTTGGTTAAATATTTAACGTGATCATCTAAAGAAAATGAATGATCAGATGTAGCCAAGAGCAAATCAGCAGTTGGTTCTCTTGGATGCACTCCACTTTCAAACCTATAATACATTCCCCGCCAAAACCTGAAAGCAACAATTTTTGTACCTTAAACCCACAGGCTTGCATACCTATTCATGATTCGTAGAAATGATTACAATTCCTCTTTATATGTAAGCAAAGAACTCACCTTATATTCTGAGGAATAAGCTGAGGAGTTATAATTCCCGGACTCTCTTCAGAAGAATATAAGGGATTGATATATTCATCCAAATGATTTGCCATATAACCCCACAAGGAGTAAGTCCTCTCAGATAGCCTGTAATACAAATTGTTTGAGAAGGTATCAAATCAACTCATCATTAGCAAATTAGCAATTATAATGAAAGACAACCAAGTAATAAAACATTTCTTACCTTAAATCGAGTCTATCCTTTTCACAGTTACCAATGAAAGTGCCATACTGACAAGAATGCACATGATCATGAATAGTGAGCAAAAAATTTTCATTGAATTGGAATGTACACGGAAATTGCTGCATTAACTGCCATGTTGCGTCAAGTAGCTGAGTAAATACTGGAGAAATCTCTTTACTATCCGTCTGTATATGGCCACAACGTTCTGAAAACTTATGACCAAAAGCCAGCCAGTCCTTTTCAATTAGAGCCTAGAAACCAAAAAAATCATAAGTTTAAGGTTGTTGCAAAAAATGGTTAACATTACTTGATACCCGGAAATTGTCCTGTAATATGGGTCCAACAGCATTGATGCTAGCGAACATACTTGGGCAGTTCTGTCCCAACCATCAGAACAATGAACAATGACACTTATACCTTCTTCTAATGCTTCAGCAATGAATTGAGATGCGTCTAGGATTGATTTAATATGTCTCAGCCACCCACTTGATTCTATACCATTCAAGAAACTATTCATAGTTGGATTCTTTTGCTCACCATCTTAAATAATGTACAGCCATTAGTCAGAAGTCTATATTCAAAACTACCAAACATAATATTTATATTAAACATACTTTCTATGACTTTTAGCAAACTATTCCTCATAACATGTATATTCTCTACCCCCAAAAAATGAAATTTAATGTTCTCATAAAATGCTTCATTTTCATATCCTTTGCCGGCCGCTCTGTTTGCCATAGCATTAATCTAAAAGTAGGATTGAAAATAGAAAGTCTCTGTGTTTGTTAATATATTCTCACTTTTGGTCTTGTATCCACAACATACATAAAAGTAGCATTAGGATTAGTCCTCAGAATGTTATTTAACATTTTCTCATCTTCCATACACCTGGCACTAAAACCAGATAATGGCTGACTACAACGACTAATACTGGCTTTGTTATGATAGAGGTATGCTAATACTGGCAGTCTCCCCTTTGACCTGAACCGAGAACTACCCAAGAGGGTACTTTTTGTTGCAGAAGCAGGTATGTAAAGATGCTTAGGATATGTATCACACAGCTACAAAATACCTGGTACTCTTTTAAAATAAATTTAATGTTAAAGTTATGATTACCTCATACTCCATATTTAAGTCAGTCAACGCCCACTGTTCATTGGGCACTCCCATTCTTTGGTAAGCACCCTGTAAATCAAAAAACTTCCAACCAATCCGTTTTGGTATGTCATCAATTGGCGAGTTATATGTAAAACAATATAATGCTTCATAATTAGTCAATTGTGATAATTGATTTAAAGATAAATATATGTCATGACAATCCCGCTCCTTTGGTATGACAAACGTTACAGAAAGGAATGTTTTTGTCCTGATAAGGAGGGGTGAGCCAGTAGTTGTCAATGGAAGCTTTTCTAAGCTGGCCATATGCATATGGAGAATCTACAATTAAAGATAAATTATTATAAAATACTTCTGATATATGGGTAATTGATCTGATCTAAGAAAGGAAATGGACAAAATTAAGGGCAAAGTCTTACCCATGTTTCTCTTTTAGCTTCTGGATCAACAAATATCAAATGAGTTGCAGTTAAATATAAAGTACCCTGAGAACACGCTTTAGAATACCTATCCAGCATTCGAACACTCTCCACCTAAAATCATTTCAAGTATTCAAAAGTTTTTTTGCAGATAAAATAACAAGCTACTTTAGGAGTTCTTATTAATTCCATTACTATTCCACTTCTGGTTGAATATTAATATATTCCAAACAAGACTTAATTTCTATTAAGATGGAGCGTATTTTTGTCCAACTCTGCGCTCTATAAACTGTGTGCAGTTTGGCTTGCTACTGCCTGTTTCTATTTGCCTCTGTTACATAGGTGCTAAATGATCAAAAGAAATGTAGACTTACTAGTTTCACAGCAAACATATGATAAACCATGGAACCCAATACGTACAATGCTCTTTGCCAGATGCGCCATTTTTTTTTTGTTGATACCCGATGATTCTAGCGGTGTTGGCTAATAGAAGGAAAAAGAAGAATGAACTTTCACAGTTATCTATGAGTTAACCGAAATCATTGTCACGAATGTAAACAATAAGCAGCTTTCGTTTTTTAAAATTGTTTCAGAAATGGAAGAAATAAAACCAGCTGTACCAAACCAACCAGATTTTAAAGAGCTAACGCCGCAAGAATTTCAGCAAATGCTTAATTCTTGGTTTGAAGAAAAGGGCATAAAAACTGATTTAAAATCTTATTTGAAATATAAACTTATAAATATCCTAAAAACTACCATGATCGGTAAACGTTTAAAAAGCGGACCTAAAACTAACAGTTTAGCGCACCAAGCCTTACATCTAATAATTGCTGAGTACTTGTTTCAAAATCAATGCCATTATTCTTTGTCATTATTTAGCAGTGAGGTTAATTTAACCAAGATTTTACCTGAAATTAGTTTGTTTTTTGACACTAATAGTATTGCGACGCGGGGAAGGCTTGATAAGCATAACTTGGTCAACATTTTGGAATTATTAGGTATATCTAAAGATAGCGAATGTGGGCAATGTGTGGTGAACTTATATTTTGGCCCAGACTCAAACAAATCTATATTAGTATGCTTAATAGATAGCATCCAAGGAGAAGGACCCAGAATCTTAAATTACATTGGTTAGTAGTTTTCTGTAATCTGTTATTTAGTGAAACCTTTGATTTTAGATGAGAATTTAGATGACTATATGCAAAAAATTGCTCAAATCTTACTGACAGCCAATTTATCAAAACAAATGTATAACAGATTATTATTGCAGATTAAATGTTGTCATGAATTGAGGGACAAAGAATACAAAAATGAGTGTTTGAAGCTTATACATAAATGCAAAAGGGAGCTCAACAAAAGACAAAAGAAAATACAGAATTGCAATAAAAACAGAGAAGCCTTAGAAAAAGAACTCTTAGTGTCCCAGCAAAAGCAACAAAAACTTAATCAGCAACTGAATAACCAATTGAAAGAACAAGAAGTTTCTAGACAATTTGTAAAACAGAAAATTTCATCCAACATTTGTACTTTAAACCACTGCTCAGAAAGATGTGTATATTTAAATGACTGTATTAAATTTTATCAAAATGAAAATCAAATGCTTAAAATTGAAAACAAGAAACAGAAACAAGAAATTCAAAGACTAATTTTGAGTTATAATCAGTTAAAACTTGAACTGAGCAGTTGTCAAAGTAAAATTAGCATATTAACTGCAGGATTGGATGAGAATCAAGATAGAAATCTGAGACTCCCAGAAGGTAACTAATTTTTTTTGGCAGGATTAGACAAGCTGGGGAATAACCACTATTTCTTATAAATTTTAACTTGTTTATAAGTTCTTGTGGTCTCCCCGTGTAATTCAAACACTAGAAAACTTTTTATAATCATAGATTTTTTGTTCCCAATGTTTGAATTTATTTTTCTTTATGTATATTAAATCGCTTAACCACTGACACATTTTTAAAATTATGTAAGCACAACTAACCAAAACAATATTAGTTCCAGATATAACACCTAGTAATTTCTTTTTTATTTTAAGTGGGATTGAGAACCTATAATAATAATGGTGAAACTGACAGCAACTATTCAGATAGTTTATCAGAGGATATTTTGCAAGAAGCAAGAAGAAAAATAAAAGAATTGGAACAGGAAAGTGAGCAAGTAGATATGAAGTGTAAAAGTTTTATGAACATAATAAAATGATATTTTTATAAAATTTATAGGTTTATTATTATACTGTGTTTATGGGTAGAAAAATCAATCAAAACCTGCTATTTTATGGTTTATTTCAGAAATAGTAGCAATAAATAAGAAAATATATATCTCTTATGCTATTTGGATCATGTTTCTTTTCTTTCCTAGGCACAACCAGCTTGTTAAAAAAAACAGAAAATTTTCAAAAGTGCATTGAAACTTAAAAGCTGGCTGTCAATTTAATATATTGAAAAACATTAAAGATCTACAGTAAAGTCCAAAAGCAAGTGGTTTTATGGTTTTTATTTTTTGCATAGCCCAAATAAATATTTTGAAGGGTTGCTTTCTCAATCAGCAGAAATAGTGCCACCATGAAGTTAAAGGGCTCGCTAAATAGAAAACCCAGAAGTCCACCATCAAAAGAGCAAATTACTAGATGTTCGAGTTAATTTCATAAATCAATAAAAGATGGGTTTCTTTTTTTTTAAAGCAAATTGCACATTTTAAAATGTTTTGCTTGATTTACTTATCGTAGTTTTTGGTAGCATTTTTATTTAGGCTGTGCAATTAACAAAAGGATCTTTTACATATTCGGACACTAAATCAGTAGTAAAATTTAGTAATCAATTGATTTAAATGAAACACAACTAATAATAACTTACAAAGCTAATGAGATAAAACATAATATGTACATTGGATTGTTCAAAGTTACATTTTTTTGAAAAATCTGCCCATTAACTAATATTAATATATCAAAAGGTTTGGCAAAGATTTGTAAATTTATAAACTATTTCATGTAAACAAAAATTCAACAGTCACTCATACAGGGGGTTATTAATAAATTATGATCCAATTACATTTCAACATTAACGTTTTGCCATGAACATTTTTTGGTACCTAAAAAAAGTGTCTTTTACCCAAGTAAGATTATAATCTTAGTACCCAAGTAGCCACATTCAAAATAAAATGTTCTATCATTTTAGGTTTAGTTTGCAATAAATGCATAAATAAACTACAAAATTTCTGCGGGAATTTTTTAATTGTTGGCTTTAGACTTGGAAGAACTGATCAAATTATGTATAGTATATTTAAAAATATTTGGTCGCAGGCTGCAGTCGAACCACCGCCATTGAAACAACAGCAATCCACAAACAAATAGCACAAGGATGCAAAGGGTCGGATTATTAATTTATTTTAAAATCAAATTACCAAAAATTCTATATTTATAATCCCAACACTTGAAACAAAATTTATATTCATTTTCTATTTAGACGTCAAACATTTAATATTTGGTTATTGTATACGCAAACTTTCTCTTAAGAGGATCAATTGACCAATAATTCAACTTATTTGATATAAATAATATGCATCATAAATTACATCACAATAATTTCAGTTTTTGCAATCTAAAATTTAGCCATTTTAATTGAATGCATACCTTCGAATACAGAGAGACGAATAAGAGCGTGAAGTTTAAGGCAATAATACTTTACCCCTCTCTCGTTGCACTGATGTGCGACATAATTTATGGACGGCCCCAGTTTGCAAACTAAGAAACGCTGTATATTTTCGTATATTTAACCTCCTGTTTAATTTTCGTAAAAATTTAAAATATTTTGCTTCTTAATGGGTACTTTAAATGTCATTAATTTCTGGGTGATTACGAATTTCTTGACAAATTTGCTCTCTGGTCAATGATTAATAAAACATGATAAGAATAGTTTTCGGAGAATGAAAATTTGCATCTACTGTTTCTTTGGGGTGCTATTGTTTATAAAAATAAAATAACATAAAAACACGTAACTCAAAACAAATTTTGGAAAATATTAAAATATTAGGTTTACAAAACTCTACTCCTCAACACTAATCACAAAAATAATTAAATGCAGTCGAAATTATTAGTAAACACACTATTGGTTGGTCATAAGACTTCCTTTCTCTGGTTGCATAGTATGTATTTGACATCTTAAAAAAACTACATAAGAATTTCTAACTAGTGGGACTCGTGCCTGTTAAAAGCAGCCCTTGGAGAATTGGCTCCAGTAACCCTCAACCAGGAAGGCTTCGTTGGAGTGCTGGTGTTTGGTATTGATTTGCTAGAGTCTGGCGACTTCACCAAAGATAGGTGCGTGGGTGATTTAGAATTTCGCGGGTTTGGCCAACTAAAATAGAGGAAAAAAAAGTAGTGATAGATACTAGAAACTGTACTTGTACAAAAAATATTACCTAAGTCGTTCCGAATCTGAAAACAAATTAATATGGTGATGCCACCTATATGTGTTCGGGTACTTTTTCTTATCAATATCACATTGGGCAGATCTTAAAGCATTGTAAACGGCGCAGTCGGTTTGTGTTGGATAATCACTAAAAACAAAATTTATCATAAATATTACATTATTATTATATTAAGCTACCTACCCTTCCAAGTAAAGTTCCTGCGTCGGCAATTCAGTATCGTTGAAATCATCTTCTGAGTCAGAGTTGCACTCTGTTAACATGCTTGGTGAATTAGGAGCTGTATAAAATTCCTCTTCTGATGACTCAGGATCAAAATTTTCATTTAAGTAAAAACCGTTATTATCGTTATTAATGTCTAGAAACAAAATGACATCGCAATGACTGAAAATATAGAATATTACAATGTTTAATGATGTATATTAAAGTTGCCTTGTCTGCAAGTGGCAAAAATAATATCTATTGCTTTGGTAATGATACAGTAACTCTGTGTGGATGCTTTTAAGAATATATCTCAAAGAACCTCAACCTCTGTAGTTTTGAATAAGGGAATTGTATTGTTGTATTTTATTTAAGAAAAAAAAATTGTGACAGCAAAAAATCACAAAAAATATTACCTAGCTCATCTTCGGTAAAAAATAGTTTCTTAGAAACTATCTGCAAATCGTTCTTAGGCATGTTCCTAGACTGGTTTTTGCAGCTATTGCTTCTTGATAAAGTGTTCTTTTTTGGTTTCTTAGTGTGATAGATGCAAGAACATTCTTCCAAATGGTCCCATATATGTTTTATGTTATTCTCCTCTTGTTCATTATTATTTTGTGATAAATATTGAGATAACACACTAGTTATACTGCTCAGTAAACAAATCAATTGCCGCCTATAGGTGGTAGGTTTATTTTCCATGACTTGACCATGACATTGTCCTTCATCATCTGACGAAAAACAATCTAACATCTTCACAACACTTTCAGCTATGTCCTCAATTTTATAAACCAGAATTGACCCATCTGTATCTTTCACATTCAAATATAATTTATGTCCAACTTGATCGCCCACTCTTGGATGAATTTTCTGAAAATTAATACTATTTGAAAACCTATGGTCACTCATGTAACTATTCATTAGCAGTTCCAATTGTTTGATGTCAGTTTCCAATGTTTTTAAAGCATTATCATACTCCTCTTCCTTGCAACACAAAGCAAATGAAATGTTGTTTAAAATGCGAGTTGAGAACACATGACTGGCTTTGTCTACGTAAAATAAAGGATCGAAGTCCATTTTCTTGCTTGACTCATCTAGTATGTCACTCGAATCATTCAATTTGCAAGCCGAAAAAGCGGCACATAAGTTGGATATTGGACTCACTAGTATCTCAGTTTTAGATGTTACAGGAGACAGTTTTAAAGACTCATGCAACTCATCTTGCTTGACAGAAAGGTATTTTTCCAGTAGAGTTAGGCCCTCTTCAGATGCTATATCCACAAAACTATCCAAAAAATACCAGTACTCCTTCCAAGCAATGTTCAGATCTTGAGCAATTTGTTTTCCAATTCTTTCCAGCCCTTTGTTCAGATCTTTCACCTTTAATGAAACCATCTCGTGATTAATTGGCGATTTCAACCCAGGACTGCTAAAATTTGAACGAGGAGGAGTTTTCCATATTTTTCTGAATTTATCTGCTCCCTTTTTATCCATGGGTCCCGCAAACGCGTGAATTTCCATTCTAGGTCTTAAGGGGTCCTTATTTAACAACTGAAACATATATGCAAAGTAAGTAAACATATTTTTAATAATTACTTTGACCTACAGGTGGAGTTGTTGGAGAAAATGGTTCCCCTATCACTGGCGGCAAAGTGTTATCTTCGGTGCGCAGGACAGGGACATAGTAGCTACCACTTAGTAACATTGCAATTTTCCTTTTTATGTCTTCTTTTACATTATTGTCACAACGACCTTCAAGTCTCTCACAGATAAGCTTTAAAAAACATAGACCAGTTACCATGTGCACTGCACATATATATATATGCATACCTCCTCTGCTGTTTTGCCATATTTATTTTTCAAATCTAGATTACATTCTGGGTAAGATACCAAGATTTCTAACACCTCTACTGCACCCCACTTGGAAGCTATATGCAAGGGAGTTTCATGGAAGCCTTTATTTGGGGTATTCAAGTATAAATCTAAAAGAATTTTACATCTTTCCACAGCATTTTGTTGATTGTCATCTCCATAAAGCCTTTTAATAAATTCTGGATCAGTTACAGTATTTAAAATAATTTCAGTCATGGCTGTGCTCCTCATTCTCGCTGCGACATGGAGAGCATTTAATCTAGCTCCTTCCTAAAATTGAAGAACATTTCATAATGTAAAATTAGCTTGATATTTCTTTTACAATTGATAAAATATCAAAACAAAACTCAAAACTAAAATGGTATAATATAACATAATAATAGATATAAAAACCTGCAGAATAGAAGGAGTATCTCCACTACTAACAAGCAATCTAGGATTATCCCATATCGCAAACTTAACCACATTAATATTGCCACTTTCAATTGCTCGTCGTAATTCAGTCAGTTCTTGTGGTCTAGGGCCTCTAAAGGGACTTGCCTTTTCACCCACAGTTACATTATCTTTCTTTTCAAACAATATGCCATTGACTGTAGTATTGTTGTTAGGATATTCATAACCATTAAGGGAAAATTCGGCGGCTTCATGATAGAACTGAAAGGCCTTAAATCTGGATTTTTTATTTTTCTTGGCTAATTTCAAGGCAGACTCTTTATCTTCAAATACATTGGGCTGGCCATCGATGTTGTCATTCGGTGTATATACACCATAATAGAAGGAACTAGTTTTAAACTCAACAGTACCTTCTACTCCACCCGGTTCCGGCAATAAATCCATGGAGACAAAAAGATTATTTTACTTTTTGCACCAAAAATCAAAAGGTCAGTTAAAATGTCATGGCTAATGTAAATTAAGAACAGATTCAAATTTCTGAAACAAAAACATTTGAAATCTTGTAAAAATTTCTAATTTCCGACTTCTGGATAGAGGTAAAAAAATACGTTTCTTAAAAATTTTTAATTTTGACAATTTTCTTGACCCGATCTTACGGTAAACAAATCATAGAATCAAATATGGGCATAGAAAAATGAAAATCACAAAATCTAAATAACTGACAAATTGTATTTCGAGTGAATTCATTTGAAAACGAGTGACAGTAACCAATTATTTGTTTATTTGCTTACGATGCCGATTTTCTATCATTTCTGAGCTTTTTCTCATCATCAAGGATGAGCCTCTTAATTGCACAAAACGTGTTTAATATTACATGTGTCTTTCTGGTAAAAAAAAATGCGAACACAAGGAATAATTGTTCATGGCAACACTCAGTAAGTGTTGTTAATACTTTTCACACACTTAAATTTCTGCCGAAATCGGTATTGAACGAATGATTACGGCAAACAGCCTCATTGTTTTTGGCCATCAAGATTGGCCTATATATCTTGCTAGACACTGCAAGAAACTAGAATCACCTTTTCTATGGTTATAATTCATTTCTATATTTTTTCTGAGAATTGAATTATAGAATTAAATTTATTTGAACTTTAGGAAAAGTTTTTTTTATCTTTCATGTTGTATATTGGCGTAAGTATAATTACGATTTTTAGCTGCTCTAAACTTTTGTTTTATTGCATATGTATTTTTCCATTTGAAAATGCTTGTTTATTTCTACTGATATTTTTATGGCAATTTTTTTTTTATTAGAAAAGCTTTATTTTTATCTATCGAATTTCATTCAACTATTTTAAAATTTTAGGTAACATAATAATGGAAGGAGATACATTTAAATCCAATTTTTATCAACTACAGGGTGATGCACTGAAAGAGAGGCGTAAAAATTTCTTCAAACTTTTAAAGTCAACTGATTTTAATATTAGCGACTATCAACTTGATATACAACCTAGAAATTTTCTGGAAGAGTTATTTTATGTTGAAGCCTTAATATACTTTCGAAGAACTAATCCTCTTCTCAAGGTCTTCAAAAATGGTAATGACATCTTTGTTAGCAAAATTATAAAAGAACCATGGTTCTTCAAAGATTTATTCAAAAATGTTAATGAAGATATGCTTGTCAATGAAATATTACCAACTTATTCTTATTCATTACGGATGAAAGTCTTAAATAGACTATCCAGGATCCTGGATGACCAACAATTGGACAAGGTTTTTGATTTAATATTGAAGAGGTATAACAAAACTGCTGTTGCCATATTCGGAATTAAAAGGAAAACTTGTTTTGTAGGTATGGTCATTTTGTTGCAACAAAATTCCTTGCTAGATGTTCTTTGCAAAAAATTCAGTGTTTCATTAAACATACTGAGGTTGATTTAAATTCAACTCAGGTTGAAATAATTTACAATAGAGACCCAGAAACTTTTCTATTGTATTGCCAAGAGTATCACAAAAACTTTGGGAAAAGCTATTATGATGAACATTTGTTTGTTTATATATTTCAAACCAATCCTAACTTAGCTTTAAAGTTAAGCAAAGAGCTCAATACAATGCCACAACTTGGAAAACGGATAACTAAACGTCTAATAAAAACCAACGAAAAAGAAATTGTTGCTGATTTAAAAAAAGTTCTGCCTAGCTTACATAAATCCATGGCGGTTCGAACTATCAAAGGGTTTGACAAATTACTTGTAAGCTTTTTTCCTGAACGCATTGAAGATCTTAACAGCTGTTTTGAAGGTGACATAAGTCCTTTGATAAAATGTTATCCCCAAGTTCGCCAATGGAAATTATTTGCTCAAACTTTCATGGAAATATATCTCTCCACTGTCACTGAACATTTGACAGCCATTAATAGATATGTTTTAAAATATGCCCCACTAAGTGTGGTGCAAGAGTGGGCAGAAAAAATGTATTCAAAATCTGATGACATAGGCCTCACTAAATATATGGAAGCTAAAAAATCAATTCCAATTCTTAAGGAAAAAATAAATTTGACATCTATTTTACAAGTTCGATATAGATTATTGTATTTACTAATAGACGTCTGCTCAGAATCGAAGGATTGGGAGTCATTGGAGAATGTATTGAAATACATTTGCTTTCGTCATCGCAATGAAGAACATGCTGTTAGATTCAATTTGCTTTGCTTAATAAAAGATACTATTGACCACAAAGCACTAAATTCCCAGCATTGGAAGTATATACTTGAATTGCTTGAACTTCACAGAATAAGAGAAGAACCGGGGTTCAAAACAAATTTTTATTTATTTTACCGACACTTGGAATATTTGTATAGGAATGGTAATCCTCAACGACAGGTGCTCCAACAATATGTAGAAGATGTATTTACATATAAAAGATCTTTAATTATCGAGTCAGAAGATGACTTTATAAAAAAACAAATTTTGGAGGATATTGCCGAAATATTGCTTCACATGTCTGATAAATATGTCCTTGTTCTGGAATTATTAAATGAAATTGTTGAGCATAATGGTAAATCATCACATTTTGTGCAGGCGTCAAAATTTCCTGTTTTAATTGACATGGTCCATCGAGTATTTGTAACCTTGGACCAAAATTTTATCGAGGGAGAAGCTGAGTTTATAAGTAATGTATTGAAGTATAATCAACAAGATGCACAAAATCCATTTAATTTACCTCCCAGTGAAGAGCTTTTAAAAATACTGATAACTGTAAGTTTAACTAAGAAAGGTTTTCCAGTTTGTCAGACAATATCTTGCATGATAAAAAAACAAAATAGAAATCCCTTTGAAGATGAGTTAGTCAAGTTTTATTTTTCAAATTCCATGTTATCAAAGTGTAACGCTTCAGGGCTAACAAAATCTGTGGTACAGTTTTTTCTTCAAAATGAACCCCAAATTATTGTCAAGTACTATGACGCTATTATGGCTCTTTGTTTTCGTGATGTGCTGTTTGACAAAGTTGCTGTAATAAAAAAATATAGCCATTTAAATTTGGACGCGAGGCTAATAAATAATATTAAAACACGACTGGATTTAGATAAAGCCGATGTTATTACCGCATTGTTGATTCTTATGCCCGCAGAAGACTTTTTGAAATATGTGGAACTCTACATACCTCAGTCTTCTAAACTAGATATAACAGACAAAACTCAGAAAGACATGTATAAGATTCGATGTGATATTGTCAAAGAGATAAGAAAAGCTGCAGAGCCCTGTAAGTTTATTTCTTTCCTGATGAACTTTTGTCAGGGTGATTATTTACAATCCAGCCTGCCAAGTTTGTATAGTTTCATGTACAGAATTCCTGAAAATGAGCTTTCCGGGCACATCACCATTTTAGCAAATGGAGCAGTGTCAGTGAGAAAGCATGCTTTGTTTCTCAGTGCCGAACTCTTACCAGTTCCGAAAGTGCAAGAAATATTTCAGAACTTGGCAATAGAAGAAAATGCTTCGAATTTCAAGTATGGATTTTCATCTTTATTTAAATATTTTGTAAAAAATACGTCTGATGACATCTTTGATTTTTTAATCCTCAACCTATGTAAAATTAATGAAAATGACTCTGAAATATTAGAAATGATTTCTTCAAAACCAAAAATTCCAAAAAAATACTTACCATTGTATGTAGAAAAAGTTTGGTACTTTTTTGAGGTACTCAGAAGAAAGGATACTAAGGTCGAGCTGTATCAAGCCTCACTATTGGATACAATGTTAACGATTTTGCCGAGGATAAGTGTAACATTTTGCAATTCTATAATTCAAAAATATTTTCTCGAAGATGGTCTGCTGGGTGACAAATTAAATCTAATTGTAGCAAAATATTTACAAGTTTATCCTGAAGAGAAATATTTCATCTTTATATTTGAAATTCTTGGCGAAATTAAAAAGAAACGTTGGGATTCTACAGGAATTCGAAGAGTGTTTAATTTTTTTGATAATATCTACAGCGGGATGTATGAATGCGAAAATGTCAAATTTATTTTATTGTTTAAACAATTTTGGGAACAACAATTTACCGATACGGAATCTTTCACAGAGCTTCTGCTTTTAAAGCTTATGATAATTTACCAGGAGGATAAATTTTCCTTGGAAAATTTTACCTTGAAAGTAAACAGTTTGATGGATAAACTTGCGGAAACTTATCAACTTCATGTGATATCTTTTGTTAGCACAGTATTTCGACGATTTTTTAGTTTGGTCCCTTATAATCAAATTGAATCAGTGGATTTCATTTCCCATTTGATCCATATTAAACCCTGCCTTCCTAATTACATTTTGGCAGCAAATCTGTTGCAATTCAGAAAACGATCTAGTCGAGAAAATAAAATTAACAATATCTTAAAAATTCTGGCAAATGTATCGGATCCAGTAGTTCAAATGGAATGCCGCAAGTGTTTATTGAATTTGTGATATGCTTTTTGATAATAAAATAACTTGTCACTTTACAATCTTTTTTTCAGTGGTTAATTTAGAATTATTTTATACACAAAATAGAACATAGCAAATAAACAAAAATATTTATTTTATTAAAATGAATTTAGAGTTATGTAAAAAGGTAAAAAAAGTCAATTAAGGATGCTCAAAAAATATTATACCGCATACCAGTACGAAATACGAAATCGTTTCTAATGAAAAAAAAAACTCTTTTAAAAAAATTATTTAATTTGGTTGCCTTCACTAAGCACATTATATAAAGGACTTTCAAGCAGTCTTGATAGCATTTCCTTAAAATTATTTACATAACCATCAATTATAAACATACAGTTATTGTTCACAGTATCCTTGGTGCTATGTATTTTGAACAATTACGTTATATAATTATTTGTTAATTTACAAGCAAGCATAATACCATAGAAACTTTACGAATTTGCGACAGGTTTTTTGCAAGCACGAATAAGTTGTATTTATTTGTGTATTAGTCTAGTATGTCGAGTATTGATACAAGTCGATTTTAACTTTTTGATAAAAAACAAAAACATTGGGTTAACAAGTGTACCTAGATTATTCATTTACACTAGGTTTCTTATACTAGAAATAGCCGGGCGCAGTACATATTAAAACTAAACCAAAAAAACTGTAAAAAAATAAATAAAATGTTCATAGTGCAATCAAATTATGTATCGCTCTCATTCAAGAAATCTATATGTTGTAGAAAAATTATAATTTATAATATGTAGGGGCAAACCGAAAAAAATATTTTCAAAACGAACAAAACTCCTAGATATATACAGAATGTTTCACTTAATAAATTGATGCAAAATACAGGTCAAAAAACGTTTAATTAGGGTTAGTGTGCACTTAATATTCTCTTTTCCCCATTCTGTCTAAATGGTGCGACATAATGGCCCAAAATTTGTTTAGTTAGTTTCCGCAATTAGAATAGACCTAATTTTGTGCCATTATCATTTAGATTTAATGGAGAAAAAGAGAAAATTCTATGCACACTTTAATTTCTTGATAACCACTCGTTTTATGGCATAAAGTCTATTAACTGTCATAATTATGCGACAAAAAACTGAAACACCATATATAAGCAGCAGCAGCAATCCTTTAGTCCCTTTGTCACTCGATAAATTAAATACTAAAAATATTAAATTTTATTAGCGTTTTGCTATAAGAAAAACATAAATTTTGCTTCTTGCCATTTATGATCGGTAATATTAAATGTATTTTGATTTTCTAGGCATGAAATAATATGTGTAAAATTTTTCGGAAGAATTGAAAAGAAAATATAATATGATAGGGTTTGTTATTAGTATAGAAAAATTGAAGATTTTTGCTAATTTCAGTTTTTGCTTAATAGTATTCTAAAGAGTGATTGTGTAACCTTATTTTTATGAGTAATTACCCTCAAAGAATCCACGCCCTTATTCTAGAAACTTAGACTAATATACACAAAGTGATCGGCATTGGAAATTGGTTTAATCCTCATTCGGCAGATCAAATGCTTTCTGGTACATAATGACTTGGAATTATTATACAGTATATTCTAATTATAACAACCTATGCAACTTTTTTTCTTGATATGATATAAATTTATTAATTTCCGAAAGTATAAGGCGGTAAATAAATAAGGAAATTGGACATTTGAAATTCTAAAAAACAACTACTTACTGTAAACACCGAAATAACACGTTAAATTCTGGTAATTTACAAGAAGCACTTAGGAGAAGTTTAGAATACATCAAAATAGAAATTACCTATCTCAAAAGTTCAGGAGCACACTTTTGTGTGCCCTACTAGCAACATCAGTCATACAATTTTTTAGAAATCGTTCATAAACACATACCCTGTGAAGTGAATAGTGCAAAGCTTCACGAAAAATCAAGTTGACTGCATTTGATTACAAATATAGTACTACCTGAGCAACTAACTAGTATAGCAAACCGTCATTTTGTACCACAATAAAAAGGACAACTTAATAACACTTTTAATGAGTCAGCAAAACTAAGTTATTTTAAAACGTTTCTGTAAATCAAATGCGGTCAAACGTTAGCAAGCGTGGCGGTATTTATATATAAATGGACAATGTGTTGATTAGTTAAATTTGATTTTTTCGTCGTTTCTGTCCTTCAGAGAACATCACTAGAAAGGCTTGCTGTAAATGTTTCCGCAAATCCTACAATTGCTTGCGACGGATAGTTTCACACACTACAGGGGATCCGGATTCCTTTGGAGAGAAATTTTTATCCCCTTAAGTGGCTACAAATAAACAGTGACTGCTAGATACTGGATTACAACTTTAAATGCAATTAACTACTGAATAATTATATTAATAATAATAATAATTAATTGTATGTCTAAACCTTGGAGGAGCTAACCTGTCATGTAGTTCCAGTTTTTTTCAGTCTCTTCAAATCATGTAATAATTTTTACAAAAAAAAATAGGACTATTCTGTGTGAACAAATTTGGTATAATCTATATAGAACACAACATTAATTAACAGTTCATGGAAAATTCGGTAATTTTGAAAAACTCAATTGAGCAGATGGATATTTTATTTCATAAAATCAATTTTGCAGTAAAAATATAATGGATTATATTGAGAACCTTATACTGAGATTCCTCATATAAATGATATAATTCGGCCTGTGGTTGTATTTACCTGCAAATTGTATCAATCTTCTCAAGAATCCGCGCTCTTACTTTTTCTGCCCCTCAGCGATCCTACTATAGACTTGAGTGCCGCTCCAATACTGCTGCTGGGAGTGCTCAAATTACTATTGCTACTTCCTACGCCTTGGGGATGGGCATCTAAACATTTCTGATACCTTAACTGAAAGCAAAAACCCTTTTGCTCTAGTAGCTGTGTATAATACTACTTGAGGTTAACTCACTTTACATGCTGCTTCGATGGTTTTGCATAAGGCTCCGGACGATGGCTCGCAGTAAAATATGTGAGCCATAAATGTGTCTTGGGCGGTGTGCATTATGAAAGCACAGTGTTTGATATTTTTACCTATTCCTAAGAATGATAGATATCTTACTCTACATTCCGCCAAAAGTCTGTCATCCTAAAACATCATAATTACAATACAGGTTTATAAAATAACCTTTTTACCCACTGTTGGATGGTGGACAGATATCATTGAAGGTGCAATTGATATATTAACCGACTGCCATTTATCTTGAGGAATACCAGTCGCTAACCGATCAATCGCGTCGTTTAATACATCCATTCCGGTGGCTTGATTCACTTGACAGCAACCCAAGTACTGAGCTCGAAGCACCTTTTTTGGCTCTTCCATCGGTGTCGGAAACGACTGGGCTACACTCGAAAAATTTGTATACGGAAATGATTAGAATGACGCGAAATAACTTACATATAAAAATTTGACTGTTTCGGGTTGGCCTTCGGTGTTCCATGGGCAGGTTACAAGGTCTCGCCGCTAGACTGCGCCCACTAGCATCCATCGCAGTTTTGCCCAAGTTTTGCTGAAGACTGCGTTCTATCATGATTTTTTTGCATATGTCTCGAAGCGTGTTTGCAATGGTGCGGGCGGGCATATCGCATCGGAACACGTGACACATGTGCTTTTTTGTCGTACGATCGCGAGCAACGTATGCAAAATCCCTACTTGCAAATGTATATGTTATTTTATTATGTTAAAAACTATTTATTTAGTGAAAAATGTCTTCCAAGGTCTATCAGAAGTTCGGGACATAAAAAAGGTTTGAAATAGCACCTCCCTACATTATGTCAATCAAGTTTTCGATTTTTTTTATACCCATCTCTATTTCGCTATTTCGAAATTAAAATTAAATATCATCAAAACAACCATCTTAATTCAATTGTCAATTCCCAAAAACACTCATGTTGTCGCAGTGTTTGAATAACTTATTTAAGATAAAGAAAAAAAAGTTCCTATAATTTTTTCCTACTGATCCTCCAAATAGGACGCTACTATAAATTGTAGTTTTTTGTTGAAAAAATTTGACTTAAACTTGCTTCAATTAAATAATGTGTGTTCAACTTACTCTGATTATTTTCTAAGTAAACATTAATTCCTTTGTAAATATAATTGATTTTTTCGATATTATAGAAGTATACATTTTTGTAATTAAATGCTCAAACTACGCAAAAAGTTCTTTTTTAATTCTTAGCGCTTAGCATTACAAAAATTGTGGAAAAAAATCAATTTGCAGTGGTGTTCTTTAGAGGCTCATATCTGGGAGGTTTTATAGAAAAAATATTATTTAACGTACATAGGCAAAAAAATACTCAGAATGAAATCGTAGTAATCAGAATTGAAGATTTGGATTTCCTCCAAAAACTACAATATTAATTTCAACAGGTATAAACACTTGTAAACTAATGCTAATAAACCTTCTAAAGGGAATTTATTAATTCTAAACTAGTTCACATTTGAAAAATCATATCCAGTCTGGGAAATAGTAGTCACTTGAGCATATCTAATATCAAATTAACTTGTAACACTATAACCTACCTTTCTCTAAAACAGTCAGGCAGCGTCAAAACAAAAATACGTAAATACAAGCAATCTCTAAATCTAATGATAAATAGTTATACTATTAAAAAGTTACAAATTAAGATTGTCTCACCTCCCATTATCTCTACCAACACCCCATACCCTAATGGTGTGAATTGGTTGCGTATTAAGAACCGTCAAGTTTTCTGGATCGAAAAGCTTTAACGCTCCTTCATCCAAATCCATGAACAAGTCTTTACCCTGAAACCCATTAATTATGAAATCTATCTACCACATAATATCCAATTAAATTTTTTTTGGTTTGTATATTGTCATTTTTAAATGGGTTAATGGAAACCGCCGCAATGACTAAATACATTTTTTGACGATTCGAGTATAAAATGTACTGGAAATGAGAAATATCACTCACATCACCCCATCTTCCTACTACATCCAACAGATCATTCTTCCCTAAAGACAAATCCACTATACATTTATTAACAGCTTTGCTACTTCTTTCGGGAGTCAAATCTTCTTCAGCAATTTCAACCCAACCTAAAGATCTAACTGCGAATCTAATTGGTCGTTCTCTAACCTCTTGATCTGGCTTCGAAGGGAAACTTCTTCTTCTAGAATGTCTAGATAAATGCAACCTGTTGTGTTAAATAGAAACAACTCTCATCTTACTTGAATGCCATGTCGTCCCTTCTTTTTCTATCGTCCGTTTCCAGATCCAATGCGGAGCTAGTGTTGCTGCGAGTTACAGTCATGGCGGTTTCGAACGAACTTATTAAGTCACTCTCTTTAAATCCCAATTTGGTATCTGACTTTTCTTTGTCCAGGTCGAAAAGAGGCAGTTCCCTTTGAATGGTTCCACTCTTTATGTGCCAATAATATGGACCATCATTATCTAAGAGGACATGTTTTGCAAAAAGTGTGGCGAAAATATAAAGTTAATTTTCATACCTTCGTGTTTTTCCCAGCCGGGTGGCAAGTCGCTTTGATTATCCCAGTCGTGATCCGGAGACAGCGACGAGATTTTATTACACTTTTCCGGCGAGGAATTTGATTTTTTATTGCTCCGTTTTACGGGAACCGCGTACAAGTCGTTTGTTAAGTTTCCCATTATGTGAGGAACTAGGTCGCCGTTTTCCTTGGCCATATTTTCACATAAACTGCAAAAATAAAATGAATGTGCATTTGAATTTTTGTTGTTTCAAGATACTAGATAATAGGTACAGTAGCATTTCGGCAATTTATGCTATGTGCAGCAAATTGAACGCGCCATGCTGCTGTACTAAGAACTACGAATTTTGGGCGTTACGTACTTGTCCCAAATGGTCGTAGTGTTATTTTTGTCCCTTATTAAACCATTGCCGTTCCATTCCGCGTTCCTGCAAACAAATACTTGATGAATTCCTACGCACGGAAAAGCGAAACGAAAGGTTCATAACTTAATTAGATTTAACGTGCAGAACGTTGTTAATTGCCACGAATTTTAATTATCATGTTGAGAGGTGATTAGACTTTAAGATGAGGTGAAGATGCGTTTGCTTGACACGTAAAGGAATCGGAAATGATTTTAGAGATATCGCCACTCCGTCGCTCATTCAGGAACCGAAAGGAAAATTGTACCCCCTTAATAAAAAGTCTCGAAGTTTGTTTCCATTTTTTGCAATGTCAATCAGGGAAGTTTTTCACATATTAAAGACAAAAATAAAAACTGTTGAAAAGCCAGCATAACATATATTATGTCTAATTTTAAGTAATAATAATATCGAAATAAATTTGAAAACCTTACAAAACCTTACGTTCGAAATATTCTGCACGCTTTATCTAATTAAATTCAAATACATACATCATAATTGCCCAATTAAAAAAACGCCTTGTATTCCTTGTATATGGAGATTAAAATTGCTTATATCTTGTAAACGAAGATATAATATAGTTATTTAATTAGTCAGTCGGCTTAATATGGCGATTACATATAAGGTGATTGCCTATGATGGTAATACAATCACCTCTGAAACGAACATAAAGAAATTTTGGGAAGAGATATTCGATATGAGCATGCGCGAGTGGGATTTCACAATTCGCTTTCAACTAATGACACCTTCCAGCGTTTAACATTCAACATGGCAGTTTGCACTTCGTTAATTCCGCAATTTTAAAATTGGATGTGGCATTTTGCGGCACCACCTTCTCAGTTAAGTCGTGATCACTTTTTCCCTGTGTATGAAAATGCCATGGAAGTCTGAGGTGCATTGATTTTACTCACTTTATTCACTCACTTAGGTATATATTTCTTGTTCATTCTTTATGTTTTTGGAATAGAAAATAGCGAACTGAAACTTTGCCACTTCGCAAAAATTCTTTTTCTGTCTCGAAAACGTTTCGTTAAATACGGTTACTCACTCAATTTGTTACTTTATTTTTTTATTATTCTTTATCTTATTTTGTTAGCTTTCGTTGCTTTCAGTTAGCTGGTTAGAGGTTGTCGGTTCATAGGAAGTGACGTCTTCTTGAAATTATTAAGTGTATTTTTTATTATTTTTGTGTGTTTTGTCTTCTGGTGTCCGAATTTTTGAATTTCAAAAAATGTATAGGCAATATCATATCGTTTTCCATCATTCCAAAGATATTTAGAATTTTAAGTTTATATAGATCACATTGAATTGGCAGACAATATTCACGATTATACGGGTGTCACAAAAAAGGCGAAAAAACGCGATATTAAAAAAGTCGTTTCTTAAAATGTAAGTTTAATTAGTGTCCTTTACGGAAACATATTAGGAGTCCGTATAAATCCGCTCTTTTTTTTTCAAATGAACTTATTTTCCGAGTGACAAGTTAACAGTGAATGTGACTGAACGACTTTGTCTAATCATTTCCATAACCAAATGAAAACGACCAATAAACTGATTCATGTTCATTTGGTGGTAATTTTGCACACCTTCTATTATCTACAACGTTGCTTTGTGCCAACGGTCCAGCCGTTAAATCGACTCCCATCGATTCTACATCCAAGCTAGCGTAAGATTTCCTTGCCGAACCGCCGTTAATGGCGGCTTTGGCTCCCGTGCGACCCATGTTGCAGATATCGTCCAATTCCTGGTAAATGTCTTCGTAGATGCTGTCTGTGTTGGAGTTGAGGGCGTCGTCCAGGCGATTCGACGGTCCTAAGCGGTAGTTCGGATTCTCGTAGCTTAGAAGGCCATTTTCTGAAAATGCCGTAACGGCCCCTTAGAATTCATAGAATTTGTAATGGAATGAGCGCTCGGAAAATGAGATATTGTGATATACAAAGTAATCTACTAGAAAAGTTTCCTCGCTGTCCGATTCAAACTTATTTGAATTTCTTGAGCTGGGCCTCTAACGTATGTTTCGAATACGGACATAAAAAAGATAGAAAAATATTATTTTTAAAATTCAGCTAAAAAAATTAAGAAACTTCATGACGACCCCTGGTAGAACGTAGGATTGAGCAGACAAAATGTCAATGCACTTTAAAACCAGATTTTGAATAATTAAGTACAAGAACAAAAGTAGACGATTTACAGCATTAAAGAATTTTTATTTATACTTGTGCAAATTAAGGTTGAACTCCTAATACTCTAAGCTAAGATATCAATAACCTAGAGCTCTAGAATAACAATATAGCAGTAATTTTTATAGGTGATTCACTGGTCTCCGCTACAATGTTCCCAAGATTTAAAATAATTAGTCTACTTGCTTAAGAGTTCTCAACAATTATTTTGAGTCTACTCGCGGGATAGGAACAACGACAAGGATCAACGAGAATTGCTACAATTAACATATTAACAAATTCATGAATTCAATTTTGTCAGTCTAGTACAATGGAACCTTTTTTGGAGTTGCCCCAAAAAATATCCGGAGCTTTAACAAAATATTCGAATAACTTTAAATGACTTAGAGGAACGGACATGTTCTACAACATAACCTTGCAGCTTGAGAGGAAGTTTGGCTAAGGCAAAAAAAATCCAGAAAAAAAAATTGGTTAGCTGATCGTCAACATTGAAGATTCCGATACAGTTTCGATCAAATAAACTAGTCATTTTTTAGTCACTTTTTATAGGTTTACTTTTTATAAACTTTCTGGCTTCCTCCTGGGTCGGTTTTTGTTGAGTCGAAATAGCTAATGTTTCGCCAATCATCCTGTTGGCTTCTTCAGAGCTTAACTTACTCACTACCTGCTTTTATATTGTTTGAGGAGGGCGGAGCTAAATTATGGGCAAAACACCGTCTCGGATGACTGATTCCCGACTCTCGGATTTTTCGTTGGTAGAAGAACTGATTATATATAAGAATGCTCCTGGCATCTCAATAGAATTTTGTCTTTGACGGGTCGAAGATTTAAACAAGTGGTAAATCCGGTTTTGACGTTATATTTATTTAGAACTTTTGATATGTGGTCAATGATGTTTTGAATATAAGGAAGGAGAACAGTGGCAGGTGTGGGATTGATTTCGGATTTATTGCCTTTGGAAGGTTGTGGTGAATTGAACGTTATATTTATTTAGAAGTTTTGATATGTGGTCAGTGATGTTTTGAAAGTAAGCAAGGACAACAGTGGCAGGTGTGGGATTGATTTCGGCTTTATTGCTATTGGAAGGTTGTGGTGAATTTAACGTTATATTTATTTAGAACTTTTGATATGTGGTCAGTGATATTTTGAATGTAAGGAAGGAGAACAGTGGCAGGTGTGGGATTGATTTCGGATTTATTGCCTTTGGAAGGTTGTGGTGAATTGAATGTTATATTTATTTAGAACTTTTGATATGTGGTCAGTGATGTTTTGAATGTAAGGAAGGACAACAGTGGCAGGTGTGGGATTGATTTCGGCTTCATTCTTATTGGAAGGTTGTGGTGAATTGTATTTTGTGATGGAACGCTTAATATCTTTAATGTGGAAATTATTAGAGAGAAGAGCAGAGGTAAGGTGTTTTAATTCTGGGTTCAATGACTCGGGCTGAGATAGTTTTACGGCTCTGTAGACAAGAACGTTGATAACCGATGATTTTTGTGCCGGATGGTGATGTGACAATAAATTGAGGTTTTCTGTAAACACAACGACCCAATGTTGGGTCTGATTTTGTATTGACAAGAATATCTAAGAATGGGAGGTTGTTATTAATTTCTAATTCAATGTTAAAACGTATGTTAGGGTGTATAGAAATTAAATGTCTAAGAAAATCTACTAGGGATTCGTGACCGTCACGCCAAATAATAGGAAGTATCATCGACGTAGAGTTTCCATAATTTTAGTTTTAGATGGAAGGTGTGAAGGTGTCGAGAGCTTTCTTCTCAAAGGCCAGTTTCAGTCCAGCTCTGAAGAAGCCAACAGGATGAAACGTTAGCTAGTTCGACTGAACAAAAACCGATGCAGGAGGAATCCAGAAGTTTTATAAAAAGTATTATAGCAGCGTGTGGAAGTTTCTCTAAAAAATTACAGATATATTTGTCAAAAGCCGGACTCGGAAGAAACTTAAAATTGCTCTAATCTTATTGGCATATCAGGTGGCATCGACCCACAGCACTAATAAAACAATTCAAAAAGTGATCCTAGAAATCTAATAAATTCGAAAAAAAGAATTCAAAAATCGGTCATCACTGGTTGAAAAGAGAATCGCGACACAAATTCAAAGGCTCAAAATGCCGCTTTTCCCGTGATGTGTGTTGTTTCCCGAAAAAGCGGCGTGTTTATTTTTGAGTGTGTGTGCGGATTCAAGGAAGACGTGCAAATGTTGAAACGTTAGACACATAACGAAATGAAATTCTGCTAGTAAATAGATGTAGTAAAACAAGTGCTTCTATTTAGTGACTTTTAGAAACATCAATGAATTAAAAGTTCAGTTGGTCCAAACTCATCGTATTTCTGTTATGCGTTAACTAATCGAAAACTTTCTAGAAATTATTGAAGCCAAATTTGCAACCTTCCATTCGGTATAATAATTCATAGTACGCTTATTTTTTAAGTTCAACACTTCATTTTTAAAGATATGTAAATGTTTTTGAAAATTATGGAATTTATACCATAATATGCGTCCCCTTATTTTTTTTCCAAATGCCACAAATGTTCGGTTCCATGCAAAGAAGTCGGGATTGAGATACGCTACGAGTTTGTAGGTATAATTTTAACTCCCATTTTACCGAGAAAAATATCATCGTCGGGCTGCGCGGGCGCAGGCGCCGTTACTTGGGCGGCCATAGTGCACACGACCGCCAACAATGAACCGTAGGGCGACCGATAACCGCCCTCAGTGTGCAAAAGCGCGGCGTTCAAGTGTAAACTCAATAAAGGCGACCCGTTGCACTCGCCGCAGAGTAACATACCAACAGCAACTTTGGGCCGGATTGATCCGGGTCTGTGGGCCTACCTGCGGACAAAAATGTATATACAGCAATAGAACACTAAGTGTGAGTTCATCAAAAAATGTTGATGATGTACATTCAAAATGGGCATGCGTGAGATATTTCAAAACTAGCTTTCAACCAACAAGATCTGTCATTTTAAATTACAATGTCAACCAATAAGTCCATGTACCGTTTATTAATCAACATACCACTGACAGTTCGTCAATTCGACAGATTTCGGGTTCCATGTGGCATTTTTGAGCATTTTGATAGGTTAGGTTTGGTCAGCTGTCTGAAGAGAAATTTATAGCCCTTATATTATCGAATAGCTATGATATTTTGACAGGTGTGTAATGCTGTGTATTTATTGGGCTATATGCCGCGCAATTGATTTCTCGACTTTGACTTATTCAGTCATTGACATATATCTTGAAGAATTCTGTTACCTAGGTGGAACATATTGACATAAAATAGGTAATATGTAATTTGTGTAGTGCGTTTTTGTAAGGAAACGAGAAAGAACACGATCCAAAATAATGAAAATGAAAAATAGGATTAAATACGTAACAAAATCTAGTTCAATCAAGTTTGTAAGTTATTCATGCATTAATGTCAGGACAACTATGTATACCAGTCTAGTAGTTACTGTGTTTGCCAGTATTATGAAGTAGTATAAAGTATTTCAATATAATATTTTCCTGATAATACGCACTTATTCTGATATCGTGGGAACTGGTACTTGAATAAATAAGAATAGCGTTTTTGCAAATAATCATAACACCAAATACCCCGCAATGATGTAGGGCAGCTTCGATTATTCCTAAGCGTGCTACTAGGTATACAAAACAACGTAGGGATTTCCGAACACAATTAGATTAAAAAAAAACTGTTTGTGGTAGTTTTTTTTTGAAGACCTTATGTTTCATTTAACACCTAAGCCGATGGCACAGTCAAGATTATTAATTTTGGTTTATTTTTGCCTGAGTGTTGGAGTAACAACGATAATTTAATCTGGAAGATCAACATTTGTTAGACGCCAGCCAGTCTGAACCGCAAATTAATTGCCCCATTTCGAAGTTACGCACGCGATCCTTAAGGGAGCTGACAAAGAGAAAGAGAATAAGCTGGCGAACAGGGGCAGCTTTTAAGTAAAATTTGTTTTAAAAGTCAACTCGGGTGAAATTTTTGTGATTTTTAAAGGCCTTGGAACCGCTGCTCTTCTTTGATTCGTCCTTTTCCAAAAATTTCACACAAATGTCTGTCTGTCTATTACTACGATGATGAAATTTCGATTTCCGACTAATTTTGTAACTTCCGCACCGGGGATAAATATCGTCACGGTTTATTTGCCATGCAGTGCAGTGTGCTGGATTATATCCATTTCGCAATTGTTCAGAATATTTTCACATCGACGCGTTTCTGCTACTAACAGATAATTCACCATTATGGATAGACGTAGTAGGTAGTTAAATATTGATTCATTGTACAACCAGACAAAAATGGACGATGATAGCGAAGTTTCAACAAATGCGTATTATGTAAATCATAGACAAATTACCACGGTATTGTCATTCTCAGGCTAGAATTTATAAAATATTTGGTAAAGAAGAGAAAAAATACGTAAATTTTCCTGACAATAATTTTGGAAAAGAACTAGATAGATCTATTTTAGAAGACAAATTAGAAAAACACAACCATACATACAAAATAAACAAAATAATAATTACAATTAGCGAAATACCAAACCACATCCTGCCTCCGAAATTTCTAATGTGAGTTCCATGGAAAAGCAAATTTCATTCCCAAGGGATTTAATATCCAGTGGCACACCTGCCTGATCTCACATTTAAGTTGATTTTCTAGCAAACGAGGTAGACAGTTTCGGCGTAAAATATTTTTTTCGCATTTCATTTGATTTTGAGTTTGTAAAATTCTTTTCCATTTTAATATAAACCAAGTTTAAAGCTTCAAGTGGGTTATATTTTTTTTTCTACAAACATATTCGGTACGAGGTCGCATGTTACTGAAGCAAGTTTGAAACCCAGTTTAATATGGAAAAATGGCTTTTAAAGTTCGAAAAATACTTTAAATAAACTACTAAAGAATATTATGAAACAAGTTTGAAAATATTTTACCTGTAGAGTCCTGAGCTCAAAATATTAAGATTTAACTCAAATTACTTAAAAATATGACTCTTTACTGATATACTTACATATTAATGAATCACCCTGTGTAGAAATAGAATCAAATTGCGAAACAAGAAATATGTTAGTTGTGTTTTTTGTGTTAAGTTTATTTCCTGCAATAAACATTTTTATTAAATTTATAAAATTCATTTTTAATTAAAAAAATCATTTTTCTACTCTGTATTCTAAAATAAGCAATTATACACTGATCCATATGAATGTGTATTCGTGCTGTTTTACTAAAATGTATTCATAATAATGGTCGTAGAAAAAGTTTAGTATGCAAAACTTTAATAAAGTTCGGTCACTTGTTCCGCTGCCCTAAATCAAACTTGTGACTAAACTGACACTGATCAAACTTATTGCATAATATACTATTAGAATGTAATTTTGCGTCTTTGTATAGCATCGTAGGTTTGTTTGTCCACTTATCTTGTTACTTTCGAAAATCGATGAAATCGAATTTTTCGAAAGTATCTGCCCTAGTATAAAAACTTTATATCTCGATAACGATAGGTCCTATGGGATTGCCGTTGGTACAGAAATGATCACCGTCGAAAAAAAAATTTTTTTGTTGTCTGTTTGTCCAGTCTCAGCTCTCCGTTCTCGTCTTTTGGTTTTTCCTGAATAACTTTCAAACCGTTGGAGCTACAAAATTGAAATTTCTCTCCTTTTTAATCCTCCACGAGGCACATAAGCTTATAAGAAATGGCGCTGATCCGACGCCGGTATCCATCTTTTTTTCGCGATTTTCGACTGTTTTTTGGTTAGTTATCAAGAGCTACGATTTTTGTATTTGCGGTTTTCACATACTCTGCTCAGGATATTCGAAAAAATCCATATTGAAATCGTTATTTCGGGGGCTCTCAAAACGGGATGACGTCATTGATTATTGCGGTGCACTGCATGGTTTCAGAAAAAACTTTTCTGGAAAACCATTTACTATTTTCAAAATTCTTGAACCAGGACGCGTGCAAAATCCAGGGCTACTTCGAACAATGATTGTATCGTATACAGGGTGTGTCGTTTATGGGCAAAAAATCTAAAATATCCTAAAAACTTCCGTTTTTGTGGGTAAATTATTGGCGATAAATAAAAAACCGTTAAAGATGGGATAATTTTATTTAAACAGTATCGTAAACCATTTCGTGAAAAAGTTTCAGGTTTTGTCAATTATACAGGACGCGAGATGTTTAAAAAAATATTATTCGACAACTCTATTATTTGTGCAAATTTTAATATTTACCGATGTTTGCTGTAACTTTCAAGTTCGACGAGATGTGAAGGACACTTTATACAGGGTGCATGCACAATTAAATTACATCGATTTTCCGAAAGTTCCATAGTGGTCCGCAGGAACACGATAGAAAAACAATGCGTTCCTTTACCACACGAAACCACGAAGCTCTTTCCTTTTATAATAAAAAGCTCCTTTGAGCTAAGCGCTACGAACTTGATCGAAGATGTTGAGAGATTTTTGGACAAGTGGTAAATCTGTTTTGGTTAGTTTTGATATGTGATAAGTGATGTTTTGAATGTAAGGAAGTGATTCGGTCTGGGATAGTTTTACGGCTCTGTAAACAAGAGAGTTGATAACCGATGATTTTTGAGACGGATGGTGATGTGACAATGCATTAAGGTATCGGTCTGTGTGCGTACGTTTTCTGTAAACACAATGACTCGATGTTAGGTCTGATAAGAATATCTAAGAGTTTAAATGTTTAAGAAAGACACAGGAGGAATCCAGAAGTTTTATAAAAAGTATTTCCTCCATTGTTTCAGAAATCAATAACAAAAATTACAAACAACATCGGAAAAATCATCCACATTTTCCTACACAGTCCAAGGATAGTAAATTACTTTCTGTCAAACAAAACGGCTTTAACAATACGATAAATATATAATAAAGCAAAAAGCAGTTAAAAACGCTAATTGCCACTCGAATCGATGTTTCTCGCCCACTTGGACGGGGCGCCGCTTAGTCTGATTTCGATCGCTTTTCATTGGAACACGCAAGGGTCAAATGAACTTTGCCTTTTAGTTTATTTTCCATCCAGGAAAAAATACCGTCTCCAACATTAAATCATAATATACTAGTTTATCCGTTTGATCGAAGCTTTAAACGGTTTTTGCACAATATTGTTTACAATGTCGCTCGCGCAAATATGAAAAGGCAATTTGCACAACCATCCATCATTTCCACACTTTTATTTCATATATTGTATATGGCGATTCTACGAAATTTATTTTGCCTAAATGTCGAACATAATATTCACCAAGATTAAGATATATTTCATTTACATAATGGAGGATCCATAGAGGCGTTCCTAATCATTTACAAATTCCCAGACTTTTTCAGGGCTTCTCTGATGATCCAAATAAAATTCCAGTATGGAATACTTATTTTCCTAGTTCTATTCCGATACTTAAGCGTCTGAATCCTTGAGTGATTGAGAGAGCAGAAGTTAATATCAAATAACAATATGTCTTAATTTCAGATATATATATATATATATATATATATATATATATATATATATATATATATATATATATATATATATATCCGAAATGAATACTTTTGAAAAAAAATTGTACGCTGCACCGGATAAAAAATTAAAAACCAAAAAATTTTTTTGTTAAGATCACTGCGACGGCTTATGATATTTTGTTAAAATTTAGTAGCATCTCAGGAACTCAAAAGTAAAGATGTTGCCGCCATATCTCTCAAGTACCGGCACTTATTTTTTTGGACCTAGGACACTATAGTATGTAATATGGTATGCACAAACAGAACTCTTTAAATAAACAAGCAAAAAAAGTGCTACAACAGAAAGTATTCAAAAATTCTGAAACAAAAAATGGTAACTTATATAGAGATTAAGAACTAAGGCGGAAAATTTAAAAGACGTGAACCCCTCTAAGCGTAAGTACAAATTCTTGGGGTTGATGATCCTTTAAACCATTTTTTTTGTTTCTATTTATGTTAAATAAATAAAACATTATTCAAACAGAAAATATACAATAATAATAAAATAATAACCATCAGGTGAACCTTTAAATTTCCAGATGCTATATAAGATTTTCAATAATTTTACAGGAAAATAAAATATTTTTTGTTCGTTGACAAAAAATCCAAAAATGTATTAGTTTTTTTTTTAATCTGACCGAATGTTTCACTTGATTTACAATCGCTATTGAAAAATATTTAGTGGATAGTTTTTACAAATACCAAAAAACAACACAAATTTTTGATTTCGAAATTATTGACGAGCTACCTAAACATATCTACAAAATGGAGTTTGTAGATGTATCACATGCTGATGTGCATGGCAGCTTAAAAGCGCGTAAAGGTAGTGAGAAACACGTTACATTCTCATGGGAATGTAACTCACTACTTCAAATTAAATAAGTTATTTATAATTGCACAATTACACAAGTATTGATTTAATTAGAACAAAAATTGATTATAGGGTGATCTTTATACTAGTCCATCACAAGTAACTATGAATTTTAGTTTAAAGAAATTTTAATTAAAAGTCAAATATTTCTCGTTTTAAAACGCATTAAGTTTATGGTTAAAAATATAGTATACGTATCTCAAAAATATTCTATGCCTGCTCTAATTTTTTTTGGTAACAAATGTAGTTAAATAAAGTTCATATTCTAAAATAGTTTTAGGCATTTGTGTTTACTACAAAATTTGTGCCTACACTTTATCTAATTTAGTATATAATAATATATTGCACACACCAAAATGTTGCCTCGACTAACAGGTATACTGTCCTCTAAATTCGGCGAGCCGTTTCAAATGCTACTCCAAAGGTTTTAATTTTTGCAGTTTTGAAATTTTTAGTATAATAGAACCGACAGGACTGACTTTTTACTTTACTAAAGCTTGCATGGATTAAAATTAAATTCCTACGTCACTTTGGTCTCTGCATCACCATGACAATTAAGTGACTCACAGCTTAAATGATGCAGTCGCTATATTATTTTCGCATGACAATTGTTTCGACATCATGTCTTTATCAAGAACAATTGTCATGTGAAAATATATAATTTCGTAAAAATCTGAACTTTTAGTTCTTATTAATTAATTTTTCTTACCGAACGTGTAGCATACTGACGTGGTAAAGTGACGCTTCCCGCACGCTAGATCGGTGTGTAATTAGGCATTTTACAGACGGGAGTAGAAAATAATAATTTACATGGTCGAACTGCCAGAAATAATCCTTTCATTAGGCGAAGAAATAGACGCGTGAGATTGGCATTCGCTAGAGAGCAATTGATAAAGATTTGAACTTCCAGAATTCAGTGATATTTGCCGATGAGACCAAAATAAACTTGTTTGGATCCGATGGAAAAATATCAGCATGGAGAAATCCTAAGGAAGAATTAAAATTAAAAAATTTAAAAGCTACGGTGGAGGTGGAGTGATGTTATGGAGCTGTATGTCATCTGCAGGAGTAGGTAATATGCATTTCATTGAAGGAAATATGAACCAATAACGAAGTAAACAGTGCCTCAATATCTAACAAGAATGAATTAAAAGTAAAAATTACTGGAGTATGAAACACAGTTTCCCCGGAGTATACTAGAAAACTAGTTGAATCAATACCCAGAAGACTACAAGCCGATATCGATAATGAGGGAGGCCCGACTAAATATTAGGAGTATTTCAAATTATACAGTTGTTTTTCTCTATTGATTTGGTTATATTTTGTTTTGCATCATTTAAGCTGTGACTTTAATATTGTATATAATTTAATTAATTCTTCATTGTTAACTAATTAGGGAATATTTAAGACAAAAAGTAATAATTCACACTTTTTTAGAAAGCTCTTTACTAACTTCATTTCAGTAAGTTGTCTTTTTTCTAAATAAATAAAGAGACTTTCAAACTAGTTGGTTTTTGTTATAGCGGCTGCATCATTTAAGCTGTGAATATCGCATATGAAGTTGACTAGTAGAATTTAAATAAAATGAAAAATGAAAATAAAACAATCTAAAGAAATAAAATCGCTGCCTTATAAATTCCACCGGAGCTTCAAATATCACTTTAGCAGTTTTAATTTGAGCCGAAAATTCTATGTTTTAAGTATACAAAATCAAAATAAACTCACTATTCAAAAAACATATCATTGGAAATCTGACACCGGGTCAGTTATACGATTTCTGCGTGCTCCCGCTACTTACCCAATCCCCAGTATTGATTCCACATTAGGTGATTGTTCGAATGCGAAAACAAAATGAAAATCGAGTTTCGCGGGACGTTAATACGGAACTCCCGATAACTTCGAACTTCGGTTATCTTTGATTTGACGCGCCTATTACGCGGTTTTTTTTTCAATTTGCGTTTTTTTTTTAGTTGGAGACTTTCGAGGGCGGACCTACGACAAACCGTGACGCTCCGCAGGATTCGAAGAGAGTATAGTCGGGGGGTAGTTTTCGGATTCGTCGCGCAGCTCAAACGGCTATTGATTTTTCCCAGAAGCGGCGGAAAATGACTTATTTCCACTGGTGCCGGGGAACTAGAGGAAAGGGGGGAACGCGGTGACGGAAATAGAAGGGGAAATGAGAAAATAAGTTTTATTCGGGGCGAATCTTCGGTAGACTTAATTACTGGAACAGAAACGGTGGCGGAGGAAAAAAGAACCGCTCGAAGAATAGAGAACTGGCGTTGTTAATTAAAAGGACAACGTTTTCTCTACTTTCTAGCTACAATTTATTTTGAAGTGTGGAAAAAATAAATAATTAGCCTAACTAGGCGAAAAGCACTTTATTTAAGAATGATCACTCTTGTGATAAATACTAGGGGAGCTAGAGATGTCGGAATAATTTTAGCGACAAAGTGTACGTCCACGTTATAATATTATTTTTATCTCGATGTAAGGGAGATTTGGTTTAATAGGTATTATAATATGTTTAAAGGAACGAAAAAATCCAGAGTATCTCTTTAGGGGAGTCAACTTCCAATTGAATTAACACAAAACAAACTCCTTAAGGTTCAGTAATATTTCCATATTTATAGGCACACTGCATTTTTGTTGATGACTATCATTAGTTACAAGTTTCTAGAGGTATTCTAAGCTTAATAACACAATTTTATTGTTAAAACAGTCTAGGTGTAAAAATGAAAAAAAAATGTATGAAGATTTTTATTTTTACTTTATAGTTAATTAGCGAAAGGTTTTTAAAAAAATAATAAATGCACTTTTTCTAATTTAAAAGAATATCATACACCCCCGCATATAACTTACCTTTTTTTAAATCCATGAACGACTTCAGCGCTGGCCTTTCTGTTGTGATTACACTACAAATCTCACGAAATATTGTTGATAATAGTAATAAACTACTAAAACTATTGACAACAAACGGTAATATTATATTTACACATTTATTTAAAAAATGTAGGGACTAACAATCACAGAATAGGAATCAAAATGTAATATAAACAAAAAGTTCATCACCGAATGAAAACCATAGTTTATGAAGATAAATTATAAAGGGAAAGAATTTTTCTTCTTCTTTCATGATAAAGGTCTAAGTAGAACATCTATAATCCTGACCATTAAAACCTCTAATCTATGGTCGATGCGAGCAAAGGGTAAATAGTAATTACCTCAGAATAAGACGTTATAAATTCTAATGTAATTTTTCTCTATCTATGGTTACTTTTTGAATAAGTATGCTGAATTTTTTTCAGATATGTATATTTGTTTTATTGAATGAAAAACTGTCAGGCAAATTAAAACTTCAAATACATATTTTTCAAAATGAAAATACCATAAGTTGCACAATATGAAGTATGAAGAAAATATATTAAAGTAACATTCAAACTTTTGGAAATATTTGATTAGGTTCAAGACAAAAAAATTCTGTGATGTAAAAAAAATCAGGGGACATCTGTTATCATTGCATATATAATTTATTTTTTTAACAATCAAAATTCCTATGAACAATAAACTTTTTGTATGGAAATTAGTATTGTAAGGCAATTTTAGGCCAGTTCGCATGTATAGAGAATATTTTTCTTCTTATTTTCTATAGCATCAAGATTTTATAGAATGGGGAAGTTGATATAATAAAGTACGTGATATATACCAAAGTAATTTATTTGTTATACAGGTTTTATAAAAAATAACATAAACTATAAGTAATTTTTTAACAAATGGAATAGTCAACATTTAATAGATATGAGTACTATGAATCTGTATAAAGCAGATATTTAACCATTTGGCAAAACCAAGTCAGAATTGATCATAAACTTTATCATAGAAAAACAGTTAAGGATCTAGAAAAAGATGTTACTAAAACTATTATTTACTTTTTAAATTGAATGAAACATTTGTATTTGCTAGTAACAAAATATGTGCATTTTAATTATTTATATTGTTATAATAGTCAATTTTGTTAATACATGAGCTTATTTGACGACCATAAGAGATCTATTGCTACTCAAGTGAATGTTTACTGCTTGGTCTCTAGTGATTAAATATCTCTGATATAAAGGCACTTATTAATAAGGAAGCTGCAATTCTAATCACATTTGTATAAACAAATTCTCTCATAAGGGACATTTAGGGGAAAAGACTTAATATTTACTTGAATTCATGAATATAAAAAGACAATATTCAAAATTAATTCTCATTCTAACTGTTATTCCAAAATGTTTGGAGGTTTTCACTTTTAATGACAAAATGTATTAATGAAGTTTTTAAATTTATTAATTTTTCTAATTGCATTTCCATTAAAAACTACCCCTTATAAGCTCAGACTTAATTATTTAGACTTTAACCATTTATAATACAAAATTTAAAAATATGAGTTAATGTAAAAATAGATTTAAAATAGAGTAATATTAATTGACCTGAGCACCTCACAATTAAATGGCAATTAAATTGGCAGTCATTTTAGTAAGTTGTTCCCATAACCTAGACTACACCTAATAGTATACCGGATGGAACTTAACTTTAGTACACCAGTCATAAGCATTCTTAAACATCTTCTCCCATGGACTCTTCCGGTAATGTATCCACTCACGTGGCATGTAAGGCCATTGGAACATTTGACTGCACCTTTCAGGGTGCGGCATAATTGCCAAATGCCTACCATCATTGGAGCATACTCCAGCTAATCCCTCTACACTCCCATTTGGATTCATTGGATAACTTTCAGTTGGCAGACCTTGGTCATCAACATATCGTAAAGCTACACAATTGCTTTTTACTAGTTTGTCATAGACATATTTATTTTGGAAGCCAAACTTGCCTTCACCATGAGCAACCTTAAAAAAACAAAATCATATAAATAGACCAATTTTAATTAAGGATTTCTTAAGCACACACCCATACACCAAAGGTTGATCCCTCCATACCATTTAACATAATTGATTTTGATTTTTCAATCTTAACTGTGCTCCATCTGCATTCAAATCTTTCAGACTTATTATGTTCCAGTATAATATCTGGTTTGGAATATTCTTCCGTCAAAGGACTTCCTACCCATCCAATCAAAGCCATTAATTGGCAGCCATTACAAATTCCTAAGCTGAAAGTGTCTGGTCTATTGAAGAATCTCGTGAACTGTTGCTTGACCTTTTCATTAAAGAGGATGCTAGCGGCCCAACCTTTCGCCGAACCCAATACATCTACACAAAAAGAAATTTCTCAAACCCAATTTTAAATACCACTATTGCTATTCCAACGAATTATTAAAGTTTTGTCTTACCAGCATAACTAAATCCGCCAGGGAATATGAGTCCCCTAAACCTATCTAAATTAGCCTCCCCGCTTAACAAATCCTGCATAGTAACATCCCACACCTTAAATCCAACCCTAACAAAAGCGGCTGTCACTTCTCTATCACTATTAATACCCTCTTCCCTTATGACAGCAATAGGAATTCTTTCCTCTTTGATTATATGCTCTTCATCGGGGTCAAAGGTTAAAGTGTATTTCGGACCTGTATAAGTTTACAATGTGTAAAGAAGTGGTAAATCAATCAAAATAACTTGCCGTTTCTTGTCGCCAGAGACAAAAATTCAGAATCTGCACATTCTTTAATTGTTTGCTGAAGTTCTAACCGGTAACTCGTCTCTTCCCACATCTGCATCAGTGGCAATACCGTAGTTTCCAAGCATGCATTATTAACCATTATGGTCACTTTAGATTGGATACCATAACCCACACTTTCACCAATTTCAAACACTGGTACATTGTGTTTCTACAAAAATTAATATAACATTTTGCACAACATAACAACAATAAGCAGTTCACCTGAAAAACTGAAAGACAGTGATCAACATCTTTGTCCAAAACCTCAAGCACCCATCCCACTTCTTCCGAGAAAAGGATAGGGATGGATTTTCCTTGTCTATGCTTGATGTTGACAGTTATTCCACTTAGGCCAGCAAAACACATTTCAAGTAGGCAAACTGAAAAATAAATCTATTATAAATTATAAAGTCTCCTGCAAGCAACGTCTATGAATTATATAAATATTTATTAATTTACTAAATACAATAATAATAGATTAATATATTGATTCCTTTAACACATCTTAGTGTTACCTATTAATCCACCATCACTAACATCATGTCCAGCTAGCACTGCATTATCTCTGATAAGTTCTTGAGTTGCGGCAAAAGCATTGACTAAATCTGTGGCTGAATGTATGTCTGGACACTCGCTTCCTAGTTGCTTAAAAGTGTGCGCCAACGCGGATCCTCCCAATCTATTAGCATCATGGGATAAGTCAACAAATAGCAAAGTTCCCTGCTTTCCCATAGACGGTGCTTTAAAATCTGGTGTTATAACCTATCAGGTATGATTTTTATAATAAACCATTATAAGCAGTGTTTCCTAGATAACCTTTCTAATATCGGGACAAGGTGCGTAAGTGGAGATCACTAATGTACCCGGAGCTTTAACAGTATCTGGCCCAACTCGGGCAGCCATACTCAGGGAATCTTTTCCTCCATCAATGGCTATTCCTAACTCGGACATTAATTTGCACATGGCTACGCAAGCGTCGTAGAGGGCGGCACCTTCTCCAGGCAATTTTGCCGCCCACATCCAATTGCCACTGCATTTTACGTCGCGGAGGTCTGTTATGAGAGCAAAAACGAGATTGCTAAAAAAATTGTATGTGGTGCAAATGTTTCTCTTAAATGATTATAGAATTACCTAAGTGCCTCTGCAACTGTCATACGGGCACCCGCAGCTATGTTAATTAATCCTTTGATAGGTTGTTCGCCTATAGAGGAAGCAATACCCTCCTAATTAAAAATTGTGCATTATAAAAAAAAAGAAAATAAAATAACTATTTCTTACGTGACCAAAATGAGAAATTGCCGTAACTGCAACATCCGCCAGCGGAGTATGTAAAGGACCCACGCATTGTTGTTGAGCTATCAAACCAGTGACACATCTGCAAATTAATATTTTTAAAAATATCTGAATAGCTTCAAATTGAAGTACTGAACTTTGCATATCCCTGGACAAATTTACTCTCTATATGCATATTTTAAAACAGAACAAGAGTCTACGAAATTAAGTAATAACAAAAGGTAAAAAAATTGTCATACCTATCAACTTTATTGGTTAAATATCTTTTGCTGCTAACAGATGGCAACCTCAATACTCTATCCAAACAGTTATAAATAGAAGTGGCGGGAGGCAGATTCAATGGTTTCAGGATAGGTAATTTTCGTTCTAATTTGAAAACTTTTCTAGGCATTTTTCCTAACACATGTTCAAGTTTTAAATCAAATGGAGTTACAGTGTTGGATTCATCTAGTGATAGTACAACAGACCCACTTCCAGTTACTTCACCAACTATGTTAACAGGACATCTTTCTCTTTTACAAATAGTTTTTAACAGCTCAATGTCTTCTTTTTTGCAAAGAAGTGCGTTGTTTTCTTGATATTCCGCACCCCACAATTCCAGAATATTAATGGTGGGATCACCTAGTTCAAATCTATTGGCGTAAATAATGCCACCAACAGGTTCCACAAGTTCCTTAAGTACATTTCCATTACCACCCGCACCTTGGTCATGAATACTTAAAATTGGATTCTTTTTGCCTAATTCTAAGCATGCGCGGACAACTCGATTTAGTTTATTTTCCATTTCAGCGTCGCCTATAAATGTTTAAAGTTTATTTGTATTTGGTGTTGGTTCAGTATCACACTTTACAAAGACCCTAATTGCTTAAAAACGAGCACACCTCAAGAATTGTAATCGTACCTCTTTGGACCGCATTAAAATCCAGTTCCTCTTTGTTATCACCCTGAACTTCAACAGAACTGGCAGACCCGCCGCCAACCCCAATTCGGTACACTGGACCACCTATTTTGACAATTTGTTGTCCAATTACAGGCGTAAGCTTTTCAGTCATATTCGCCTCCATACTCCCAATTCCCCCACTGAACATGATTGGCTTAATCCACTCCCTTTAAATTATCCATCCAATAAAACACTTTATTGAAACTATGAAAGGAAATTATTACCTCCGTTCATTATTGCCCTCAATAAGCCCGAATGACCTAACAAACCCGCTGATTAAAGGTTCTCCAAATTTATTACCATAATCCGAAGCGCCATTACTTGCTTCAACCAAAATTTCAAGCGCCGGCGCAAAATTCGACGGGTACTCGAATGATTTTTCTTCCCAAGGCAAATTGTAGTCCGGGATGTTAAGATTGCCAACTGAATATCCGGCAGTACCTGCAATACAATATCCTCCTCTACCGACGGATTGCACATCACGAATTCTGCCACCGGTTCCTGTGGTGGCGCCACTGAATGGAGCCACGCCAGTCGGGAAGTTGTGCGTTTCCGCGGTAAATATAAGGTGAGTTTCAGATGTAACTTGTCGAAGTTCACTTACAGATCCCGCAGAGGCTGGTTTCAGGCTCCGGTGGATAAACCCCTTTATGGCACTAAAAATGGGTATTTAAAAGAAGTGGTATCCAAAGAAAAATCCACAAATTGGAAAATCGAAATCATTGGCTTGATAGTAATAAAAATATCTACGAAATTTCATTTTAATTACAATTTTAAAAAAATAGTGGGAAAAAATTGATTAGGACAATTAAGCAGACTAGTTTATTAATTTTTAATGAAAATTTGAGTCAATCCAAACCCTTTAGGTTTTTCTAAAAAAATATTAGGTTTATTATATAAATATTAATTAATTAACAGAAATTGAAAATGAGACTTTGATATTTTTGTGGTAACCTAATCAGCAAGTGGTTAGGAAACAGAAATAAATTTTGAATGATAAAATATTTATTGCCTCCAGCAAAGACCTTATCTGCTCAAATTGACAAATCATCAACTAAAGTGACAAATATTTAGTATTATTTTTGCCATAATATGAATTGCACATGAAACAAGTAAACATTTTGAAAGTCAGCTACTTATCTGATAAAAGTATTTACATCCTGAATTAAGCCACAATTATTATCAAGAATAATCTTATTGCCTATAATATAGCTTACCTACTGTTATCACTAAATTTGATCACATTGTTTGGGTTTGTGTGTTTTTGAGTATCAATTATCATATCAATCAGAGACTCCTCATATTCTACATCATCTATAATCATTTTGCCCTTAAAAAACCAGTGACGGCTATGTTCACTATTTGACTGAGCTAAATCGAAGCATTCAATATTTGTTGGATTTCTTTTTAACACATTTTTAAACAAGTTGGTATAATATGTCAAGTCAGACTTGTCAAAAGCCAATCCCAGTTCATGATCTATTTCTTGCAGGGCCTTTTCACCTTTCGTCAATACATCAACTTCTTTTATGTTTTCTGTCTTTTGAAGGCATTCATTAAAGCTGTTTTTAGGAATATTTTTGGAAGTATAAAGACACTCAGTCATGCGATCATATAACACTGAAGCAAGAACTCTTTCCATATCAGGGGAAACAATGCTATGAATTTTGACATTTAAAAGGTATCTGCGGGATACTTCCACCCTGACAATTTTCTTTAACCCCAAATTTTGACAAATTGATACTGCATTTGTGGAGCTAGGAGTTGAAAAATTAAATCTGGGTCCAACTTCTATAAGTACCTGGTTATCCGAAATTTTTAAGCCCTGATGTGACAATTTTTCAGGATGTAACGGATCATATAGTACCCACATTAATTTTTTTTCTTCCTCTTTGGACAGAGGCGCTCCCACTTCAACATGGTAACACAATTCAGTCTCCAATCCAACGATTAGATCGCATTTTTCTTGTAGTTTTTCAATAATTTCTACTTTTTTGGCGTTAGTAAAACCAGGTCTTTTGTATAATCTTATTATCCTGTTTTCGAGTGTCATCTTTGATGGAAAATTATTCACTGTAATGATCCACTAAGTTCACTTTCACACTGACCTATAATAACTAATCTGTATAATGAAGAAATTCGGTTATATTAATTGATGAGAAGCTAGAGTAAGTTCAAATGCGCGATGTGTGGGGTTAACCATAGGTTATCAGTGGCACAGTTATTGTTAAATTGTGTATTACATGAGAAAAATGATGCAATCAACAGCAGCGCCAGAACGTATCGCCAAATATAAGTAGATTTTATTCATAATTTGACAAATTTGTTTTTCGGATAAAGTTGTTTACTTTTGAGTTTTAATTCTTCTTCTTTTCTTCTTTACTTATTTAGTTTTTCAGTGCGCAATTGTTAGCTCGACGACGAGGAACTCTTGTAATGTTGTGTTCCAAGGAGTTTCGAAAAAAATCTTCATCCACCACCACTTGTATAAGCGAACTATTATCTAGCAAGACTTTTTTTCCGGTGCTCGACTTTTGTGTTTTACTTCAAAATGTCCGCTTTACAAGGGAAGAAAACAAAGAAGATGTTTAAATAATCTCTCTGGATAGGTCAAGTGAATGCCCGAGTTAATGTTAGTGTAAGACTCATATTTCTAATTTTAAAATAGTTCTAAAGCTCAGTAGACAAGATGCAATTTCTACATGTACTTCTGCATGTATTTTTCACAGCTAAAAATTGCTGTTAGTGTATGATGCAATGCGGGAGGCCACCAAGGATTTAATCACTTAAAATAGATGATAATTTTATCTGCTAAATTTTTTGCAATTTGGTTAGCAGACACATTGCAATATTTATTTGAAAAAATGCATGCAGAAATATTTGTAGAAATTGCTTCGTGTCTGCCTCGTTTAACTTAGTAAGCCCTGAATAAAACAATTTAGAAGGTGATACGGATTATATGAAAATAATGAAAAAAAAAGAAGAGGACTCGCCATGTTAAAGAATAAGAAAGAATAAGTTATAAATTCCTTGGTAAAAGATTTCTTACACTTTTACACTATCTGATGTTTTATTTGAGTTACTATTCGATTTATAAAATGTATGTATTTGTAACTTCGCACCATTAGATTTAACCTTTAATGTGCTCATTATGGTAAAGTTTTTGATACTAAATAGATTATAGAGTACTTAATTTCTATTTTACTAAATTACTAAATTAAAAAAATTTCTTTTGGCTAATTATTGTAAGTGGATGACACACTGCATTGTTCTAAAGGCTCACTTGGTCTGAAAATAAATAAATATTATAAAAATGTTATGGATCTCTGTAATAGACTACGTAAGAATTAAAATAGATTGAGATATGCCTAGCTACGCTCTCCATCACGAGATGGCGCAGCTTGTATATAGTTCATGTTTTTGAAATAGATTGGAATGCTTCCAATTTCACCTTCATATACGAGTATTTTGCCAACCATGCAGTGGGTATATGGTAGTATAATCTACCGGAGGAAGAGTCAATAAATCGTGACAAGGCTGTGTATATATTTACGAGTTTGAAACAAGTGTGGTTCTCAAGATTGTCTAAGGTTTTCAAATGCAAACCTACATATATTATACGTCTAGTCAAAATATTCTCTTGTGGTTTCTATTTTTTGTTTGTACGTTGAAGAGCATTAGAATCTTTTTTCGTGAAAAATAAAGTAGAAAAGAACTTGACATTACCATGGCAATATTTATTCACGACTCTTACATATTTACGCAAAAACGCATTTTTTTACTAAAATTAGAAACCAAGATATATGAGGTCAAATCGAAAAACGAGCATAGTATTGATGCTGGAAATAGTGTCATCAATCAAACCTAAATGCATGTTGTATGACTTCTTGCAATTTAATTTTTCATCAGCAGTACCATTCAGACTTGAGGACAGTACAAACATGCATCAAACTTGCTGAAGCAGACTTGTATTTCGGTCTATTCAGATGCATCCCAAAACTAAGACTTTATGTAGAAAAACTTGCTTACTACTTGGGAAAGCGCGCCTCTCACGGGGCAAATTTTATTATTTTCTCCCGTGACGAACCCCCGAAAATTTTAAAATTTCAAGCAATTATGCGCGCTCGCATCGCAAAGTGGCCGACTGGCACAATCGCGAGAGAGATTTGGCAACAATATCACATCTGACAGCTCGGTGATGGATCGCCAGACAATATTGTATAAGACGAAAGGGGTGCCGACGCCACGCCGCCGCCTCCCCAGTCGGGGTTAGAAAACGAAGGTGGATATTTTAACCGCCAAAGTAGCGTATTATTTGCGACGCTTTATTCGGTAATAATGCGCTTATTCAGCGCGGTCACGTGCATTTTATGCGCTGGAAGATTATAAGTCATTGGAATGGTCCATATAGGCACACGGAAAAGAATATTTTTCTGCTTACGGATGCCCCCGATTGCAAGGTATATCTAAAGGTTTGGTCTCATCTATTTCAATATTCTGATTCATCAAATAGTGCAAATTTTAATTAAAATGTTAATGCAACATTCCAATGCAGGGAAGCACTACTTATTAGTTTGAAATGAACTGAAAGAACGTGAATTCATGATTTTTTCATCAAAAATTGCTCGGGTTCGTCAAACGGTCAAAACTTAATGGAACATAAAATTTACTTATTTGCATAGTAACATATACAAACAACTAATAATTTGTATAAGTCTCTATTTAAATCCGTCGATTATTTGTATTTTTGCGCTCCGGCTTTTGTTTTCGACTGACAAGCGTGCGCGGCATTTCGCTTCTATGGAACGCATTGGGCTTAAACATTCAAGCCGTTTTCCAGAGAAGCAGCGTCTGTGATTTGATTCCGATTCCTGTTAATAAATATGAATTACGAATTATGAAATTTTGCTTATTTTTATATAGGGTGTCACGAAATTGGAAGCAAACTCTTCAACGGGTTGAAGTTTTTTTTTATCATTTCGAGATATTTTTATGTAAAATGCTATATATGCCTTTTCTTATATTAAAGGTTTAAATCTTGACTAGTGACCTGCAGTCGAGTAAAGAAAAAACACATAGAGTGTTAGAATGAAAGTGATTTTCTGAACATTTGTCCTAGAGTACTTGGTGAGTCAGTCAACGATAGAATACCTACGGTTGATTATCTCATTGATTTCACAAGTTATGGGAAAATGGTAAATACAAAAGTTGGAAAGATTGTTAGGACGCACAATTTAAAATCATTTTAAAGTATACAGGGTGGCTCAAGAACATATATATTTTTTTAATTTAAAAGTCTTCATTTTCAAATTTTAATTTAAATTCTATTTAAAATTCTTCAACTTTTGTATTAATGATAATACATATCTAAACCTAAGTGTTTCTCCAATAATTTAATTTTTCTAATAAAATACTAGTTTTCACACTTGCAAAACAAAACTATGATAGCACCATTTTTTTAATTAGTAGTTAGATCACTCGTATTTGATATTATCGTTATTCGAACATGACGTAAAGGATATATGCAAAATAAAGGAATATATTTGGATTATTTTAAATTGAAAAATCTCGATTTTCTTAAATGGCATACCATATATATTATTATTCCTTCTGAAAGATCTTAAAAAACCTACAACTTTTATTAAGTGTGTCATATTACTATGTTATAATACTATACTATTTTAACTTTTCCAATATTTACCCTTCTTTCTGTCTAAGACTATTGCTATATTATTAGTGGGGCAGAACTTTGTTGGAGCCGAAGATGAAGCAACATACGGTTATTAGCAATTTTGGTGAAAATAACGGCGAAATTTTAAATTCACAGAAAAAGTAAATAATATTAAATATCTATTACTACAAATTAACTTATCTTATTTTGAATTATTATTATGGCGCAATAAATGTTCAAAAATAAGCCTTTCTACTTGAATACACATGTTGGACATTCCTTAGCATAAACGGTGTTATTTTCCCGTACGTGTCCCGAATTCTATTTTCCGTATATTATGGTGTTGTAGGGGGATTCTCAAACACTATCTTTAACATATCCCCACAAAAAGAAATCAACCTCTACCGAGCCAAAATTTGGATCGGCTTCTATTGCTTTATTTATAAGAGTGAAGAAGTTCTTGCTAAAGTTCAATATGCGATTAGATTGGGATGTATCACATAAGCTAGCTACTTAATGGCAACTGACCTGGGCATTATCTTGAACGCGAAGTTAAATTTCCAATTCTTTTTCTTCATTGGTAGCATTCCGGTTTACCACTTTCCCTTTTTAATATTCAATACTATCACTAACATCAAACCGTTCCGTTAAACACTGAACAGATTATCTAGTTGGAATACGTTTATTGGGGTAAGTCTCACTGCCAACAAAGTGTTTTTTTCGCCTCACCCAGTATATAAATCATATCAATTAATTCAGCATTGACAATGTCATTTAGTCATGGCCAGCGAATGTTATACTAATAGCCTTTGACAGAAAGAAGGGTAAATATTGTAAAAGCTTAAATAAATCGCAAAATATTAAAAATAGGTATATGACATTCGTAATAAAAGTTGTAGGTTTTTGTAGAAATATTTCAGGAAAAAATAATAATATGTATTATGTGCCATTTTTTCAATTTTCAATGACATAAATATATTAGTTTATTTTGAACACCCTGTAGCATCTAATTCAAATTCAGTTGGCTATACCTTGAAAACAACAAATATGGAAGAATATTGGAAAAACTGTTATTTTTTGGTAAAACTGAAGCATTTTAAAAGGAAGGAAGCCAGTATACTTAAAAATAGTTTTTAAATAAATTTTTAAAAAATCGAAATCGGTTGAGAAATGCGCAATTTACGGGGATATTACAATTCCAATCGGTCGCACTCTACGTACGCCATGCCGACCGAAATTACGCCCAACTTAAAATCCTCCATTTACGTTCTCCCGCGCATAATAATGGCACCGCTATATAATCTATGCATTGTGTATTATGACATGCAGAAACGTCTGCGTCCGATTAAATCTTAATCTAACCCTGCACATACACACATCAGATCGGTGTCCGCGCACAAATAACACACACACTTTCCTCCCATTGCCACTCATGGCGCTGGCTGAATATAATGATAAAAGCGACATAAACTTGCCTGGAAATTGGATATTCATCTATTATATGTATCCCCGACGTTATATCACCCGAAAGCGCTTACCATAAACAATAGGCCGCTGTCCAGATAGCCAAACACAATTACCTATATTTGTAAAAATGCCAATCTCATTCATAAAGTGATCTGTGGACAGTGTCCGGCGTTAATGAGAAGCAGCGCGGACGCGGCTAACAATGGACGCCATGAAAATACCAATTACAAAATTTGTAAAATGCAGGATGTCATTAATTTAGGGCCTTGTGCCGTTGTTGCCTTGCTACGGTGAAATCTGCCGAGAGTTTTGTGAGCGACGATCAATTTTCAATCTTTTGTTTATAATAAATTTATCGAAAAGCGGTTTTGTTTAATTGATATCTTCGTCAGGCGCGGTTTGATACTCTGTAACTTTTAAACGGCTTGAGATAGCAATTTGAAATTTGGATGGGTTAATATAGCCTGAATGTCCAATTTTTTGACAATATTGAGTGGGCAGCAATTTTCGAATTTTAATTAGTCAATAGTTGCACGTCCGGTTTGAACGGAAACGACAGTAACTTTCGAATTTTAAATGGCACATCCTATATTTTTTTGCATTTTTGGATTCAGGAGATCATTGTAACCGGTATTTTTTTGCAACATTTTGACACAAAAATTTGCAAAATCCGTTAAAAAATAAGACCACGGGAAGGAAAAGACCAAATAAGTAATAGTATATTATGCAACAAGTGCGGTAAACGGCATTTGAGTTAAAAAGTTTACCGAACGTGTTGCATACTATACTTTTTCTACGACCGTTAGTTTTTGGGTATATTTTCGCAAAACAACACGAATATGTTCACTGACATGACCGACAAGCGTCAAAATTCAAATATCTCCGAAAACATCCGATTGCTCCCAAATCCGCGCTGTAAAATCCCGGAAATGTCCGAAGTAGCTCGGATTTATGGGAAACGAAACTAGCGTGGTAAAGTGACGCTTCCCGCACGCTAGATCGATGGGTAATTCGGCATTTTACAGACGGGAGTAGAAAAACATATTTTTATAAAAACAAAATATTACTTAGGTGGCTTTGCTTCATCAAGTCATCATGACTAAAAATTCTGACAGCCAGCCTATATTAATCCTTCCAAATTTCAAATCGCTATCTCAAGCCGTTTGAAAGTTAGAGTGTTCCCACTTTCTTATGTCATCCGGTATATAGGTAGTATAAACTTATTTTGCAAAGTATGCTATTATAACTTTCCCCTCTAGAGATTATCGTTGTTGATAAATAACATTTAAATCGGTGTCAATAAAATAAATGAAGTATAATACGGGCAACGGGGTACGATGTTAGGAAAACGAACGCTCCTAGAAATTTGGAAAAAAATTATTCAGTAAATCGACCAAGACAAAATGTTGGAAAGTCGTTTCGAGCTTCTGAAATGGTCTACAAGCAGTGTAATTGTTATCTTGAATTTTAAAACTCAGTTTCTACGAAAAAGTCGAGACAAATTCAAATCTTTTTTGTTTAATGCTGTTTGCTCTATATCTGCAATTAAATACTTAAATGTTACTAGTAAGCTACTATGCATTTTAATCAACTTGGAGTCGTCGGCTTTTCCTAGTGCTATACTTGAAGCGATGGTGATTGGTTACACTGCCACCAGGTGGAGTTTTCTGACACAATCGCAGAAAAAGTGATTTTCTGAAAAAAGAATAAGTCCAAAAATCATTTGACCCAAAATAGAATTTTTACATCATATTTCGTGGTTCCGCTATACTTTGGCGCAATAGAGACACTCGAAATGCAAAGAAAATGGCCGTTGCGGAGGGGCAAAAGAAAGCGCTAGATATAGTAAAAGAAGCGCGGGTCCATATAATGGCCACATTATCGGCGATTTAACTTTTCGATACCCATTTAAATATGGCGACAGTAAATCTAGCCCGGGCTCGAAGTTTTACGACTCATACATCAGAGATTTATGTAAATTCCCGCGAAAAATACGAACCACCAATGGACCTAAAAAGACCGAAATCCATCACGGTTAAGAGTGTTGAGGACACAATGTGGAGGTGCTTATAGGCTATTTTCCGGATGGCGGGACCGATTTTAATACGTATCGCGTCACATAAAATTACTCAACGGGGGCGCCCTTATGTGTGTATGTGTGCGCACCCGTGGGCCCCGCTGATAAAAAGCTGTCTTTTATTACGTTATAGATCTATAGATGGGTATTATGTTATATAAAGTATTCTTTCGGTTGCCGAAGGAAAAAGGGACTGGTAAAAGTAACCGGGAGCAGATTCTCGATGTATGAAATATGCGGGAATTTATTACGGGCATATTATACCGCACGTTTAAAAAGCAAGTCCCTCCTCCAGCTTCTTATTTTTTTCTAGGTGACACTACGACGCCTGAAAGCACCTAAGATGATCATTTAAAAACGGTACAACTGGATGGACCATCTAAACGTGGTCAAGAGTTGCTGACCTGCAGTAGACCTGCAGTCGACCTTTTGTAAATTGCAGTTTAGTATAGTATTGAACCACCTGGGGATTCAATATTTACCGGACCTTAAACATCACTATGAATCTTTTCGCCAGGCTTATAAGGCTTATAAGGTTCTTTGCCAGGTTGCAGGTCATACACGTTAAGTTTCTTAAACGCCCATATTTACGTGCACCATTCGCTCATGTCAGAGCTGTAACTTGACCATGTATTTATTACCGTTAACTTTACTAACATTGCTTTCTACTGAAACTATTACTTCGAACAGCATACGATATAGGTTCTTATACCGAACCGACTGACGATAGTAACCATGGTGAATTTGACATTTTTCTCTATAAGCGTAAAAAGAAAAGTTTTTGTTGCTAATAGTTCCTATAGAAAAAAGATTTCTTTTTAAATCCGGTAAAAACAGCACATTTTGAAGCTCGGGTTGTACTAGATGGGGTGATTCACTTTTTTCCTGGATTGTGATAGTAGTCAGTTTCTTTTAGTGTACGCTTCCGTTAATGGTTCCAGCGTTGTGAACTATATTTCTTTAAAAGACTTCGCTGTCATCATTAGAGATCAGAAAGATACGCCCACGCTCTCTCCGATTCGTAAGTATAATTTTTGTTTTTCTTTGGACACTCGCGAACACAACGTCCTTTTCTTTACAAAAGGCGCATTAATCTTAAGTTCACGAATATCCTTCTTCTGTGCGTTCACACTTTCATCGCCCTCGCAGGAACGTTTATCTTCTTCCTAGGTTATTCTAGATACTGAGGATTTAGTTGGCAAGCTGCTAAGTATTTTTGACGCAATCGCTAATCCAGAAGGGTATTCACCAGAGTCCTCAAGCCTTTTGCATATACTGTCCAAGTTCTCAAAATTGAAGAACGACCGATTCTCCATTTCGTATTTTAAATGCGTAGAATCGCCCCTACCCATTTTGTTACCATCGACGGATGTATCTCTAAATAGCACTTTAAATTTTTCCCAAATTTCTTGCGCCGAACTACAGTTGATTAAATTTGGGTGCAATTTTTTTTTCTACTGAGCTAAGGAGAATTACCGCAGCTTGCGATGACTTCTTCGTCCATATTTTCCACTCATTCGCTTTTGTTCTCTGCAAATTATTTTAAGAAAACTTTACACTAAGGTGCCGTGGAAGCGTGTTGGGCCAATAACCTGTTGAAGGTTTTATTGTTTAGAATAATAAGATTCAATACAGTTAAAATAATATTAGAATAAAATTAGTGAAAAATATAATACGGTAAAATAAATGCAAAACAACAGAACAACGCAATTGCTTCATTGAGCATTCTTAACTAACTACCTATAAACGGTCCTAAAAAGGGTATCATAGATTCATGTGTCCTAATTTATTTAAAAGTACGGATAAGCCAAAAAAGACGAAAAATGAAACAAGAAACGAAATGATCCAGATTAATTTAAATTTAAAATTTCATTCTTTTTATAATTTTACATACATGACAAAAGGAACTAATTTTTTATCCCAACATGCGGAAAAAGTTTTTTTATCAAAACTTGAATATTAGTTACAGTACAGATGTAGTATTGCAGTGATTTACAAATTTCCTTAAGCGGCGAAGAGCAAATGGAAATGGATATTTCTGGAACAGAATTGTTTGATGAAATTAAGATTTTCAATGACACAAATTTACCTATTGCATATTTGATAATTATTTAGATTCTGCTGTTCCAAATTTGACTATTTCTATAAAAATACTTATAATTCCTGTTCAGAACTTAAAGATCATCAAAACTTATTTGAGACCAACGATATTTCAAGAAAGACTTGTTGGTTTATCAATATATTGATCATAAGTAAGATATAGAAAAATATTAATTTAAAATTTTTTTCCGTATCGGGGCGCCAAAATCCTAGAGCCGCCAGGAGCGGTAAACCGGCGATTTAGTTATGTTAGTTAAAGGCTTATCTCACTCAAAACAAGTTAATTTTCACTCTACCAGTAAAGTGTTTGGTACGTTACATAATTAGGGACTCTCTGTTTTATTTCTTTTGAACAAAAATTTTGGTAAAAAAGCACTATTTTGTTTCCCAAGTGATTTTCAAGCTTATTTCAACCAAGCAAGATTAAATAATAAATTAATTAAATAAGTGATTCTTGTGCTGGAGACGATTCATTTCGTTTCGTTTCTAGAAAGATTTACATTTACTGTTTCATGGAAAGGAAAGTAAGCATACGTAATTAAATTTTAAGACTTAATTTATAGAAATTCTGCTCATTTAAAGCTGACTTATTTCAGGAATCTTTCTAATTTTTGCATATACAATATTTATCCTTACCAGTAACTCTTCACTGTCCCGAATTTCTTTAAAGTGAGTCTCTCCAAAAGTAAAAATCTACCACAGATTTGTTTTCATAGCAGTTTCGTAATCGCAACGAAATCACACTTGGAGACAATAAACGAAGGAACAGTAGAAGAACGTTAATGTGCAACACGATAGGTTTCCAACTTGCACAAAAGTTTTAAACGAAAACGTTTGAACCAACAACAACTTAAGTGATGCGAAGGTGTCACTTTAGGCTGACCAAAAAATTCATAATGACGCACATTGCAAAAAACATGTGCCATAACTTATATTTTGAAGCCTTTCTACGTTTAAACTTAATAAAGATTACAAATGACAATGACCTGCAGAGTATGAGGCAAAGCATGAAGATAATTAGAGAGAAAAATACAATAAAAATAAATACAGAAAATGTAGGAAATTAGATTACCAGTATGAACCTCCGCGCTAGAATCTAGATGGTAGTAGTAAGCGAGGAAGGCCAAGAAAGAGTTAGTGCTGTCGAGTTAAGGAAGCAATGGAGTATCAATACACACAATACATACTTATTTGAATGAAATATTTGCGTATATTTTGAAAACTGCAAAAATGGCCTTAAACACAAACAAAGCTTTTGACACACCTTACCAACAAATGTCATTAAATCTTCTGTTTAACCATTTTTTTAATTTTTTATAGTTACTGAGATTGCTACACACGCGTCATAACTTGTAGTCTGTGCTTTCATTTCTTGTATATACGCTAAATGGGGGAAAATAGCCCGACAATTCCGTACTAAATTTCGCTGGCCACTAGGTCAGTGATGGCACCCTCGGTCCGGATTATCCCCTTTGCTTTTCCAGAGCATTCAGCTGGTCGAGTGAAAAAGGGACGTCGTTCGGCACTAGAAAGCATGGGGGCCCTAATTTTGGTTAAACGTTATAGTTTTAATTTTCTCCCAGTTATTTATATCTACCTCCAAAAGCCAGATTAAAAAAATATTATTTTGATAATTTACTTCTTTAAACAGAAGTAGTTTCTTTTGCGTAATTAAAAATGTTAATAATTAATTACTAAACTGTAATTTACAGAAAATAGAAAGCTATAAATTAAACAGTTAGAAAATAATAGGGTGGAGCGGCTTCAACAAACGTGAATTTCAATGAACATCTTGCTCTTCTTTCATATCACTCTTCATATTCACTCTTTACTCAGAATATTTTTTTTTCTTTGTATTTCAGGCAATATTTTAAGTGTAATAACTGATTATGGATGCAATCATGCAGGGCATTTAATCAAGATTTTTTTAAATTAAGACTCAGTGCTAGGTAAAGCTTACCTCCATTTGTAAAAACATTTTTAGGACGCGCTGTATTTCGTAAGATAAAATATATACACACTATTGCTATTTTCATTAATAAAACATCAGAAAAAGTGACGCAACTTTTGCTATTTTGCATTGCGTTGCGTTTTGTAGCAAGACGGTAACATTTTAACATCTCATTTTTAATAATTAAAAAATAAAATGGAAAATTTAATGTTATCAAATTGAAGGTATGTGGAGACGCTTCATAATATAGTCAAAACTATAGATTGACAATTGACTTATTTATATTTTATTAAATTAAATATTAATAATTAATGTTCGCTGCATGTGTCTACAACATGTAAAAAATAGTCGATTCGCTTATCTACATGTAAATATTTTTACGTCTTCTAAATGCCTAAACCGAAAAAAATAATCTTGAGGTTTAGCCAAAATTTCCGGTTCAGCGTGTCACGCAAAAAAGGGCTCCATCCATGCAAACGTCTGGATAAATAAAGGCGCCCCTTCTATCTGTTGCTGGCAAGACTTGGAACTGGAGTTATCGCGATGAGGCAGTCGAGCCAAATGTTGTCGATTTCCTGTGATTTATAGGTAGTGAAATACGTTCCAATAAGCATACGCGAGTGCTCTGTATACTTACCTATATTATAGGTACTAACAGGTGCAATAACTTTTACCGTAACGGAGATAGTAACAAAATCTTTTGTTTTACAGCAATTTTGATTCATCATATAGGCAGATAGGCAAAATGCAGAATAAGAATTCCGAATTGTTTTAAATCCTAAATTATTATATCCACAAGAGACCTCAGTGAACTTTAAATATGGGTAATTGTTATATATGTATGCAATAGTTGTGACTATAAATGACAATAATATTTCATTAGGGTCCACTGTGCCGTCTTGGGTAAGTGTAGGCGATATTTGTTCAGAAATTGACGCGAGACTACGGCAATCAGATGTGTCCATTAGAAGACAAATTGCTGTAAATCACGGTAGAATGTCAAGTTTACCTGTTATAATAGGTATGTTAAATATTCATATATTTGCAAAAAAAGACGTTTTGAGTAGCTTACATTTTGTTAGTTGAGCTGTTGATACAGATCAGACGAAATAAACTTTTAATGAAAACTGACAAAGCTTGTCAATGTCATTTTTATTGGCTTTTTTTTACAAAGGTTGGCCAAACAGCGAGACTGAAAATCCCACATATGCAGATTTTTTTGACATATTACAGTGAAATATACCATATAAGAATCGAGGCATGGTGGAACCCTCCAGATACAATTCTATTAAATTTAAAGGGAGACTTCCGTTACCACAAAGTTTGATCTTATTTAAGGGCATATGCGATACAGGCAAATGGTAAGGTCGTACAAGAGTGCCGTTAAAGTATCTGCATAAATCGAATTCCCTGTATACGCCGTCTAGAAGGGTGGTGGATTTCATCTCATTCATAATATTTAGTTTTATATACTCATGTTTTCTTTACTTTATTGCCTTTATAGTCTCCAACACAACTAATTAGAATTAACTTTCACATATGATAAAAGTGAGTGATACAAAACTTATTAAATCATCAAGCAGACGATAATCAGGTTATGAGTGAAGATTATTGTGAGAGATATTCTTAATATCAAACAATGCTGATTAAAAATGGACATTTAGGATTTTTCCATATACTTACTCATGGCAGGAATATTAATTAGGTGCAGTATTACTAAGAAAATTAAAAGCAATAACTTAAACTTGTACTAAGCAAAGCCGTGGTGAAGAGAAACTTTTTTAAGTGGTTATACTATATATAAATGCAATTTTTTTCCAATTTAACCATGAAATGTTTTATATCCAAATATATCTACGTCGCTATATACACATTCGGCAAATAAGAAATAAGTAAATGCTATATTATTTCAGGAATACGGGAACAATCAATTTGGTTAAAGACATGGTTAATACAATTTTCAATGATATCTATAACATTCGCTTCAAACATGGGCCAATTTATCAAATTTACTTAATTTGGCAAAATCCAGAAAATTTAACCACTGTGTTAAATAAATAATAAAGAAAGAAAGAAATAAGTAAATAATATGAAACAGCATCATTTTGATTTTTGCCATTTGAAAAATTTTATCGTTTTATTAACATATTTCTCGAAATATAAAATCATTCGTTAAACCACTTTCTACCATAAATGTGTAGGTCTCATATGTAGGAATAGATAAAGAAATAAAATTGTGGCAAAATCTTTTAGTTTGAAATGAACTAATTTAAATATAAATAATAATTCAAAAATATCTTTAGTTTTGGTTAGCGAAAATTTATGTGTAAAGTTTCGAAAAATGTTTTGCGGCGTGCAAAAAATCCTGGCAAAACGAGAAAAAAAATGCATCAATCAAATTAATACGTGATTGTTACGAGCCATTACGGAAAAAAATGTGCATCACATATCGGCGCTTTCAGCTCGTGCAACCCTTACACGGGTGGCTAGGTATATAGTGAAGCCAAACACAAAAGGCGCACTTCCTCGTGCACAAGAATAATAAACTTTAATTAATATTCCAGAAAACAGAAACAGCATTCGGACGGAAAATAGTAAAAAAGCGTCGAGAAACACCCGCGCGTCTACAGACTAAACCTCCGCTCCCCGGCGCAAATTAAGAAAAACAAAACGTCGGGCGCGCAGCGCAATCGAAACAGAAAACAAAACCAAAAACGACGAAAAAAACAGCGAAAAACTCCTCCCGCTCTAACCCCCCCACGGTCCTTACCGTGTATCGATTGCGTACAGAAAGCGGTGACATTCTTTATCAATACGTCACAGCTCATATTTCAAGTTCTCTCCACCACCCCATACAAAGAAACTGGCAACTTCTTTCGGTAGCCGGTGGGCGGATCGCTAAAGACGAGAGCGGTGGGGAGCGAATCGCGCGTCGCTTTACGGGTCCGCGGGCCAATGGGACACGCCCCTCGCCCTGGTGGGCGTCGCCGAGAAGTCGGCGGAGTTTTTCCGAATGTTTTTATTTATTACAATTGTAGTCGACCGGCGGTGCAGGTTGCGTTCAGTGCGCAGGCATCGGAGGCTGTTTCTCACCCCGCCTCGCGCGTTGAATTTCGATAGACAGACAAACAAACGTCGTGGGTGATAGCCCCCATTCTCCGATTGTCGGTACGTTTCTGCAGATGGACTTTGTATTTCATTCCGCGTTGTGAATATTGTGTATAGGGTCGTACTGCGCGGATAGCTTTCGCGTATCGCGTGAACGATTGTGGCGATTTCCGATGATGATGATGGACAGTACCGGTGTGGATTCTGCGAGTGAGCATAGTAGCCACGCTTCTTCGGGTTCGCCAGCGGTCGCAGTTAAACCGTCGCCGTCGCCTCCCAGCAACAATAATATTCCGACTAGTCATTCTCATCAGGTGCACAGCCCCAGGCAAGCATCCCCTTTGGGACCGCCGATGTCGATGGCACATCCCTTAAGTCCTCCGCCAGTTTCGAGCGCATCTCTGGCTAGGAGTATGGCTTTGGGGCACCTGCCGCCCCCAGGTTTAGGCTTGCTGAACTCTTTGGGGGTTTTGCATAGTCCATTGGACTTGATGGCCCACCACGCTCCTCCGCGTTCTTATAATTCGCCACCGCCGATATCAACGTCCGATCCCACAGCTAACGAGTGCAAATTAGTGGACTATCGCGGTCAAAAGGTTGCCGCTTTCATCATAGCGGGCGACACGATGCTCTGCCTTCCGCAGGCTTTCGAGTTGTTCTTGAAACACTTGGTCGGCGGCCTGCACACGGTTTATACCAAACTGAAAAGGCTCGATATCGTTCCCTTGGTCTGCAACGTCGAGCAAGTTCGAATCCTCCGAGGGTTGGGCGCCATACAGCCCGGCGTCAACAGATGCAAACTGCTCTCATGTAAAGACTTCGACACATTGTACAAAGACTGTACTACAGCCAGGTACGTGTCTGATATTAACTGTCTTCATGTAACTTCTAAATCGCTGCACCTAAGTTATAGATTGCATAAAGGAAACCCTGCATTAGTATCGTTAACGGTGTATATTCATAGTTGTGAAAGTAAAATATTTTCATGGGGTTGCTTTGTAATGCACCTAACAACGTCTAGAACCAACAAAATAATTGGTTCGACAAACAAACCGTTTTAGCAAATGGTAATTGCGAATAAAAATTACCTAGGTACGTAAAGCTATTAGTTAATGTCTCGACCTTCTGTGATATATTTCTGGAAGTGGACAATTACTTATTTATAATATACACCTAAATATTTCCTATAAATGTTCTAAAATATAGCAAATAAAACTAAACTCATTCTGCACGTAAAAATAGGTTTTGTCTAAAATTGTATTTAATGAGGAAAAAACAAATTAAAAACAAATGAACTATTTTATTTTACGCAAAGTTAGTACATTTTTTCCATTACTACTGAAATTGCCTAAGTTATTTTATGCTAAACATTTTCTTTGTAATTTGAACACCTAAGTTTTAATCATCAAATTTTTAGTTTTATAAACTGAAATGCTTCAGATTAATATTTGTTTGATAAATTGGGAATTTTTAGTGCAACACATGCTAAGGGCCACTTAATTAATTAAATTGGTGCTTAATTCAACGCACTTGGTAATTGAGTATAAAAGTCGATTGTCAGAAGCTCCCAATTATCAATTTAATCGAAAAGTGTAGTCGTTTAGTTAGTTTATAGTTGACTAGGGTTAGAGAATTTGTTTTTGATATTTCATCTTCGGACCTACAGGACACATTGCCAGTTGCAGATTTATGTCACTTATTGTTTTAATATCACATATTTGATTCCAAGAGAGACATTTGTTTCTAATCTGTAATTATTTACAGATAATACCGATGACAACACATACATACACATACACGCAGTAATAAAAAAATAGAGTTTATGTTTTGGGACAAAATTATCCTGTTTTGTATAATATATAAGACTCCAATTTCTCCTTACTTTTTCTATTACATCTTCAATCATCAAGCCAAGGTAGCTAAATTCCTACATGTAACATTCCAATAACAAATCATTCCAGTTAACATCAGCGTTCATGTAAACATCTTTGAATATGAAATATAATCCTTTACTTCTATATATCTTGAGATATCTCTACTAAAAATTAAGAGGCTGCATAAGGTACTTTACCTTTACGAATATTCTCATTTGTACTTTTTTCATTTTTATGGCCACATATTTGTAACTGAAACAACGGTAATGACTGATGTGAAACCTGAACTTTTGCGAAATAACAGAAAGAAAAGTTTTGAGAACACAGACCAGTACCGAATCAGAACTAAGAAAGAAATGTAAATAACCGAAAAATTCCCTTTAGATGAAGTGTCCCTCGAATGGTTAATATAACAGCGGACCGTAGAAACCGTCCTATGCGTTGCTGTGCATGGAAGGAATGAAATAATCTGGGGACAAACCCTAAAAGATTTGTTTTACTAAAAAAGTTTCTTTGTGTTTGAAGTTGGGTAAATAAATAACTCCCCATTCAGTCGCCGCTGAAACCCCGCACGTTGCCCGCCTGTTAATTCAAATAATTTAAATTCCCAACCCTCTCTCGCCGCCTGCAACTTATTATTGCACAAGTATGCAGTGGACCCACGACGTATATACACACAATCCTGCAGCATCGTATATATGCGTTCATATCCTCCCCGCATAGTTGGAAATAATTATAAACGACTCCTCAAAATAAAAGGGGGAGAGTTTCGAGTGGCTATATCAGCCCCCTCGGGTGCCCGTTCTACATATCTATCTTCGCAGCCTGTTGGATTTGTTTTATTATCAAAGACCTCAGTTAATAAAATGCTCTCTTTATGTGTATGGGCCGATTATACTATTTCGATTCGTATTGCGATGCTGATTTCGTCGAGTGGTTTGGAGATAAGGCACGTGTTTTATTAAAAGTTTTTCGGATTATACGACGGGGGTTTGTATATTCGGGACAAATATTAATTGTTGATTTTCTGTATTAATTTATTCCGTTACAAATAACGGTTTTCGCCGATAGGCATGGCGGCGCTCTATGTCGACACCGATAAGTTATAATGCATGAATGGGGATCCCGGTAAAGCAAGAGTTGCGTCATTTGAAATCTTACAATTTTGATGGAGTTATCCAGGAAAACAAATTTTGGCCAGGTTTGCTTGTAAATTATTTCCAAAATGCAGCTGTTTGAAAGTCAGATACTTCAAAGGATTTGCCAGTCAGAAGAATAGTATTATCTTAAATTGATTCGTCACAAACCACAGCAAAGATTTCAATTGGGATAAAATGACATACGAATTATTTTTGTCAGATTTAGAAGTGGACCGATAACCACCAAACTTCCCAGCCAAAGATCATAGCATATTGTTGAAGAGGTTCATAATACAGACGTGAACGTGAATTCTTGCATAATTTAAATTTGAGTTTCGATGATGGATGAAACAGGTGCCGTTGTGTGATTCCTTCTCAACCTCGTCAAGATTGGTTCGCAAAACCTGTTTTTAGATGATAATAAACACTAAAGTCAGTACCACTCATAAAAAAGTGTCTCAGTTGTAGCGGTCGGTCCAATAAACTTTTTCTATTGCTTTTGTGATTCAAATATCTAAAAATAGGGGTAATGAGAGATATTATATTATATTATTATATCTTACTACCTAAAATTACCGAAAAGATTGCGTTCTAAAAGAGAGAAGATGCCAGGATATTTAGTTCTATCTTCCCTTGATACAGAATATTGCGGTATTAAGGAAATTTAAAAAAGGTGATTATGGCGCCTAGCCGAAAGCGCCAGACTTGTTGTATACATGTAACCGCTTTGTTTAACAACCTCATAAAAATGTCTGCGACGGACTGTGTGATTGTAGATTTTATTAAAGTTTATTTTCTGTGAAACGGTAAACTTCAGGCAGACCTTTCAGACAAATATGGGTCGCTCAGAGCGTATAGAGCGAAATGTAGATACATCGCAACAATAGCTTACTTAGTACATTACAATTTAACTTTGTTTTAATGGTAGAACTGGGTAGCGGTTAGAAGCGATTATAAAGGCATTATCTTTGGTGTATTTGTTTAAAAAGACTGTAATGGCAGTCGAAGGATATGAGGATTATTCTCTGGTTACTAGTCATCGGTCAGGTAGGTAGATTGATTTTCTTCATCAAATACAACAAACAATTTCCTTACTTGTCTAGATAGATATTGGATTTTGTGTACTTTGTATTTATTCTTCTGCTTTCGACATGCAATTATATAAAATTATTTCGAAAAAAGCATAAATTAGGTTTTGGGCAGATGAAATGCTTAATTTCGCAGAAGTCATTCTTTTTTAAATAGATTGGTTGGTGGGAGGCAAAGACTTTGGGTTATGTAAGTAATTATACGGTAAACGATTAGTGAGCGAAAGTTTAAAGGTTAGTCGACGTCTAAGTATCTACTGAATCGAATTCTGGTCCTGAAATCTGATTCGTTCAGTTCAATACTCGATCAATCGTTGATCGACTTCATATTCTTTCAACGGTCATACACTGCGTAGAATTTTAGAATGGAGCTGTTGCTATCGCTTTGCAAACGCGCTGTCGTTGAAAAGATTCCTAAGAAGTATGGTCAACACAAAGTTTTAGATGACGCATACGAGTCATTTGCGCACACTCATTGCACCAAAAAGTTCGATCCGTTTAAAATAACCCAAGACACTCCAATGAGAACCGGCTTTATCTCAATCTAAAACTACTAATCACCTTCTACCGGTCTCAGCAAGAAATGGAACACAATCGAAACATCAAACACAGTAACAAAATAACATCTTTTCATTATCGACTCGACACAATAGCTGTAAAACCGTTAATATTTGTATTATAAATGATCAGTAGCTGGATCTGAACTGTAGGACGGCGTTCAGAAACGCAGTTGGATATTTCGATGATTCGAAACGGACTCTTTGTAAGTCGGATCGGGCTGCTAATAGGTTCTGTCAGAACGGCTATGTTCGGGGCTCTTTCCGTTGATGATTCGTCATAATTTATCGATATTTAGGCGCCTCTCGGACTGCCCGGACCTTAATTTACAAATCCGAATCCTATATCGAAATGAGAAAATGAGGCTGCCGACGCGATTGACTTTTTAAATTTCGTTTTCCCATTTGGAATGTTTCGAGTGGAAGTTCTTATCCCCTTTTCTCTCAGGATTGAAGTTTGTGCAACGCTATCGCCGCTTTACCTTTTTGTGTGGAGAAATATATTTAAAAATGTCATAAAGAAAAAGGCTCCCGTGTTGGTATATTGATCTGCGTAGTGTTTACTTACACTTTCACTGGGAGATATAAATTTTGTCAAAGCGTTTGCGAAAGGTGTGAGTTAAACTAGCAATATAGAGCTCGTAAAAAAATTCTCTCTCTCCGCTTTTGACTTTTTTACACTGGCGAGCAAAAAATTTAAGTCTCTCAAGAAATTTTAAATAATTCAAAAAAAAAAGTTTATCACCGAATCGTCGGTCTAGTAGGCAGTGAATTACTCGCTTTCCGACGAATGCGGATGGAGATATTTGTTATCTGTCAGTTATTGTCAGCGCATTTTCGACTTTTTTATGAAATAACGGAAGTTTCGGCCTAATTGAAAATTCGTGCGTTAGGTACTTTCCAGTTTATTGTTCATTTGTCTCTATTAAACTTATGAATGTTTGGTGTATTTTTTTGGATCTGAGGTGTATTTGACTGGTCATTATGCCTTTAGATCCTATTGTTATAGCTACAATTGTAGCATTAGTACAAGATGGTCGAGGAAAACTGCAAGAATTGTTAGTAGGAGGCTATGTGTTGTACAAAATGTATAGAAACGCTACGAAGAGTTGATCGATTTTTGATGTCCGCAAGTATGCGGAATAGGACCGCTTCTGCTGTTTGGCTTCGAAATCAACTCCAAGAGGTTAGAAATGTTAATGTTAGGGAATTGGCTGTCAGAAGAAGGCTTTGTGCTAATGGATTGTCTTGTCGAAGGATTGCTATAGGGCCGCCACCAAAGGCGTCGATTAGCAAGATTAACTTTTGGTCGAAATCACTAGAATTATTAGGAATGGAGCAATGTATTGTTTTCCGATGAATCCAATTTTTGCCTCAATGGGTCCGATGGAATAGACCCACCCCAGGTTGTATTGATGAAAGAGTTCCACATGGTGGTGGTTCGGTTATGGTTTGGACGGGAATCAGTTCAGAAGCACGCACAGAATTGTTCTTTATACAGAATGGTTCTCTGACAGCTCACAGGTACATCACGGATATCGTGAATGATCATGCTATGCCTTTAATGATCACTATGGGCGAAGATGGCATTTTTATGCACTATAATGCTAGACCCCACACCGCCAAAATGGTCAGTCAATATCTGGATAAGGTGTGACTTAGGCGGTTTGATTGGCCAGCAATCAGTTCAGACATGAATCCCATCGAACATGTGTGGGATGAGATGGAACGACGTATTCGAAGAGCCGAGAGAGTTACTTAGGCAGGAATGTAATAACATCGATCAGAACGTAATCCATAATTTAATTCAAAGCATGCCAACTCGATTACGAGCAGTCATAAAGGAAAGAGGATCGAAGACACGTTATTAATTTTCAGGTTTTCTCAATATTGTTAATTGTTACTCATTCCTTTAATTATAAATAAAAATTAATTGGACTTTTTTTTTATAAGAGACATTTTCTGTTCTCCGACAAAATTATGAAAAACAACATCAGATTTTCCGATTAAATTTTAAATTCAGATAACCAAATAGAGTAGGTAGGCAATTTACCACCTACTTGTTCGTGATAAAGTTTTTTTCCCAAAATGTTTGCAATTTCTTGAGTGACCTAAATTGTGTATTTGACGGTAGCTGCAACAACATAATATTTAAAAGCAATTTAAGCAATCCCAAATGAGCGGCTCATTCAAGGATTCAAGAGGGTCAGCACAAGAATTTTCAATAAAAAATGTCTATTTATCAAAAACATTTCAACTTAAAATGAATACTTCATTTTGCCGGGAAAAATGAAAATGTTACCTGCGCTATACTGTTATCTGTGTCTTTCTACCACCTACCGAACACAAAACTGCTAGTATCTACGTTACTAGTTACTTTGATATTTTAAAGGAGTGGAAGCGAGATAGTGTATGTTGTGTAGTGTAAGTGTGGCGTCTCTTCGCAGACGTTTGCTGCTTGCAGTAGTACCTCGCCACGCGAAAATCTTTGACAAATATGGCAACAGTGTTCCATTTTTGGTTTCTAGGCGGAAATTTTTCGTTATCTGCATAAAGTACTCTCGCGAGGTCTTTTGCTGACTTCGAACTTGCGAACCCTCTGGCGAGCTTTTCATTCTACTGGCTAGTTAAGCAATTGATCTTTTATGATTGAAAAAACGTAAAGTACTAAAAATGTTAAATTTTGAAAAGTCCTTCGGCATCCGTCAGTCGTAAATAATTTCGTCCACTCGACCAGCACTCTTCAACACTACCCATTCATTCTACGAGTTGTTTAACGATGAGGCGTAACTGTCGGCAATATTTATTTAGAATTGATTTAAGTCCTTTGGAAGAAAAGTTATCGCTTGCGAAATTTATTGTCCCACTTTTTGCTCTGTTCGGGGTACTACTTTGTGGTCAGAATGTTTTCCGTTTCGGCATTTTATGTCCGTTGTCTCGCGGGAATAATGCAACGTTTTTATTTATGAGGATTTGATAAGCACTCTAAAAGCTTTGGATAAATGTGAAACAACAATTACACTTCGAGATACGAATTATATTCACTGTGGCGATTGAGGCGGGAAAGCATTAAAATATTAGTAGTATTCTACATACACAATTATTCCGATTCATTTCACCGCAAGGCACATGCAGGCCAAGCAGGAAATATAGTTTCCTTGGATGAAGTTTTTCACAAAAAAGTGATTCTCACCGTTAACTCGCAGTTCAATATAAATTGCGTTTTACAATTACTCAGAGTACTCTGTTGTTCATTCAACTCCCCAGAGCCAAGCAAACTGACTCTATGCAGCGGTATATATCTGAAAATGTTTGCGTTATATCTTGATAGACAAACCGAGTTATTTTCTAGGGCTTGTGTCAACACCGGTACAAAACTGCATATAAAACATTAACCGGCCAGGCTATTTATCGGAGATCGTAACAAAAAGAAGCAAGATGAAGGCTGGAGTCAAGCAGGCCGTGGAAACAAGAGAACATCGACGTGAAACCCGGCCTACCGCAATTAATTTCGCGATGTACGGACCACTACTAGCCTCCCTTTGCCCCGCAGTGGTAATCTTCTCTCGCAGGGCCGGATTAAAAGGCTTCCTTGTTTATGCTACGTAGGGGGTGACAACAAAAGAGTACAGTGTCCATTTTTATAGGGAATAAAACTATTTCTGATGGGATCCTAAAGAAAGAAAGAAAAAGAAAAAAGAAATACTATACTTTTTCTACGACCGTTAGTTTTTGGGTACATTTTCGCAAAACAACACCAATACATTCACTGACATGACCGTCAGAATTGACAAACGTCAAAATTTAAGGCATGGTAAATATCTCGGAAAACATCCGATTGCTCCCAAATCCGTGCGGAATATCCCTTAAAGGTCCGAAGTAGCTCGGATCCGTATTGGCACTCTGATGGCGATGTTGCTAATTATTTTCGAAGCCGGTACTGTTTTATTCTGCGTACTGAAGAACCATAATAAGGTGGACATGTTTGCGTATATACGGACGAGAGCGTAATCTCGAGATACAATGGCTCTGCAAGAGTAATAATAAGTTGTTGGCAAAGGTGTATACGACCATCAAGGATTCAATTGCGTCCGGATGGGCAAAAGTTAATGAATTATTGAATGGCGGCCTTGGGTGGAGCATCGAAAGTTTATGGGTCTTGTTGACTGCGTAAAATTTTTCCCGGCTTTGTTGAGATTTATCGAGAAACATTTTGAAGCCCGCAAATATGTAAAACTTAAATAGGGAGATATACAAAATGTGAAGAACAGGGGACACAGCAACAAATTGTTTCAGACTAAAAGTCTGGAGCGGCACCGACGAGGCAACAAATGACCTAACGGTGCCCCAACAAAAGAATCGAATTATTCGGCCAGGTAGGATAATTGGCCAACTCTGAAAACAAAGCCAAAGAAACCATACATCACCGGGCAAAGGTATTTTTCAAGGGATTACTAATTTTTCATTTGGAAAAGGGAGAATTTCTCATTTGCCTTTTTAATTACTTTTTCGATTCTGATTGTTTCTTCGATTCCGGCGCACATTATTAGCATTTTAATAGTTTCTGGTTGCCCTGACAGGTGAGAAAGTTACTAGCGGTTATAGTTTTGAATTTATCCGCATTTCCTGTGCGGTAAATAAAAATTTATTATACGTAATTTAATAAAAACAAACACTTGCTTTAAGATTACAACACACATGTTTATTGCTTTGACAATTGTTTCGTTACACTGTACCTTCTTCAGAAAGAATCTCTAAACTAACTATCACAAGGTTTATTACAGACTATCCATATAAACTTATATGGATAGTCTTATATGGTTGATTACAGACTATCCATATAAACTTATATGGATAGTCTGTAATCAACCTTGTGACAGTTTAGAGATTCTTTCTAAAGAAGGTACAGTGTACCGAAACAATTGTCAAAGCAATAAACATGTGTGTGGCAATCTTAAAGCAAGTGTTTGTTTTTATTAAATTACGTATGTAATGGATTATCATCATGTAACAGTCAACTCAATTAAAAAATTTTATTAAAAAATCAACAGTTTTAAGATATTGATGATTACAAAAATAAAGATTTTCTGTGGAATGGTAAAATATATTAATGAATACATATGCAAGTAAGACAGTTGTCGCCAAGGCAATATTAAAAATAGATAACTAAGGCAGTTTTTGACATTCAAATAGTAAAGTGCGATAAAAAAAAATGTTTTTTTAAGCCAAAATGCAAATTTTCATAAATTTATAAGGAATTTAGTACACCTTTTAATCGCGGAGGGTGGTAAATTTCCCCAAATGAACATTTTTTAAAGAATATATTTGCATAAAAATTACTTGTAATTTGCGTAAAGTGTGAGAGGTCCAAGGAAAAGCTTTGGATTGGATTCCGGTTGTACAACTTATCAAGAGAACAAAATACTCAGCAAAATTGATTATAAAAAAATTGTTTCTAATATAATCTGTGTATAAAGAATTTCTACGTTTCTATTTAGAATACGTGAATAGAGTAAACTGAAATGTCATGGATTTTTTGATATAATGATGTACAATGGTATGTCAGTGGATTTTTATAAATTGATTAATTTAATATGGGTGTGAATAAGTAGCAACAAACAAAAACTAGAAAAAACAAACAAAAACTAGCCAAGCCGTTGCGAACAAATTTTGAGCCTGTTAATATTGAAAAACAAAATTCGTAAATGAACCTTTCATCCATCCACACTGGTCATCTTACCCTTAGCTACCATAATGTTGAGTTTGAGGGATTTGGAATACACTCCGTATCCCGATCCTTTAGTACTCTTCATACCATCGGCGTAGACGTTAATTAGGCCTGTCTCGTTGGTGCGTATATTCCCTTTGGTGTTTGTTGTGGAGGGCTTGTGTAATATAATTTTTTGGAAAAAAGCTATAAATAATGTTTCTATTACGAAACAAAAATTACAAATAATTGTAGGTAGTCTTGCAGTGTGTTTTCCTGAAAGTTTACGATTAAGTCAATGTACGCGTATTCATTTTGTGCTTAAGGCTCATATCTCTTCGATAAATCTAAAAGAGCAAGAAGATCTAAAATTAAAAATGTCCGCATCAGTTTAGGACTAGTAATAATAAATATACAATTGTTTAATTCTAACCGAAACAATTTTTCACTTGGAAAGAACTTTGCGTGAAGATGTCAACCAACTCTTCCTTTGCTTATATGAATGGATGACTGCCATAGCTGGTGCTTCTTCTCTCGGAAATATCCCTGAAAACTATTAGTATCAATCCAGGCGATTCTAACAATAATTTTCGTTGTCAGCTTCCTCTAACCGGACTAGATCTATCAACATTAACATAATTACATGGTGTTTAATGGAATAAGCAAAAATTTTCATTTGACCCCCAGCAATATGCAATATTAACATCACCGTCACAACGTAAACATTATTTCGAAATACGTCGGAACGGCACATCGAGCAAGTCAGCGTGGTTGCCAGCCAGCCAGCTGCTGCCGCAGGCGTCGGCAGACACACAAATAACATTCGCAGAAAACATTGGAGAATTCGGAATGAAATCGTAACGCAGCGAGAGAGAGAGAGCAAGTCCCATTCAACAGACAGAGAAACTGGGGGGCGCTCCCTGGGGAAGCGTATCGTCAGACGGGATCCCGTTCTGCTTGCTGCCAACCTGTGGATTGTGCGGGACTCCGAACCAGATAAATCTCCTTTTGTTGACGACTGTTATGCCGTTTGAACGTGTTGTAGCCGCCCGCGCTGCTACCGTTGCTGGCTGCAGGAAATCGAGGGGGATTTAAAGGGAGGCCGCCACCGGAAAACGTCGGGAGGGAAATTGGTGTGATTGTTCCGCTTTAAGAGATTTGAGGTTTTTCTCCGTTTTGTTTTCGATCAATTTGAATTAAGTTATGTTAGTGTTAAAACTGCTCTGGGATTTTCCTGTATATTTTTTTCAATTTTTTCTCTATGATTGAGTGTTTCTTTTTGTAGTAACGTTATATCTAAAAGAACGTACACAATACCTGACATTTTAAGTTCATTAATTAGATGTTAATTGAACTACATTAATTTACCACAAAATTATTCATTTTTATTTTATTTATTTATATCTTTCAAGATTATTTCGTTGACATAATTAAATTTGTAAATTTAAAAAGATTGAAACTAATTAAGTTACTTCTTATCTTAGACCAAAATAATGAATCATTTGCACTGTTTATTCGAGTCAGTAAATATATTTTTTACAAAACTCCTGGATGCCTCCTGCGTCCGTTTTTGCCGAGTCGAACTTGCTGACGTTTCACCAATCGTTCTGTTGGCTTCTTCAGAGCTTGACTGAAACTGACTCAGCAAAGCCGACGCAGGAGGAGTCCAGAAGTTTTGTAAAAAGTATTACAGTACCCTGTGGAAGTTTTAACCATTAACCAAAACTTTGGCTTAAAGGCGTTTTACTTCGCGCTTCCTTCTTCCCTTTTTTTTCTAAACATATTTGTTTTTAATTTTACTAGGATATAAATATATAAATATTTGGGTAATTTGTGTGAAATATCTGTTCAAATCATTGATTGATCATTGATGAAAAATTCGAGCCTAGCCAAGAGCGGCGAAATAATTAATTAAATCAAGCAAAACCCTTTCAATCACCACAATCAAATTTATTCCGTTCATAAACGTTGGTTCATGTCAGTTTTGGTGGCATTTTGTAACGGTCGTTGGAGTTGCTGGTCCTCCGCGTTTTATATTCCACGCCTCACGATTCCCAAGACAACTTTTTTTCTGCTGTCCGCTTTCGTAAATCGTCCACACACTCGACTTATCAGAAAATGACTTTTTAAATAATTAAAACCGGACTGCGTGAAAAATATACATATCTCCGTCACGATCTAAGTCCGAGATGTCGAATGAAAGAGTGCGGTTTTGTCTGCGCATTCAACCAGATAGAAACGTATGCTATCCTTCGGTTTTATTTGCGAGTGTTTGCATTTCATTCCTTGGTATAAAAGAGTCCGTTTGTTAAAACGAAGTCAACGTATGAAATGAGTCGACGCCTGCATTGTGATTTCTAAAGGTGAATGCGAAAACCAAAATGTGCTGAAAATAATCATTCCGGGACTTTTTTGGATGGATCCAGGCTATTGTTGAATTCCTTTGGTTTGTGGTGATTTTCATGTTGATCTTACGCACAATTCGCGATTTTTATGGAGCGAATTATGAAATCACATTCTAAACACACGCGATCATAATTCTCGTATTTTTAATTTGTCAATTTGCCCTTAGATACGCACGAAGGATTACACCCGAGAAAAACGATAAAGAAATTTCAAAGAGATTCCACAAGTTCACGTATCAAATTGTAGCTAATTTGGCACGTTTATTGTTTTTTTATTCATGTTTTTTTCTGGGAAGTGTTTTGTTCTTTATCTTAATAATATGTTAACTGATAGAATAGGTGTGTGTCAAGTTTTGGTTAGTAGGGATGGGGAGGCTTTAATATATCGTCGGTTAGTTGTGATTTTTTCGACCCTCTATGTGCAATTCACAAATTTAGTACAACTTAAGCTGAAGTGTATATCATATTTACTCTAGATTAATCAAATATAGCATTTTAATATATTTCGCGTTGCGTTATCGAGAATAAAAGAAACGGTAGTTTTTATCTATTAATAATACATCGGAATATCCCTGTGCAAATTAATAACATTGTTATTAGCAGATATATCAAAGGAAACATCGATAAAAACGAGTAGTATTGGTTTAGGCATTAAAGTATCAGCTGAAATTACTAATTTTGAGTTAATTTGTTTATGCCGCCTGTACAGGGTCGTCGCTGGCATAAGATACATTGCATTGATTCTTTGTCAATCGTTCTTCATGATGAAACGGAAAATAAGCAAAAAGTAACAATGTTTACCAATATTAGTAGACTGATAGGCACAATTGTTGTCCAATAAACCCACCAAAAATTGAAAAAATCTACTAAGCCCTGTTAACATAAGACCATCAGTACATGTCCTGACTGTCAACGGGAAATGAATGCTAATCTTCAATCAATACTGTTGTAGTTAAGTCTGCTCCCTTTTAAATTGATTAATTTTTAATCCTGTTTGTCATTTATGTTTCTTCATTCTATATTGGAACGATCAATCGTATAGTCATCAAATTACGAGAGTGACGTATGTGTTTTGCGTAGCTTAGTCTTGGTTAGTTGGGTCTCACACACTCTTTGGTTCAAAAATTCCCAAAAACCTTTGCATTGCATATGAAACACTAGAAATCCCTCTATCTTTGTCTTCATGTCATGACTACTTCGTTAACCAGGTATCATGTTATCGGATGTTCTTCTTAGAAGGGCAAATGAATGCATTTATTTACTCTTGATATTGAGTTTGCATGAGTTTGCACTCTATTTCTAATTCGCCATTAAAAGGTGCGACGAAACCACAGCGAACCGTCGCGGCTGCGAGACCGAGAAACTGAACCGAAACCCAACAAATTAGACGTCGAGCAGCCCTTTGAAGTCTCATACAGCCCCGCTTCGCACTTATTATACTCGCAGAAATAGCTTCTTAATTTCTCAAAAACTTGTTAACCGCAATTTAAATTTGCGTTAAAATTGCGCTCCGCGATTCCCTTTGCCGAATAATTCCGAGCCCTTTCGATGACGAGTCTTTGAAGATGAAAATGGAATGGTTTATTAAAATGTGATTCAATAATAAGTTAGCGTGGGGTGAGGGGGATGTTTTTTCGTCTCTTTGTGTAATTTAAGTTGTCTTAGAGTTTGGCTGGGGGTTGTAATGAACCCTTTCGAGAGTATTAGTTTCAATTTTATGTTGCGCGGAAGGGATTCGGAATTGTCTGCGAACAATATTTCATTACCTCAATTTTCCACACGAAACATCGCTGTCCAATTATGAAAGGTCACGCTGGTATCATTGTCCCGTAAGTATAACTTACGCTATATTCTGCGTTTCATAATAGAATCCCTTACTCTAGCATTTACACATCCAACAGAAACCCCCTTCTAAGAAAGAGGAAAACCTAACCTAAGAGGTGCTTTAAGTTATATTTTTAATGAAAGATATCCACATCGTAATACATTCAGTCTACTGTGATTTTCAATATGAACTAACCGACATGCAGGGTGATTTGAAATTAGTGTATAAACATATATCGCCGCCTAACGCAGTCACATGCCGTATAAGTAATGAACCTAAGATGTTTTTTTTTAATCTGTTCGAAACAAGTTGGCAAGGGGCGTAACTTTTGAGCCATAAATAGGAAAAGTTGTGTTCTGTTGACAATTGAAAAATAAGATTAGATTAGTAAGTAAGTAAGATTAAGAAGAGTTATTTTCTGTCACTTTGACATTGATAGTGTTTTTTAAACAGATAATTAGCACATATTATATAGATATAGAAATCTAGCGGAACGTGGATCGTTTAGTTGATCTCAGAGAGGAATTGGGAGAAATTCTCAAATAGTACGTATTAACACCCCTGGCAGATATCAAAAATATACCTAAAACAATTGTAAGTTTACTGATATGATGTTTCAATGTCTTCACATTGACATTATTCTATAAATTACTATGAAAAGCAGAAGTTTGTCTATTATTTTCCAGTTTTGTGAGGCGGTTAAATTAATATTTAACTTTGTAGAAAGACACAGAATTTAAGGGACGAATACTTTCCCAAACGAGGCAACATTTTTAAGTTTTCATACTCACAACGGCCATTTTTATAATTTCTTTTATTTTGCCAAAGTGCTAATGCTAAATGTCATTACAAATCATTTGGTCGAATTGTTAGAGAATACTATCTCAGCATGATGGGGTATAGAATACCATACCATACCATACCATAGCATAGATGAAAACGTGGATAGCTCAAGAAGAATGTGTAATTCTATGTATGCCACAGAAGCAGATAGTCTAGAAGAGTTAGTAAGGTGGAAAATATTTGAATAAGATCGCAACTATGAATTCAAAATCATGGAAATGTGCTTGAAATGTGAATTAGTGATTTTTTATTGTTAGCCATTTCATACGGAATTACTGATTAATGTTATATGATTTTTCATAAAAATAACCTTCTAGCGAGCCATCAAATGAAAATTAGCTAATAACGAACCTACCAATCCCGATTCAGGGCCTACTTTTCAATTTTTTATGAATAAATGCTAAACGGTGCATTTTGTGGACCTTTCCCTCGTAACAAAACCATTTTTTCGATTTTATAAGAAAAAAATCTTACAGTCAATGCATAAAAAAGTTATTGCAATTTTTGTTACCTTCATACCTCACAAGTTACACCCCTAATTAAAATTTGAAATTTATTATTTTAGAATGAGAGAAGTTTATAAAAAACCACTTTAGGGGTTATCCTTGTAGGGCATGTGACTCCGTTAGGGGGTGTTTCTTAACATATGTGTACAACTATGGTTTATTTTGGACGTAGAATAATCTGCTATAGTTTGAACCACTAATTTCGGAACACCTTGTATACGTATACGTGCGGGGTTGTAAAAGAGGGATTCATATTTTTTATTTTATATTTTTCTTTGTCAAATGTAATCCTTATATCTATTGAAATACAGTGAAGGCTGCGTTGTGCGCCTGAATTATGTCACGACTCATCCCTACACCCATAGGAAGAAGATGCTCAGCCAGATTTTGCCGCGTCAGCTTTTAATCATATAAAACTGTTGTTGCGCTTATTTGTTGGTCAGTCAGTTGAATACGCTCTTGCGGTAAACAATTAATTTTGTAGTTTTGAAAAATAAAGTTTTTTTAAAAAGCGACTTTCGGTTTCCTGTTAGAAAAGTGGCGCAGTCGGTAGGATATTCCGAAGTTTGTCGAATCGATCGGTAGACTTTTCGTATCTACGATTTATCGGAATATTGGAACTTGTTGAGTGACTGGTGTAGGTGTTTAAGAAGATTTATCGAAAACCTGTCGGAGACATTTCATCAGCAGCTCATCGGAAATTGGTTCTCAAATCGTTCCGGTTTCGAAAGGAGGCAGAAATTTGGTAGGACCACATCGCCAACCTGAGAGACTGTCCCTTATAGAAAATGACCAGAGTCGCATTGTTTTTTATGTAAGTGCAATTTTTAATGTCCGTAGAAGACTTAGCCGATATTTTATCTGATTTAAAAATCGTTTCAACTGACTCACATAGTAGTAGTAATCAAAATATTTCTATCGAAAACAGTATAAGAAATAATTTATATACAGATATGGCTAATAATTTTAAACCAGAATATTTAAACTGTGTACCTACTTTTGATGGGAACGCTAATGATTTAAATAGATATCTTGCTACTTGTGATAGCCTTATAACTGCTTTTTACGATCAAACTAATCCAAATAAATTTGAAAATATTTACTTAATTAATTGCCTTATTGGAAAATTAGTTGGCACAGCCAAAGTAGTAGTAAATATACAGAATGTTTCGACTTGGGAAGATCTAAAAGTCACTCTTGTAAGAAATTTCGCGGATCAACGTGATGAGGCTTGCCTCAACCGTGATTTAGTTATGCTACGGCAGCAACCTAACGAATCACCCAACCAATTTTATGATAAAGTATTATATATTCTAAATCTTCTTTGTTCGTACGTTGATAACCATGAACAGACGAACGCTGCGAAAGTTCTTAAAAGAAAGTTATATACAGACCTTGCCTTAAAAACATTTTTATCAGCGCTTAAAGAGCCTCTAGGTACGAATATACGTTGTATGCGTCCATCAAGTCTTGCTGAAGCTTTGCAGTTCGTTAATGACGAATACAACAATCAATACTTCCAAAATTACTCTAAAACACCTAAACCGCCGATACAAAATGTAAGATCTTCAAACCAAATACTACAAGACTCTTTTGTAAGACCAAATTTTAAGCCAAACGTTCTATATAATTTTAATAGTCAAACGCCAAATAATCTCTTTAGAAGTCAACATTATTTTCCCTCGCAACCGATAAACATACAACCAAGACCTAACCCGCAACAACCGAAGTACTTTACAAACTCACAAGTTTTCGGGAAACCCCAAAATCAAAATGTTTTCCGCCCTAATCAAAATAAACTGTTGCCAAAACCTACTCCAATGAGTATCACCACAAAAAATACTAGCAATAGTTTTAGAAACCCGTCAAATAACTTTAACCAACCCTCTAATTCAAGAACAGACTATTTTAAATCTTTTCCACAACAACCTAGGAACTTCACCTTTGAAGAATTGCATAACACCGAACAATATGGCGAAAACCCTGAAAAATTTTGCGAATATGTACAACAAGAAACCGAAAACAATGACCCACCTTACACATTTGACCAAGACCACAATTTTCAAATTGAACAAGAAACAGAACAAAATTTTTCGAAACCGCCTCTACAAGACGACAATCCATAGACGATCGTGTATTTTGCCTTAACAATATAAACATTAGTAAATTACCTTATATCGTACTACCCGAACATAACCTTAAGTTTCTCATTGACTGTGGCTCATCAAGATCTTTTATCTCACCTGAATTAGCATTTAAGTATTACTCGAAAAATATAAAAGAAGATCCATTTATAGTGGCAAGAGGAAATCAGGTTTCAGCACATAAATATAGCACATTGTTACCCTCTTCCAAAATATTTAAATTGCCTAAGCAAAATAATTTAAAATTCTTTTTATTTAAATTTCATGGCGTATTTGATGGATTAATTGGTGTAGATAATCTCCAATTTTTAAAAATAAATCTAGACTTTGCTAATGGTTATTTATACACCCCATATACTAAAATTAAACTACTCTATCGAAACACAAACAAAAATCTTAATCAAATCAATATCAGCCCTCGATGCGAACAAATTATCAAAATTAAAACATCTATAAAAAACGGTGAAATTATTATTCCCTATCAAAAAATTGGAAATTGTGAAATCCCCGAAAGTTTATCTATTTCGAAAAATGGTATAGCCTTAACCAGTATTTTAAATAACTCGACAGAAGAAGTTACCATCGATTTTTCTGAACCGTTAGTTGTAGAAAAATCTAACAGGGAATTCTTACAACAAATCGACCTAAATAATATTTGCGAATTTTCCTATAATCACGAACCAAAATTTGATATCTCTGAAACAATCCGTAGTGAGCATATGAATAATGAAGAAAAGTCGGAAATATTGAAACTCTGTAAAGAATACTCTGATATTTTCTACAATGAAAACACACCTTTAACTTTCACAAATGAAATAAAGCACGACATTCGAACATCAGATGAAACACCTATATACACAAAAACCTATAGATATCCGTACATACATAAAGCAGAAGTTGCACGTCAAATTAAAAAAATGCTCGATCAAAAAATAATAAGGCCCAGTAATTCTCCTTGGTCATCCCCTATTTGGATTGTGCCTAAAAAATTGGACGCGAGTGGAACCAGAAAATGGCGTATATGTGTGGACTATCGCAAACTTAATGAAAAAACTATTGACGATAAGTATCCTTTGCCAAATATAACCGATTTGTTGGACAAATTGGGTAAATGTCAATATTTTTCTACATTAGATCTCGCCAGCGGATTTCACCAAATCCAAATGAGTGAAAAAGATGTGCCAAAAACAGCTTTTAATTGCGATCAAGGGCATTATGAATATCTGAGAATGCCTTTCGGGCTCAAAAATGCACCTGCAACCTTCCAGCGCGTAATGGACAACGTATTGCGCGGGCTCCAAAACGAACGGTGTGCGGTTTATTTAGACGACATTATTATTTATTCGACATCATTACAAGAACATGTTAAAAAATTACGCGATGTTTTCCAAAGACTCCGAGAAGCGAATTTTAAAATACAGTTGGACAAGTCCGAGTTTTTGCGTAAGGAAGTGGCCTATCTCGGTCATGTAGTTACCCCCTCAGGCGTTCAACCAAATCCCGACAAAATAAAAGCTATTAAGAACTATCCTATTCCTAAAACAACAAAAGAAATTAAAGGTTTTCTAGGTCTCCTAGGTTACTACCGCAGATTTATTAATAATTTCGCTAAGTTAACTAAACCGTTAACAAAATGCTTAAAAAAGGGTGCAAATATTGATCATAATAATGAATTCATTAAGTGTTTCGAAACTTGTAAAAATCTTCTAATAAACCAACCAATTCTACAGTATCCTGATTTCTCGAAGCCGTTTAATTTAACAACCGATGCGAGTAATGTCGCTTTAGGCGCTGTACTTTCACAGGGTCCAATCGGAGCTGATTTACCCGTAGCTTACGCCTCTCGCACATTAAACGATAGCGAAACCAATTATTCAACTATCGAAAAAGAGCTTCTGTGTATAGTTTGGGCAACCAAATATTTTCGGCCCTATCTTTTTGGCAGACAGTTTAATATCATTACGGATCACAAGCCCCTCCAATGGCTATTTTCACTAAAAGATCCTAATTCAAAATTATTGCGCTGGCGTATAAAACTAGAAGAATTCAATTATAAAATATTTTACAAGAAGGGTAAGCTCAACACAAATGCGGACGCGTTATCGCGTATCGAAATACATACTAATGAAACAAACGATAGTTTTAATCTAAATCAGTACATGGACGATTTTAATAAAAGTCTCGAAAATAATCAAGTTCCGTCGGACATTAACGACGTTCCAAATAATAATGCTGAAACGTCTTATACAGAAACGAATAAAAATGACCTTGACCTAGACAACATCTCTATGGTTGCGCTGCCTGACACCGACAACGCTACCAATGTCCCAGACGATGACAATATTACTATACATACGAACGCAGATCAACATCCCGCTGTAGGTATCACGATAACAGAAAGCCCAGTTAATTGCGGCGCACATCAAATCATAATTAAGTCGGTATTACATTCCCCAATGAAACCTAAAACGATAATATTATTCGGGAAGAAAAAACGCCTTACAATTCAAATATCTCAAAATAATTTCGAAAAAGATATCTTAGAGTTCGTCAAAGACTACATCATACCCGACGTTCAATACCATCTCTATTTTGAAAATCCCGAAATATACGAACCTTTTACAGAAGTAGTTCGTAAATATTTTAAATGGCCATCTTTAAAATTAAAACGCTGTACATAAAAATTTGTCGACATTACCAATAAAGACGACATACAAGACATAATTAAAAACTACCACGAAGGAAAATCGAACCACAGAGGTATCGAGGAAACGGAACAAAAAATTAAAAGTAAATATTATTGGCCATATTTAAAAAACTCAATACAAACATATATCAACAGTTGCGAAATCTGCCAACAAAGTAAGTATGAGCGGCACCCAGTCAAGGTAAAAATGAATGTTACCCCTACCGCGAGTAGACCTTTCGAAATTATTCATATGGACGTTTTTACTGTCGAAAAATCAAAATTTCTAACCATCATTGATAGCTTTTCAAAATACGCGCAAGCCTATCCTATCGAATCCGCAGAATCTGTCGAAGTTGCAGATTGTTTATTAAAATTCTTTTCCCATCACTCAGTCCCTAAACAGGTAATTGTCGATAACGGTCGTGAATTTAGAAATTTGTTAATAACGGAATTGCTTAACTTGCATAAGATAAAACTCCATTTTATAAGCCCTCATCATCCTGATTCAAATGGTATAGTCGAAAGGTTACATTCAACATTACTAGAACATTTTCGCCTCTTAAATACCCAAGGATTCTTAAAATCACCGGCACACTTAAAAATGATATATGCTATTTTAGCATATAACCACTCCATACATTCAGTAACAAAACTTAAGCCAATTGACATAATTAACGGGCATATCTCCGACGATAGTCCCTTCGATATTAATATTGATCAAATATTGATTAATAATTATGTCGATGACCATAAAGAAAGGACCAAAATTTTGTATTCAAATTTAAACAAAAAAATAATCCAAAATAAAGAAATTGTAATAGAAAACTTGAATAAAAATCGCGACAATCCTGAAATATTTCAACCACAGCAAATGGTGTATGTGAAAAAACACATAAGACAAAAAACTGCGAACGAATTTCAAAAACCTACTGTCATCACTAAATTAGATTCCGCTCATAAAACAGTTTCCACGGGAACGGAAGAAAAGATTCATATGAATAACTTAAAACGTCCCAGAAAGAAAAATTACACCTTTAGTAATTAAATACTTTATTATTTTAGATTCCCAGCGATTGTCACGTGCTTCCAAGAAAGCAGCCACATTGCAGTAAGAAACTTGAATACGAACCCCGGCATGATTCTTTTGAAACTAGGGTCTGCAAAAATTCAAGATTCGGCTTTTAATTTTATATATTATTACGATCTTAATCAAATAGTTTTAGAAGTAGATAAATTAAGTCAACCATTTTAGCGAAAACTATAGAATCCAATCTTGAATATAAAAATGCAAGTATTAATCATTTTAAACTCCTTTTTCTAATAAAAGAAAAAGTAGATATAAAATTAAAAGAACTAGTTCCCGATATTCAAAGGTCCAAAAGAGGTTTGATTAACGGTCTAGTTTCAATATTTAAATCAATTAGTGGCAATTTAGATTCTTCTGACGGCGAACGTTATGACGCCATTATTAAAATCCTTGAGCAGAATCAAGAAAAATTGGCAAATAGCATAGCTCAGCAAAACTCGGTTTCTATTAATTTGATAACACAATTTAACACAACAATTCGCAAAATAGCTACTAACGAAAAAATCTTAGAAAATAAAATTAATGAAATAATAATTTTTATTAAGGGTACAGAAGGTCATTCACTCTTTATCGTAGATTACTTGAATCAATTAATAAGCCTTTATGAAATAATATACTCAGTGTTACAGGACATTGAAAATTCAATCTCTTTTGCAAGGCTAAATACAGTACATCCAAGTATAATAAAAGCAAGCGATCTATTTGAAGAACTCCTTAGAGTAGAAAAGTACTTAAATAAAAGACAGTTTCCATTAACAGTAACTCCGGAAAATATCCTTAAATTTCAAAATTTAATCGATATCGAATGTTACATTAACCATAAGAAAATAACATATATTTTAAAGGTCCCGACTACTCAAATCGACATTTTTGATTATTTTCATCTGTATTCAATACCTATTTTTAATGGGAGTCAGTTTAAAGCGATAGTTCCGCGAAATAAATTCTTGTTAAAAACCAAATTGCACTACACATTTAAAAGCGACCCCTGCAAAAAGATTCTACCACAATATTATATCTGCGGAGAAGCCAACCTACAAGAAATCGCTAGAAATAATCCCTGCGAAGTTCAGCTACTTGAAGCTGGTAACACCTCTACATGTCAACAAACTCAAATTACAGTCACTAAGCCAAAATTCCAACGTATGGAAGGTTCCAATCAGTTTATTGGTATCTTCCCTCGCAAAGAAGAAATCAAGTTGGTCTGCAATTATAAAGAAGAGACTCTCATCCTGACTGGTACATATTTGTTTGACGTACCAATCGACTGTAAGGTATCGTCTAGCCAAGGAGTATTCGTAAGCGAAAAATCAACCAGTACTAGCCAGTCGATACTTCTATCCAAATTTGGTGATGTCATTAACCAATTACCAGTTCAGCCAGATGTTAACATCGAGCTCCACGACGTCAAGTTGGACGAGCTGCATGCAATAAGGGCCCAAATCCTGCAGAAACAACCAGAAATCTCCGCTATAAGTCCTTTCGTCGAGTCTCCAAACTTATGGACCTTATCGATTTACGGGATAATAATTATCGCCTGCTGCTACGCTTGCTATAAGAAGTTCCTCAACATTAGGAATATCAAAAAAGCCGAAAGAAGACCAGAACCAGTTATCGAGCTAGCCAATGTTCAACTTCCACGCTAACCCTTGAAGTTGAATCTAAGGAGGGAGGAATTATGTCACGACTCATCCCTACACCCATAGGAAGAAGATGCTCAGCCAGATTTTGCCGCGTCAGCTTTTAATCATATAAAACTGTTGTTGCGCTTATTTGTTGGTCAGTCAGTTGAATACGCTCTTGCGGTAAACAATTAATTTTGTAGTTTTGAAAAATAAAGTTTTTTTAAAAAGCGACTTTCGGTTTCCTGTTAGAAAAGTCCTGTTTAAAAAAAAATCAATTAAAAGTGAAAAGTACCTGTAATTGTTATTTCAATAATCTTTGTCTGTGCCCAAGTAGCACAAACGCATTGAAAATTGTCTTGGCTGAAAATTGTCATATATCTACTATATGACAAATTTAATATAAACTCAGTTATTTTAAAAATAACTGCTAACCTTTAATATGGTGTTGATAAACATGGAACAGGCACATGTTTATAAAGCAATTGTATCCAGTAGGTGTTATATAATGATCGCCCATGATAATTATAGAACAATATATACCATTTTCTAAAAACGTATCATAACAGTTTTTTAATAGAGCTGTAAGTCCCGGATGATTCTAAATAAAATAACGGTTCTGTGTTCTTTGACAATATTATAAAACTATTTTCTAAGTTTCGTTTCAAAACAGTATTACAGAATACTTATAAAATAATTTTTTATCCTTTACTACATACCTCTAAAATTAAACTGTGTTTGAATTAACACGTTTACCTATATAAAAGTCGTCGCAAAAACGAAGGTGTTTCTCTAGTTACACCCCTACTTAAATAGTCACTACAATGTTGTCAAAATGTCAAATATTTTGTAATGTTCTAGATACCAAAGTATATTTTGTATGGAAATTATTGCCTTTTTCTATATATCATTTGTTTTGAGAAATTTCCTATAGTACTTTTTTAATATTACAGGAAGTTGCCAATAGTCGCATGTGTTCATTCACCTTAATATTTTTACTGCTTTCGGACAGCTCTGTTGTATCTTCTGGAATCCATAGGTTTTACATTGGCACTTCCTTTATCATAAGTTCCGAGCTTTAGTTCGCTTTCAGAAGAATTAAAATTTACATTTTGATGTTCTCAATCTGTAATGATAGATTCTAACCTGATGATGGCGGAACTATTTAATTTACAGTATTTTGAGATGAATTTAAAATTTGTTTTTTCTGAAATTACCAGTTCGTTTAAAGCTTTTATCCAATTAGAAATTTGTTCACCCGACAATTTAAAGCTTTTGCTATTTTAAAGTGCTTTTTATTTTATTAGCTGTTTCAATTATTTTATTACCAGCGTCACTAAATATAATAGTACAATACTTTTATTAATGCTTTATATACGCATATTATTTTAAAGGTAAATCTCTAGAACAACTATTGTTATCAACTCTTACAAAAAATAATATTTTATATTAAAATGCATTAAAAGGCATGGATAGTTTTATAAATATTGATTTATAACCATCTTTAAACACATTTGATACGAAGTCTTTAAAAATGTTTTATTAATCAGCCTAATCAAAAGCTATAAGACACTTTAATAAAATATATCAGCTTCTAAAGCATATTGATTACTTTTTCGAGCTTTATTGGACTATTTGCTCTTAAAGGAAGAAATATATAACTTTTTGAGGCGGCTTGTGGATTGGGTGTTTCCAGTAACATTTCTGCTCTTTCCAAGTACCGAAACAAAGTCAAGAGAAAATATTTCTTGGAAGATTATCCTTTGATATTGATTCCGTTTTTTAAGATCTACAATCGACATAGTTTGCTAATAGGAGAGGGAGTCTGTACGTTCATTTAATTTTGACTTTCCCTGTAAATATTTGCAAACGAACAATTATAGTGATAATATAGTGATAATATGTCTTAGTGAGAACAACGCGTGCGTGCGTTGTTGAGCGTCATATATAATATCTTTCAAATTTTCGTAAAAAATACATCCAACTGTTGTTTATGTTTTTTCCCTAATCTACGGGGAAAGTCAAAAGTATGTGCCTGTTCAGTTTTCGTTAAGGAATCATGGGTGTCATATTTTATATCATATTTTATCGTATTTTCAAGGATTCAAATTCTTATTACGATTTTTTTTAATTTTGGTTACCACTAGGTAGTAGGTGTAGCTGATAAGTGCTATGATCCAGCCAGACGCGTTTTAAAAGTTCCACTCCGTGCAGGAGCAGCAGAGTTGAGCTGCAATTAATCAAATGAAACGTTTTCGATTGCCTTTCGTGCACACATACACACACACATACATACGCTACGTATTCGATTCGAATGCACTCGACGAATTCGCTTTTAATTTATGCAAGGCGGTTGCGTGTGCATTGAGTGCGTTGCGTGATTCCGAACAGGCCGGCCGATTTTCGGTCTTGAGGGTATTTCTCGACTTTTCGCGCCTTTTCTTCGTATCTATAGGTATAAGAGCCCTACTTTCGGCGCAGACGGCGTTTATACGTGAGTGGAGTTGGCAACACCGACTCGCGTTCTCATGGAACTTATACCTACGGTTAATAACGTAAAAAATGGCGTGCAATTAAATAAATTTACGTGCAATTGTTGGAAGATTGTTATTCCGGTGTCGATGCGTTTCCACCGCGATATACTACTTGGCTAAATAGTCTATAAATAATCGTTAATTATAATGGGTGAATTTAATTAAAAGTAAAGTTTCTTTTAATAAGCGATTTTTCTAAAGGCATCGTGGCCTGGCAGGAGAAGCCGTGTAATTGTTGTAAAAGTGGTTACCATGTATTTATGTTTTGCGCGTAATTTGCCGGATCGCAAATTCTAGAAAAGTTTCCAAAGGAAAGGCGTAGCCAAAATTTGCGGGAAGGGATACGTGAGTTGTATGTATAATGGCAGCCCTTATTAATTTGGTTTACTTATAAAGCTACTAGAGATACGGAAGCTCTGCCTATGCCGGTAATATAGGAATTTATGAAACATGTTTTGGGAAGTTCCATTGAACATCCACAGACAGATCGTCAAAAAGGTTTTTTTTTTTAATTTGCCAAGAAGTTAAGTGTGTGCAAATCGCTGGAAAGTCCAGGTTAGTGGGTATGGTCATAGGTATAGGAAAGTGACCAATTGCTTTTGAATGGGATTATCCAAGGGTGGTGATTAACATGCAGATTAAGTAGTGCATTATCTCCTTAGTGTGTGGTTGAATTTTCTTTGCAATAGCTGGATAAGTAGCGTCACAACACAATTTTATATAAAACGCATAACTTCAATTTCTGCTTAAACTATGCAAAAAAGTGACCTTTATTTTAACCAAGGATTCAAAATATGTCGAAATATATATGGTGTTCCATTTAAAATAACAAAGTTGATGTATGGGGGGCCATTTTAGGACATCCTGTATCAACAAAATGATAATATTTTAAATCTTCAGGAGAGTCCAAGAAACTTTTGTACGAAACTTTTTTCCGTATGTTCCATGGGTTACCAGATCGTATAGTGGTTCGTTTTATTTGGCACAGATAAATAGCTTAAATAACTCAAAAAAAATTGCCGTAAATATGTCCCTTGTTACTAAAAAAAAACTTTTTTAACCGGTTTGGGTAGGAACAAAATATCGATTCGGCATGAGGAAGGGGTCCAGATACATTAAAATTATGCGTCCAAATCTAAAATATAATAAAATAAAATAAAAATATAGATATTAACTCTCATAGTTTTAAAAGCACACAGGTACTTTAAGTATATGCTAATTTATTTAGTAATACGCTGGATTGAGAGTTTCAATTAATTTGCAACAAAATAAAATTAAATTTTTGAAATTCTTATTAATTTAGGCACGTGATTTGTTGTCAGCGGAATTTAGAAGGCTCGGGCATTTCCTGAACGACGGTTTTGGTCTATTTTGGATTTAGGGTCAGTTATTTGCGATAAAACACAGAAACAGAATTTTGTTAGTTAAGGGGTGAAGGGGGGGGGGGTCATCTTAAACTTGATGGGGCCCAATTCGTAGGTCCATTGGGTCGCAATAACACAAACATGCCCAGTCGGTTTATGCAAAATGAGGACCATCATTTGATTTGATAATCTGAGGTTGGGCAGTTAATACAAAATTTTATTTCGAAAGTGAAGAACCGATTGGGGGTTAGATGCGATTGTAAGGCATTTTCTCCCGAATACGGTTAAAACGCATAAACAAAAGTTTGTTTTTATTATAACGTCTTTGTTATTTGTATTAAAATATAAGATCATATTTATCAAAATGTCGCCAAAAAACTATGCCTAAACACCTTGCAATTATGCCCATTGATTTCAAACATGTTTAGTATTTATTAATTTATTTTTCTTTTTGCCGGTATAATAGTAATAAATAATGTTTTATTTAAAAAAAAATGATTGTTTGATTCGTTCTATAAGACAATCTTTGTATTTATGGTTATCAATATCTTAATTTTTCTTTACCGTGCGGAAGTTTGGCAGTATGATGTACAGGTCACAACGTCTTCTTATAAATAAATCATTTACACATTGACCTCTTCAAAACTTATAAAAAATTTGATATAAATAGCCTAAATGTTTGAATAATTTTGATGTTGGCGTTTTCGCATGGTTATTGTCTTTATCCCGTCGACTATGAACCTCGCCTATCTACGCTCGTTTATAATACGCTCTCCCTCATCCAATATCTGCACTCTACAACCGCCTATTGAATGAATATTGAAATGATACGGTACGTACAATTCAATATAACAAAAGCTAAGCTTATGCTGCCCTCGGCTCCTGGTCTGCATTACTATCAGATAAATTCACACGTTCTATTACAACAGCGGTCTGACTAATAAAGACGAGGCGAATTACCGGACGCTGAGCTAGACAAGGACGATACGAGCGTTCAACGCAGCATACGAATCTGATAGGCAGATGAGTGACTGCATGAAGGAATAATTACAGAGCGCTGTTTTGCCCATATTCATTGCGCTAAACGTTGTAACATTGGATAATGGATAGAGAGAGCGAGTGCTACTTGTTGAAAATTGCTGAATCACAGCATTATTGCATCCTAAGAGCGACTGGATCGGTTATCGGAAATCAGTTGTGCGGACAAACGATTTGTTAAATGACATTTCGCGTGCCCGCGGGTTTTTTCGCAACAATTATCTTATAACTTGAATAAATTCTGTGGCAACTATACTGGTGAAATACTAACTACACTACAATTTTTATTGACTTTACAGAAAATGACCAATTAACTAATTTTTGTTATTGTCAGATAAATATTCTAATGTCCGTAGTTAAGGATGTTAGATTTGATTGTTTATTAATACACATCTATTTAGTATTTAATTTTCCATGCGTTGCCTAGAACTAAAACTATACACAAACCATTTAACCCGCATTTCACTGTTTGTAAGGGTATTTTGACGTGGGAATTTTAAGTTATCGTACATTTTTATATGATAATTTATTAACACATTGCACAATAAATAACTAATAATAGCTATTTTCGCGGATCCCATCCCGAATCTATTCGGAATATATGATGGATTTGGCCACATGTCACTGTACTAATTCAGGATATTTGGAGCCCGCGAACACAACAGCGGGATTTTTCGAAATTGAATTTTTAGAGTTACAAAAGATCGTTTAGAAAAATGTTATGCCCAGGTGAATTCAATATGCATCCACAAATAGATCGAACGACACCCTTATGTGTATTTAAGAAAAATTATATCCCCTCGCCAATCTTTCTTCTTCTTCTTCTGTGAATACGAAGTCTACGATATTATTATGAGCCTAAGTAATTCAAATTGCACTGACTGATTCAGTTTAAATTAAAAAATACTAAAGCACACCATAAAGTATATTGTAGTTCCAAATTCCGAATTTTCCGAATCTCTAAAGTAATTCCCGTCCATAAAAAACAGGTATAGATATTCCAAATAATTTCAGCTCTATTGCTACTAACCCCATTTTTGGAAAAGTTATCGAAAAGACCTTAAAAAATCGTTTGTCCACGTTATTTGAAGCGAACAAATTTCTAAGTGAATCGCAGTTTGGTTTTCGTGAAAATAAATTCACTACAGATGCGTTCTTCCATTTTATAGACAGAGTGGTTCAAGGGTTCGATGATGGAGACATTTCAATGGCAGTCTTATATGACCTTACTAAAGCCTGTGACCCACTCGTAAATAAATTAGAATTATATGGCCTCTAAAATTAATCGAATCATATCTCGGTTTTAGCACGTTGAGTATGGAGGTGAGTCGAGTGACAGCGTCCTACCTATAAAGTGCGGCTGTCCACAGGGCTCTTTTCTTGGACCGCTGCTATTTATCATTTATATAAACGATTTGCCACTGTCTGTCCCCAGTGCTAGCATCACCCTGTTTGCGGACAATACTGTCGATTTGTCAATTGCTAAACATCATCAAATGCTTACTGAAAATGTTGCTGTAGTTACAAATATTCTGCAGCAATGGTTTCAGGCAAATATTTAATGAATTAAAATCCCAAAAACTTATTTTTTCCTGTAATAACGTAGAATTTCTATCTTGGGCAGGCCATATTAGGGTTAGCTATTGGGTTGTTACACAGCGTAATTTCATATAGCATAGTGCTTTATGGCGGTGTTAGATATTCGAAAAAAACTTTCAGACGGCAAAAGAAAGCTGTGCGGTTGCTGTCCGGAGCCCATTCATTTGCGCAATGTGGACCAATTTTTACCCGCTTACAGATTGGAGCTGCTTAGTCATAATATGCTATATTGATTGAACTTTCGTATTTTGTGCATTTTCATTATTAGATTTGTCTGTAATACAATAGTTAATATTTTATTATTTTGGACGCACCATTTGTTGTATAACTTATCTAAATCGTTAATAAAGTTCTTCTAATAATTATCGATTAGTATATCTAATAAAATAATTTGACGAAGAATTGAATGGGAAAGTAAGTTTTCCCGATTAGCGATTTTACCTTTTCAATGAAACCTATTGCAGTTTTGTCGGAATTCTTAATACTGCCGTCAACCTCCTAGTGAAATGGGGATTAAACCACTCTCATATTCCGGAATTTGCGCTTGAATGTATAAAATTTAATACATTTCGTAAATTCTGAAGCAAACATATTTAGCATCATATAATTATCTTGCCTTTATTTTTGTCAGGCAAAACTCTTAGTCATTAAAAAAAAAACAAAATTCAAGGTCTTAATTTGTTCCTAGCAAAAAATCCCTGCAGATTCTATAATCTCTTGAACACGTTCCGAACGAGTTCCAAATTTAATACGCTTCTTCCTCGAACACAGAATTTGAAATCCAGGTATTCCGTATACCTTCCGGATCCGCTCCGCCAACCTGCCTTCTTGTTATAAAAAAAAAAGAAAAGAAATCCCAAGAAGTTGCCTAATTTTGCCAAGCTGATGGTGGATTTTCAACCATCGGTCATCCTTAATCTCTGGGTAAGTGGTATCGGATTTTTTAAAAATCCCTTCTCATTATACAGGGCGTGAATGTTAGGCAGTTCGTTTTTTGGAGAAGAATTTAGAGCGAGATGGGCAGTATTGTGAGTATGGCCACATTTCACACAACATCCGCAAAGAAATATCAAAATTAACCAACTTCATTGCTCTTCCACTCCATCTGACATTCAGTTTATTTCAGGAAGCCACGCATACATTGCAATTTTGTTATAAATGCAATAGAATTTGATCGCAAATCTTGCGAAAACGGATAGGATCTTCAGCAAGAATACATTTTCTACTAAAAAAAGGCCTGTTCCTTAAGTTTTTCTATTTAATTTTGTTCTATTTTTGCAGGTAGAAAAGGCGACATGTTTTGTGCATCTAATTGATCACACCTATCGCGCTCTATGGGCTACATTAAAATTAGTTCCCATTCCCATTTCTCACCTAAAAATAGCATTTTGTTGCATTTGCATTTTTGTCTGTTATAATTATTTATACAATATATACTGTCAGATAAGTACTTGTAGTTTCTCCGGTTCCTGGATTTCTTTGTTAATCGTCCTATACAAAATAAGGGAAATTCGATTAAGCGTGAATATCCTTTATCTGTTCGCTCTATCCATTCCATATCCGCCTTGTCAAAACGACGAATTTATCCCATCATGCCCATCGTAGAGTGTAAAACTGGAACACATCCCCCGTCTCTTAATCGTGTAAAATGTGCACATGCATGTGCGCACTCGAAATTTACTAGTGTGTACACGCCACATTCATTTGCTCAACTTTAAAACGTCAATTCGATGATTTTTCAGTGAATATTCAGGTTTTCCTCGCGGACATATCTCGGTATTTTCGGACGCTTCATTTAACAGACGTGTCGGTCTACGTGTTTAATAATAATTTTCAGCCGATTTTTACGCCCTCTTTGAATTTACATCCCGCTTCCTCCGATTCCATCAGCTGAAATGACATTGAACGGTTTCTCCGCGTTGCGTTAAGCCGCCGACGCGTGTGTGTATGTGTGTCCGGTTAAAAATAACACGTGGGTAATCATAAACCTGTGAACAAAATTGTTTAGTGCCTTTTTTTTTCATTTAGTACGCTCCAAAATGCTCTTCTATGTATCAAGTCGGTTAGCTGCAGATCCAATACGTGCAACCGGATCGATTCAATATAGCCATGTCCTCCATTCATGTATATGTGCTTGTTGCCCGAGTTGTCGAACAGCTTAGTTTTTGCACAACTTCCAGAAGCTTCGCTCAAAGAAGTCTATCGCTTAGCGATTGAAGAATTTTTTATCGTGGACATACTACAAGGTATCTTAGTACCTTCATTAGTCCTTCGGTTGCTTCACAAATTGTTAGAATTTTAGTATCGATCGTTTTGTTTGAATGTCACTTTATCTATTACTTGTTAAAATTACTTAAGCAAAAAACAGAACACGGAACAAAAGTGTGGATTGATTAACACCTAACACACAAAATAAATGCTAAGTGAAGCTATAATAACGCACTACTAGGTGTTTCAAAAAGCGTATATTTTGGGGTAGATAGAGTATTAAAAAAATACGTCAGTTTTGGTTAATAAACATGTGTCCTTTGCAATATTTTTACTTGAAAGTTGTTTCTAAAACAATTATACAGTTCGTTCTCGAGCATGAAAATTTATTAAAATAAATTATTAATAAGATCAGCATTTCAAACCTCAAATAACTCGAAAGCCAGTAATTTTCGAAAATGCAATTTTTGTCCAAAAATTGAAAATATCCCTATAAAATCAAGTGTGATGGTTACCCTGCACCTTTACCGATCATCTTGTACAAAATATTAACATTTCGTCGTCGGTAACTTTTATAACTCCAATTACAACCAAATTATTTCTAATATTCTATTTATTCCAAAAGCTGGCGGAACTTTTTTGTATTGTGTCTCTTCCAAAAATACATTTCCCAGTCTACCCGATAAAAATTCCCTTTGCCTATATTAATTTATACAAATAGTTGGCGAAAGAGAGGCGAAAATTAATTCATATTATCTTCTTAATGCATGATGGCCGATACTTTTGTTTGGCGAGTCAATCTCTTTTGCGTTATGGTGACCTCTGAAGTTGGGTTTGATTCTGAGTACATGATAAGTTGGATTGTTTGGATTGCTTATTGCGTTTTGTATTTGTTTAGTTTTGTCGAAACGGAACAAGAAACTGAAAGAAAACTAACTTAAGCTGATAGATATCAATCCCAGCTACGCAAAATGAAGTCGAAGTCAGAACTAACCAAAAATTGACTTTGTGTTATAGTTCGTTAGTGGTCCATCAACATAGTCGGGGATCACACCTATTTAGATTTTACACATTATGTTTTCTATGACAAATAGGAAATTGCTAAAACAGTTCCATAAATATTTTTTTTCATTTTTTAAGATAACCAAACAGAAAAAAGTAATTAATTATTTTGACAAAATTACTAGGACTTCAGTCATACAGTGACTTTGAAATTCCTATTTTTAATAACTTTGAGGTTCTGCAAAAAAAATATTCTATAGTGTTTGAGCAACTTCATTTTGGTCGGTTCATAAAAGCCAGTTTTCGATACCCTTTAAGTTAGAAGAAAGAAATCAATCGATCTTTCAAAATAAAAATTTTAAGGATTTCTACACAGATAAAACTAAAAATTAAAATAAAATTGTGTGTAGTGTATAATTTATTATTTTTGCATGGCTAGCTTCCAATGTAGTGTTTTATTAGATATTTATCCTTTGTAGTCTACCTAATAAAAATATTAGTAGAAAGCGCGTCATCTGGGGGTGGATTATATATAAGTGGGCGTAGTCATATATATCAGTGTACCAACAAGATACCTATCACAACAACAAAAAATGTTGTGGTAGGTTTTATTTCTTAATAAGAAAATTAAGCTTTTTATGTTTATTATTACGATGTTAATATTCTAGACATACAGCAATTTTAAGCATAATGATTTGCTTCGGAATTCTTGTTTCGCAAGTAGAGCTAGTCAAAACCAATAGCTAACCAAAGCAAATACCTACGAAGGCAAATGACGATGACATTGACACAGCCATCCATTCTTGTCTGTTTTTTTCTTCCATTTGATTTATTTATCAGCGGGTAGCCACATGACATAATTTATTAACTTTGTCGATAACAACAATCTACAAATAAAAATGCATTTTAAATAAAAAAAATATTTTAAAATGATATTTTTTTTATGATAAGGTTAGGGAGATACAATAATTAATAGGGAGCATTTCGATGTTTATCTATTTATAAAGGAAATCCACTCACTCAAAAGCAACGGACTGAAGTATATGAAATCATAACTTAAATCATAATATTAAATTTAAAAATCAAAACAAAAGAACAAAATAAACATTATTTGGTTTCTAACATCATAGTCTGGTATGCCAGTTTTCTCCCGTAATTTGGGGATCTATTAAATAAATTTTCAAATAAAATATAAGTTAAAAAACGATCAGAAAACTTTGTCTTGTGCGTGTGTTGAATTTTGAATATTTTCGATTTTTTCTCGGCCTCGTTTGACGGAACCCCACGAAGTTATCGTCGTTTGGTTATAGAATCTATTACAAACGAATTAAAAATCTGTACAATCATTGCGGCAGCTGTTTCATATATCGACCCGGGAATAATAGATCTCCAAAACCGCATCCTCATTTCTACGTATTTAAAAAACGGAATATTATATTTTTCGGGTGCAATGAGCCAAATCATATTGTACGGATCCATGGCCTCCATGAAAAGGCCTTATTTATAATCGGATACACCATAAACAACAGGGGAATATGTTACTTTGTATATCTGTTCCAGCAATCGTCCGTATAGGGTGACGTGAGGAGTATTGTTTGGCACATCTCCTAGGGATATTCGAAATGTCAATAAAAAAACACGCGTTGCAGATTTTATAGACTGTGTGCGATATTTATAAGCTATTAGAGACATTAGCTTTGTCTTATTTTTCTCAAATTGTTTGTTTAGTAATATAGGAAGCGAAGATTGTTTGTTTTGATTGCCAAGTATTCCCGAAAAAAGTTTTTACAAAGCACTGTCCTTCGAGGTATTAAGTGAACTAACTGTATTTCTTTGTTTTTCTTTTTTCGAGAACTTCCTAAGAGTACCAAATATCTCCATTTACAAATATAATTATTTTTTTTTTGAATCAGTTCTACAACAACAAATTTTGAAGAAATCATTGGCGTTTACGATTTCTGGCAGTTTCTCACAATCCAAACTTGCACACCATTGTTCATCGCCTCCAATAATACAAAGCTCGAAAATCCCATTTGCCCGAACGCACTTAAAAATTACGAGACCATAAAATCACAAAAAACTTACGTAAGTGCCTATCTATTCTCGCGATGGCATTAGATAATGCTTTCAAAGGTGCAACTAGTATCACCTGAGGGTCCCTTAAACACAGTCCTTTTTGTGTCCTTTCATGCCACATGTGTGCCGCCCCCTTTAATCCTGTCGCATCGCTTCGCTGGGTAAATAAGGACTCGTTCCGACATTACAGATGTAAAACGCAAGCGATTATCACGCCGGGATAGTTTGGAGACCTCCTGTAGATTTGCCACCGTTTTTCGTTTGTCGCGGAGGGTTTGTTATCCTGCTCTCTCAACTTTTGATGATTCGCTGTTTAAATCATACAGTTAACAAACAATCAATTCCGATTCCATCTGGTGATTCCCTGTCATGGAGTATGTCCCCAAAAAGGGGTAAGAAGGAAAGATTTTCAATGATATTCGGTATGAAATATGCAATAGCTAAACGCAATAGTTTTATTGATATTTGGATATTTATCATTTTTTGGTTTACTATATATATATATTTCTCAATTTTTTTTAGTGGAATGATCCCCTCGAATACCCCATGTTGTATGTTCCATGCTATTCGTCGATAAAATGGTTTGAAGTGTATTGATTTCTGATGATTCCATGTGATGGATTATGTCCCCAAAAAGGGGTAAAAAAGAAAGATTTTTTTTATTGTGAACGCTCTGTATATTTGTTTATATTTGTTTTGCTATTAATTTCAATAATATTCGGTATGAAATATTCTATAGCTAAACTTAATAATTTTATTGATATTTGGATATTTGTCATTTTTTGTTATACTATTAATATATATTTCTCAATTTTTTTAGTGGAATGATCCCCTTGAATACCCCATGTTGTTTGTTCCATGCTATTCGCCGATAAAATAGTTTGAATTTTATTGATTTTTTCCACATTTTAAAAATTCATGTCCCTATTTTTAACTCTCCCTCGACCATCTTATTCTTGTCTATCCTAACTTTTTTTTGTCAAATTATCGATACTTTATGTTTGTTTATGGGTGATTTTATTATTAATAGGTTATTATTTTGCTAAATGGTCGGCTTAAAAATGCATTTCAAGCTGTTAAAAAGACGGAACCATGTCTTTTCGTGTATATTACGCCCGTGGAAATATGTATACGGCAAAGGGAAACGTTCATCCAAACATCGACAAGATGGACCCTCCAAAATTTGAATATCTAACCAATCACCGCCTGCGAGCTTAAACAGTGTAATTTGGTACAGCCAGAGCCTATAATTTGGTTAGCGATTCTTGTCCTTCGGCCATAGTTTGCTACGATCGATTCGTCGGCCGCGGAGTGAACGTACGAAATGTCGATCAGAACTTGATATAACTTTTGCTTTTTTGACGGGTTATTTTGCTTTTGGTTTTTTTCTGGCCCGGGCGATCCAGATCGAAAACGATAATGGTATGTCATTAAAGCTTTGCGGTTTATACGGCGGGGACTAGAATTTTCGAAGCAACCACCCAAGTAATAGTACTTTTTGCGATTTTAATTCTTTTACCTGAAATGCAAGTTTAACCCAATAAATATAAGAAAGAATAAATGAATAAGTGAGTTCGTTGCCGCATATATATTCTTTTATTACTGACTTTTTTAAGTTTATTGTTTGTATTTGTTTGTAACCCAAATTTGTAAACGTGTCGGTATAATAATTAGACACCGAGTTTCTGCGTATACCATTAAATTTCACACATTAACCTGGACTTTCCGCCGTTTTCTTTCTAAGCAGAGATCTCCACGCCACTTAACTCGTCCAAACTGAAAACTGTTAGCGGCCATGTTGAAGTTCAGTATAGTCTAGGGTATTCCTTAATGGTGTGTAATTGCTGACATTTTTCGATTAAAATAATTGGATTCAAATTGACTTATAAGTTTTGTTACAGTTATAAGTTGTTCATTTTCAAAACCATGCTAACCTAATGTTGATTCCATGTATAGCGTGTCTTAGAGGTTAGTACGTAAAAAGGAGATTACCCAATCGCATGAAGCTAACGAATTCGAAAAATTTGCTAGTTAGGGGTGAGCAAAAATACAACGAAACCCACCCGTGTCGTTTTAATCCCCTCCCCACGTCCCTTAACAATAAATACCGAAATAAGAAAATTTCATTAACGTCATCTTAAGGTGAATTTATACGCGGCAATTTCCCCCCGGTCGGGGATTAACAGACCGACGACACTGTTTTAATAATGCCTAACTAGGTGACGCCGACAGTGTGTTTTATTTAAATTAACTGTAATTACTTCGCTTTTGTGAAAAACGGTATAAGGGAACAAAAACGGTCACTCAAAAATGTGAGATTAAGTTAGAATAACAAATTTCCGTTTAAAAATCGGCCTTGCCGTTTGGCAAAATTCTGTCCTGTAAAAATAAAATACGTCTTTTCCTTGCCTCGTTATCTGACAAAGTTCGTCGAAACTATAAAGTCGCCAATCGTCCATAGGAAGGTAATAGATGACTGAGCACAATAATATGACTAATCTCAATATTCATAATTTTCAATCGTCCCAAAAAATCGTACACTATAATTATACGTATAAAAAACTTAATAGGGTAAAATACGCCAGTCACAATGCTAATGTTCTATTTTAGGTTGGTAACACCAGCTGTCAGCCGCTGGCGACTGCGATGCTTGTCGGCAGATATAGCACGGAGACCATTAGAAACATTTTCGAATGTTTTCATTTAATTCTAGGGTACGAAAATGATCCTAAAAAAGGTGCTTATTATTCACGTCGTGATAAAAAGTAGCCTTAATGGTCGAGCAGTTTTTTTGACAGATGCAACTCTGCACGAACAATTTGATTTTCTCCAATTCTGTGCCCGATGATTGATTGGGTGTGTCGTTTTATTGAGCCAGAATCGATTACATTTCAAATTGGATAGTTTCTATTTGTATTCGTGCATATATTCAGCGATTGAGATTTGATTGAGAGTATTTTTATTCCACGAAATAGATTAGCATATTATAAAGGTTGTCAAAATAAAGTCCCTACTAATATTTTATTGGAGACATGTCCTAATATTCTTCCGCGGTACTGAAATTATTAAATTTTTAGCAATAGCAATCAAATTATTTCCGAACATTTTTTCGTGCTCATTCATACTAATTTCTCTAACAGGAAAAACATTTCGAAAAATGAAAACATGAAAATTGTTTTTATTGTGTTCTCCTAAGGATAGTGATGTACAGCATTAGAGAAATGTTATTATTTTTATTAAGTTAATAAATTGTTTTTGCAAATTTCTAGGCTCGTCCGTTTTTCTAGTACCTACCTTACTTTTTTGCCCTTATTGGTACACCAAAATATACATACATGTGCACATATACAAGTATATATACATACATATGTAGTTGGGTTCTTCTATAAAGAACCTCAAACCTTATTTCGATCTAGATTAACGGTTGTGAGCCATCAGTATATTGCTAAAGTTATATACATATACATATATTGAAATTAAAAGAGATGGTAAAATGAAGTCTTAGGGTCCGTCTTGCCTTACAGAAATATAGTCAGAACAAGAATTCTTTAATTTTCAGCATGATTTAGAATTATAGTAATATGAAGTTTCTAATTTTCAAAATGATTTTTTTTGTATTTCTGATAATATCGAGTTTTGAAGGAAATTAGTTCTGGTGCACTATGCATTTGACTATAATCGATTACATTTATTTTAATTGCTGAGAGATATAAAGTCAGTTTCCCTTGTATAAGTATAAGAAGCTTTTGCTCGTAAGGTCTCTCGAAGTGATTCCAGTGTGTCTCTGTTGCAAGTGCATCAGACTATACTGCCAATTAGCAGTGCCATTTAGTCATATAAACCGCTTACAAACACACACACACTCACATGTTGAGACTATAAACCTGCCGGTTCGCAATGACGTTACAACGCACACCTAGCTGTTGCGGTTTGTGGCATTTTCTGCAGATCCTTTACCACCACTACCACCATCCGGACGATATTGGCGTTGTACCCTGACCTCCCCGAAACGACACAAAGCCTGTATGTTTGCCGTGCCGTTTCAGGTTAACGCTATTAATTAGGGCGCAATTGCAAATAAACTTGCATTTTGGTGTAATTAAGGGGAGCAGAGAGGCCCATGAGTGGTTTGCAACTAACTGCGGCACGAGCGGACAGTCTATTTGCCTAATGCGTCGGAAATAATTGATTGTTGCCAATTGGTTCGTCGATCCGAATGGTGACGGGAGCAGAATTAAATGAAAAATAAGCGGGATAAGTTTTGTAAAATATTGTTTTGCATTCGCAAATTATAGCAGTCCAGGAACCGCATATATATTTTTGTTGCTACAAATTTTCTAGACGAGTATCTGAACATACGTATTAATCATTATTCATAATGCCCTACGGTATAGGGGCTACACAATAATTTTCCGACGGTATACCGAGGCACAGAGGTATACGACTTCATCATGGGGAATGGCAGTGGCGTTATAGTCGCGAATGGCTTCTTTGTTAATAAACGCGTAAAATATATACCGAATCATGCTGATGAAATCAAACTTATACTAATGCTAAAGACAAGTAGGTATGCTCTTTCGATACATATGTTTGCGAAGGGCGCAGTGTTTGCCGTCTCTAAGTTACAACTATATTCCAATGTGTGCAACACTCCACATTCACAACTAATGCAATTATCGATTCATTGTTTTATCACCAGAACAATTATTGCTATTGCTCTTTCACTTCTCCAGTAGGTATTCTGAATTTATAAGATATCATTTTACCCTCTTTGAATGGAACTGGGTTGGGTTGCTCTATAGGGAACTAAAGGTATTATGCAACCACTGACAAACATGAATACAATGCAATTAGCGCTTCAAGTGGCTTCCAAAGCAGTAGCCAAAGTACCGGAAATGTCCGAAGTGGTTGGCCACAGCTTAATGACACTGACATTTTAAAGTGTCACTTTGCACACGCTTGGTTAGTGCACGCGTAATTCGGTATTTTATAATCGAGAGTAGAAAATTATATTATATTTTGTCGTCAATTCGGGATTGACAGATGTATTTAAAAAAAAATCAAACGCTAAATAGTCTTTTTCTACTCCCTTCTGTAAAATACCTAATTATATACCGCTCTAGCGTGCGGGAAGCGTCACTTTTTTGCGTTTTTCGTCCCACGGACATTATGCCACGGTTTTGGGAGCAATCCGATGTTTTCGGAGATTTTACCGCTCGGCTTGAATTTTGACGTTTTTCAATCATGTAAGTGAATGTACTCCCTTTGTTTTGCAAAAATGTAGCCAAAAACTAACGGTCGTAGAAAAAGTATAGTATGCAACACGTTTGGTAAACTTCATAAGTTACTCGTTATTCAAATGCTGTTTACCGCACTTGTTGCATAATATACTATTAATCAATTATTTTTATAGGCCACTGATGAAGTGACTATATTTTTATGAAAATTTTCTGTCGAAATTATTTCAGAAATTTGGTCAAATGTGGCAACCGTGTATGTGTGAAACTGAAAATGAGGTTTAATTAAATCCGAGCCTCATCTCGCACACCGCCGCCGCGAGTCCGACCGCCCTATATTTCTAGAGCAAGCCATTTCTTTGCCTTTACATCTTGCAATGTTGCCGATTTGTTGTTGTTCTCTTTTAATATTCTGAAATTACATGACCTCAATTACATTTCTATAATTAAAGAAAAAGTTAAATGTGGAAAATTATGCATTTAGTGCATATCATATACACGATATCTGAGAGCAAAACTTAAAAGTATTATATACATCAAAAAAAGCTCCAGTTTTGTTTATGATTACAAAAGAAAACGTCCATGAGGTTTTCGTTATATTTAATCTATTGAACATTTTTGCGGGACAAATACACGGTTTTTGCGTTAACATTAAAAAAATGCTCTCTTCGCTAAAAATAAATAGGCAACACTGTGCATGTTTGTACGAATTTAGAGTCTTATAGTGATGGTATCATTGCGTGTCATGATATCTTGTTTCAGGCCATTAGGAACCAGTTCGGGAACGAAATGAATCACTGGCTATACGATTTCCACTAATGAACTAACTTTTCGATCGCATAGCAAACATTCTATACGGCTATGGGAATGAACCTAAATTTTCGTAGCTTAGGAAGGATTCCACATTGTATTGCATTCAGCTCCTTCATTTTAATAATGCATCTAAACTATTTAATTAATAAATTTTCCAATAAAAAAATTTTGCAAATATAAAAAAATAGCACTGCTTTGTTTTTGTTTCTGTTACTCCAGCTGTTTTAACAATTACGGAATAGTGATTTATGACTTCCTTTCACTGGTAAAGTGGCAATATTAAAAAAGGGACAATTAACATAGACTAATAAAAAATTAATTGTGTTAACGGTGATACTATTACCCCTTAAGGTAGGGTATGATATCGAAAGTATGTAAATGTGTTTAATGTGTTATAAATGTAAATAATTATTTTAAGCAAATAACGTTCAATTGTCTCTGAGTTGCGTAAATTATTTTAATGTCAATCGCATACTCCGAACTTATCGAGAGCACCTAAGGTTCAGATTTTTTTTTAATCTCTTCGGCTCTTCAGGTCAATATCTTCATGGGAAAATGCACTGTGAATAGCAATCAAACTAATAATACCCAGCCATTAGCGATGCGAAATATAAAATCGTACTTTGAAAACTAAGCCTTTAGCTGCAGGCTTCCACGGAATTCCTTTTAAATATATTCAGACCATCAAAGACAATGAAATTGACACGCAACCGCCAGCAAATTTATATTTCTCGTATTAAGATTGCCTCAAGTGCCATAGAAAAAATTTTGAATTCTTCGTTTGGTCACGATTGCTCGCAACTTATTATTCTGTGTGTATCGGCAAAAAAAAATCAAGGGGCAGGGCATATGAACAATATTTAAATGTACATCTTGCTTTTTACACCTCGCACCCTGTATGTACCAACCTCTCAAGATATTATTTATGAATTAAGTTCAATTATAAGAAAACAGAAACATGGGGTTGTTAAGCCACAATTATTTCCAGCATTTTCTTGTTTTGATTTCGTGTTTCACATTAAAATGGAATTAAAAGGCGATAAAGAGGCCAATGCAGACAGGTGGTAAGTTATATAGCGCAACTAAATTGTAGACGTGTTTATTGTCAGTAGCGACTCGTTTCTGGAAATGAGTGAAAATCGTTTTATTTTTAATTTATTACATATTTTTACATTAACATTTTTTTTGTATAAATGTAATCTTATTTTTTTTCACAAATAAAGATTTATAAAAACTAATATTCAATCTCATACTAATAATAAATAAATTGAAAAAATTCATTTAAATTGTTGGTAATGGTAGTGACTGTTTTGAATAATTCAAATCGAATTGGTAATTAGTCGATTAATATCCATATATACAAATCATTTGAATTTGATTCTTTGCGCTTAGTTAAATTCATAAGAATTTCCAATTACCAATTATAGATTTAAATGTCATCGCTAAAATTATTCTAGGTCGTTACATTTATCGGGACAGCGGCGGAGACTGCATTCGTTGGCATCGGCAGTTCGTTTTTTACTCAATGATTTAGGGTTATTATTTAGGTATTCGCTATCCCTGATTTTTGTACTATCCTCTCCTCTACTCGTTAAATATCCTTTTGTCGATTTGGTTGAAATTTATCAGTGTTGTTTATTGGGATTAAATGCTAACTTAGCACTCCCAATTCCAGTGGCGTCCTGGGGCCCCTTTAACAATTATTTTGGAGAAAAAGAAATATGCCACGGACTTTTGAAAAATCTTATATTTATCGGATTAAGCAGCAACTGTGCAAAGATTTTTTGCATGTTTGTGCACACACTATGTTGTACTCTGTGATTATACATATCAAGCTTATTTTTTGCAAAGACGGAAGCCTGTGAAGAAGGAGGCGAAAAGAAATATATATTAGAATTAAGATCCGACGTTATTAATTAAAGGAAAAAACAGAAAGATTTGTGCAGAGGAAATTTATGGTTTTAAGCCCTATTGGAGCCGTGTAACTACAACAAAATGAGATGTTTATTAAGACCGGGCGGTATATTTTTTCCTCTTTCATTATGCAATGTCATTTTAAGATCATTAGGCGGGAAGAGTAATCGCTTGGGGTTGTCTTGGCTGGTAATTAAAAGTAGAAATTTGCTTCGTTTTTATTAATTGCTTCTTAAAGGATTTGTGTGTTTTAGAACGTCATGTTGATCCATTAATTGGAATCTTTGTTTTGTAAAAAAAAAAAATGGTTTACTTCGCAAAATGGTAAAACGTGAGGAATGTGTATTCAAACCATACAACGTCGTGGCAAGCGATAAGCAATTAATGGCGGTCCCGATCTGACTTTAGACCGACAATTTCATCCCGAAACTATCATTAAAATATTTTGGTTTCGACATTTTTGATTAAATGGCGCGATCGTTGAAATTTGCTTTATGCACGACTTTCAAACATAAATTTGAATCAAATTACATACTTTTTCACCAGGAATCAAATATTTTTGTCTATATAAATATTATATAGGCTGCTTCATGTAGCACATTTTCTTAAAAGTTTTAGAGAACTAATAAACAAATATTTAGATTTATATTTAAAAAATAGTTTCTAAAAACTAATTCCAACTTTAGAATTTGCATTATACTTTATTGCAGATACATAGGTATCTATCTCCTGTGGTTTTCAAAAAAGTATTTTTTTAAAAAGAAACCCGTGAATGCGTAAATAATATTTAAGTGCAAGGGAGTCAGAAACATCTTTTTTTTCTTGAAAATGTAGAAACATAAAAGCTCTGTATATTGCAATGCAGACTGTATGTATTCAGTTCGAGGTAGAATATGAATATAAAATATAGGGTGTTCAATTTGAATCTCCAGGTTCCATTCTGATGTTACATTTGCATTTTAGAAATATTGTATTTTTTGTGAATAACATGCAGAACATTTAATTTGCATTAAAGACGCATTGGTTTTTTCTGATATTCTCGAATATTACTATAACAATATGATACTTTTTTTTCAAATTAAGCAGTGATGGCTGCTGCTAACTTACAATTTTGAAACCACAAAAGAAAACTTACTAATTTTAAAATATCAAATAATTTGAAACCTGAATAATAAAATTATAAAAGGCATTACAATGTCGGTATTATGTCATCTGTTATTATGTTTATCTATTGTTATATAAAAATAAAGATATTAAAAAAAAAGAAAAAAAGGACTGGCAACTTGCTGGGCCGTATATAGGAACTGGAACATGTTTTCTCTATTCTTTTTGAGTTGCAGAACAAATGATATTTGAAAAAGGTTTTTGTTTTAATGTTTAAATCTAAGTATAAGGTTAAGATTCATTATTGTGCTTCTTTATCCATTTAAATTAGCTAAAATGGAAATTTTCTTCGTATAGAACCAGCGAGGTTCTTCGTTTTATACTCCTCCAGAGTACCAAATAAGAAGAGCAAAGTACATCAATTCCCGAGGACGGAAATATAAAAAATCCATTAGGAATTTTTAATCAAGCTTATGATTTTTCGGAAACTTTTAAAACTCGCTAATCAATCCACGTCGGAAAGTAAGTTATTCGGAGTCGATATAAAAAGGAAAAACGGGAAAAATCCGAACGTGGCCGCCGTTAAATGCGATCCGGGAATGTTCTTTGGGGGTGAGAATTCCTGGCAAATTAGCCCCGGGGAGAGTTAATGAAGGAAAGAAATGTTACGTTTTTTTCTTCTCTTATACTTATTTAAAAAAGGGGAGAAATAAACTCGGGCACGTCAGCCTCGCCCGGCCCTTAGTCGAGACTTAATTAATTCGTCACCAGGGACCCTGATTTCGGAAAAATTTTTAAATAAACGTCGATTGCGCCGATGAATTTTTTACATTTTCCTTCTTTTCGCCAGATCTTTATTAAATGAGGACCCCTCCCTCTAAAGCAAATTAGTACGGTGTACGTAATTATTTTCTGGGTCCGTTTGAAACGCGACAGGACAACTTAATTATTGTCTTGCATAATTTTCGAGATGTTTACCGTCGAAAAAGTGCTATGAACTGAATAATGAAAGCATTTGGTCCATTTAAGAAACATCTTCTTTCCTAAAAATAATTGATGTATGGTTAGTGAAATAAAAATTTCATAGTATTTATCGTAAAATTAGAAGACATTTAAAAAATCAGAAAAAAAGGTTCGTTCCTAATTTAAACGCAATAGCCTGTTTTTTGGTGAAATCATTAAATAAATTAAATTGAATTAAAATCAAAAATCTGTGTTGCTACACTCACCATATAAATCTGGTTCAGTTTTGGTTATTAGTTTAGTTAGTTGTGTGTGATGAGTGCGGGTATGTTGCTGATGGGCGTTTTTTTTCTGTGACAAGTTGATGAGAGGAAAAATTTTACAAGATTACAGAGATAGCGATGAAAGGAGCATTAATAATTTGAAAAGTTGGATGACATAAAGGGTGTTTTTAAGAAGCACAAGCACCTAGGACTAAGGTTAGCGTCAATGAATAAATATGCAGAGTCTTTTAGCAAAATAAATAAGAACTAAAAGTTCAGATCTTCAAGAAATTGTATATTTTGACATGACAATTGTTTCGACAACACCCTGTCTTTATCAAATGTAATATTTACAAACTACCTGCTACTATATATACCGAAAAATGACCTTAAAACCTTGATTAATTGTTGTGAGAATTTAAGTTCAATAAAGGAGAAGCATTTAAATCTAATTCATCATTAAGCAATACATTTGAATGTCTCATTTTGTTAATCTCCATTGCTTCCAATAAATTTAATTTTCTACTTTTTGTGGCTATATGTAAAATATCAAAATTGTCGTCAAAAATGTGTTATTCTGTGTTTAAGTGTGTAGCATAATTAGAATCAAGACTGTTGTTGTACTGAACTTCTTACGCACACATACCTACAAGACTCTTGAACTGAGGTGGTTTTTACTTGATGAAAATCCATTTATCAAAATAAATAAGAACTAAAAGTTCGACAACACCGTGCCTATCAAATTTAATATTTACAAACTACCTGCTACTATATATACCGAAAAATGACCATAAAACCTTAATTAATGTTGTGAGAATTTAAGTTCAACAAGGGACAGATATTTAAATCTAATTGATCGTTAAGCAATACATTTGAATGTCTCATTTTGTTAATCTTCATGGCTTCCAATAAAATTAATTTTCTACTTTTTGTGGCTGTATGTAAAATATCAAAATTGTCGTCAAAAATGTGTTTTTCTGTGTTTAAGTGTGTAGCATAATTAGAATCAAGACTATTGTTTTTATACGCTCTTTTATGTTCGTTAATGCGTTTCTTGAGGGATCTACCTGTTTGTCCAATATAAATTTTAGGACAAGATCCGCATTTCAACCTGTAGACACCTGATTTTTGGGATTTTGAACATTTCGTTTTATTGTTTTTTAAATATTTTTCTATTGTGTTGTTAGTTCTGAAAACTAATTTTAAACCACATTTTGACAAATGTTTTGAAACTTTTTCACTAGGTTCTCCTATGTATGTAATTGTTTTAAATTTTTCGTGTTCTGTATTAGGTTTCGGATAAACAGAGTTTACTGTTGTGTGCATTTCTTTTTTATTTATAATTTTATCAATAATGGACGGATTGTAATGTGCAATTTGTTTAATGATATTAAGTTCTTTGTTGTTATTTTCTGTTGAGAGTGGCGTATTAGAAGTCTGTGTGCATAAAAGAGTTAAATTCAGCCATTTTGTGTGTATAAGAGTGATTTGAGCTGTTGTGTATGACTGTGTCCGTGTGTGAAGGTTTATGATATATTGAAAAATCGAATTTGTTTTGCGCTTTCGTAATAGTTAAGTCTAAAAAACACATTTTTCACGACAACTTTGATATTTTACATACAGCCACAAAAAGTAGAAAATTAATTTTATTGGAAGCCACGAAGATTAACAAAATGAAACATTCAAATGTATTGCTTAACGATCAATTAGGTTTAAATATCTGTCCCTTATTGAACTTAAATTCTCACAACATTAATTAAGGTTTTATGGTCATTTTTCGGTATTTATAGTAACAGGTAGTTTGTAAATATTACATTTGATAAAGACGCGGTGTTGTCGAACTTTTAGTTCTTATTCATTTTGATAAATGGATTTTCATCAAGTAAAAACCACCTCAGTTCAAGAGTCTTTTAGGTATGTGTGTGTAGGAAGTCCAGTACAACAACAGAAAGGGGAATTTAATAAATAATAATTGAAACAAATGTTCAAAAAACTTTTTTTTTTCGGAAAAACTGCTGACAAATTTCTGCCTTATAGTGTCACTACTTTGATTTCGTATTTTTTTGTTAGTTTCATTTAGTTTGGTAAAATTATTTACACTATTTATTTAGTAGCAGTTTGTAACAGTTTATTATTTGTTTAGTCGATATAAAGGTTTTTAAAATTTGTAACAAAAAAGTGACAAAATTAGCTCAAAATTTTTGCTTAGCAATATTCCTACGACAACCTTACTGCTGTATCGATTTCCGTGAATACAACATGAATATTTTAAAGAACCAAGTGCACAATGTTCGTTAATTTTAATGGTTAGTTTCAACCCTTCCCAAGAAGGGCGGTTTGGCTTACAATTTCCGCGCTAATTAGACATGTTATTACGGCGGGAGTCATTTGCAGATACGGAGCACGGTTAGTCATTTAGTCATTTGGGATAGATTGTATGTTATTTTAATACGCATGTTTGCTCGACGTCAAGAAATTGAGCCTTTGTTGGCGTCTTAAGCTTTTCGGGGAATTAATTTCCTGCAAAAATTGAAATTTCAATCCCTGTCAGGGCAAAGATGCTATGGCAAGGCACCAGACGGCTACATTGTTTCATTTTTCGAAGAAAATATTCCACAACGAAATAATTTAATGAACTAAATACTGTTGTCTTCCTACGTAACACATAATTATTGATTTTTAACAGTTGCATATACTGCCAGTTAAAATTATTACTTCATAAATTGCAAATTGGGAAAGAGAATATATACAGGGCGATATGAATTTTAGTGGCATTTTTTAATGTTCATACCAACTTACCATTACTTCTTACGATGTTATTTTTAATTACTTCCTCTTGCGCTCTGAGCTATAAAAAAACGTTAAATGTACGCTATTTTTTATGCGAATCTTAATTATTACAAAATCCCATTCATATTCCTTATAGTTTTACGAGACAGTTTAATATAGATTTTTAATATTTAACGTATATTAGCTGCTATTTTTCTTTTTTTTTGAAGATTTGAAAAGATTTTACGAATTCTATGACGACATCAAAATTGCATTGTATGTCGTATATAGAATATTATGTTGAATATTATTTATGAAACAATAAATTCAACTTGCTTCGATGTTATACTTCATGTTGCCGTGTTTCGCTCTCATTTAATATGTGAAAATTGTTTACTTGGTAATGAGCATTGTAATTGTAAATAGTTTATAAATATTTTATTCAGAACGTAGAATTATAGAATGTAGTAAAATTAGTAAAATTTAAAATAGGGACTTCATAATTAATCCTACATTTTCTTTACGAAAGCGGTTTCAAAGAATAAGAACGAAATCTGCTCACCCTGTATAAGCCGTTTCCTATACGGGGCTTATATTTATATTTACGCCGGTTGAGCACAGTAACATCTGAGCGATGTTAATCTACACAATTAATGAAACAATTCATGTGATTTAGGAACCTCTCTCGAAGGCTCAAATTAATTTCTTTTAATGTTTTACAAACAGACATAAATATTGCGCATTATGTGCGATTCGAGTTCGGAATCCTGCAAAGACCATTTTGTTCACCCATTCGACGAAGAGGAAGAGATATTTAACTTTAATGAAAGGATAAGTTTTTGGGAATGCGATTCCCTTTCGCTTTCACTGCAGGGCATCATCATTTTACCCACCACATTTTATCCTACGGAAGGTGTAACTTGTCGCGTTAATTATAATTTATTTATCGAAGCGGCATATTTTCTTATACACCAAATAATAATAATAGACAATAAGTTAAGTTTTTGTTACTTAGTAGCCAGATAGATGTTATGTTTTTTATTGGGTTTTTAGGAAACTATTACTCTTAAGTCAATTTGCGTTGGTTATTGCTGAGTCGAAATTGCTGACGTTTCGCCAATCATCCTGTTGGCTTCTTCAGTTTCAGTCAAGCTCTGATTGGCGAAACGTCAGCAATTTCGACTCAGCAAAAACCGACGCAGGAGGAATCCAGAAGTTTTGAAAAAAGTACTCTTAAGTCATTTTGCGTCGACAATTTGGTGCGGAATCTATATAGACTTGACTGCAATATTTTTCTAATATAGGTTAGTTGCGTGTAGATTTTTGTATCTATTTTCTCACGGTATTCGTTCATTGGAAGTTTCCGTAAATAAAATAGAAGTTAAATTTAAAGTTAACGTCTTTATTTTATATTATTATTTATATTTTATAATGTTATTGTATTTTATATAGATTTAATGGTATGTTCCATATAATATATCTAATTTTAACAGCATCTTAATAATGCTTTTTAAGATTTTGAAACATTATGTTAACCATTATTGAAGGTTGGTGCAAAAGAATAATATTTACGAAATTGACACTGAGAATTTTCAAATACAACGCTCTGGATATTATTGATGGTGGTCAGTCTATGACAACAATTTTATAGTTGTTTTCAGATTCAGAAAATTTTATTAATGCCAAAGGAGTTAAGGAACTAGAACTGAAAATGTAATGTAGCTGCACTTTGTTCATCGAATTGCTCTTTTATTTAGATGGCAACAAAATAGCTCTTTTAGAACTAAAATTTTGTTTTTAAATTTTGAACTGTTGTTGGAACGTTGGAAGACATTGAGATCACAATAATTGCATAGCGTGGGCCAAATTGGACACTTTTAAAGAGAAACTTCCCTTTCTAAACAAGGTAGAAGCAAACGAATGTAGGTGTGTGGGAGCTTTATAGTAAAAAATATACATGGGCATGGAATACCGTTACAGAGTTATAAGGTGTTGAAAAATCGTCGGAATTTTTTTGTTGTGGAAAATTTTGTGTGTTCAACTCTTCACTCTAATAAATCGTATGTATAGAATAAATTTAGAATTTGGGCAGAATTAAAAAACAGAACAATTTGCTGGGTGTTCCATTTAAAATTCCAAAATTGTTATAACTTTTAAGTAGGCAATACCAACTAGAGAATATCGTAAATAGAGTATGTATGGAAAAAAGTCGGCATATTTTGGGCATATTCCCAGGAATGATAAATACTACCTACTGCAACGAATCTGATTTTGAAATAATCCCAGAATGGAAGGGCATAAATGTTCAAACTCTCGTCAGCACAGACGAATCATAAAATTCAGGTATTTTGGATTTTTCCGACCGAAGATTCAAATTCATTCATTTTTGATTGATCTGAACCCAATCCTGAAGCTTCTGTACGAACGCGTTTTATCGTATTGCGCTGATTATTTGTCTGAAACTTATTTCCTAAAGCTGTAATGACAAACCAACCTATAATAACCTACAACCGTCCGAGGCTAAATTAAAATTTGCTTAATCAATCCACTTGCAGCCCTCCCGTACTTCGAGCCGGGCGAGAAATCCGTTCATCTGTTCGGTAAAATAAAAATGAAACTCGCACCCCCATCCTCATTTTTTCCCCGATATCGCATTTCAATATCGGGTCGCGTCGATATAAAAAAGATGGATCATCTAGGAGGCGAGCGGTCGAGATGACAAGAGAACATGTTAAAACAATGGCAAGAGGTTCCCGGCCACTTAAGAATTATACAACGGTGTCACTACCCGTTATAGAGGCACCCTTATGACAAACAAAAAGTCCCCGCGCGGTTTTGAATTTACTCTTTTCTCTATGCGTATATCTTCGTTTGCTTTTGCGGGTTGCGGGTATTGGATTTCGGGTTTGGTTTTAGTTGATGGGCCGCGAGGGAACAATAGGAACGTGCTGTTAAAAACAGTGTGAGTTAGAGTTTATTTATTTAAAAAATTGTTATTCATGTTGACAATAAATGAAATGACGTCAAAGACCCGTAGTAGCTACAATTAGAGGTACTTATTGCTAGAACAATCGTAATAATACATTAGATTCTTAATGTTACATAAGTATTATTTACATGTTTGGATAGTTTTCTGAACTATATGGCTCAAGCTCAATTAAGAGTTTTTTAATTTCCTTTTTAAACGCATTCTTATTATTAATTCGTCTAACATTCAGGACTCTTTTGAGTGATTTGCAAGCGATGCAAGGGATAGGTGTAATATTCTAATCTCGTATTATAATTTTCTGTATTTAGTGGTTGCGTAAGGGCCTAGGCAGCATTCAAGTTCTAACTCAAATATATCGAGATATGAACTGCAAGGTATTTATGTACTTTATTGACTTCGAGAAAGCGTTTGACAAAGTGAAACACAAAAAATGATTCGAATATTGAAAACAACATGAATTGATGACAAGGACTTATTGGCATCAAAAGGCAAATGCGAAAATTGGAAATAATATGACTGTAAGCATCTTAATTAAAAGAAGCTTCGGAAAATATCGAAGAAGGAACATCAAAACTTAACATCAAAAAGACCAAACTTATGGCTGGAACTAAAGAACCGAATATACATGCAGAACTGTAGATCGGCTAAAGTAAACTTGAAAGGGTCAAGAGAATTAAATATCTGGGACAATTATTAAGCGAGGACCGGGACCATTCACTCCAAATAAAATCCAGAATTGAACAAGCAAGAGCACGGTTCTTTTGTATGATGAAAGTGGTAAGTGGACACGAACGTAAAATTGAGCTCAGAAGGAGAATGGTCCGATGTTACGTGTTGTCAATCCTGTTGTATGGAGCAGAATCTTGGACTCTCACAGAGACTACCTTAAAAAGGCTTAAAGCTTTTGAAATATACAGCCGCATGTTGATAATAAGTCCTGAAGAGAATGAAGAAAAATTAAGAAATCATTTCTAACATTAATATTAAGAAACTCTCATACTTCGGCCCTGTTATGAGATATATTGAAACATGCAAAATCCAGCATTTGATCATTCAGGGCAAGATTAAGGGAAGATGAGGCCCACGAAGAAGAATAACATCTTGGCTGAAAAACCTACGATAGTGGTTCTGACAATCAACTAATACGCTCTTTAGGAGAGCGGTAAATAAAGTATTGATAGCCAACATAATTGCTAACATTCGGTAAAAAACGGATATGGCACAACAAGAAGAAGTATTTAGTCGTCGGAATAAATGTTTATTTCTGTGAAGGAACGTAAGGCATTCAAATATGTATATAGCGTATACTGTCAAAAGTTTAAACACATTGCGGTACGTTTGATTTTTCTAATTTCTCTGATTACCCGTTTCTGACTTATAAAACAGCATTGAATAGTACTATTTTTCTCCCAAAAGATTATTGCATTTTCTGACATGCGTAGATTTTTATTGTCTACGCTGAGGGTGCCTATTGTATCTATATTAGAATGTTTGGTTCTGAAGAATACAGCATTTGTTTTGTCTTTGTTAAGAATTAATTTGTTATCCAGAAACCACATAATAATTTTCTTAAGGAACGATTCGGATTCATTTAGGAGCTTATACAGACACTTGTACCCAATTCGGATATTCGTGTCATTTGCATAATTTACTATTATTTGGCTGGAACTTTCTTTAAATATAGCAATATGCAATATACAGTATTAATTTTTAAACCAGGAAAAAAGGTTCTCCATATCGTACTCAGTCTATAGTGAAGCAATATGGAGGATTATCTTTTAACAAAAGAAATATTTTATTAGACGGTGGTTGTTAAAAACAAAAAAGTGCTGGGTTAATGACGTTTTTGTACAACGAAACCTATTTTTTACTACAAGAACTGAATTAATTTGTAGTTAATAATAACAAAATGAAATTTTTTATTGGAATAAACTATGTAGATTATTGACGAACGAAACGAACGAAATAAAGGACGAACGATCTTGATATAATGAAATTGGATGCAGTATTTTATATACAACCGAGAATGCTACTAACTAACCAAAACTAGAGAAGGTAAGCCGCTGTGTACAAGAATAAATGCTTCAGTTAAAACACGTGTATGCCTTATAAGGATACTGAACCTCATTTGTCTAAATTGGATTGGATACCAGATTACAAATGAAAAATTTCCAGATGTTTTATTTTACTTGAACTGTACAACTTCGAAACATTTGAATGTTTAAACCATTATAAACCCTACCAAATCTTACTCAAATACGCACTGACTCACTATGAATACATGTGATTCACTGATTTAAGTTTTTCGGTGGGTTTGCGAAAGTGCAATTTGGGTATATTGATAATTTAGTTGCATTTATAGTTCTCAATTTTTAGTTGTATTTAATTTCGACGTTTTGTATTTTATTAAGAAAATTAGGTTCCTTAAAAACAAATGAATCAGAGGCAGAATTGTTGTTAGAAATTTATATATCCTAAAAAATGTAGAAATATATATATCTTTTTTTTATAGATATTTAACAAAACACGGTGTTCCTTTGTAACCAAAATCATAAAACTTTACTAAAGGCACGTCCAGAGTTTTTTCTGTTTATGGCGTCTAAGTAGTCCATTTTTATCCCGTAGTCGGTCAGTGCCAAGACCATAACGCCTGTCATGGCGTAATGATAAAAGCGGACCACCTCCCTCCACTCTCAATTCAGACGATCGGCGTTTTTCTCTCTTATAACCGCGGCGTTTCTTCGGCTATATCTAGTACCATCAATAAATACACAATATCCCCGGTAATAGCGCAACACGGACCATACATAAACCCGATTCCAAGCCCTGCAATTTATGGACGCGATACTCTTTTAAAAATGGGTGCACTATCTTTCATAATTCATAAGCGCAAGCCCACGAGAAACGGCAATTTGGTACAGCGGATCAATACTTTTCTTATAATTATTTCTTTATCTTGGCTCTCGGTCCGAGAAATGTTGAGATGATGTTTGTTTTGCACGGTCCGCTGGGTTTTAATCGATTTGCTTGAACTTTGCGATCATGCTTTCTGCCCGTTTTACCAGAATCGATGCATTGCATCAGCCCTGTGATGAACGATTCACCTTTGAACGTAGAATGCCACAAATTTCGAATCACAGTTTGTTTGTCACATTGAGAAAAAATAATCGTTTCAGCCAATATAGTTACATTCTAAGCTCAAACGGATATACCCTTAGAAAAATAGAAATGGATTTCGGAAAAACGTGAAACTATAATGAAGGCAAATAAAACATGAAAAAAATGAAGCAAAGCAGAGCAGAAACCTTACGTATGTTAAGCGATAAAACTATAAAACTGAAACCAAACACATATATAGTCTCTTCAAATTGTACTAATAATAATAGCGATTTAGATTTTTAGTTCCTATAAGTAATTATTAAAAATATTACTTAATTTTTGAATTTTGAATTTCTTTGGTTTGCATTTTACTATCAGAAATGTTTCAGTTTATCAGGTTTGAAATTTTTAACACCCGTTTTAACATTTTGAAGCAGCATTTGAATTGGATCGTGATTATTTCGAATTTTTCGAAGTGATTTGTGTTTATACACACTAGACTGGCATATTATTATACATTGCACATTATAGACTTAATCATCTTAAATCCAAAATTAACAGGCAAGTCGTAATAGTTATGCAACCGACATAACATTTTGAATATTATATTCAATGAATATTGTTGCCACCATGGATACATATAAAATTCATTAATATGAGACACACACATTTGCCTCCCGTATTAATTTATCTAATTGTTATTATTATATGCAGAAAAATTTCAGATTTAAAATATATATATTATTTCCTACTCTAAAGTACCCAATTATGCATCGATCAAGTTCGAATTCGGGCGTTTCCGGTATATGAGTCATTATATATGAGTCAAAACATATATCCAAAAACCGTAATGATTGTGTAAAGAACGTTAAGTTACATTCTGTCAAACCTGCATAATATACCAATTTCAATATTAGGTTGAGAAAAATTCTATCGTTATATTACTAAAATCGTGAATCGTCATATAAAACAAATCAAATTTTACAAGTATTATAACATGTCAAAATTTCTGCAAATTTTTGAACCTTTTTGAGGAAAAGCAAAAGTTTTAAAAAGCATTGAGGATGGAATTCACTTTTTTTGTGGTCAGAAAGTTTAGTGATTTACTGAACAAAATAATATTTTTTAATTATCTGATCGCCTGGTATTTGGAAGATCGCATATTATTTGTGTTTTTCACGATCGATCACCTTCTGGTTGACTAGTTCTCGGAAATTTTTTCCGTTTCAAAAGCACGCTACATCCCAAACTGAGCCTCGAAGGAAACGGTTACATTTACAAATTATTTAATTTTCCAGCCAAAAGAGCAGATTTATTTTCCAAAGCGGTTCCGTTCGAGCGTGACTAAATCCTAAATAACAATTGGCAAGACCGGAACCGATTCTCAAGCAAAACTTAAAGCACTTTCCTTGATTGTTTCCAATTAGTTTCTCTTTCGGCAAAAAATATTTGAGAATCCTTCGTTCCCTTCTGTTTTGATTGCTCCGGATTCCTTTTGCATTTGATTTAAATACGTCCGATTAGTCAAAGGAACCGCCCAAGGGGTCCGCTTTTTTGACTCCTATATAATTCTAAATTTATTTTTTCGCTTTGCTATGCATGTGTTAATTAGACGAATTGTACACGAACACTTTTGAAATTAATTGGCGTGCTAAGGGTTTAATTTTCGGAGTAAACAACAGATTGAGAGCTTCAAAATGCGGTTTTCTGAATGCATTAAAACCTTTAACATAAATTCTTTTAGTGAACTCGAGGGTGATGGTATAAACTAAACGTTTGACATTATCTACGTCGGTGCCACATGACAAATACAGTAAGCAGACGCACATATGAATTATTGAGCGGCTGAAGTGCCCTCTTTTTATGGGCTTTTACCTAGTAAGGTCCGGGTCTTTGTGATCTATTTCTGTTTCGATATTTCTCAAGAATACCGCTCTGCTTTTTAAAAATAGAGATCGCTAATTTTGCAACATTCACTTTTTAAAACCAAATAAATTCTACATTTTCCTTGTTATTGATTTTTTTTATATATTTATATGTGTTTGTGAAAGAGTTTTGGCACTCACTTCGAAAAGGATGAAGAAGTCGAACTGACATTTTAACTTCCTTATTTTGGTTTTTGGATTCCAATACCATAAAAGCATTTATATTTGTCTTTTAAAAAGTCCTAGCTTTCTTGAAATCGTTTAGTAAACACCTAATTAGCGTCATATTTATACGGAATTCCTCAGGCTTTCTAATAATGATATCAAAGTTTCGGTTTAATTTTTAATAAATAGGTATAAAAAAGCCTATTTATACATAATTTTGTCACCCTTAATCAAACTCTGAGCTATAAAAATAAGTGGCAAACTATTTAAATGTACTAATTATAATTCATTTTCATATGCATTGTAATAACAAATCAAAGAATAATATTCAAACGTGTAACAAATTATTTCGATGACACTTGGGCGGAAACAGCCCAACACAAGAGCCCCGAAGTGTATAAATATCATGGTGTATTTAAGTAGCACGTAATAATTTTCTTCAGCATCAACATACATTATAGTTTACGTAATGGTATTGTAAACATGAGTTCTACTTTTCTTTTCACCGATTTTTGTGTCGTAATAAAAGTAGATGCGAGTTCGTGTTTATTTGGATTAAATCGAACAAAAACAGAATTATTAAAGGCCTCTGTGCTAACAAACATTCCGAGATATTTTTAATGGTATTTTAATGAACTGTACGTCTACGAATAAAGTAAATATTCGTAGCTATGAAAATATTAATTCAAAATAAACTTTTAGCGGCCATATGACACTAAAACATTTATTTTGAGCAGACTTTGGTAATTCCTAGGCCGTTTGACGAGTGATTCCTAGCAGAGATCGATGTTTACTTACCCATCAGAAAATATAAAATATTAAAAAGTACGTTACGTCAGTTCAGGTTATTAGATCTGTTTTTATCTTTGCCGATCTGAAAACTCAAATAAACATTTGCCGGCTAAATGATGATAAAACAGTTCTTTGGTTTATCTGGGAAGCGGGTTCTGGCTAAGGCGACGCAGACGGTAAAAACCCCACTTGACTCGAGTACTGTGAAACAGAAATACCTTTATTAAAATGTTTCCAAATGTGAATCCCGACGCCATTATAATATACAGGGTGTCAAAGCAAGCTTAATCGACCTCTTATGGGACACTATAACAAGCAATTTATGGGAAATTGGTTAAATTTTCCATATAGTTGACACTCTTTCCCCGATTAACCGAAAGTAGGTCCGTCCTAGTAGTGTACGGTGCAACAAGTTTTTTAACAAGTTTAGTAAACGCCAATTTAGTCACGAGTTTGATTTAATAAATTAGTAACAACGTGTTTCCTACTATACTACCTCTACGAGCATTATTTTTTGGGTACATTTTTGCAAAACACCAGGAATAGTTGCACTTAGTGACGTGTCACTTAACCGTAAGAACTGTCAAATGTCAAAATTCCATCGTGGCTAAAATCACCGAACACATCTGACCGCTCCCAAGCCATACGTACGATGGGTATCCTAGTTGGATTATAGTCTAGACTTAGATGTTATTATGAAGACAAGTTTATGTTGTTGAACCAGAAAAAACATTCAAAACAAAATAAAAGTTAATGTATTGATATAACTCCAGCGGAAAATTGGGAGACTATTCTCAATCAATAAGAATGCTCTCATCCGAATTTCAGCGTTTAATTAAAGAAGATTTACACAAAGGGGATTCGCAGATCCTTTTCCATATCTAATCGAGTGAACTTCGGCGGAAATAAATAATTGTCTAAATTTGTTTGCTTTAGTCACTGGCTCGGGACAAACTGAACTGAAAGTAACGATGTCAAAGTGCCTTAAAATTGAAACGAAATCGATCAGTTGCTCTTCGGTGAGGGTTTAAACCAAACCCTTGATTGAATAAATGACTTATTCAAATCCAAAATAATTTCGTATGGAATCTAACTGCGTAAATATTAATCGAATAGACCACGTGAGAAAGTACACCTGTCCGCACTTCTGACCAAACAAACCTCACCCTTCTTCCTGCCTATATAAGGTCGCTGAAATTTCAGTTTTATTTGGGCAAGATCCAACCAGCTTTCTTGTTTGTCGTTTCCCTAATCACGTTTAAAATGTAAACAGCAGAATTGGTGTTTTCCTGTTAAATATCCATGTGAAACGTTTTTTCAGAAGTTTGTATCGCGTATGCAGTAGCTAGTATAAGTTTGAACAGGGAAATTGTGTGGATTTATTGTTCTTCTCTTTAGTCCTTTCATTGGGTTGGCATTATAGCTGCCCCCAACGAGTAACATATTTTGCGCATTCGTAGTTTAATCAGCAAACACTACTTTGTGAAATTGGTACCCATATTTCATACTGGTTCTATCAGACCATATTATATTGCCGCTCGAAAGGGATTTATTTAATAACTATTGAATACACTTTATTCGTATTTAAATTAATGCGCTAATGAACTTAATAGGCCGTTAAATTATATGCATTTATTCAAGATGTATAGATATTAAAAGTAGATAGATATACCGATCGATATTGCCGTAATTACAAGAAAACCAGATCGTGTTTTAGAAATATTTCTCACTTTGGTAAACCGAAACGGCGTGTAGTTAAATATTCAATAGGTAGACCCAATCCATTATATTATTAATTGTTATTAACGAAAGTGTCATGTCCTAATTTATTTGCCAACGTAGAACCGGTTGTATGTCTATTATCTGAAATGTGTGGCTATATCCAGTACGTATTAAGTTTTGATTCGACTTTAGAAAATGCCTAAGTAATTTGAATGTTTTACACAACTTATAAAGTTTCTTGATTTGAAATGGAAAAGAGACACAAATACTAAAAACACTATTGACGTCATTTTTTTGAACCAAACTGGAAACCGTATTAGTTGGGCAACCAACGAACCCAATGTTTTTCTCAAAGAAACTCAAACAGGCTACTGTAATACTATTTACACTTTTCTGGATTCCTCCTGCGTATAAAGTATAAATGAAATAACGTCTACAACAACGATTAATCCGTATAATTAACCAATGTAAATATGGTTGTAGTCTCACTAACATTTCCTCGATACCTTTCTGTATCGATACATTTCCCAGAACTTGGTAGTTGGTTAAATATGCCCTTATAATAAAGTCCATTCTCAGTCATTAAAAGTCTTTGTTATTAAATTATTATTATACTTCTGGTAAACTCGATTCGATTGGACCTCGTAAATAGAGATTGCATCTACAGGTATAGATTACAATTGCTCAAAGCTTCCTTTACAAAAGTGCTTGTTGTTCTACTCTGTTTAATTTTGCACATACAATTTATACGTGAGCATCCTAGTCAACTATACTATATAACTATATACTATATATATATACTATACTATATAACTATATACTATACTATTAGTTTCTTTTGCGCAAAACACAAATTTATATGGTCAAATGCATTTTTGGTTTCATTTGTTACCTCGCATAGGTTTTCCAGGTGCCAGGATGTTTGTGTCGCTCGCAAAGAAATTATATACACCCATTGATAGGTCGTTCAAATAAAAAATGAATAACATTGGTCCTAGTATAGGTATCCGTACCTAATTTTCTGAAATTTCCGATTTCAATTGAATGAATTACCTGTATAAAAATTTCGTGGTCTAGGAGTCGAAACACTCAAACGCTTTGGCTAAGTTTTTTTTTCTCAAATTATTTGTCCAGAATTACTTTAGTAAATTTGAAGAGGGCAGTACTAGTTGATACATTTTTGTTCATTCATTCAATTACTCTGGAACATATTACTATTTCAAACATCGTAGAAACTAGGCAAAAAACTAATTGGTCGATAGTTGTTTAAATCATTTTACCTCACGGAATTATTAACTACCTAAATAGCACAAAACTTATGGTATTTCTGGTGTCGATAATTGTAGTATTGTAGCTGAAATTCGGTGTTAACCATATTGAAGTTTGCAGTAACTCATTTTGTGTCACAGGCCCAAGATGTATTGACTTACTGTTACCTTCTATATTGTTTTGAAAAGGAATATGGAATAAGATTTTGGAAATTTTTTAGGATCTTCTGGGGAATCTAGAAAATTTCTGTTAATTTTTCTTGTAATTTCACTAGAAATTAACTACATGCTTACTAACACTTGACATGTAAACTAGTAAAATGTCAACTTGTCTCATAGTATTTTAGTATACTGTATTAAACACTTCTAATATACCCTAACGTTTTTAATTTGCTTAGATTACACACGTCTTTTTACTTCAAATTAGTCGAAAATAGTATATTATGCAGCAATTGCGGTAAACGGCATTTGACTCACGAGTTTATTTGACACGAGCGGAGCGAGTGTTTAATAAACGAGTGACTTAAAAAGTTTACCAAACGTGTTGCACACTATACTTTTTCTAAAACCGTTAGTTTTGGCTACATTTTTGCAAAATAACACGAATACATTTACTAACATCACCGTCAGAATTGACAAACGTAAAAAATTCAACCCGTGCGATAATATTCCGGAAATTTCCGAAGGGGCTCCGATGCGTGGGACAAGAAACTCACGTGGTAAAATGGGAGAAGGGAGTAGAAAGAACATTTTAACCATAACAGAAACGGAATTCTAACGATATGTCAAATGTCAATCCAACACGAATCAATTTAACATACGTTCAAAGAATGGGGTCATTAGCTTTTAATGGTATATTATGCAACAAGTGCGGTAAACGGCATTTGACTCACGAGTATATTTAACGCAGCGGAGCGAGTGTTTAATAAACGAGTGAGTTAAAAAGTTTACCGAACGTGTTGCATACTATACTTTTTCTACGATCATTTGTTTTTTTCGCAAAACAACACGAATACATTCTCTGACATGCCCGTCAGTATTGAGAAACGTCAAAATTCAAGGCCTGGTAAATATCTCCGAAAACATCCGATCGCGGAAATGTACGAAGTGGCTCGGATCCGGAAACTAATGTGGTAAAGTGACGCTTCCCGCACGCTAGATCTTTGTGTAATTAGATATTTTACAGACGGGAGTAAAGAAAAATATTTCTATTACATAACAATCGTAATGATGATCGTCGTATATAATGATGTCTCCGCAAAAACCCAACTTGTCACTCCTTTATTGCGACGACGGGTCAATTACATGGCAAATAGTTGGACGGGGATTGTATTCATGGAGTTGTGTGTATTTGCCGACATCTCAATCCATTAGGTGGCGTCCGGAGCAAATATCAGATATCTCCCGGGGTCGGTCAGTCCGGAAAATCGAACGTCCTTTGATTTATTAGGTTCATTTCTCAGGTCACCGTCCATATTTCTTTTGCAGAAATAACTTGATTATTTTGTCAAATGATGTTCGGATGCCGCACCGGTTCAGGGCCAATAAAATCGATAGATGTATTTGTTCTGCTAATATTTCAACATTGGATAAGTCTGCATGCGTATGAATGTATATTTCTTTATTACTCCTCAACAAAGAGGGCATGTGGAAAAATAAAGAAATTACACTGGACAATATAAAAAAAAAAGTTAAAGACAAAAGGAATCAAAAATACCTTTAAACTATCATATTGTCATGTATACAGAATGTCTGTATTTGCGTGCACAATCACTTTCTTATTTTAAATAGAATATTAATGCATTTTAGAATGGCGTTTACAGGTCTTGATATATCTATCGATTTCTCTGATCGAAAGCCTTTATTATATATTTGGAATTGATTGATTGAAGAGAATCTACTTCAGTGGTCTGTGTTAATAGTTAAAAAATAAATAAATACAGAATGGTTCATAACTAACATTAAAAATTTAAATAAAAAAATCGTTAAAAGTCTTTTTTTTTCAAAAGGAAACACCTCATTTTTATAATTTTATCATTAGTATTAACAAAGGGTGGCTTTGTCTAAGGTTCCCAATTACAAAGTTAGATTTCGAAATATTCATAATAAAACTTTTGTCCTTTGCAAAGGCGCTATGATAGAAAAAATAGCGACACTACAGCATTCACAATGGTTTGATAATTTTTGTATATATAAGTAATATAAATAACTCAAATTATTTGAAATTATTTAATTTCGAAGAATGGAATAGATTTTATCAGAAACATTTTGACGTTTGCTAAACAATATCCAGATATATAAAAACCGGCAAGAAACAGTGTTTAATAATTTGTTTTTCTTTTCTCTATGACGTCTTAAAGGGATTTTGGTAGTGTAACTTCTTAGCACCATTTATATTATTATTATAACATATGGACCTTTTCTACTTTTTTACAACTTTTTTAAATGTTTGGGTGTAGAATTTTTAAAATGGAAAATCGTTTTTTTACAAATATTTCTAAATCTATAATTGTTTGAAATAGAATTCGTTATACAAAGTTACCATTATTTAACGATTTTTTAATTTAGATTTTTAATTATACTTTTTATAATATCAATACAAGCCACTTAAGTAGATCCTCTTTTACAAGGAACTCAACTTCAAATATATAACAAAAGCATTCGGTCAGAGAAATCGATAGATAGCTATCTATATATCTATAGGTTAAGACCTGAAAACGTCACTTTTGACATAAAAACGGTAAGACTGAGATCTAATATTCCTAAATTCGAAAATGCATTTATGTACAATGTGTTGTATTTAGAACAATAAAATTGTTCCTTGCCCACGAAAATAGAAATATATTATAAAATTATCTATCAATCTATCAACAACTTTGAAATTGAAAATTCAAGAAGCTTGTCAAACCCTTACCTACCTCTCGCATGCTCCTAACCGCTAGACGATGGTTTTATAATGTAAGCTATTTTCTAGCAGCACAGAATTTGCTCCATTTTTAATTTTTTTTTAACAAGTTGTTAGCGATAAATCTAGATCAAACGGTTTCATTTAATAAAAGAAAAATATAGAAAAATCAGGTACTGCGTAACCGAATCGAAATAAGGTCAAGTGTGCTGTGAGTTTGTTTGACCATTAGTAACTGAAATGAAATTAGGTAATTTTGGTCAACACTAATTTTTACTAATGTTTCTGCTATCTGCCACTCTCTATCCCCTTTGTATTTTCAAATTTTTATTTTGAATTATGTATAATTTAGTTTTGCCATTTCATTGTATACTGCAAATATTGAGAGTTAAATAGTATCTGGGAAATTCCCAGAAAGCCTTTGCAACAAACATATCTCTATTAAATCGGACTGTGCTTACTCCTTAGATTGTTGTGATCACAAAATATAATATATAATATACTGGAAGATGTCTTACGTGTGTGCAGCGTTTATAAAATTTAACCAACTCTGTGCATAATTTCAAATATACGAAAAATCAAATTTAATTTATTAATTATTATTCATGGATTTTTTTCCATGTACTTGTCCGGTTCACTGCAGTGTGGGAAAAAGGGTAAATCCATTTACCAAAGCTTCTTTTTACAAATAGCCACAAATACGCGGCATCCAGCACCTATTTTCCGCTATTTTCACCAAGTCTTAGCTTGATTTAGCGGCAATATTTCTTTGCTGCTCTCTTTCCGGAACTATATAAAACTCAATTACCCCTGGGACTGCCTTTATTGCGTATATATCGCGCCCTGGCAGTTTATTAAATGTTCCGCTCTGATAAGGCAATCCTACTTATTTTTGGGGTGTAATTTTTATTGCCGCTCGGCTCGGACACCAGAAGTGTCGGTTATACGATTTTATTAGGTTGAGGATTTGGAGGCAAGTCGTCAAAAGGAAAGTTTGTTTTTCCGGTAAACGATAGTGTACCAGGGGTATATACAATTTTCGACACTTTTACAGAGTATCTTTCTGGAAAAATCGATACTCCCACGAAAACCGCTACAATTACCTATATTTATAAAAATATGAGATATACTCTGCCAAATTAGCGAAAATTTGAGGCCCCGCGCTTTACACATTTTGAATTTAGTAATTGTTTAAAAAACTTTATTGATTTCAAATATACATCATCCTGTTATGTGCCTAAATCTCTAAATAGTGTTTTTCTACTCTCGTCTGCAAAATAACTAGTTACACACCGATCTAGCGTGCGGGAAGTGTCACTTTACCACGTCAGTTTCGTTTCACACGGATGCGAGCCACTTCGGACATGTCCGGGATTTTACCGCACAAGTTTGGGAACAATCGGGTGTTTTCGGAGATTTTACCGCACGGTTGAATTTTGACGTTTGTCAATTGTGACCGTCATGCCAGTGAATGTATTCGTGTTGTTTTGCGAAAATGTATTCAAAAACTAATACACAGAAAAATGTTATGCAATATATCAGACAATTTAAATACGACGTGCTATAAGCTCCAATTAAAATTTAGTGGACTAGTCGGTAAGTAAAGTGACATTTATAATTTTACATACCGTTCACATGAACTTTAGTGGTTGTTACAGTTTTTTTATTAATATTTTGCCAAAATTAATTGTATGATTTTCAAATATCCGTATTTTACCAGTACAAACAAATCAAAATTTAAGGTTAGGACCTGCTTTTTCTCGGTTATACGATCATAAAAATTTAATCCTCATAAAAACTCTATTCTTGGATGATTTTTCTTCCAATTACAGTCTTTTTCTTTAAATAAACTACTTCATGATCAATTTTAAAAGTTAAATAAACAACATACAATTTTAAAACTGTCATTAGTCCGTTGTTTATATGAAATATCCAATAGTACATCTCTCTCTGTTTAACGTACACAACAATAGCAGAGCCGATCGGAACGATAAACGAATTGGTGTTTAATGGCAACTTGTAAATATTTTGTTTGAATGGTACGAAATTTAGTAATCGAATAATCTGTTATTATTGTTAATTTTTTAAATTGTGATTTTTTCGTGACGATCGTAGAAAAAGTATAACGTTTGATAAATTCTTTTTCTTACTGGTCCGTAAAATACTTGATTACACACCGATCTAGCATGCGGGAAACGTCACTTTACCACGTCAGTTTCGTTTCCCACGGATCCGACCCACTTCGGACATTTTCGTAATTTTACTGCACGGGTTTGGGAGCAATCGGATGTTTTCGAAGATTTTACCGAACGGCTCGAATATTGACGTTGTCAATTCTGACGGTCATGTCAGTGATTGTATTCGTGTTGTTTTGCGAAAATGTACCCAAAAACTAAGGGGCGTAGAAAAAGTATAGTATGCAACACGTTCGGTAAACTTTTTAAGTCACTCGTTTATTAATTACTGGCTCCGCTCGTGTCAAATAAACTCGTGAGTCAAATGCCGTTTACCGGATTGTTGCATAATTTACTAATCACACTGGCATTGAAATCATAACAAATATAGATATTAGGAATTTTCAACTAGAATAAGTAATTTGACCTTAAACTTTTAAGGTTGTTAAACTCAAATTAATTATTCAATGAAGGTATAGGTCTGGCACTAATTCTGCAATTAAACGTTCTGTGATTATATACCACGGTAAGTTTTTATTTCAAAACACTATTCAAAAATTACATTTATTCAAATATCAGCTGCACATCGCATGAGACTGCATAAATTCATATTAGTTCTGGTGCAATCCAAATACTTTTTTTTTCGTTTGTTGTCCTTACAGCAATTATGTGTCTTCGTGTGCATTAGAATTGTATTGGTCTTGTGACTACACCCCAGTCAGAGCAGTTGATTACGTCACGTATAGTGACGTAATCAAAAATGATCCGTATGTCTTAGCTATATTCCTACCATTTTTAGAAAACATGCTATGATCTAATTACGCAATTGCTCTGACCATTTACATTGTTAATTGATCTGTCGAAGAAAACAGTTCACAACACGTTTTAAACGACATTTTACTAAAGATTCAAAGTAGCCACAAGTTAAAGTCTCAAAAAATATTATTTTTGTAAGCACTCGGTTCAATCAAACCCGTGACTAAAATGGTGCTTGTTGGATAATATACTATTTCTAAAACGTCATATTTTCTTAAAGGCAGTTTTATTGCTTGTTCCCCGAAAATGATTCAAAAAAATAATTAAATGCTTAGTTTTGACCATAAAGACATGCTCTACATTTATTGGTTTCTAATAAATGAAATGCAGTTCATCGTTTGTGCCCCCGCCCAACCCATCGGTCCTAAACAAACATAACGAAACGTGATTGTTATTTTTCCGGGGCAAACATTATTCAATACTAATTTAATTGATTTTCTCAGAGTTTTCCCGTCTTTTTCCGGCCCCAAACCCCGTCCCGGGGCATTAAGCAAAAGTAAATAGAAATTAACGGGTATACGCGCGCGTTGTATGTATCTATATATATAAAAGGTGAAAAAATAAGGAAAACATTTTAACGGCTGAAAATACGAGGTGTTATTTTACACAAAATATGCTTTAGCGCGAATGAAAGACTAATATTTTTTCTGCCGATGTGTACCTCCGTTTTTCCCACGTCGTTGGCATCACGTGCCTTTTGCTTAGATAGGAAGGGCGGTTCATAATAAAAAACAAATAATCACCCCGCTCCCGCCAGGGACAGGAACTGGATGCATACGAGCTTTAAATGTTTCAATATCAATTTCACCCACGAGGACTTCTATTTGTTTGGTGTCAAATGCAATTTGTACATTAAGGAATTGTATTTTGCATATGTGTAAAAAACAACAATGAAGTTAACAAACAATGGCTGGAAAAGTCCGGGAAAAACAGGTTTCTTATGCGATTTTTAAATTTATTTGATACTAATTTAAAAAATTTCCAAAAAAAATCAATTTCATCTCTGCCACAGAGCTCTAATATAAATATATGTGATATCTATTTAAGGCTTTACCTGTATTTTAATTTACTCTCGATTTTCAGGAACTTTTAAAAGGTGTCATATTTGTATAAAGGGCTTTTCAAAAATGCTTAGTTTCCAAGATACGGTGTTTAATAATATTTTACAAAAAAAAATGTTTTTTTGGAATATGTTACATATAGCCTGACCTTGTCAAAATAGGCAAAATTTTGATAGTGATGATTTTGCTTTGACTATATTAAGATTTTAAAGTGCAGTGCCGATCTGTGAGGAATCCTAACGAATAGTATTTTCAAAGATATGTCCTATACTAAAAGATATTACTTTTTTGAATTCTTGATTTGCCACGTTTTCGAGCGAGAAAAAGAAAAACCAAGAAAATTGGAAAAAAGTAATTTTATGAACATTTATTCTTTGGACCCTTTTTACACGGCCAACTTAGCTCTACGAAATTAACACTAAAGAAAGTTTTTTCTTAATTCAGGCGTGCAACGTACGACGTAAGGTTCTTCGCACAATCATAGCTTCTACATGTGTTTTGAAACACTCTGTTTAAAAATTTTAACAAAACAATAAAATCTTAAAACTTATGCTATAGGGTCCGAATATTTGGCATGACGGTTTCTCGTTACACTTTTCAATTATTTTGTTAGGTCGATTTTTTTTTCTTAAAAATGCATGCGGAATCACCCTGTAGAGTTTCGAAGTGTATTGGAATAATCAATTTGTGTGTTTTTAAGACAGATAAGTATTGTCTTTATGTTTTTTAAAATATTAAACAAGCTTGAATTTTTCTGTGGCCTCATTATCCAGAGTTAAAACTTTTTATCTTAGATCTTAGTTCACATAATTGCTGATATATTTTTTAAATTTTTGATACAAAATTGCATATTTCAATTTGTATGAAAATTCGTCGATTCAAAATCCCCCCTCCCCGCCGAACAAACGTCACAAAACGGCAGGGAAATTAAATCCGGGCGTATCGAAAACTCGATCCGAATTCGCGAAACCGATTTAAATTAATCGACGTAAAGTCGGTCGTGAAAAATTACCACCCGAAACTCGACAATTGGCTTATTTATTTTTAATGGCCTTCGGACGCGCTATCTGTCTGTCTGTCTGTTGGTGTATCGGGTGTTAATTGAAGGATTCCTCATTTTTACGAATGGTCGATCGTCGAGGCCTAATCGCCACCCCTGAAGCATATACGTATACCTATTTATCCCAAATGATTTATGTCCCCGAATTAATCAAATTGTCGACCTACGTATATCACAATCCGAGAATGATTTCAGCTGTACGCTCTATGCAGTTCCACATAAGGTGCTTGCGTCTCGATTTCCAAATTAATTTGATTGGAAAAAAGAAAACAAATCAGGCGATATTATAAAAAAAACTACAGTTCTGTGTGTAAGATTAAGGCTAAGGCCGTAATCAGGCTAGAAACTGATTATGACGAAATGTCTTTCATGAAGACTGAACAATGCCTTTTAGTTGTAAATGTTCCTATACTAACTTTTATAATTTATTTTAGTAACTGGGATGTAACTAGTCAAAGCTTATGGCTTATTGGCACAGTTATATACCTTGTACATATAAATATTATATCCAAATTTCAATAACATTTAAATGAAGGTTGAACAATATGTTCAATACATTTATAATTCCACAAAAGAATTAGCGTAAATAAGAATTAGGACACTGTCTCTCTCTGTTTTCACTACGAGGGTAAGCTGATAAGTCCCGGTTCTGGCTTAGGGATGGCGTCTCCATATAACATTTTTTTAACGGTTTTCTTGACTAGGTTATATAATTTCTCCGGTTATGGCATTAACGAATATTTATTTGACTTTTGGTTAAAACAGTATTGACATTTTTCCAAAAATTGAAGATTTTAAAAAACTTGCAGTTTTATAAAATACTTTCATTTACAGGGTTTAACGCCACCTTAAAGAAAAGAGTAGGTGGGAATACCCTAAAAGGCTTTTCGCCAACATATTCAATGTTTAAAAGGTGGGTTTCCGGATTAAGAACACATTGCACGAATACTAGTGATAAGCCACGTTTCGAACGTATCGTGGAAGTAGCAATATTTGAAATAGAAAAAATCCACCAAATAGTGCTAGAAAAAAAAAGTATGAGATAGCGGATAAATAATAATTAAATGAATTAAATAATAATTTGCACGTGACGAAGCTCTGCTCAAGATGGATGTCGCTCTTGCTAACGTCTGAGCAAAAATTAAAATAGAGAAGTATTTTACTTTTTACAAAACTTCCTCCTGCGTCGGTTTTTGCTGAGTCGAACTTGCTGACGTTTCGCCAATCATCCTGTTGGCTTCTTCAGAGCTTGACTGAAACTTTTCAGAGCTTGACCGGAACTTTCCGGAAGAGGCTAATAGGATGATTTGCGAAACGTCAGCAGGTTTGACTCAGCAAAAACCGACTCAGGAGCAAACCAGAAGCTTTGTAAAAAGTATTACAGTAGCGTGTGGAAGTTTCTTTGAGAAATTAGAGAAGTATTTTAATTGAGAAGTAGGCACTCTATAAACGAAACCCTGGCATTTTTTTTAGTCGACTACACATGAAAATAAAAACACTCAAAACAATGGACAGCAAGTGAACCAGTTCCAAAGAAGGCAAAGGCAATTTTGGCCATTTTGTAGCGAGCACTTTTTGGTACTTTTGGTTAGTTACCTCGAAAAGGGCAAAACAATCAATGGCGAGCACTAGGCTAAATGTTGATCAATTGAACAAAGAAATAAAGAAGCAATTCACGAAATAACGTTCGAATTGCTTCCTCATCAACCTTATTCGCCTGGCTTAGTATCTAGCAATTACGCTTCCTAACCTCAAAAGTTGTCTTGGCGAATGAAGATTCGAGAGTAACTAAAAAGTTATCACTGCGAATGAATATTTTGAGGAGCTCGATGGTTTATAAAAACTCTATAACAAAATTAGAGCACTGATTTGGAAATTGTATTAGCATTTCTCGGGACTATGTTAAAAAAATAAATAAAAAACATTGTTTTCATTCTCAGGCCCGGGACGGCCCAATCGTCAACGTTGCCAATCTGACGTTGGAAATTTATCGAAGAGCAAAGTTGAAATGATGAAATTTTTAATGTAGCAAGTGATTGTTCTCTTTTTTTTTCTTACTTAATTCTGACGTTAGCTTATTTTATAGCAGTTTGCTGCACTGTCACGCAAGAATATTCTCTCATTTATATCTTTCGTAACTGTAAACTTTTTTTTATTTACACTTCAATGTTTAGTTTGAACTATTTGCAGTCTTAATTTTTAAATTTGTTCTTGTTCACATCCAGATGTGTAGTCAAATCAAATAGTATTTTAAAAATCACCGTGTTTTATTCGGGAAGAGGGAACCAACGTATTTTATAATTCATTTTTCAATTTTTAACATCGGTATATTGCGAAAACTTTCTCGCGGTCGGAAACATTAAATCTGAATTTTTAATTACATCATTCCGCCAAACATTTTTTCATTCCATTTTTACTTTTAATTAGTACGCCGGAATGGCGTAAAAACTCGGGAAACGGTAAGCCCTTTACTCTCCTTCACAGGACCGGAACAAAATATATAACACGGTTAATATGTAGGGGATGCAGGTATGAATTTGCGTTTTGTTGTTGTGAATACAATACAAATTTTCCTGGTTTTTATTATTTATGCGGTGATTATTTTTGTGCCGTTTTATTATAGGATATAATGATATTGTACACTTGTTCTATGTAAGTGTATGAAGTATAAGCTTTATTTTTATTTATATAAGGGCAATTGACAGAAAAGAAAAGCATAGAAAGAAGTAAGATTTCTTCACCAAAAACATTCAGTCTTCTCATTTGCGTTTCGTTAGTTTTATTATATGATTATTAGAATGAGTATAACCAAATGAGGAAGATAGACGTGTTACACTATAAATCAATTAAAAGGCACCTATGTCTTGCATCACTAATATGTCAATAAAATTCTAAAAAAAATGCAAAATTGACAGTCAAAAGTCACACTTATTCTAGTCGCATACATTGAGATCATAAGAACAATTTGTTGCTTGAGCGCAGTCAGCAAAATGTTCTGTCTGTGTTTACAACTGATTTTCAAACTGTGACCAACCAAACATCTATAAAGTTAATAATTTTTTTAATAACTTAGATCATATCCCCAAACATAATCTAAAATATAAAAAGTTTTATTTTAGATATTATTTGTTGTTGTTATAAAAAACAACTTATTGTATTAACGTTTATATGGTTTTTTTTTCTTAAAAAGTATCGGATATGTATTAAAGAACACTCCGTATAATTTTGACAAATATGAGAGACAATAACGACTAACTTATGCCTAAAATGTGACGTAAAGTTTGCGCACGTTTCGCGCCATAATTAAAGACAATAAAAATAAATGGACATTGCTGTGGTTCGAACTCGGCCATTCCGGCTCTGCCTTTTTAAGAAAGAAATTACGTTAAATTTGTGTAATTACAGGGTCTTACACCGCCGTTGTAATACCTCTGGACGCAGGTGGTTTTTCAGCTACATCTTTAATTAATTCCATTACATATTCATCAGTCTCGCAAATGCAGGGCGAAAGAAAGAGAGGGAACTCGAAAAAAGGGTTAAAGAACGGCGTATAACTGTATTTTGGATGCTCGCCCCCCGACATCCCATTGTTTTCCTTTCCTTTCCTTTTATTCGCCGTGTTTTTGACGGGCTTAAGTGAATCCGCAAACGTCATAATAAATAAAAGTTGTTTTTATGATCGGGGCTCGGACTGCTTAGGGTACTTACTTACAACAGAGCAAAAATAATGGAGAAATATTAGCCATCGGCATTTACAAAAATCTATCAAAAACGTCGATATATGTGACGCATTCCACCAGAATATAACCGAGCTAGGAAAGCCATTATTAAAAAATTTTGCCCCACTGCCCTTGACGCAAAAAACAACATTGGTATAATTATATCAGCGCTGGCGCGCAGGATAACAGATGTATTTACGGTGGTCCGTAAACTACCCTTTCGAGGCCCTATTGTTGTCTGCCCAAAATATCCCTGTAGGGCGCATAACAGTAAAAGTATTATTGGCAATTGTAATCCTATACGTTACAGATATGTTCTAGCAGAGAGTGGAATAATAGAAAATAGGATCCGAAAGAGAAATCCCTGCGTGTTTATGTTATAAGCTTTTCTGACTTGATGTCTTTATTGTATTACATGGCGAACGTGGATTTCATTACGAAAATTTTTCGCAATTTGAAGGGTTGCGACATGATATGGTTTATATGGCTATGGCAAATTTTATTTGAAAAATAACTTAAACCTGTTAACTACATAGCTATTTATTTACATGGAGTGTAGCGTAGTGGTTTGACTTTGTATTCAAATGATAATTAATAAAATTTACTCCCAAAATATTATGATTTACCTCAATATGCCTCAAATTGTATCCTGAATGTTCTTATTAATTGAGAAAGTTTTTTTGGTATAACAATAAAAATTGACAGTTTTACGTCCTGTGTCGGTTGTTTATAAAACAAACTTGTCGACCAATCATCTTGTGAGCTTCTTCAGAACTTTAGTTTTGGTAGTTAGTTTGGCAAGTTTGTTTTATAAAGAACCGATGCAGAAGGAATCCAATATTTGTAAATAGTACTAATGGTACAATACAATAAATTGGTTTCCTAAAGATTCCCTTTAATATTAATTATCTAAAAGTATTTGGAAACCTATTTTAGGGTCAAGTATTATTTATTGTATTAGTATCAATTGTTTTAAACATATTTTTACGATCTACAGTTATTACAAGCTTTTATTTAACAATTTAGCAATGTAGGTGTTATTGTCGTCAAATCTTACAATCGATTTTAAACAAACTTATCTCCCAGTGATGAAACCTTTTTGGCATTTTCAATGGTTTTTCGTGTCTCTCGGCTTGCTTTTATCGTTGCCTCCATTTGCTCTACTTCGACATCAGCTGAACGAACAACATTGGGCTGTGTTTGGGTGAGGTACTTTGGGGCATTCTTGAAAATAGTTGGCACAACACCTTCCGCTAATTTTGGCCTCTCGCGAGAATATTATTTGTACTCTCCTTTAACTAGGCACTTGTCAATCCAAATAACATCTTTCTCTGCAAAATGTTATATACATACAGCTGGTTTCTTTAATTGCCTAATATCTTTCTTAGCCAAACTTCTTTTTGATTCGGGTCAGATGGTAAACTGAAAGTGGAAACGGGTCCCGTTTCTTTGGACACCCAAAAACACAACATCGCGACATGTTTGCACTCTTCTTTGTACTCTCTGTTACTTGGTTTTTATCACAAATGCCCACGGGGTTTCTCAAACATTTTAGTTATTGTTAACACAACAAGTACAGTTAAAAACCGAGTTTCAAAGTTTAAAATACGGCGGTATAACCTACAAAATCCGATATCCAAAGACACAACTTTGCGGGCAGTTTGCACTGTTGTTTGTCCGATTTATGTCACTTGGCTTTTACCACGAATCCACACGGGTTTTTAAAACATTCCAGTTATTACTGACACAAAAGAAAACAATCAAAAAACCGAGTTTTAAACAATTTCATACGCCGGTAACCTACATAAACATACGTGTTTTCCCGGACCGCAGCCGGACTGACTGAAATTGCTGGATCTATTAGTGACTTTTGCGCGGCAGGGCTGGTCTTTTTCGTCGGCTGCGCGTACTTCGTGAAATACATAATTGGATGATTCCTCCGGAGTCTCGGGCATTTTGTGTGGTGCACGTTGTCCATTATTATTGGTGTGTATTTCACATGCTATCAAGTTCAGTGCGGAGTAGTACGTTTAAATGTGAGGTTTTACACAGCAAATATGTCGCAAAAAAGGAAGTGTTTTAATTTAAAACAAAAAGGTGAACTGCTAGAATCCCTGAGTAAAGGTGATTGTGTGACTCTGCTTGCTAAAAAATATGGAATAGCCAAGTCAACCGTATGTACAATAAAAAAGAAAAGATGTTAAAACTGTCTAGTTATTGTAACATGGAAAGATATTTATACAAATATTTTCTAAATTGAGAGAAAGAAATGTACTGGTGAGTGGGCTGATGCTTCAGGAAAAGTCGAAGATTTTAATAAAAAGCAGTTGATGTAAATTCTTCATTTAATGCTAGCAATGATTGGCTATACAGGTTAACAAAAAGTTATGGCATACCACTACTCCAAATAAGTGGAGAGAAGCTGTCGTCCCGGCCTGAATTAGTTGAAACATTTAAAAAAACTTTGCGAAGCACTATTGAAAGGCTGAGTCCGGCGTTAGAACAGGTAACCGGCCTTTATTGGAAGTTATTACGCAGTAAGACTTATGTGTCAAAGACAGAGAAAACTGCAACAGGCAGAAAAACTGCTAACTGTACAAATGCCGCATGAATTGAGGCCACTAGTCCTCCGAAAATCCAAAAATCCACGCACTTTTAGAAATTTTAATTTGCCAGTGAATTACAGAAATTCCAAGACTACATGGAGCGCAATGAAAATTTTTTGAGAGTGGTTTCATGACATTTTATCCCCGAGGTAGATTCAGGTGGTATAAAAAAGTATATAACAGTAAAATGTATTACAATTTTCATTTTCAGGTGCAGGCGTTTTCATGAGTCGCAACTTACCCGTTAAGACATTCCACCACCTGGGGCCGACTTAAAAAGTCCTGATCATCTTATTACTGGTTTATGCCACCAAATGTGACACCTTTAATACAGCTAATGGACCACAACGTTATCAGAATTACCAAGTTATTTTATCGTAAAAACCTACTAAGCCAGTTATTCTCAAAAGGCTCTTCTAACCTAAGTGCAATGTTGCAAACATACACTTTAAGGGATGCAATTTCAAATGTACTTTTGACATGGAATATGTTAAAACCAATTGTTGGCGAAATATTTTAACAATCAACGTAGATTATGAAGAGTATAATGTCACCCTTTGTTTTAAGAGTACGATTACTCAATGATGAAGCACACAATGCTAACCAGAGTGTTATAGACCTCTTACAAAATATTAATTAAAATGTAAGTAAAATTATAAAAATGAAGTCAAACCTCTATAACTAAATCTTGAAGGGACTGTGAAAAAAGTGCTAATTATTCAAACTAAAGTACAGACAAAAAAAAAAATTACGAGTTAATAAATTCTGCCGGCCAAGCTGTACTTGCTTCTAAATATTTATTTTCCAGCCTGTCATGTCATATGGTTGACAAATATTTTTTTTCTTGGATGCCATTCTCTACTTTTTTAAAATCTCCGGTTTTTCGTCAATTATTGTTAATGTTGAATAAAATGGTGATGTGATAAAATATAACAGCTTGATTGTATTGCATGACTGAAGACAAAAAATTGTAGAAATCAACCTAAAGAAAAAGTTTAAGCAGCCTAAACTAAGGTCATTTTTCACCAATGTTCCATAAACATATTGTTGAATGTATTAGTGCAGAACGCAGTTATTGTCACATAGATGGCACTACATGTATTGTTTTTTGAAATAACTTCTTTTTTTTTGGCCTACGTGACTAGAGAATAAGCACGCGGTGGAATGGCGGACCAAGTGTTGGATGAATTTTGTTAGTTTTCTTATAAATTCTTAAAATAAAACGCTTCAGTGTGTGTTATTAAACCCACATAATTGAAGAGGTTATGGGCCCAGATTCCAGAAGCGAAGGATTGTAAAAATAAGAGCTGTAAACAGTTTGGAATTTCGTACTTTTAGCTATGGCTGGAATACACAGCAATACGGTGCCAATTTCAGAAGCAAACAATTTTAATTATTGGCAATTCAGAATGGTAACTTGGTTTCCAAGGGAAAACTGCGAGGAGGCCATCCAAGGTAATAAACCAGGAGAAAGTGTTACTTCGAATGAAAAGGAGGAATGGGAGAAAAAGGATTATAAAGCACAGTCAATAATAGTTCAAGGTGTGTCGGACAAACACTTGGATATTATTAAAGATTGCAAAAGTGCAAACGCGCAAATTGAGGCATTGAAAAATGTGTTTGTAGGGTCTAGCTCTTTTACAAGATTCTCCTGTTGGAGAAAAATGAAATCAAAAGCTAATTGTAGCAATGAAGACAGCGAAATAGGCTTGAATGTAAGTGGCAAGAAATGTTTTGCGTGCGGTAGTCCCAACATTTTCAAGCGCAGTGTCCACGAAAAAAACGGAACTTTAGAGGCAGGCAACATAGAGGATTCAGAGGTAACCCACGGATAGAGGAAAGGGAAGTGTACAAACGTCGGGAGATAGAAATCAGAAAGCAAACATCAGCGGAAGATGAACCCAAAAGCTATGAAGAAGCTTGTAAAACTGCAGACTGGAGGGAAGCCATAGAAAAGTAAATACGAGCACATGAAAATTCTCAAACATGGATTCCCACAGAACTTCCTGAAGGTCATAAAGCTATAGACAAAAAGTGGATATTCAAAGTGAAAGAAGATGGTACGAGGAAAGCCAGGTTGGTTGCAAGAGGTTTTCAAGTACCTTATATCGAAAATGACAACTTCAGTTACTCACCGGTATGCAGATAAGACTACTTATTTCAGTATCTTTGCAGAATAATTGGAAACTGCACCAAATTGACGTTCCTACTGCATTTCTCAATGGAATTTTAGACAATGATGTGTACATAAAAGCACCAGACGGTTTGAAAACGAAGTCTAGGTATTTAAAATTAAAACGTGCTTTATATGGACTACGAAATGCACCCAAATGTTGGAACATAAAATTCAACCAAGTTATGAGTAGTTTAAATTTTCGAAGATCCCAATATGACTATTGTTTATATGTGAATGGCATATATATGTCACTAGCATTATTTGTTGATCTTATCATTGGACCCGAAGATCAGGTGAAGAAACTCATCAGGAGTTTATTTGAGGAGTTTAATTTTAAAACAATGTCAGAAGTTAAGACATTTCTTGGCATGGACTTGAAGAGGAACAACAATGACATCCAAATTACTCAAAAGAGAATGATTACCAGACTTTAAGAAGACTTTGGCATGGGGGAGACTCGACCAGTAGCAACGCCAATGGAAGTAAATTTTCAAGTGTTCCATATAGAAGATCGGTATGTACTTTAATGTTTCTGTCTTGGGTAACTAGACCAGATATTGCATGTAGTGTTTCATATTTATCTCGATTCTTGGACAAACCAAATATGTGTGTATGGAATGCAGCGAAGAGTATTCTTCGTTATCTGAGTTGCACTATTGACCTTGGACTAACATTCACCAAGCTAGACTAGAAACTTACAGGTGTATGTGACGCTGATTGGGGAGGCGACCATTTAACTCGCAAGAGTGTTAGTGGTTTTGTATGTTTCCAAGGCAAAAACCCAATTGCATGGCACTCACGAAAACAAAATTGTGTTGCATTATCATCAATGGAGGCAGAATATATTTCCGCAGGACTTGCAGCACAAGAACTTGTTAATTTGAGAGGTGTGTTAACTGACTTAACAAACAAGTGTGGACCCAGTGACTTTGAACTTAGACAATATTACTGCCATCAAGAACTGTGAAAACTCTAAGCGTGCTAAACGCATTGACATAAAGTACCATTTTATCAAGGATCTACATTTAAAAGGGGTTTTGTTATTTAAATATGTATCTTCAGTAGAAAACTGTGCGGATATGTTCACGAAATCTCTAGGAAAAAAAAATTGTTAAATTTAGATCAATGGTGATAAACAAAAGTAACACTTAAGGAAATTGTATGTTATTGGACAATTTAAGTGCATTTGATTGCAGTTTGTTGATGCATTTAAATTGAGTGGGTGTGTTGAATGTATTAGTGCAGAACGCAGTTATTGTCACATAGATGGGCATTACATGTATTGTTTTTTGAAATAACTTCCTTTTTTTTGGCCTACGTGACTAGAAAACAAGCACGTGGTGGAATGGCGGACCAAGTGTTGGATGAATTTTGTTAGTTTTCTTATAAATTCCAATATTTAATATATCCTTCTTAAAATAAAATGCTTCAGTGTGTTTTATTAAACCCACATAATTCAAGACATATTACATAAACATATTTTAAATATTGTTTTGTTTAATAAATATAAAATAAAATTTAGACTTAGGCAATTCAATTCGCTATTGTTATTTGTATCACATTTTTTCTGTTATGAAAAAAAAGTTTTTTAGTTTTTTTGGTAGTGGACAATGGGTGATACCATATCCATATCCCTCCATATATCCATATAAAAGTGTTCAAAAATTGTATGACCATTTATTATTTATATACATTTTTGTTTGTGAAGTGGTGAAGGTTTTTCATCGTTGTGTTTCGGTTATATATTCATGAACACCTAACCCTTTTCACCTGTAACGACCGATGATAAAGTAATATCCAAAGGTTATAAAGCATAATATAGTAGATAGCCAGTTACCACATTGAAAATTTATGAATATACCCTCTCCAACAATTGCTTGTACTTCAAGTCTTAATTATCAATAATACACTCATATTAGCAAGTTTTTGCACGTTTGAAATGGTGTTGGTGGAAAAGTGGACCTCAGTGGAAAAGTAATTAGTGTTGATCCAAATTATCTTTCATTATTTTCATTTTATTCAAAACCTTTTCTAGGAACATTTACATTTTATGCACAATAGAACCTTTTGTTTTATAATTTAATGTTTTAATACATTTCAACATTTTAAATTTCAAATTTGAAACTTCGAGGTAGCTCAAAAAAGAATTACAATGTTTTATTACATCAGATTCACATATTTATGTGTTTTAGTTTTTCAAAATTCTCAATTAAATAATAAAATATATTAAATCAGTGGTTTTCAAAATTATATAATAACGGGAAGGTCTGTTTTAGTCGCTGCGCGTTATCTCAGAAAAATACATAATATAAAATTTTGTATACATTTTGGTCTTCAGATACACTGCATACGATTATTTGCTTTAGAATTTTATCTGGTGTAATTAATGGCCCTTATGGCGCCTAGTCTATTTTTCGGCATGGAGTGTACTTTAGCTACTGTTTTATTTACAATCTCTCCCTGTTACTATGCCGGGCCGCTAATGTAATAAATACAGAAGGATAATATTTACTAAACCACAGCTTACTAACGAAAAGTGCTACACAAACTTGGCCTATTTGCAAACGAATGAAAAGTTTGCAAATTTATGGAAACATGGGTTCAAGTTTACTTTCTATTCCAGAAATCGGGATATTATAATGAAGCAGTTGCAGTTTCAAAAACTTTTCTGTATGCAGAGTATGAGAGTTTTCGCTTTTTAATCATATTTTGAAGATGAAGGTTTTTATTATTCTCGAGTTATTAGGGTTTAAATAACATTGGTAATGTGCTAGATATTGGAGATGTAAAAAGGGGCAGTAGGTTCTGGCGTCATACTTTCTACTCTTTAAACGAAGAAAGAAGAGAACGAATTGGTTAGTTTAATAGTGCGCAAATAAAAGTAGACACCTTGCACGATAGTAAATTTAAATTGATCGCAATATGTGGCGTTCTTCGTATTCTCCTTAATAACATTTTTAAAATGCAAAGTATTCCAATTTACTTGCTCCGCAATAACCGAATTTCTTCGGGGCGAAACAATTTTAAAATCTAATTGATCAACGTCAAACGCTTGAATATTTCCAAAAAGGAATCAGATTAAATACGCATCAGGATGCAAATTAGGCAAATTGTCTGCGTGGGGACGACTCAATCGTCTTACCAAAGCTCCGATCAATCAAACCGGAACACAGAATAGCGCGTACTAAGGGAGCTTTCGGCGCCCGTGAAAGCCACCCTTAAAAAAGTAACAATTAGACTGTTTAAACAACGGTTAAAGGCATTAGCATTATGAATTGCGCGCGGGGTATAATCCAAAAAACCGTAAAGACATATCCATCATAACTTGTCATTTGGGGGGTACGTACCACGCACCTGGAATATTTTTTAACTCCTGCGGTGCAAACCGAACGTGTCGGATAAAAATATCTCGGACGCCGGCAGATGTTTTATTTGGTTTTGGGTAGGGTCAATTTATTCGGAGTTTCTGCCGAAAAAAAAAGTTTGTACAAAAGTGGATGACTCTGTGGATTACCTTCAAACGGTGTCATATTAAAGTATAACAACCTAATGTGAAATGAACCACATGCTTATGAAGAAAATACTTGAAAATAATTAATAAGAGCACTTAACCTTATCTAAAGACTAGGAGTCAAAAACTTTATGACTATATGTTAGCTTTTTAGCTTATTTTGCTGTCTTTTGTTGCAATAAAAATGATATGGTTGCGTTTAATTTTTTGAGAAAACAAATTGTATTGGTAAGAATGTAGCAAATCGCCCTCTAGCAGCGACACAAGCAACCTAACATAAAGTAATTCGCTCAAGGGATAGCGCCGAGTACCCTTAATTGGCCACCCTGTACGTACAAGAACGCTACTACTCCGTCATGGGCTGCTTTGATGTGGTCTGTGAACAAAAAATATATTTTGTAGGATTCTAGTTTAACCACGAGCGGAAAGAGTGTTTGGGTATATTTTTGTAAAACACCACGAATATTCACTGAGTGACGTGTTAGTTTTGGTTAAGTTGGTTAGACTGACGTACCGGAAATAACCGAACTGGCTTGCGACCATCACTAACGAATTTTTTTCATCTCTTTATAAAAAAGTCTTAGGAGGATCCTTTAACGAAAAGTTGAATTGGTTGAAGTTCACAAAGACTCTTATTATTTTTATTTTGTCAAACACTAAGTATGCTGCAAAACGGTTCGATACAAAAAATCATTAAGATACTTGTACTTCGCGTTGGCTCACTCGTTACGGGATTGCTGTTATGAGGGATGCTGGAAAAATAACCTTAAATACCCTAAAAACTATAAAAAGTTTTTGATAGAGCAGTTAACTTAATAAATAAACCCAGGCTTCATCACACTCACGAACTCTTTCTTTCTAATAACATAAAATTTCAGAGATACTTAAGGTGCATTAAGTTGTTAGCACTTTTAAGACTTGGTTGGTTCGTGTATGGAAAAACTTACAGTTGACTAGATCACACCTAGAACTATTGGTACCAATATCCTTTGTTCAAGGCAAAATATTTAAGGCACCAAGTGCCCGCACTAAAATCACTAGTTGAAAACAATAATTTTAACCTAATTAAATTTAAAATGAACTAACAAATTTTATTCTAACTCGAATGAGTTCATTAACAGTATTGTGCAGTAATATGAGGCTATTAGATTACAATCTATTTATCTATTTTTAATTTTACTTATGTGATAACTTTGTCATTTACAAAAGCCTAGAAAAGCTTAAATTAGATGATCTATTAAATAAATTAAAATTAAATAGGTATATTATCCTAGATGGATATCTCTAAGTCTGCACGTAAGTCGACAGGACTTTACGGACATGGAGACCGCCACGTGCATCTGTACTGAAATATTAATTACCTGTTACGATAAATGCAAAAATTAAAAAAATATATCCATTTGTTGAAATCTCCTTTTTTAAAAGTATTTGATTAGCAAAGAACGGAATGGAAGGAAATAAACTACAAAACAAACTCTGCCTTAACTAAAAAAAATATATACCTATCACCCTGATCCCTATTCTTCAGTCTACTCGTGTGGAAAGATTGTTTTTTTTTAAGTTTTGAAAAAAACATTTTTTGTTCCACTTAAATTCTTTATTGTAAAGTTCACAAATGGTCAAGCCTGATCTTACGATTAAACATACTTAATCAAACGTGACTCATCTCACTAAAAATTACAAGAAAAAATAAATTTCGATATAAAATTAAAAAGATTCCAGCGAGTTTAACAATATAAAGAATAAATATTAATTAGAAGGAGAATTTACTTCGCGCACTACGCTGTCTTGTCTTGTTGTGCATATAACATTTGGATAGCCTATTTAACGACTATGAGTTTCTGCCAAGATAGTTGTTTTGGTGGAATCAACACTTGATGCTATTACGCAGAACCTGAAGATGCTAACCTGGTTAGTGAAATGCACGTCCAGTATAATTCGGTTTTTGAATTTTGGAAATTATTTTAGGTTTCGGGCGTTTAAGTCACTAAGGAATTTTTCCCAATTCTTCCCGAAAAAAAAAGATTCAGCAGAAATATTAGAGATAATACATGCTGACCAACTTATTCGCGAAAATCGAACGAAAAGCTTAAGCGTTTCAACTTACCCTTACCAATTTTTCACAAATCATCGGCACCCGTATCGGGTATCTATCTCAGCCCCCTCATCCAGCCAACAGCATAAAAATAATATCTCGAGCAATATTTCAGAATCACCGAAACGACCTTAATACACTCTTATCTTATCTCGTTCTATATTTTTGGCGTATATCCATCTGCTTTTGGCCGAGATCTCACCCCACGCAAGTTCGAAAATCAAAGCTCCTCGCAATATTTAGTGAAACCCGATCCGCAAAAAACCCATAAAAAGCCGGCGTGTTTAATGGATCATGGAAAAAACCACATAATTCAAAGATTCAAACGGCTGCTATATACCGTGCGATATTACAAAAAGACGCGCTATAGCGTTTCACCCCACACTGTTATACGTTCGGCAAAAAAGTGGTAAATTAAAAACGCGGAGGGGTCACGTGTTTGGATTTACGTCATTGTGTTTCATGACTTTGTAGTTTTCATCCCCAAAAGATTAGGTCCGCATAACGCTATTATTTGTTAGATATGGCTCTATATAGAAGACCCCTCGAGGTCGCGGGAGGGTAGATTCGCCGTTGTTTAATAGTTTTTGCTAGATAGCGTTTGGCGGTAGGATTGTTTTTTTTTTTAAATTTGTATCCAAAGCATAGGCGAGATATCTGGAAAAGTTGAACAACACGTATTGAGGTTAGATTAAGGCCAACAGGTTTCTATTACAATAGGCCCTAGCAAGTACTTTATGGTCCTACCAATTCAATGCTTCTTGAAATAATTTTCTTTCTGAGTAAATAACGAAACAGTTAAGAATTGATTAGTTAGTATGGGCTCCATGAATATCGGTGTAAGTGTTGTAATTAAACAATTTTTATTCGTTTATACTATCAGGCGATTAATATATTCTTTCGAAACTATTTTAAACTAAAAAATGTCAACAATTTTTTACGGATTTTGTGTACTTTAGCTAGATTGTCGATTACATATTTTTTTATAGCAGTTTATTTGTTATCGGATATATTATACTATAAGTATAAAAAAACACTGCAAATTTCATCAAAATGTCTGTATTTAGGTAACGCTAATTCTATTGCTTCATTTTGTTTACTACTCCTTGTGCATTCCTCCTTTTTTTATTTTTGCTTGCTATAAGTATAAAAAAACAATGCAAATTTCAATAAAATGTCTGTATTTAGGTAACGTTAATTCTACTGCTTCCTTTTGTTTACTACTCCTTGTGTATTCTTCCTTTTTTATTTTTGCTTGCTTTCACTCTGTACAGTACAATCTTGATTATCCGAAGTTGCGTTAATCCGAAATTCCGCTAAACATTTTTCATCTAAAGGTAAGGAGGGAGAATCCCGAAACGGGAAAGTTGCTTCTTAAGTTAAATTTGTTAGCCAACTGCTGAAATGTTTTTTTTTTAATATAAACTTATTTTAGTTATTGCGCCTTTATTATATAGTGATTATTTTTTTTGCGCATTTATTGCAGTATATAGAAAATATACAGGGTGGATTCAATGTAGATGTTGATAACAAGTTTTTCTTTATAAACGGAACACCATTTTTTAAAACCCATTTTCAAATTCTGAGTCAAATTTCACGCATAATTTATCTACCTACCTAGCTTACCCTACGCCATATCATTTCTTCGCCTTATTTCTTAATTAATTTTGTGATTTTTCCCTACACAATTTTGGTTTTAAATATCCCCAGAGGACAAATCCAGTGGAATAATATCTGCAGATCTTGAAGGCCATTTTATTGGTCACCTTCTGCCAATCCCCTGTCCGGGAAATACCATATTTAAATATTCACGCACTAGTCCAGCACAAGGGGGCGAATCACTATCCTGCTAAAACCATATCTGTCTATCTAGCATCTGGCTGATCCCTGCCCAACATTTATTTTGTGTGGTTGTTGTGTATGATTTTCTCCCATACGTCTGGGATTATTTGTACTCTAATATCTACAGTTCTGTTTATTTACCGTACCATTTAAACAAAACTTGGCTTCATCACTAAACAGTGACTATGAAAAAATGGTTTTAAGTTGCACATTTTCATAACAGTTTCGCAAAACTGTAGTTTACGCCCCGAATCTTCGTTCAGCTTCTGTAGTAATGTGGATGGAGATTATCCTCTACTCCCAATAAAATGTTTAATATTGCGTTCTTATCAGTTTTTGGATGATCTGGAGTAGACGATCTTTTTCATGCCCTGTTTCTATAAATGCCCTCTCAATTTTGCGTTAAACAAATTACAAAGTTCTTCTTCAGTTCCATTCTTGTCTCTATATCCAATAAAAATTAAAATTTCAATACTAGCTACTTATCTGTTCCATTTCAAATTGAAATGTCTGAATTTTTATTCTTTTACTCATAAAAAGTAAGAGATACACGAATTATATGTAAGGTAGGCCGATAGGTATTATGTTGTTAGTGTGCCTGCAGTGAAGTATGTTTTAACTCATTAAATCTACAAGGCGTAAAGTATTTCTATGTTATAGCAAAAAACATTTTTTTTATAAAACTGTAGATCATCAAATAAATGTACTGTGTGATATACAAATTATAACTGTAAATATGTTTCAATAATAGAAAGGATTCATAAAAATTTCAAGTTTTGACATTCTGTAACTCTTCATGGGGTGCTGTGAATCAGAAGATCGATGTCTGCTGGTGGTAGGTTCTCCCGGAATAAACTTGCTTTATGAAGTAGAAGTTGTTCAGCCAATTTAAAGATAAATCTGATAACCTTGTGGACCAGTGAAGAAAGGTTATATTAGCTTGTCGGAGGAAGTTTCTGATAATTGCCGAGGGATGTGGTCTGGCATTGTCTGGCTGAAAATATGAGTGTGATTGAGCATTCATGTTTCAGTCAATAAACTATAATACCGCTAGTAAGCGCAGTCTCTTGGTCCATGCAAAATTGAAGTTGGTGCCTTTCGTTACTTTTTTGGGTGGACGATCATTGGGAGCGAACAGGCAAGTACGTGACCCGTTAATCAAAATGATCATATTCAGCTCATTCCAGCAAATCCGTTCTTGAGACCATGCCAGACGTTGCCGTCTAGTTATTAGCAATACTAACCAAGAACGATCTCACGTTTATCTATCGGCCCATAGCGAGGGTTAGTGTTAGGAGCTGTTCTGTGCAATCACTGGTTCTTCTCAAATTAACAGCGGTCCTACATTCTTATCCTGGCCAATCCAGTTTCCAATTTGTTTAAAGAACATTCCATCTCTTCCTAACGTCTTCTAGGCCTAACTCATTTTAATTCACTTAATTAATGATATTCACAAGTCTTCTTACAGGAGTTTTCAATAATTGATGTGTTCAATACCCCTAAAACTGAATAGATCTAAGCTTATTCTTTAAAAAAATAATGAAACCTGTTTATTCTTCATGCAGACAATCGACAGACATTAATTCAGCTAAGCATATAGTCGGTGTTGCAATTTCTCGGCACCCAGCATATATTGAAATAAAACTTTCAGCGAAATTATAGTTGTAGAATAATCATCGATTTAACAAAACAAACAACCTCTTGTTAAACCACGATTTTAAGTCGTTCTAATCGAGCAGAAAAAATGCCGCTCCGTTTTGCAGTCCATAGGCAGACTACTACTGCATGGTCCGTAAACAATAAGAGCCGCAGGCTGTGTTAGTCAGCAGCGAACAAACTATAGACGATGCATAAGCTGTTAAGCCGACTACCGAGATTTTAGATCGTGCGTTCCTTATCGAAGCACAAACAAACGCCCCGCCATAGCTGTTAATATATTTTCGAAATAATTACTTCAGTCCACGAAAGAGAGTGCAAACGTGGCTTTGGCTTGCGTGTCGCCCCCTTCCCGCGCATCATCGTCCAAAACGCAAACCGTAGAAAAATTAAAACTCCATCACGAAAAAAAAAAGCTTTTAAATGTTCGATACGGCATCAGTCCGTAATAATTCTCGATGGGGAGCGCGAATTGATATATTTCTGGTTTCCCCTTCATTAAGGGGCCATAAATTAATTACCATTTGTAATCGAATTTTGCCGCAATATAAACGAGAGTATCATCTCCATTTCTCTGTCAAAGTAAGTGGAAGCGTTTTCGATTTGTATTGCTCGAGCTCTTTGCGAGGTTCCGCCGATATACATATAAGTTATTAGAGTAGATTCTAACACTAATTGCGTTACCATTGGAGCGCGCTTTCTAAACACAATTTCGATGCATTTTAACTGTAATAATAGTATTATGTGTTGGGTTTGGTCTCAAGATTTTGAACCGGTTAAATTGTCTTCGATCAGATTCACTCAAGAGTTGCGTTTTCAAAGTCTATCATGAAACTGCCAACGGAGCCTATATCATAGGATAATAGGACTAGACATCTATTAATAAAATCGGCCTAATGCTGATAATACATTAATACCGGAATTTGGAACCTGGCCACTGACAGTTCGTCAACTCGACAGGTGTCAGATTAGATGTACCATTTTTACGGCAGTATTTTCTCAAAATATGCCCAGATCTTGTTAAAGGTTCTGGGATAACAAATAAGTGTGTGAATGCCTCCGATTTTTCCCAGCCTTTCCTGGGAATATTCTGCATTTCCGTCTGGAATAAATCTACCACAGAAGAATTCAAGCTTGGCGAAACATTGTTCTTTCTTAGCGGCGCTTTAATCTCATATTAATATTTCAAGTAATCGCTTTTTGGATTAGTTTTGCTCAAAATGCTTGTACTTTTTCATTATATAATTCTGGTACATTTTCGGTTATTTTCGCAATGCTCCTCTAATTTTACTAAGTTACTTATATAGATTTTGCTACAGTACAGATTTGAAAATTTGCTCCTTTTGGACACTTTTTGTATTTCAGTAACCTTTTCAAAAATAGGTGTTAGTGTGGTATTAATTTAATTTATATTAATCGATTTATTTGAAAATAAACAGCGTTGAATTTTAATGAAGTTGTGTTTCGAGATCATTTAGAAGAGTTTTCAAATAACAGTTTGTTTCTTAAAGTAATATAACAACGGAATACAATCGATGTAAATTTCCTAGAATCTATATCTCTAGATCTAGATCCCTATTTACTACAAGCAAGAAAATAGTTTCTATTTAGTAACTTTAAGCATATTGGCAGAAAAAAATTGACACGAGAAACGTCAATGTATTAAAAGTTTAATCGCTTCTAGATAAGTTAACCCGCAAAATTATTGAAAGCCACTGTAGAGTATCCCAATAGATATGAATTGTGTTTAGGGATAAGGCGAATAGGTGGGGCTAGTGTGCAGCTCTCCGCTCGAAGCCCGCACAGTCCGATACAAAATGTAACAAAAAAGGTTTATGTGAAGTGCTGTGTATTATTACCCTTCTATCATTTGCAATCGTTATGTAAAGTTTGAAGAAACTTGAACGGTTTCGGAAGGTTTTGTATTATAGGCTCTTTTTTTTCCTGTGTTTTCGAAAGTTACATTCAGCATAATCAGTGCCTCATGATTTATGAGTCCGCTTTGGAAAAACTTGCACAGCCGCACTGCTTATAGTTTTTCATTGAGTGTATATAAAACACGATACACGATTGATCCGATTGCAATTTTGGTGAACGTTACATCAATTTCTTTTATGCTTGCTGCACCTACACATACGTTTCGGTGTGAATTCAGATTTCGTTTTTAAAATTGTTCATTATGTTTACCTAAATGGCATAAAAGTATTACAAATTCAAATATCGTCAAATATTTGCTTTTTTGTATGATACAAAAATAGAGAAAATTGTAATCCTTTTAATTTAAAATTTCTTCTTTAATATACTTGTTTTTTTGAATATATTGTGTATAGTTCACAATAATTCGTCGTGACCTGTATGTACTTTTCTGGAAAAAAGTTTCAGTTAACCAGAAAGTTCGATTTATCAACAATCAAGTTGCTTTGAAAAAAAAAAGAATTTGCTAGTGTTACCCGAACTTTCTAAGCAATCATCGCAAAAGTAAATATATCTAAATCTAAATACTACATTAACAAATCGATTGAAGTCTAATCTAACGAAGCGTGAAGGAAAGTTGTTGCCTTCCTTCCGTGCTAAAATGAATAACAAATTTAACAATTTAAGCCCAGAAACGTTTAAATGTTCGTATCACAAAAAACATTTTAATAAGTACCGCGAAAAACAGAATTGTTTCATTACGCTTGAAATGTAATTTGTTTATTCGACAGCCGATAAATGTAACGGCACAAAAACTAAGAAATAAAATACCTTGCATTTCACTTGGTTTAATATATTTATGTATGGCCGGCAGTAGCAGAACCACAATCGCTATCCAATTTAAATATTAATATCAGTCCGGTTATAAACGGGAAGAGTGTGAAATACACAAGAATACATATAACAGAAGCCGCGAATGTAAACAATAGTAATGTTAATCATAACTGGAATGAGCAGTGTAGGATTTATTGTTTTAATATAATGGTGTCTATAGACATAGGCGTAGAGGTACGCAGAGAGCGAAGAATGCTTATATTTAACGGATTTAACCCAGCATAATTAAAAAAAAACAACCTGTTGTATTTTTTTTTTTAAATATCCACAATATAATAATTCTGTTTAATCCTGGGATATCGCCGTTCGAATTCTATCCTTACGTTTTATATTTCGATGCATCTCTAGGTGAGTGCAAAGCAAGAATTATTTCGCTATTTCAGTTATTTTGTGATTTAAGTTTACTATAGTTTCTAGCGAATATTTTTTCGTTTTTATTTTTTATACAAATTTATTTCAAACCGTTGGAACTAAGCCGAATTTCTCAAGTGATTTCTAAATATTTACCTCTATTGAAAATTGATCAAAATTCCCGAGGTGGTATAAACACAACACACGAACATTTAGTATACATTTATTTTGGAGTTATTTTGAAACACCTTACTTGTTGGTGCCACTGTCGCGCGTATCTGGTTAAGGTTCTGAGCTGCACGCATTATTATTTAGTGTGTTCTTCCGGTCGTGAGTGCATTCATAATAACCCAAAGTAAATATTTGGAGATATGATTGCCTGGAAATAGGCGCAAAGACGGGCCGAGAGTGCTACACGGAGTCGTTTTCTTCCTATTTAGTAGGTTTGTGGCGCCTAATTCGGCGGGGAGCTGATACAAACACAGAACGTTAATTAAGAATAAACCTCTTCATACAGGGTGTTTGGTACATCGATAGAAAGTTTTCACTGGATCACAGGTGTGATTGAAAAGTGTTACTGTTTTCAAGATTATTACAGGATCTCCGGATTTTACGCCCACTTGTTTTATATATAAGTATATTATACTTAAATATAACCGACTGTGATCGGGAGAATAAAGAAGATTGCTTTCGAAAAATCGTCGCTGGCCGGGGCAAGTTCGAAGTGCGTAGCGCGAAGCAGCTTAATATTTAAAAAAAAAACGAAGTCGCTACGCGTTTACTTATCCTAGAGGGACGCATTGCTTTTCTATCGTGCTCCTCCGGACCACTATGGAACTTTCGCAAAATTGATGTAATTGTATTGTATACACACCCTGTATAAAGCGTTTTTACTTATCGCCGAATTTCAAAGTCACGACAAACTTTGATAAATATACAAAATTGTACAAGTAATAACGATTTACAATTATAATATTCCAAGATAGACGAAACCTGAAACTCTCTCTCTCTCTCTCTCGAGACAAAATTCGAGACTGTTTAAACCAAATTATCCCATGTTTTATAGTTTTTCATTTACGGCTAATAATTTATCCACGAAGATGGCAATTTTCAGGGTTTTTAGATTTTTTTACTATTAATTGACATACCCTGTACATAATTGAAAAAAATCCGGAAATGGAGATTATAGCCCTGGATTTTCCACGTTTCCTGGTCCAAGAATTTTTCCAAAATAGTAAATAGTAAACCGTGCAGTGCGTCGTAATAATCAATGACGTCATCACCCTGGATATGATTGAAAAAATGCCTGAAATAAATGTTATTACACTGGATCTTCCGCGCCTGCTGGTTAAAGAATTTTGTCGGTCGGGTGAACGATAATGGAGGAAAACATATTTTTCTGAAAGCCAAAATTACCAAAAAAAAAAATTTAAAAGTACCTGGTAAAATTTGGTTGCACCCAATTTTTTTTCGGCGCTGATCATTTCTGTATCAATGGCGATCCCATAGGACCTACCGTTACCGAGATATAACATTTTTATACGAGCGTAGATACTTTCGAAAAATTGAATTTTTCAAAAGTAACAAGGCAGAATGCAAAATAAATAAAACCAACGTTTGCGAAATATAGTGTTTACCGATAATTTCTAATTGTGCGTTCATGATTAAAAAATTGACCATGAACAATCAAAATAGCAAATAGTTCGAAATAATTTGAATTTCCTTTACTAGTTTTATATTTTTAATACTTTGGCAGACTTCAGTTTGAACCACTGAGATTTTCATATAATTGGAGGGGAATTGAATTTTTTCCAGTTCTTCAACAACATAAATTTATATTTAGCAAAAATATCGAAAAGAGCTATCTCGAAAATATTAAGAAGTAGATATAGGTTGAAGAAGATCAAACCTATTATCCAGTGAAAGCTTTCTATGTACCAAAGAGCCCGTATAAAGCGAAGTATTGTCCGTGTAGCACTTGCACAGCTGAGGCTTGAGAGCGAAATATCAAAAGGTGTTTTAAAAATTGGTAAAACTTGTTTTCTTAAAGGTAAGGCGAAAATCGATCCTGCAAATGAAAGACATGTGAATTTATCGATTAGTGGAGGTTATATATACCCGACGGCACGTTGCCCTACATATCGATACCCCCTCTACGAATAACCCTCGCCCCTGAGAAATCGAAAGAGGGATGTGGCGGAAAATCGTGTTAGATGCCTTAATCTGTCCCCATAAGCGCAGAATGCTGGAGCATCTTGTGGGTTTGGCAATAGGATATGTCTGTGCCTGGGTTTTACATAAATGCTGACCGGTGTAAGACATTATGGCTGCTTTGGGAGACATCATTTTACCAATCGGATGAATTACATTTTTTTTCCTGGTAATTTTTTTTATATCCTCGACAATATTTTTAGGTCAAAACGTGTTATGTGAAAATGTTTTTTTTTTTGGAAAGAATAAATGAAACTGACACTTAGTTAATTATGTTAAACGTTTCTATTTCAACTTCAGGTTCAATAGTTTTTCAACTCATATAAACGAACAAGTTTCTTTGTGAACTTAACAACAGTCTGTTGTCCCAATATATTTTAGGAACTACTGGTTCATTCAATTTCATGAAGAGAATATAAGGTGTGGGATTGTTGTTTTTCGAGTGTTTTTTAAATATATCTGACTTTCTTCTTTTTGAAGTTGGTGGTAGTTAACCAACTACTAGTATTTAAAAATTACGAGTGGCGTTAAATTGTTAACATTCCTTACTTAAAGTTGTCTTCAAGAAAGTGATAAAGAAGTTCGTAGTATCAAACGATTTATAAGTAAAACATAACACTTGTCAAATATACCAGACAAAATATAAAAAGTGGACGAAAAGATAGTGTCAATTACAGAAAAAATATAAAGGAATTTAGAGAGAAAAAAATCTCCCCGGTATGCCCGACTCTTTCTTAGAGAAGTGGTTTCTGACTGGTTTGCACATGCACGGGTTTAATTTACTCACGTTTTGATTTTCACATAATTTTCTTTCTCTCCAATCAATTGACTTGTTACTATAGTAATTTTATTCGTTTAGTAACAAAAAGTTCCTTGTTTGTTAACATTTCTGCATTTCTTGTGGATGGAAAGAAATGTCTCAGTTGACATTTGTGTTGTTATCAGGTTTAATTCCCTGTAATTTCAATACAATACATCCCTGTGTAGTAGATTTAACGCAACTCAAATGTCAGGTAAATCCTTGATTCGATTAGTGCCGAAAGAAGTTATTAAAACTCCTTTAAAAACACGAGAAAAGTAATATATCCCCCAGGAAAGCGCGCTCGGAGCCATCAACCAGGTAATCCTGGGGGAGGAGATGTAAAAAAAGAGAGTAAAAGATTCATAATCCGAGATTAAAACCGGAAAAAAGAAGCCCCGTTCCGTTTGACTAAACGCTCAGTTCTTTGTTTTAAAATTGCAATTGGCCCGCTGAGACATTACCGAACATTATAAGAGCTTTAAAAGGCGTTCACCGCGGCGTGCCGTCTGTACCCCGGGTATTTTTCTTATCATGTGAAATTTCAAAGGAATCGGATTTAATTTGGTTTTTATGGGACATAAAAGGCTAAATAGCGACGTATACGGCCGAGATGTTTCAGAGGTCTTCGATTATTTTTATTGGCGCGGTGTCTAGATTAGCGACGTATGCAAAACTTTAATCGTTAAAGTGTATGTTGGAAATATGTTAAAACTTTGGCATAATAATTGCTTGTATTACTATAGCCTATAAAACTTGTGTTTACGTATTACCATAAACCAAATGTGAAATAATTCATTTCGCTTTGCCAGCTATTCCCAAAAACAGATTCCAATTTCGCTGTTAATATTCCGTTTGTGAATATGAGTTAATAAGACGTTAAATTAATTATAAAATTCTAACCCACTTCTATTTGTCCGCAAGAGAAATTCAATGAAAATTTGTATTAAACTGTTCCACCACAAATAATTAAAAATAGTTTTATGAAAATGTGGTTATTGGGATTATTTTGTGTTAGCTCTGATAACTCTAAATTTGACTGATACTCTTCCACGTCTTCCGACATGTCGGTAAAGTGTATTTCCATATACCGTCCGTTCAATTTATCTTGTTAACATTTTAATTGGCTGTACCTTTTTTGTTTTTAGAGATATCAAGGTAAACAAAAAAACAATATGTAGGGTTAGTAGCCAAGCATAAAACAAAACACTATCGATTTTCTAGCATAGAAGCCTACATAATATTTTTGTAAATGGAACACTTTGTATATTATATATGTGTTTAATAGAATATCTTAATCCGATTGCATTGATGTAACACACATTATATTTTAGTCCACTCGTTTTTGACAAATCGGCAGAAATAGGAAATTTTTATATAATTTCAAAGAGTGCCCAGACTGACTGCAACAGCAATAATTATTTACAAATTAAAACACACACACTACACACACAAATGACAAAACACACTAAACCATTTGTTATACATTAAAATTGTACTTTTGGTAACGTTTCCGAATTGTCTCTTAACTGATTCATTGCCTCTGAAATCCTTTGCCGAAGTTCCACGACATTATTACAAGGAATTCCTTGCAAGGTGATTTTTTATGTGTGCCCAAAAGAATCCATTAAAGTAAAGTCGGGGCTGTTGGCTGGCCAATCCATAGTTGCGCCGTTCCCTATCCAACCCCTGGGACATTCCATGTTAAGAAAATTTTTAACTTGCACAATATTGTGAGGAGGGGTTTGTAGAACATTACAAAATATTTGACATTTTGACAACATTGTTGTCACTATTTAAATAGGGGTGTAACTAGAGAAACACCTTCGTTTTTGCGACTACTTTTATATAGGTAAATGTGTTAATTTAAACACAGTTTAATTTTATAGGTATGTCGTAAAGGATAAAAATAATCTAACTCAAATCGAAATGTTTTCCATTGTTGAAATCGAGAACTTTATATTTGAGGGAACCATCTTGTCATAAATAGGATAAATCATATTAATATCCATAAAGTGAAATACAACACAGATTGTTTTTAAATTGAATGTTTTTAATATTCCTAAAAAATTATTTTATAAGTATTCTGTAATACTGTTTTGAAACACTGTTTGAACAGACTTTAACGTCCATATACCATATAATCAGCGCTGATATATTTAGGGGTAAATCTTCTATATATTGTTCTATTTGGTGCTCTAAGAGTTGCAGTTGCAGTTATCTTATGGCCTATCTATAAATATCCCAAAATATGCCCATCTATGACACCACACCATAAATTAATTGATTGGTACCCCTGGGTTTTTATTTCGTGTATTGGTCTAGGATTATTTAAAGACCAATATCGCGTATTTTGTCTATTACTGATGTGCTTCATAGAATCCTAATATGTTTGCCTTATTTTCTTCATTGAAAAAGTTTTGATTCCGTCATACCTTTTTAGCATTTAATACGTTACCGTTTTCTGCAAATTTCTTTGCCAGCTCGGCGCTCTGAATAAAGTCTAATATACTGACGACGAGTTGCGGTTGGATTGTTGTTATTCAGAAAGTATACTTGAAGTATATCACTCCTTTCATCAATGTTGTTTACTAATATGTCAAACATTATAGTATATTATGCAACAAGTGCGGTAAACAGCATTTGACTCATGAGTTTATTTGATACGAGCGGAGCGAGTTTTTAATAAACCAGTGAGTTAAAAAGTTTACCGAACGTGTTGCATACTATACTTTTTCTACGACCGTTAGTTTTTGGGTACATTTTCGCAAAACAACACGAATGCATTCACTGATATGACCGTCAGAATGCAAAGAGTGGGAAATATCTCCGAAAACATCCGATTGCTCCCAAATCCGTGCGGTAAAGTCCCGGGAATATCCGAAGTAGCGCGTATTCATGGGAAACGAAACTGACGTGGTAAAGTGACGCTTCCCGCACGCTAGATCGGTGGGTAATTAGGTATTTTCCAGACGGGAGTAGAAAAATATATTTTTATTTGTCAGTTTAGTCAGGGCACATATATAATATACAGGGTGCTCCATTAGAAAAAATGGGATGTAGGCTTATATGTCAGACAATTGATAGTGTTTTGTTTTATACGTCACTTGTAGAAAAACTTGACTACCAATCCCACATTTTGTTTTTTTGATTACCTTGATATTTCTAAAAACAAAAAAGTTACAGCCAATTAAAATGTTATCAAGATAAATTGAACGCATGGTACCAGTAATCAACATCTGTCATCCGGTATGATTCCAACAAATGTTTTCAGAACTTAATTGTATTAAATTTCGTTTGACAGAAATGGAATATACTACATAAAATATGTCTGACGCTTGAGTATTTCGTGCCGGATGTCGACATTGCTAATACATACAATACTAAACAAGTCGAGGATTGTTTGTCTTTAAAAATGTCTAATTCGGATATATATATATATATATATATATATATATATATATATATATATATATATATATATATATATATATATATATATATATATATATATATACGCGCGTGCCTATTGAAATAAAAAGTTAGTTTTGCTTTGAAAAAGTTTTGGGTTTATTGATTCTTATTGCTTTTCCAAATATTATAGTCATTGATATATCTCGGTCGGGATATATGAATAAGTTACCATAGTTTATAAATCAAACGACATAATTAAATACTTTTTTTGTAGAAAAAAAAAAGGACAGTCTAAATAAGCAGTATACACATACACACATACGCACATACGCATATCGCATGGCTTGGCTATTTCCAGAGTATTATACAACTGGCCACACGATATTACGGACAAATTGCGGGACAGTATAATGAACGGTTTAAGCCATGACCGACCGCCCCATACCAATTGCATTCGAGCTAAGGAGCGGCAATTACCGACCATTCTTTTTCCTTAAAAGACTTAGAGGTTTCCTTTTTAAACGCGATCGATAACATTACGAGGGCCAATTTTAACGCCTATAATTTTAAGAAATGTAAAAGTGTTAGTGATAAATGCTACACCCCTTTTTTAACAACGGTAATTCTCTACTATTTTGCAGTTCCAGGCCCGGCCGACCCCCGAAGAGGGCGCCAGTGGGACTTAGTCTCGCCGCGTCTCACCTGCAGCATCAGCAACTTAAGAAACCAAGAATGGATAACGGAGACTATCCCTACGAAAACGGACACATGGGTGGTAAGTATGTGTGTTATAGGTATGAGTGTTATGAGTTTGTTATCCAAATGATCATATTGTCAAATTTTTAAGAATGTTGATTGAAAACTAATACTTTGCAATGAACAGATTTCTTTCTTGAAAAATCAGAATCTATGTTAGTGTAACATGTTGATGGAAATGGCGAATCTATCTGGTAAATGGATAGATCTTAAACCATTGTGAAAATGATCATCGATATCTAAAGACAAATTCACATTAAATACTTTACTATCAATTGAAATGGGTTGGCGCCAATCAACCATGAAGACACTGATTGGAGTTGAACCGTTTTGCGGAATTATGAATAAGGCAGCAAGAACATATAACAGAGAAATTTTGTACAAAAATCTGAATGTAGGGACTGTGGTAAGGGGGATGAAACCATATGGAACGCTTTGCGTCTGTATCTCTTGATGAAACGGAACAAACATTATGGAGCCGAATCCCAATGACCGCATCAGTCTCTAGACTTCGTAGAGGGTACAGGTCTGCTAAATAAAACAACTTTTTGATTGATCGTTATTTTTCTCAAAGTGTTCTCTAGAACCAGGTAATCTCATGATGTATGCCGTTCTACACCAACTCTCTAATGGTATTAAGAATAGGTATAATTCTTTGCTTTTCTGCACCAATATTGTCGATTTTATTAAAGGAGTCGATAAATGATTGTTTCAAATTTCACAGGTTATCTCTTAGACCACCCGGTTGATCGAGGCCGTTGATACAGAATTCCGCCACATTCGATCCCGGCATTCAATCCCCCGTTCAGAGTAAAATAAGAAAATACACGTCATAAAACACAATAAAATAAAAATCGAATAAACCGAAATCCAAGAACAACGGCTTAAGGTCCTTTTATGTAACCTGAAACGCCATCCGAAGTCATGCGTAAAAATTTTTCTCTTACCGTTTTAGATATTGTTTTTGATATTATTTTAGCGACGGTTCGACGAGCAAAGGCCCATTATGGCTTCGGATTATTTTTGCTACATATGGCACGCGGATCCCTCGCATGTGTTGTATTGTGTTTACGATGATGATTCGAACCGATTGGAGGATGTTAGTTTATACGGGGCGTCCCACGAATTAAAGCGGACAGCCGTGCCAATACCATAAGGTTTACTACATTTTTGGCATCCAAAATCATGAATTTGAATGTCTAATTGCATTACTAACATTTAACATTTATGAAGTGTAATGCACAAATAAGATCGATTTTCACAACACTTTTGTTAGGTTTTGTAGGTTACGCCCTTTTTTTTAACCTATTGTCAATTCTACAACTTAGTTTATAATATTATAAGTTTCAGGGAACTATTGACAATTTACAAGAAGGCTTTTTAATTTAAAAGATGTTTCACGTATATCTATTTATTCAATTTACAATTTTAAAAATATCATAACATTTTAACGTACTTTCTGAGCCTTATAGTTTTCTAATAATCTAAACTGGCAAAGTTTTTGTTTGGACAAAAGTGGAAACTTCTTCAGAAAATTACAATTATAACATACAGTATAACAGACGAAGAAGAATGACAAAATATAAACAATAATGTTTATGAATTTAGTAAGCTAATTTTTCAAATAAACTTCCACAGGCTACTGTAATACTTTTTACAAAACTTTTGGATTCCTCCTGCCTCGGTTTTTGCTTAGTCGCAATTGCTGACGTTTCGCCAATCATCCTGTTGGCTTCTTCAGAGCTTGACTGAAACCGGTTCAGTCAAGCAGGAGGAATCCAAAAGTTTTGTAAAAAGCAGTTTAGTAAACTATTTCGGGTGACGTCTAATACGGTACATCTTGTATCAATTGGGCATATTGTGGTAGTTGGCGACCACCATGGCATTTTTTTTCTGTTCTGAGCTTTGTGTATCAGGCAGTCTTAGATTTGTTAGTCGCGTCTTTCGTCTATCTTGTCCCTGCTGAGCGCCCAACAGGAAGAATTTATATCATAGTTCCAAAACATATATAGCTATCTATCTCTCGACTGGTCAGTTGGAGATATACATGGGGCGTCAAAATCAGCCTGAATGAACCAGTTTTTCATCGAATTGTGAAGATGCCTGGAAATACCTATCAACTTGTCAAAGCATCTTAATACGAAGGTTAATCTTGACATATTTCGTGAACTCATCTGAAAAATCATTTAACGTTAACTTTTGTATGTATTTATTGTAATTTCATGGATGTTCAGAAACGGACGTGTTTAACTATTTTATGGATGTGGCTAAATAAGTAAGTTTGTACTTAATTTATATTTGAGAGTGCCAGTGAAGTGCTTAATGAAATTTGGCATTCGTTTGATAATGTATTGCACACAAAGAAAGGCGAATGTTACGAATTCAATTCAATTCAATTTTGAGAAATCTGTAAAGATCGTACAAAATCCCTTTTAAACTCTACTGTTGCATTAAAAAAACACATTTTGAATCGGACGTATTGAAAAATTTAAAAACGCTATAGTTCCTATAGACCTTTAGTAGTCCATAAACTAGAATTCACTACCTTTTTGTCGCCGTAGATAATTCGTAATGGTTATCGGATAATTAATAGGCAAAACACGACGCTGGAATCGACTTTTTCAACCATAATTAAATACGAGAAAATGTAAACCAAACTTGTATTTTAGATCCAGTATCCACTTTGTACATTCCGCGAGGAGTTATTTACATCGCGAGAGAACATTAGATGACCTGAAACGACCGTAGAATTATGTAGTTACATAGCAATAAATTTCTAGAACTGCATCATAAAAACGTAGAGTAGACATTAGTGAGGCATGACCGACTTCGATTGAATAAATATACCGCTTTAATCGTTGGTACTAGACTTGATTTATTCAAAAGTAATTGGACTAGAAGTCCATGTCGTTCAAGCGATTGCGCTCAGTGCTATCTTTGAATTCGATTCAAAAATATTAATAACAATATATGGCATTAGTTAGGGGATACCGGGATACCCCTTATTTGGGATCACATAACACACAATAGAAATATATCTTTTTTTTTTACTAAGCTGCCTCCAACTACTTTCCAAACAGTTGCTTCATCGGGAAGCAACATAATTAGTACAGGAAAGTGACGTAAGGAAGAAAGATACTCAACATTTAAGTCATCAAGACTGATAAAAGGAATTAAATTTTGCTCCAGTATGTATTACTTGTAAAAGTGCCCAAGTTCAGACCTAAAATCAGGAGAATCGTTGTCAGGGGACTGTTTTTCTGCTTTGATTAAAAAAAATATTTTTATAAATGATATTCGACATTTTTTTTTATAAAAAGATTGTTCTTACAAGTGCATAAGCACAAAACTTACAAACAAATCCAAAGCCTATCTAGAACTATTTTCAGATCTCTATAAAGTAATTAAACTCAGGTAATGTGCTTTATATTTTTTACAATTCCTTTTTTGTCTTATTATAAGGAAAAATTACCTCAGAATATAAAAAATAATTTCAAAGTGATGTTAAGACTTTAAAATTAGCACAAGGTACTTTAAAAAGGGATAGAGGGTGACTGCAACAAAATGACGTTTGCAGATTGCAGACCGCAACCGCACTCACTTGCAGCCCCTTCTGCTTCCTTTCAATAGAATTATGATATCATGCATTCAGGACACAACTTTGTGTTTTCATTTCATATACCGACAAACAATCGACCAAATGTTCAATTTAAATTATGCATTTGGGGATCGAACTCTTTTGTGGTTTTTGAAAATTCCAAAAAGTTCTTTTACCGTAATATTTAGAAAGCCCTTTTTCTAATTACGTCATTTTCCACGAAATATTTGTTGCAATCATTATTATTTCATTTGAAAAGTGTTTTTTTAGTTATTTTTTTTTAAGTATCAATCACATTTTCTAAAAATTTAAATAAAATTTATAAAAGGCTCTTGTAATTTTAACCATCAAGTACTGTAAACACTTAAATATATAACGCAAAGGGTATTCTGAGGTATTGAAAAAGAAAACAATTTTAAAATTCTATTCCGATTCAGTTTTCCACATTCCAAACTTATGGCGACTAAAGGTTTCTGTATGCATGATCTAAGCTGGATGCCTAAAGATTGGAACTAATCAAATATTTTGCGCTACCAAGATTTCGCTATAAAACGTCTCCGCACAAATTCCTCAATCGTTCCTTTATATCCTCTAAATTTACCCAACAAAAAAAATAACAGAGAAAGATTTAGCAATCATATAATTTCGAACATAACCCTAAAAAACCAATTATAATTCTCGTCATATTTTGCGTTGGTTTATGTACGTGCATTTACGACTGCGGCAATAAATTCGCTCAAAGTTGTAAAATCTGAGGGGTTATTAATGGAAAGAAGGAGCCCATTAAAATAATGCAACTTATAACCCCACTTTATAAATAATTCTCATATGATTATTAAATAAATCGTTTCCTAAGAATTGGGAGATTAAGCGCATTCATTCCATTTTTCTGAAAAATGTTTTAGCTACGAATTTAGGTGACACCGTTTTAATTGTGAATAGTTGTCAAGGTCCGTTGTGGCACGCACACACACAAACATTGCCTATTTATTTATCGGATACGAATTAACGTGTAATTTGCATTTGCAGGTTGCATGTTGCCATTTATACACTGTTTTTCTTCTCATTTGCTAGGTTGAAATTTTACGTCGGTACTAGTCCAATTACAGGTTTTAGTTTACTTATTTGCTTACAATGTTTATAAATAAATGCCGCCGACAGCTACTATAAATATCTAGTAGACTAACTACTTCTTGAACCGCTATCGAATCGAAAGGTCAGAAGAATTATTTGATCATGTAAATAATCTATTACTTGTTTTAATTACTGCAACGTAGATTTTCCGCAAACAGCCAAGTACGTTTCGGTCGCTCCATCAGGTGTAATTTAGGTTCTTTTTTCATCTTAATGTTCAGTGTTCTTTTATTTATATCGTTATTTTCTCACAACTTTCAATACTTTTTATAGTTAAGACATATTACATCATAAGAAACGATGACTTATTCAAAAACTTAAACTGATTAGGCAGGCACTTTGCGCACCAATTCATATTTTTTTGTTTATCTCATATCCTTTGGTTATAAGATAGTAATGACCGGCCATTTTACTCGAAGAACGTTTTTGGATTCGGAGCTTAGATTTTTTATTGAAGGCCTACACTCTTTTGTCAAAACTATAGATATATTCTCTCCAACGTTCTCCATTGGATCGAACGTATCCAAATAATCTCACTTCGATCCTTTTTTGATATTTTTGTTGATGAAATTTGTTGTTACGTTTTAAATTTTTTATACAATTGTCCAGTATTCCGGTTTCATAGTTTTGTTTGGTTAGTTTAGCGAGGGCATATATTTTTGAACAAGTAAAAATCTATTCAATTATACAATAATGGTGATGAACAATAACAAAGGGCCTACGAGATTGGGAATTAGATGGGCGGGTTGCTTCATTAAAGCTAACAAACATTCTGCATTTTTGGTCATTTTTTAGAATGAGTACAGGCTACCCGTATACCGTATAAATTGAAAGAACAGTTTACGCAATTACATCGATAAAATTTTATCATGAGTTTGATTTGAAATTTTAGTCATGAGTTTGATTTGGCACCGGCGGAGAATAGCGAAGCTAGTTCTTAATAAACAAGTGACTTGCAGAAGTTTATCAATGTACTGAATACTGTACGATTAGTAATTTTTGGGTTTAGAAATTGACAAACATCAAAATACCATCCGTGGCTAAAATTTACCTAAAACATCCGATCGCTCCAAAACCGTGACTAAATTACCGAAAATATCCGATGGGGCTCAAGTCTTAAGTGACACTGTCCGTACGATGGGTCCCTGCATAATTGTGTATTTTAGAGTAGGTAGTAGAAAAGAATAAATTTTGATAGGTTTATTTAGAAACCTTTTGTCTCTTGTATTTTTTTCCTCAAATTTACCATTTTCAAACATTGCATGTCGAAAGTAAAAGCATTTTTTTAAATTTAATTCGGAAAAATAATAGAGGCAGTTCGGTCGCCTTTTTTTAGGCAAATTCAAGATTGAATTTTTGAAAATTCGTATTAGCGAAAGAATAGTTTCTGCATAGGTGCTTAAGTTTTTTAAGTTTAGGTTTAGGAAGTGAGTTGTGAGCTATGCTTTTTGAGTTAGAAATTTCGGTTTTCACGTTATAGTTTTAATTAAAGGTTTGCATGAATTGTAAAGTTTTAAAAAAACCAAAAACTAGAAAAATGAAGACAGCCAACGGATACGCACAGTTATAGAATTGCTAATACCCAAAGTCCCAATTCGGTTACTTTTGTGTGTATTGTAGGGTGCTCTCGAGGTGTTTTCGATTCACAGTTTGTTAGCCTTAATTAAATTTAACATTTCTTTAAATGATGGTCGAATTTGTACCGAGTATGTGCCCCGTGTCTGGGTTTAGTATCAAACCGACAGAAATTGCAACTCTGCAAAGAAAGTGCAACAAAGAATCCTGCAAGCTGTCCGGTCGAACGTCTTCTCGAGCCGAACAACACCAATAAATTACAGTAATGCCGATTCCTCTCTCGGTACTAATTACCAGTTGTCACTGGTTTTGAGATGCTCACCACGGCCTTTATTATTCTTCGTTCTGTCCGTCCGTCTGTCTGTTAAAACGCGCGCGCAAAAAAATATTGCTTCTCGGAAAGCGGTTTCGGCCGCATATTATGCGCAAAACGCGTATCAAACGTAAATTCGGAAACGCCCATTTCGTTAATTCTTCTTCTTTAATTTTTACGTGTGATATTAATAAGAGACCGGTGTTTAGGAGCCTTATTAAATTGAGTTGAGGTTTTTGCTCCTTTTTGACGTTCCGAGAGCGAGTCGGAAATTTAATTGCCTCAAAAATCGGCTCCCCTTCCGAGGTCACGCGCGCTATACAGCGTGTTCTGTATAGAAATATGTACACCGCGTGCCAAATAAAACAATCCACTATACGATCTGGAAACCTATACGATACGAAAAAAAGTTTCGTACAAAAGTTTCTTGGACTCTACTGAAGATTTAAAATATTATAATGTTGTTGATACAGGGTGTCCCAAAAGTGTCGCCCACTACCGACATCAACTTTGTCATTTTAAGGGGAACACCTTGGTTAAAATAAAATTCACTTTCTTAAGAAATTCCTACTTGAATTTTGCATAGTTTAGGCAGAAATTGAGGTTATGTTTTTTTTTTTTTAAATATTTTGATTGCCCTATATAAAATTATGTTGTTACGCTACTACTCCAGGTATTGCAATGAGATGATGCACTACTCAATCAGTTTGACAGATGCGCGTAAACAGGGTGTCCCAAAGAGGGGGCGCCGTTTTGACGAATTCAATTAACAAAATCTCAAATGGAATACATTAAATTTTTATTCAGATATCAATTCTAGGATAAAAAATAACGTAAGTGTGTAATTTACCTTATTTAAATTTTAATTACTTTTTGATATATTCGAGGTTTAAGATAACACCCGTATAAATTCTTGTTGAATTTAAAGCTGTCCACATTAGGCCACTTGTTGGCAATATTAGGTATTTTTTTAAAAGCAAAGAGATGATACTACTTCTTTTAAAGATATGATACTCCGGATATACGAATAAAATCTATTGCTAACCTGGGAATTTTGAAAAAAATCAACTCTATACTACCCATTTTATTAGATTTATGAAATCTTTAGAATTCATATTTAAAGAAACATTTAATAGTTAATTATCTAATTATAAGGGGCAATCAAAATATGAAAAAAAACATAACCTCAAGAAAGTGACCTTTATTTTAACCAAAGATTCCAAAAATGTCGAAATATACAGGATGTTCCATTTAAAGTAACAAAGTTGATGTGGGGGGGGGCACTTTTGGGACACCTTGTATCAACAAAATTGTAATATTATAAATCTTCAGTCCAAGAAACTTTTGTACGAAACTTTTTTTCATATCTCCTATGGCATTCCAGTTCGTATGTTGGATCGTTTCATTTGGCACACGGTGTACAGTGCTTCCCAAATTCGTTGTGACTAATGGATTTACCCTGTTATGACAAATTTAAATTAATTAATTTAGTTATAGTTAATTTAAATATTTTTAGCTAATTTAATTAATTTTACCGAAAACAGAACTAATACTCGCATATTACCACAACGTTGGTTAGTAACAAAATAGTTTGAAGAAAAAGGCAATTCTGTGTTCTGTGTGTGTCTGTTCGATTTCATCTCTTGTTATAATAGAAAGATAAAAACGACGTTTCACAAAAAATATGTTTAGGGCTACTATTGTTAACTTATTAACCTACTTTTTATTTAAATGCAACAATCTGTGTTTTCTATACCATTCAGTTGTTTTTCTAAAGTAAATAGTAAAATAGTAAAATAGAAAACTCTATCAAACGGTATTTTTATATTTATATAGATGCACGGCATCTTACAAATGCATTTATCTAGAAACTTTAAATCTGTGGAAATATCCTAACTAATTGTGCCATTATATTTCTAATTTAAATGGTTTTAACGATACGCTATACAGCAGTAGTTTAAATGGTTGTAAATTAATTTGTCATCTAACATGTAATGTATGTAATGTTTACATTGTTACAAAATCTATATACAGGTTGAAAAATATAAATGTCCATGGATAAGAGGACACGGCGATTTCAAATATTCTTAGGAAGGTTTTGAAATGCTAAAATCTCATCTGACATGACGATACCGCTTTTAAAATTGTTGACGTTCCTCAGCTTATCTTCAGTTGACGAAGGTTAGGTAAAATTGCTACCATATAACGAGTCTTATCAAATTCCAAGTTAATTTGCTGCACTGAAATAACAATACGATTACAAAACTAACTGTCGTACTATCTCCAAAATTGATTCTTTTATTATATATATCTAAAAGAAAGAACAAGCGGTATACAGCTAGTTAACCAGTCTTATCGAACATAAATTAATATATATTTTTTAAATAGACGAAAACATTGTATTATAGGTTGGCCGATTGTAACGCAAATGTCAACCAATCGAGTGAGCTTTATCAGCTGCCTTTACTATTTTTCAGTGCTAAAACCTGCATTAGCATTAGCAACAGTGTTTATTCAGCAGTCACTTCTGCAAAAACCAAACTAACCAAAAATATTCAATTGGTTTGTACGTAGGTGAACTTATTGGCATTACAACTAATACAATTTCGTATATACGGTGTTAAAGAAATGAACTGCATTTGTATTTACCTAGCCGGAAGGTTCCTGATTTACCCTCGTCCTTCTTGTTTATGAGTAAAATATATCGAAGTACACGAGATGTACCAAAATTATTAAATGCTTTCAAAATTTGTCAAATTGATAGAAGCTTATTCCTCTTGACTAGTATTACTCACTTCGTCGTCGCTTATGAGCTATTTTAGCGGTACGCTTTATTAGCGCACCCTGTAGCGCGTAGAATCCACTCTAATATTGCTTTTCTATTTTTAAGAATCCTCTAACATTTGATAAATGTTCCAAAAAATTATAAATGGGTAATAACGTTTAGTGTCAAAACGAATCCACGTTAAGGAGAGAGAGAGAAGATACGGTCGTAATTCATTAGGAATTAGTCGATTCTGACTCTGTTGGAGTTATGCGGTCGGCCGGCCGGTTTTGCGGTTTTGACTCGGGTCGTTAACTATAACACGCATATTTAGGGTCGGACTATTATAATGCACCTTTAGAGTGGTTCGTTTGTAATTTTAATAACGCATTTGGTTTTAAACGCTCCAGTAAAATCTCGAAAATATTTTGGCGGTGGAGGACGAGTACACTTAGATGTTTTTATTGGTTGAAAGAGGATTGTTCAGAGTATACAGATTGATCTGTTTTTGAAACACCCATAGTAAGCAGTAATTCAATGAAAAAAATAATATATTAGGCAACAAGTTTGATAATCGACGACATTTTGGCCAGTTAGTTTGTTCATTTTTCAAATTGGAGTTCATGTCTTGAGATTGTCAGGGATTAAAGTCCCCTCGCTTAAATTGTGCTTAATATCGAGGTTAGTCTTTACACGAAGTTGAAATTTTATTATATAATTTAATTATAAAATTAAGTTTTTTTTTACATTTTGAGCATATCGAACACGTATTTTGAAATGACGTGTTTTGTGGTTTTTACATTGGTAAACCGCTGAAGGTATTCCTGGTGGCGATTATAATTCATTGGAAATTATGTGGAATTTCTCTGGAGTTGATTGAAATTTCCTAGAATTAGTTTAAATGAATCTTCTCATCTTGTTTCTGGCTTCTTTGAAATATGTTTAACCGGAAAACAATTTTGTCTTCCCCATCGCATTACCTAAGCAAAAACTAAAACATATTGACCTGGAGAAAGAAATATCGTTAATATTGCGAAACTATTTAATCAAACTCTTAAAAAAAGGCTTACAGTTTTTTCGGTTTGTTTTCCCAATTAACCTACTTTTGCATTATATACAAATCGACCAAATGAATTCGTTCTGAAACGATTTCTTTTAAACGAACAGCTTTCAATTCCATCATACAAAAATACTCGGAATGACATGCACCTTTTAAGGGGCCCGCGGCGATCCTTTTCTTTATATGGGTATAATTTCAAGCTTTGGAAAGAACGGACCCATTTACAATTTGTTTTGCGTCCAAGCTCGAGCAGTTATCCCCGCAGCTCTTCAACATTTGATTATAGCAATTTCCTATAATTCAGAACTGTTATTATAACGAATTGGTCGAATTATTGTTTAGTGAGTTTTAACGCCGAGCCCGAGCCGTGTGGTGGGTTTTTGTCTTCTTCTCGGGGATCAATCACATATTTTAGACGAAATTGCCTGCCCGGCGCGGGTTTTCTAAAAGGTTTTTAAATGAATAATGGTCGGGTTCTGATAGGATAATTTTTAACAATTTATTCCGATGATTGCCTTTATTTTGATGATTGCGATCTAAAGGGGTACCTCTGTGTCCAAATGACCTGTTATTTCTCGGTTTTTCTTGTCACGACATCTCGAGTGTTTGGGTTTTAAATGCTCGCGACTAGCCCCGTTAACATGGAGCAAAACGTCATCTTCAGAAATTGCTATTTGAGGCGAATATTATTTTTTCCACTCCTTTTAGTAGAATACCTAATTATACACCGATCCAGCTTGCGGGAAGCGTCACTTTACCACGTGAGTTCCTTGTCCCACGGATCCAAGCTACTTCGGCCATTTCCGGGATATTACCGCACGGGTTTGGGAGCAATCGGATGTTTTCGGAGATTTTACCACACGGCTTGAATTTTGACGTTTGTCAATTCTGATGGTCATGTTAGTGAATGTATTCGGGTTGTTTTTCAAAAAAATTTAAGCCACTCGTCTATTAAACACTCGCTCCGCTCATGCCAAATAAATTCGTGGCCCCCACCCAAAACTATGACGTTTCTATCCGGTCAGTTCGCCAGGGTTGATAAAGAAAGAAAATAGCTATACGAAACAATTATCACTTTGATTCGCATTTTTATTCACTGAATTTTTCGCTGCCAGCTCGGCTAAAGAATTCATAAACAATGATTCTAACAAAAAGTTGTCTGTATAGTTTTTCCAGTTATTTCTCAGTAAGGTATTTTCAGCCACGTTTTCAGAAAACATTTTTCAGTAGTATCAAAAATGCAACGTGGTGTATGGGGAAATGCTCATTCATGTACCACGAACAATGAATGCAAATTTTTATTTGAATATTCTTGAATAGATCAGAGCAATAATATATGTTCATGTAACCAAGGCAATGATTCGGATTGGTTAGTTAATATTGAAACTTTTTTGTTTATTTCATAAATCACAATTTAATTCTCTCAAATGAATTATTTTTTATTTTAAGAAGTTTTCTTTTCGCATTTCTCCTTGATAATCCTTCTAAATTGCAAAACACGTCATACAGGTTGAGCTGCAAGACTTTTGCCAATTAGTTTGGCATAGAAAGAGATGCGAATCGCGCCCCCAGACTTTTTGGGACGTGAAAAAGTTTACCAAATCTTTTATGTAGGCAATTTGCTGAAGAAATCTATTCAATTGCATTAATTTTTTTAACTTACTAATTTATTTAGCCAGCTTTGTTTTTATTGAATCTGTGAGAAACTTTTGAAAAACGAAGCTGATCGGAAGAGCGTTATAGATTTCTTATTAATGCTTTTGTATATAAAAAAAACATTTATACAAATATCGCAATTTGCTACAACAAAAGCTACCCGATACCATCTGAACTTAATTGGTGATGGTAGTTGGTACGTAAAGTCGCGTTTTCCCATTTCCCATTAGTGGAAATCGATAAAACACATTCCTAAAAGCAAAGTGCACCACCGGAGAGAGATATATTCACCGGGATGGTATGTGAATTATTAAACCTTTTGTAGTGTTACAATCGGAGTAATGAAGGCCCAAAGCGCGGAATCCTGCATGCAGAAGCGACATTTTTGGAATATATTAATAACGTCGGGGACAATAACCGATTTGCGGTATTCGAAATGTATAATACCGACTCGAGTCGTCCGTTTCGCAAAAATTTTTGCTACCCGCCGCGTTCGAAGCGACACTTTTACTCTTTTACGGCCCTGCAACAAAGCCACACGGTTCTTAATTAACAAATTGTTTCGCTCGTCGTATTAAATACCTGCTATTGTTTTGCTTCGTCCCGTGGGTTACATTACAGGGTGATTGCTCTTTAATGTGTCCAAACGAAAAAGATGTAATTTAATCATTCCAGGAAAATGCATTTACGAGTACTTTTTTTATTTTTTGGCCGTTTGCAATTTTGCTGATTATTCCATTTGTTTTTTTTCTTAATTATTTTTAGTTTTGGTTACTTTATAGATGAAAAAACAAAATCTAATCGATATTGCTGTTCTCAACTTTAATTAAGATGACAAAATTCTGCCTAACAAGTGATCTAAGTATCTAAGTAACCTTTGGCATAGAAAGTAAAGTAAGTAAGAAAGTGAAGCAATTTACAGGCCGATGAACGGTCCAAACCCGAATCGCGTATACGAGTGTAATTAATCAGTTATGAGGGTAATGGCAATGGTAATAATAAATCTCAACAAAATGTTAAACGGGGATAACCTGTAGAATACCTAAATCAAGTTAACTCGCTCGCCTGGTCTTGACGTTTTTTTGAAAGTTGAACGCAATGTTTCAATGTTGAAGTTAAAAGGACTTCGAACTTCTATTGCATTACTTTGACTAAAATACACAGTTTTAGATATTTATACTTGATATTGGACTATGATCCATCTATTTGAAACGTGTTATTGGGTAAAACAAAAACAATGGAAATTTGAAAGCCCTTTAGTTTCAACACTTAAACTATTATTGAAATTAGTAGTTAGTAAATGTCTGATAATTACACCTCAATGTTGAACCACAACACGTTCCTTCCTAATATTGTTGCCATAAACATTATAGTTATCTAATAGTGTTGATTATGAAAAAGGATATAAATCTACGCATACTATATTGAAAGATTGAAATGAAGCGAGATTTTTACCTGGCAACCTACAATTTCGGTATGACTATCGGACTGTTGAATCGCAAACTGAGCTAGGAAGGCATAGCTAGGTAATCGCACTTGTCTCTAAGTAAATGGCAGTTAAGTACACCTCCACCATATACCACCATTCGGCGAATCAACGTAATGTAAAATATGTAGAATAATAAATCAATTCAACTTTAATAGGCAAGAATTGTATCAAAGCAAAACTCGCAAGACTGCAGTTGTTGATATTGTAGTGCCTTTTTTTTTTCTAATACCTTATGCAGGTTGTTATTTACACGATTTTAACAATTTCCTCAACCTGAAGAAAGTAAAACTAGTTACTTAACTCTTTTCAAGAATATAATTTCCAAGCCCACATGTTCGACATCGCGACATTGATCGTTTAATAATAATGCTTGATGTTAAGCCACCACAATGTATATCTACGAGGGTCACTTGAAAAGTTTCCGACCTAACAATGATAAGAGACATTTTTCTCATTTTTTTCCCTCTCTTGCAACCCAATACACTTCTCCCAGCGATGCTTCCATCTCTTTAACCCTTCCAACAGTAGAAGGTGATTTGACGAAAATCTTAGTCCTCCGAGCGCAGTTTTCACATGAGGGAACAAAAAGAAATCGCTTGGGGCTAGATCTGGTGAGTAAGGCAGAGCAGTTCAAACCGTAATTCGTGGATTTTCGCCATGTCAACCGCTGAGGTACGTGAGTTGTTTTGGTGAAACAGGATTTTTTTTTGCAAATGTGGCCGTTTTTCCGCAATTTATGTCTTCAGCTCGTGAAGGTAGAATTAATCGCTTTTAATTTTGAATCGATCGAATCGATTAAGATGACTCCGTGGCTATAACAAAAAATAGTCGCCATCACTTTCTCAGCCGTTTTTGCTTTTTTTGGAGTCGGTTCCCCCTTTGCAGTGCACTCTTTTCACAGTATTTCTGATTCGGGCGTATAATGGTGTATCCAAGTTTCTTTTACAGGAATTAATCGGCTCCAAGACTGAGATTTATTGCTCCTAAACTGTGCTAACAGACCGCGCAACTTCAATTTTCGTAGGCGCATTGCCTTTCAAAACCAAATATTTTATACTCAATTCTTTTCATTTTCACGAAAACACTCACGTCGGCTCAATTAAACGACTCTCCACTGAAAACCGCGCTTCCAAAATGGCTCAAACTTTGGTTAGTAACTATCAAAAAGTGCACAACTACGATCGCTAGCTTTTAGTAACCAGTGCCGCTATCTTCAGGGTGACGTCGGAAACTTATCAAGTTACCCTCGTAATTTCTCTACGTTGGCAATCCCGGATGGAATAATAATTAATAAAATTCAACCGAAGTTGCGATGTTTAACAGCTGGTTTCTCCAGTGGATATGTAATTTTTCCGCCTTTTTCGTTAAAATGTTGATACCTTCGCATCGAAATGCCCAGATGTCGGATAATGTAGAGAATCACCTGCAGACCGGACGCGTTTAAATACACAAGTTTGCAGGATTATCGCATCCAATAGACATAAAGACGTGCGTGCTTCAGTCGAGTAACTTAGTTGGGAAATGTTGTATCGATCATTGGCCTTGATTTTCAAACTGCAAAACGCAAATGAACAACTTATAAGCAAGGTAGCAATTAAAGTGTCCTTTTCAGTATAAATAATGCAACGTTCTTATTTGGAATAAAAGCACGCCGACATGCAATTCGTGTTCCATATAAGTTTTTTGCATTTCGAATGCAAAATTCGACCGAATGCAAAACTAAGTAATATTTCACATTTCTAATGCCCGACTTATCAAAAATAACACGTAATACTGCCTGCTAGGTTAAGCCTACTTCATTGCTCTCACGTCAAGATCCATTTGTGAGATATAGAAAAGCGCAATTTATATCACAGATTTCGGTTTGGGTTCGTTATGGGATTATAATAGCTCGGTTGCACGATCTTATTTATTTAGGGTTTATCTCGAAGTAGATTGTTGCTATTCGGTGATTTTAAAAAATTGAAGGAGTTTAATAAGTGGCTAAGAGAAGATTTCATTGGCGATGTTGGACTCTATTTTGTTGTCCATTATAATGACCACCAATTATCGAGAAATGTAACTGTGCTTTTGATTTTAAGATTTCAATTTCTAATTCTGGCGTCTGGGTGTTTTGCAGTCCGACCAATTGAAATAATGTGAATTATAGGGAAGCTATTTCATATACGAACAATCTTATATCCCAAGAACACATTTTTCAGTAGTAACTTCTAAATTTAAAAGTGATTATTACCAAGTTATAATAGTTAACTTGTGTTGTATCATGAAAAAATTGACTGTGTTTTAATTTAAAGGGATAATGATAATGGGTAAAAAAATTCAATTCTCTGTTATAAGGAATTTGAGTGAATGAATAAATAATCAAAAGTAAATATGCGACCATCTGAGTTAAGGCCAAATGAAACTTTTGTTTGCAAAATAAACTTATAGTCCCAAAAAATAAATCTCTATTCAACAGAATCGTTTCATTTAAATAATGCAATTTTTCTTGAAAAATCTGGAAAAAATGTTTTTGTTACAAAAGTCGAAAACAATGATCATAAAAGTTTTCGGAAAACAACAACGGCAAAAAATGAAAAACCCCGAAAAATGTCCGGCTCTATCAATTTGCGCTGGCAAAAGAAAGATTGACTTTATCGCTCAACCTAAATAAGTTGCGAAAATGTTCCAGACTATATTGATAATATAATTCCAATGTTACTGCATAAATAAACTGTCTAAGACCCATTTTACGATGGCTAACGCGGCTTATTGAGACTAGGAGCGAAGCAATTTCGAACGATGATTCTGTGATTCACAAGTTTTTATTGACTACGGCAATGTCCTAATATTGGATAGACAGGACCGTATTTTAAATCACTAGTAATTTGAATGGTTTGAAATTGTTTCGTTTGGGGTCAAGTTCTTTAGTATTTTGCATTATTCTTTGTTGTACCAATCCACGCAATTCTAGTAAAAGTGCTAGCTCTAGAGCACTTGTCATGACTCTTCTGCCACAAACTATACAAATATTTCTAATTGGTTGGAAGTGTGTTGATATTCTTATACATTGCAAAAACAATTGCAAATAATTACAAAAAAAAAGCAATGATGCATGTAACATGTAAAAATGAACAAGATAAAGCACAAAATGCAAATAAAAAAAAGAATTTATCGAGTGATATAATTCCATTTGTTAGGTATGGCTGAGTCATTAGGTATAATTTGTTCTAATTTAGTTATATAGCTTTCTAATAATTTTAATTTTTTAATTAGTTGATAATGAATTTTTGATCTTTTTTCCTGACTGCTAGCAATTTTTTGATTTTAAGAGTTCACTGTTCACAGAGGTAGGTCTAGGTGTTTATTGCGTTGCGTTATGTATGCATAATTTTTCTAATGAATATCAAACTAATATAAACATATAAATTCAGAAATGGAAACTCACATTTTTCTTGACATCTTGGTGTATGTTTAAAATTAAAAATTATGATATGGAAACTACAATTTCTATATAATTCGTAATTATTTGACCTTTTAAACATATAAACCTAAATATTAAAAAGAAACATCATTAACCTCGGCATTAACGTAATGTCACAAATTTAAATATCCGATTTCTAAATATAAAACAACTGCGAACGATAGCCATTACGGACCTGTCCTCGAAAGTTAATTAAACATATTTTATGAAACTACGACACAAACATTACTCTTATAAGCCTTTCGACTACGCCACGTCTTTTATTGGCGCTCATAAAACTGGATATAAATATAATTAAATTATTTTCAAGATTTTATTGGGTTTATATTAGAGTTGTAATTTCGAGTTAATTGCATGTCATCACGTCAATCGGACACAAAACATTCGAACCCCGTGATGATGTTTTCATCTCCTTATTTTAGTTGAACACATCGATGAATGATCTAAATATAGCACGCTAATATGAAGGCAAACAGAAAACCTTCGGGATATACTATCGTTGTTGAGCCAGGATTTTACTGAACATGTTATGTGGCTCAAGCTCTAGCTTTTACAGACTAGAAAACAACAGGGGCAGGATTAAATGCACTTGCAAGATTCGTTCTAACGGGAAAGGGTTCACAGATTAGATCCCAAATGTTAATGTCCGCGACAACATATCTTTCATCGTTCATTATATTTTTCGCAGTGTTTAAAAGTCAATAAGAAGCTTGATTCTATTTAGACAGTTCATGCGAATAGGATAATTAAAACGTAGCTGTGTCCGTTTTGTAACAGACATTCGAAAAACTGCTCAAAGCAGTGAATTTAAAAAAATATATATTATTCAATGTTTGTAAATCAGATTGTTTTGATGTCCATATTATCTTCCTCAATGTCAAAAACTACTAGAAACGCCACTATAACAATGTTCTTCTACACGTTGACAATCGAATTTTCGAAAACAATTAAAAAATTGAAAAGTCTGAATATTGAAAAGGGCAATTGATTATTGTTATTGTATCCTCTAATATATATATATATATATATATATATATATATATATATATATATATATATATATATATATATATATATATATATATATTCTCACGTATTGATTCACGGATGGAAAAATGTGATGACACTATATTCCGGGATATCATCCGTTCGCTCGTTGAACTCCGACTGGAATCCTGCATCCGACTGGAATCCTGCAAATCTTGCATCCGACTGGAATCCTGCAGACGTTTCGCCAAAATTTCACTTGGCATCTTCAATGCTCGCGCTCCGAGAGTGTTCGAAGTGTTTTCGGAGCGCGAGCATTGAAGATGCCAAGTGAAATTTTGGCGAAACGTCTGCAGGATTCCAGTCGGATGCAAGATTTGCAGGATTCCAGTCGGATGCAGGATTCCAGTCGGAGTTCAACGAGCGAACGGATGATATCCCGGAATATAGTGTCATCATATATATATATATATATATATATATATATATATATATATATATATATATATTTCTAGTTTGTGAGTTCTTGGATCTTATATATTCTTAAGAAATGGTTCTTGGGTTTTTTTTGGTCCTTTTTTAGTGAAATTAAAATAAGTTTCCGTTACTTGTGAAACATTTTATTTTTTGTGACGTTTCGGCCTTCAAGACCTTCTTCAGACATTTAATTTTAACCTTAAGCCAAAAATCAACGGTTCACTATATAGTTGTTTGGTAATTTACAGTTTTACAATATTCACAACAGACATATCGAATATGTACATACATATATATATATATATATATATATATATATATATATATATATATATATATATATATATATATATAAGTGTTTTCGGAGCGCGAGCATTGAAGATGCCAAGTGAGATTTTGGCGAAACGTCTGCAGGATTCCAGTCGGATGCAAGATTTGCAGGATTCCAGTCGGATGCAGGATTCCAGTCGGAGTTCAACGAGCGAACGGATGATATCCCGGAATATAGTGTCATCACATTTTTCCATCCGTGAATCAATACGTGAGAATATATATATATATATATATATATATATATACCTATATATATATATATATATATATATATATATATATATATATATATATATATATATATATATATATATATATATATATATATATATACCTATATATATATATATATATATATATATATATATATATATATATATATATATATATATATATATATATATATATATATATATATATATATATATATATATATATATATATATATATATATATATATATACCTATATATATATATATATATATATATATATATATATATATATATATATATATATATATATATATACCTATATATATATATATACCTATATATATATATATATATATATATATATATATATATATATATATATATATATATATATATACCTATATATATATATATACCTATATATATATATATATATATATATATATATATATATATATATATATATATATATATATATATATATATATATATATATATATATATATATATAAGCTTTAAAAAGGCGAAGTTCTACTAAATACATGATCGTCCCTGCGTAAAGATTTTATGTAGACAAGACCAATTTTGGATCAACTGGATTAGTAATTTCAAGTTGTCCGTTTACAGCAAATAAATCGAAACAAACGGATGAGCTCCAAAAACTCACGATTTTACCTTTAAGCAGAAGACAACAAGAATAAAATACAAACGCCCTTCACCGGGCATCACGCGTCCCCAAAACCCCGATCCCTTTGTTTACGAGGGGCGCGAAATCGAAACGAAATTGAATAATTTTCATACGCACACTTGCTGTTTTATCCATTTGCTAAAAGGTTCTATCAAAATCAATTTAGCGGCCTTTCTTTCACGGAACACGGTCCCAGTCTGTCACCGGCACAATCGAAACATCGTATTTCGACGGCCGCCTCACCGGTTCCACCTTTAAATTGCATTAATCATTTTCGATCGCCGTTCTGTGTGTTTCTTTGGTTATATACGGAATCGATCACACCACGTGGCAACGATATTCTCATACATAGGAGACCTGACAAATCCTCTTACTAATATAAGAAGAGTCAAAAATTCAACAGTAAATAATACACCACTGAAGAACTTCCGTAAAACTGATTATAGTTCCCTCTTCCTCTCTTCATTAGCCTGCGATAATTATTATCCACTCATTGTTTGATGCCAACCTTACATGTATGTTAAAGCGACAAAACAGTCGAATTCTCTAATGGATGCATGATGTTTGGAAAAAAATCTTCTCAAGATATTGCGAACAGCTTCGCCGATTTGTTTGGCGAAACTTTTACTAACTCTCTGCCCAATCTTGAACCGAGTTTTCTGGAATTTCTGCAAACAGCTGAAACTTAAGTTTGCAAAGGATCTTGCTTCCACTTTCATAGTTTTTGGCAATCTTCTATATCAGATAGAGGTGGCCATACCAAATCAGCGTTTTGCTATATATTGAATTCAGAATTGTTCGCTTTGCACGTATAATTTCTAGATTTCTTTATTTTCCAACGTGTTCAAATCTGACCACGCGGAAATTCATGTTTCATCCATGTAATCCACTAAAATTTTAAATATTTATTTTTATGTTCCCAATGTTTGGGATACCCATTGTTAAAACCTGATACATGAAAGTACTTTTCTTTGCTGTTTTTTCAAAGATAATAACTAATAAATGTTTTTGGCTTCCAAAGTTCTCAATTTGATTTTATTTCCATTTGTGCAATTTTTTTCTAAGCAGCAACTTCCACCCTGTTTTTTTTCCTGGAAATTTAATGGGATCTGGGTATATTTTGACGAAATACTGCCCCAATTCAAAACATAAACTCTCACGATGGCTAAAGAACGTTTACGTTGTAAGTTTCAACTTTACAAAACTATCGTTGAACAAGTACCAACCTTAAACTATCTCAGTATCAAAATAACAAGCACCAACGAAGGAGTCAGACTTCAAAGTATTAAGGCGTCCGCTATATCTGCATCCCTCAATGATTCGTTGTGGTCGAACAAGTTTCTGACAACAGATATTAAAGTACCCATCTATAAAAGCGTGGTGTCGCCAATGCTGACATACCCGGCCGACAGAAGGGCTGACACCACAAAAACATCAGATACGACTGACGTTTGCGAAATAAAAACATTGAGAAGAATCGTGGGTAAGACAGGGATTGACAGAAATAAGAATGAAGATACCAGCTCTGCAAGATTCAGAAACTTAGCTCGTGTCTGAAAATGGAGAGCAGAATGGAGTGCAGGAGTATTAAGAAACGTCCCTTTAGGAAAGAGAACTCATGGTCGATCAAGAAAAAGATGGAAGTACGCTCTGTATTAAACAGGTGGTACACCTATTACTATCTAAACTATCGAATTGATTGATTGTTGAACGTTGCAAGCTTGACAGGTATTATTGCTTGAAAGCGAGTTTTGAAATGATTCGCGCATGCGCAGATTAATTGTCCCTTCTCATCATGTTGTCTTCAAAAGTGTCTGTATACCAGCATATTTCTTGTAACTATATTTGTATGTTAATAATATATTGTTCTTTCAAAAAGATAAGGATAGAACTCAATTTATATATGTTAATTGAAAATAGGTTTTTCGATTGTGTATGTGTATTTTTCGCTAGCAATTTAAGAGCACCCTTTATAATCTTTCCAGCTACTTTACTCTCACTACGTAACAATAAATCCTCCGACTACACAAGAAAGTCTGAAAAAAAAAGCCGCCACCGTAATCATTCCAATTCATCCCTACATTCCCTACCTACATTCAATTTAACAAATATTCCAGATTTTTCCTCCTTTAATATTAAACGTTGGCATTTATCTAACGGCAATATCGCTCGATCATCTACAGCTAAAATGCAAATGCCCAAAATATCTCTACACAAATCACGTTGTATATTAACTTATTAACTTCCATGTAAAAGTTAGTCCGATGCCGGTCACGCGATTCCTCGATTTTGACCGAAATGATTCTCGAAAATGTTAGAACCAAAAGCTTTTGAGCTTTACGCGAGGATAGAGCGAGACGGCGAATATGTGCAAGCACACATTCGTCGGTAATTTATTTAGTGAGCTACAAAGCTTTTAAAAGCTTTGACAGACGAATGTACCGTTATTAAGAAGAATATGCACTCGACGCTGATGGCGACGACAAAGCCCACAACAGGGGCGCACATTTAAATTTCTACAGGGTGTCCCAGGTTTTAATCTGATCGAAAATGCCCCAAGGGTATCATAACTTTGTAACTCTGTAATTTTTTATTTTCTTCTATCTTTCACAATTTTTAATTTGTTAACCTCTTCTTTCAAGTGGTGAGTAAGTTATTTAGTTCTAAAGAGTTCACCAAAATTATTTTTTTAAATATATTTAATTTGTAAAATTTAGATATAATATGTACCCGTACAGTTTAGTTAATTAACCGTTTCATAAAAAAAAGTGTTCGGGAACTATCGTTTGGTCCCAGCGAATAGCACAGTTGATCTTAGATTCTATATCCTAATTATTTAAAAACGAATTACTTCGCAAAAAAATGGTAATTTGGAAGCTCCATACACGATCACAGGACATAAGCGACGACATGACTACAGAACATGTCAATAAAATTACAAACCTCATGATCGATTAAAATTTTTTCGTAGGCAAGTAAAATGTCGAAACAGCAATTAATATGAATGCTCTTTCGGCAATCTCATTTCTCAGTGAGGTAAATAGCTTCAGTTATTAGCGTTTTTTCGACAAACTGATATAGCCGTTTTTCCATGACCTACAACGACACTAAGTATCTGTCCACAAATTGAGGGATAAAATGCCTTATACTAGCTTTGAACAGGTTACGTTGTGACGACATTTTGGCATATGGGAGACCACACAAAGATTTCGTTCATCCGACCCGCAATAAGATTCAACATTCAACTCGTTTTCGATATTAAGTGCTCATGATTTTCAAATTTTAAAGCTGAATGATCCTTCAAGTTACCAGTTCAAAGGTTGCTCAAGGTCGTTATCATTTCACTCTCCAAATACTACCAGTATATAGACTACTTGCCTTTTTACTCAATCTCTTTGGTGAAATGACTTAAAAAAGGAAGAGCATTCAAAAGTAATTAGTTTTCATGTATATGGAATTCGCATATTAATATTGGTGGATGCACTGTATGAACAATAAGCGAGTGAACGACTTTTCAGATGAACGCAAAAGCAAATCTATTTCCATTAATTTTTGGATTATAACCATTTCGAGATCCACTATGCTCCGTTTCTTAATGCCAGAGTGTTATAAATCATTATCGAACTACAATTAGTGGTCTTAGCCATATTGCATAGGTCTAGTATTGTACTTGATGATGATTGTCAAGGATTTCGAGAATGGCCGTTCTTTAGTGTTTTAAATTAGAATTTTAGAAATTTACTCCGGTAGTTGTTGGCAAAGTTGGCTAGTGTTCTTGAATCCGTTGCTGAGAAACGGATTTGTCAAATATTATGCCCCTGTTAAACTCGTCTTTTTATTGTATAGAAATTAGTGTGACCCTAATTTAGAAAGGATTCGCAGTAAGTAGGTGTTAAAAACTGAAAATCTTCACGATATAACCTTTAAGTTGTCCACCCTGTTTTAAGAAACTAGATATAGAACTGAAATTAAGAATGTTAGACATTTGTCGCAATAATTAAAATAATTTTTGAAATGTGATTTAGTTAAGAGTCGATATAATAACAAATAATTTAATATTATTCTGCTTAAAAACTTAAAACACAGGTGCAACAAAAGTCAAACCGCTAAATAAGTTGTTGGGAATCGTGCGACAGGCAAAATCAATTCGTAAACAAAGATTGTATTATTCTGCCCCCCAGTCCCTTGAAGATTTGGTTCAGTTTCTGAGCTACCTGCAGAATTAATCATGGCGCTTCTCCGGGACGTGCATACTTCACAGATTCCGTGTTTCAACGTTTCTATATAGGGTGAATACAATTTGAAAAAATACCGTTATCTTGATTAATAATCATATATTCGAATATGCCTCCTTCACAAGGAAAATTAGTATGCAACGTTGACAACTTCTTTAGTCACTCGTAAAATAGCGTTTGTCAAATTTGTTGCTTAATATTCTATTTTAGAGCCCCTTTTAAATAGCCGGATCTTCTGGGGGATGCATCTTAGGACACATGCTTATTAACCAGTTCAATTATAATTATGTAATATTCTATTGCTGTTTTCTTTCCATTTCTTCTCTACTTAAAAAAAATTCTTATCAATTGTTCTTCTTTTTTAAATTTGATGGGTACGAAAATATTCACAGTTTGTTACATACATAGAAAAAAATACCGTATCAAAAGCCAAAAAACTCGACTCAGTCGGTTCAAACAGTAAAAATACAGTATTTAACTAATCTTCTAACAATGGCGAGGAAAATTTTACAATAAAATTTCAAAAACAACCAGCCACGCATAGTTTGTGTTTCTTCTAACGACAGACAATTAGGAAAAAGTTCTTCTAACCAATAGAAATAGCAATCATTTGACATATGCTTTTGGAAAATTGAAGGAATCGGCAACTTACCACAAATCTTGGACGATTATGAATTTGGGACTTTATATGTGTATGAAACATGGTGCACTACCACGCCTTATCATTAAACACCATTATAGATGCTACTCGTGGTCGTGTAAGTGGCGGTCTAGCTATTTTCTACAGAAAAGACTGCTCTGTATATGTCTTCATCGTTTATTTTAGTCGTCAGTAAATTTTAATTTTGACGATGTAAATAGGGAAAATAGTGGGGAAACACCTTTCTTCATCCTTGGGGATTTTAACTCAAGAATAGGTGAGTTGGAAGAACTGAAATTTTCAAGGATTTACCGTTTACTTATACTCGCTCGAGCATGGATAAAACAACAAATTATAAAGGGCGTCTACTATTTGACCAACTAAGTTCAATAGGTTTTATTGTAGTGAATGGAAGGAGCTCGGGTGATACTTTTGGTGAGTTTACTTTTTGTAACAGTAATGGCAGCTTTGTTTAGCAAATCTGGCAGATTTATATTTAATCAAGGACTTTTTCAATAGCTCCAACTCCATCTCACCATTTTCCCATTTATTTTAAACTCAATGTCTCTATGCCTAAAGATAACTCATATGCCCCGGCCTTTGAACCACGTCTTCGCTGGGACGAAGGTCGAGCTATTCTGTTTAAAACAGCAATGCAATTTTCAGCAAGAACAACTTTAATACAAAATATAGAACTCAGTATGCTGCGTTCATTACATTCGAAACTTAGGTCTTGTCCTTTCATTAAAGGAAAACACATTCAGAAAAAACCCTAGTTTGATTGTGACTGTCTTGCGTCAAAGAAGTGATTGAATTCCGATCTAAAAAATGTAAGAAAGCCAACTAATCCTATTGACAAAAAAAAACACTATCGCACCTTACATGAAAACTCTCTTGATGATGATCCACAAAAAAGACAGCTTTGATGATCCCACAAATTACCATCCTATCGCATTCGTTAGTTGCGCCGCAAAACTATTTACGAGAATTTTGTCAAAAAGGCCCTTGGACTGGGCAAAAAGAATACGTGTAATTCCCGTATTCCCGTACAATGTTTTATCCTCGGTGATTCAACTCCAGCTTAGACTGAAAAAAAGAAAGGATTTTGTAGCTTTCGTTGATTTTAAACGCGCTTTTTTTCGATGCCTCATACTTTACTTAGTTCATTCTAGGTATATTTCAATAATCAAAAGCATTTATGAAGTGACAACAGTTAAAATTTTAAACCAAGGATTTCTTGACTAAACCGGTCGAGATCACTGAAGATATCCGTCAGGGAGAATCGCTTAGCCCTTAACTTTTTTCCCCTTTCTCTTGCGGATATTGACGACTACTTCTCTTTAACGGCTTTTCCAGGCCCCTTTATTCACGCGTTTCATAGCTTCACCTTACAGAAAATGTTGACTTGTCTTTTCTTGTGCAGGTACGCAAACAAAAATGCTCAAAAAACTAAAATTATGTGCTTTAGTAACCCAGCCAAAGCTCTTCATGGGTGATTCAAGGCTAGATGTGGTTAAAAGCTTTAATTAATTTCGTGTGACATTCTCTTCTTCCTCTTCGTTTAGAGAAATGGCGGACACAACAGTTTCCAAAGCGACTCAGGCAGTGACGCTGAGAAAGAGTAAGCTTCCCTCATGGGATGCGATTCAAAAAATATACCAAACAACAATACTAAATATTTTTTCTTGATGTCTTCCCGTTTGGAGCATCCGTTATACGGACGTACGAGTATACACACTTCCTAAATCAATGTCAAGTTCTTTACTGCGGCTTGAAACACTTGATTTACTGAACCTTTAAGTCTTGACTCAGCTTGATTCCTCCTGCGACGTTTTTTGCTGAGTCGAGCTTGCTGAGGTTTCGCCAATCATCCTGTTGACTTCTTCGTAGCTTGACTGAAACTGGCTCGCATTTTACTCTGTACCTGCTTATATACTGTTTGAGGGGGACGGAGCTAAATGAGGGGCATAAACACCGTCTCGGATGACTGATTCCGATATTGGTGACAGGTTTATAGACCTGAGTCGCGGTTAAAATTGTTAGGTTGTTTACAGATTTCAATAGACTCCCTTATGAAACTGTTAAAAATGGACGAGAGTCGTCTCCCGAGACTGTAATGGAGCAATATATCAGTCTAGGGCGGCAAAAGAATGACATCTTAGAATGTTTTAAAACAAAAATTTTTGAAGCAGATATTGCAGCCGGTTCGCATTACAAGAATGTCTACTCAGGCTTTGCACCCTTTGATCTACTGTTTAAATTGCCAATGTCCATTTTAAGAATTTTGGTACAATTAAGATTGAGTAATACGTTTTTTTCTGAAATTCTCGTATATAGACTGCTCATACTTCATTAAACCTGATCAGGTTTGCTCCGTATGTAACAACAAACACAATTTGGAGTTTTCGAATAAAAAAACCTTTATTACAGTTTTAAAAAACTTGGGTCTTGCGTGGGTCAAAAAGTCATGCCTATCTTGTTATAAATATATTAAAGACTATCGCCTTTATAAGAAACGAGTAGAAATAAAACTATAATTTGTATATGTCTATTTGAAATCACATGCTGATAGATCCCCATTAGTTTACTTTTTGGTTTTCTTTAATCTAATTCTAAAATCATTAACTCTTCTTCCTCTTGCAAACGAAACGGACTCTTGTATTAACTCATTCCTTCTGCTCATTCTCATTCCTTTTAATGTGTATTTCAACCAATTTTAAATAAACAGCCAGTCGCTGTAGAAACATCAACTGAGGAAAAACGAGAAACTAAAGTTTTTAACGCAAATTAAGTGAGTTTTTTTGTTAATTCCCCGATTGGGTTTCAGCAAATCGGACGCTCGAATAAATCATGCCGCTCGACGATATTTTAATGAACCGGCCACGCCCTTTTCTGCGATAAATTACAATCTTTGCATTTTGGAATTTAATTAAATTTTTTACGTCTTTCGTTTTCTGCTAGTAGAAATATGTTGTATCGGAAAAGGATTATCAAATAAAACTAACGAAGGGCTTCATTCGACGGAACGCCGTAGTATACAGTGTGTGTATAAAATAAGTAACCCTCTCCCTTTTATGTATTGACTTATTATTGAAATTTTGAAAATTTCCGAATTTCTGTTGACGCATAAATTTTATTATTCGAAAATGATCGTTTAACATCTATATATTTTAGACATTTTGCTATTTAAGGGTTGCTGTTACTTTTATGCCTTTTTTGATTTATTGGCACTTCTGAATAATATTGGCCACATGGGTATATATCAGTGGTCCAACCTCTTCAATGTGTTGAGCTACTTTGTTAATTTTGGATTAAACAGTGAGTTACCCACACGGAAGATACTAGTACGTACTTGTTCATAGCTACATTCTTACCTACCAAACGAAGGTGTTTGAAAAATAAACACAAACTTAATAAACAAACAAAACAAACAAAATAGTTAATAATAACAACAAAAAAGTAACGCACTATCAAGAACATAAAACATTGAAGAATAAAAAAGCACGTTCAATGAGAAGGCTGACACTCAGATTCATCGATAATTTTTTCAATGTTTGCAGTATAATTTGATACAGCCATTCGAATACAATTATTAAAATGTTCATCTGTAAGTCCATTGCGATATTTGTTCTTAATAAACTTCATATTGGAAAAAGAAGATTCACACAAATAGGTTGAACTGAATAATGCTTTCACTTTCAAGGCAACACGGCATAAAATTGAATATTTGTGCTTCATTTGCAGCCTTAGACTGTAGACTGTTCTTAACATTATTGATTCTTGTCCAATTAACTGCCTTTTTTAACTGTTTCAGTTTCTCCTTCCTAGCGGCAGAATGAACTGGGAATGTTTTTTCAAAATTAGAATGTCCAGTTTTATGTACAATATTACCTTTTTTGGCAACGGAGACCGAAGTATTACATAACGAGTAATCATTTTTATCTTTAATTTCTGTAAAAAATATTGTTCTTCCTATTCCGAATGAAAGTGTATGTCTTTACCTTTTTACTGCCGCTTGCCACAATATTATTTTTTGTTGTTCCCAACTAACCCAACGGCTTGACGCTGGTTATGCATTCAGTGTTAAACTAAACGCAACGTCGCCGCGCCGTGCGTATTTATCCCGTTCAAAGCAATCCAGATCGCTCTCGAACATTAACGCGCTGGTCCGGCTGATCGGTTCTAGCATAATATTATGACAATTAGATTTTTTGTGGAATTGTTTATGTTTAATATTATGACAATTAATTTTTTTTTGGAAATTTGAAGTTTCTCCGATTTTTGCAGTTTATGTTTTCAAAATTAAAATCGTTGTGGGAGCTACCAGAATTGCCTCCGCGGGCTACCGGTAGCTCGGGGTTTGTAGGGTGGCGACCGCTGGTATATGTTGTTCTTATTAGGGACCGTTTCCAGGTAGTGCTATGTCAATCTTTCATATTACGAGGACCGAATCAATCAGAGATCGCTTTCGAAAAGGACCGAATCATTTCAATGAATCGTTCAATACTTTTTGTTGCCAACATAAGCGACAATAGTCACTGAATCCGAACAGTCCGAACGACCGATTCAGATTCATTTGAATTTGAATTATTGTTGTGTCTATTTCTGTTTTCTGTTCTAGTTGGTATAATATTTATCTGTGTTCTGCTTTTTATTGAATCATACCAGTAATACATTAATTTGTTTAAATTAAATACCTGTGTGGAAATGTATATTTCATTCAATATTCACATAAGCAAATCTACCAATCCATGTCGCAACTCAATACTATAGAATAATTTTAACAATACTCCCATTCCTTTTCGGTGGCCTGTCTCAGTCATGCATTTAAATCTTAAACCATTCAAATGAATCGTATTCCGCAAGGCGAATCCGATTTTTCTTGGTATGGTCGGTCGTCCGGTATTTGGTCACTTCAGACCACTCAGGGCGGCAGCGAAAGCGAACAAGGTGATCGAATCGTTACGAACAAACGGGATTCGGTCGTTCGATCCTATGAAGTGATTGAAATCAATCGCGATTGACACAACTCTAGTTAGTTCAGAACTCTCAACGAAGCAACTGCGTTGTGCCATTGATCTACATTTATATTACCGTATTATATTTTTCACTAATTTTATTTTAATAAACTGCACTAAGATTTTTTTTAACTGTGCTGAATCTTTTTATTCTAAACAATAAAAAGTTCAACACTTTCTTTTATTTAACAGCATCAGTACAAAGGGAAAACATAGTTAATTTCGTTAATTTTATTGCCTCTTTCTATGACCACGCCATTTTTTTCTGTACATTGAAACAAGAACCACCAGCAAATGTGATGTGATTTGCAATCTCCTGAAAATATTTTTGAGGATAGAAAGAAGAGTTTTTTTTTAATCAGCTGTTAATGTGAAAATGCTGAGCACAATATCTTAAACTGCATATCTCTGAAATTCAAAATAAGGAACGCGCATTGAAAATATTCAGAAATTATAATTTTCCGTGGACCTTCAAAGCGAGACGATCATAAGGTTCACGTTGAAAGAGAAATTAAAACACCGAATGATAATAAAATTCACTATTTCTTCCCGCTCCCGACTTAAACGTATTCACGGCACCTATTTCGCATTCAGTTTGCATTAGTCACGGAAAAATACTTTTAATTCCGTTCTGGCCGTTTAACATTTTTTCCATTTGCTGACGCTTCCACTTCGAGATGGAATTAAACCGAAACAAGATAAGGAAATATCAAATAAATCATAACGTAATAGGAATTTCAACTGTAGAAATTAGCGAGACAATTAAACAATACCTCTATAAATTAAAAGAAATATTATCAGACTGCCTGTCTACGCCGGAAAATAAATTAAGTCGCGCCTCTTTACTGCAGATTAATTTTTTTTTGCGCTCAATGTACACACAATTATCTGATAGAATCAGTGGCGCTCCCAGCTATGTACCGGTCAGGGTGGTGGGGGGAAGCGACGACCGTAAACGGTGTAACTAACTATTAGGCCGTTAAAACTATAATTGGTTTAATAAAACTTTACATCTACGGATCACTAAGTTGAGAAAGTCAACGAGATAAAATTTGCCAGGAAATTCAACGGTCTAATATAAATAAAATGTTTGTAGTTGTTAAATTGTGGAAAATTTACAGACATTTTATTCCTTAAACCAATATGTACAGTGCGGTATTTGTTATCTGAGGAACAAACAATGGTTCTGGTCTTATCTAAGTTTACGCATTTTGCAGTGGGTGTGTAATCAATTTAATTTGAGGAAGCTAGATGCTAAACCAAATAGGCCGTCACCAATGTACATTGTACAATGTACATTTGCACCTAACACACTTACTTGTATTTTTATAAGCAGCGATTCCCACCCACGTGACCGATTTTTGCATGGCCAAGATTGCGCAAAATCTTTGAAAAATTCCAAATTTTACTTTTGGCAGGTTCGATAAACTTTTTAACAAACTCGTTTAATAAAAACTCTCTCCGCTGCGCTCCGCTCGTGTCAAATAAACTCGTGAGTTAAATGCCGTTTACCGCACTTGTTGCATAATATACTATTTTTCAATGGATGAACTTAATATAGGTATATATCAATAAGGACATATCAATTTTGTTTTTTGGATTGCTCGTGGCTGTTATTTAATTGAGTCTCTGCTCTTCTACCTAAAGTAAATTCTTTAATTTTGGTTAGAAATATCTCAGGAATTTTTTTATATGAATGCTTATTGTCTCATAAACCTTCGTAAAGAATAAAATTCTGCCCATCTCTGCCTCCCTATTTTATAAAAATATATTAAGGTGCCTATATAATAGTAACATTTATAGGTTTTTTTATTCGTCTCCTCTCAGTTTCATGAGTTTTTGATTTACAGATTTCTCCACATTGCCAAAATTTATAAATAGGATATGTCCAGCAAAAATATATTTAAGCCTTGTTCCTCAGGTGTAATTTAAAAATACAATTATGAACCAAATAGAAAATATTTTGATGAGGCTGATAAATGAGGAATACCTGATCTATGGCATTTCCTCACTTCATACGTGGATTAGGTGCTTAGTATGTTTTCTAAAAATTAATTATCGGTCGCAATTGGGGAAATGGCAAGAACGGACAAATTACTTGTTAAAGAATTTCGATGTCGTTTGGGGATCATTGTAGACCGGCTCTGTGTCATTTTTGAAAAAGTTTCCGCCGAAATTACCAAATTAGATGAAAAACTCATTTTCAGTTTTTATCTTATTTTACAAGTCGGAACGAGTCGAAACTGTGCGATTATTTGTTTCCCTATGTCTTTGGTACAAAATGCTAGTGACTATCCATAAAATATTGATAAACGGAAAAGAGATCGTGAAGTCCAGTCAATCCAATGCCAGTCAACTATCCCAAGGCCCGAAGATACAGGGAATATAATTCGAGAAACTGCAGCAGGCTTGCAATAAATTTGGATGTATTTCAAAATTGTTACGCCAATTTAAAGCTTTAAATAAAAACAGATTTAGTCCCGAAACTTTAAATTTGCTAGAGCCTTTCAAAGAAAATATTAAAATTCTAAGGGAATCAGACGAACCTCGCGATTCTGATTAAGCGTTGAATTAAAATTAAACTTGTTATATTATTATTAAATTAACTTAAATTAACTGGTTAGTTTTATTTTGAAATATTTTCTGTTTTTATCCAATCGGTTCCTAAAGAAACTACAGATTTGCGATTATCTTAGAATAAAGAATACAATGTGATATTTTTCTACATTAGTTTCTCATCCAATTTCTGGTGCAAAATAAATTTTAGATACCACATCTTCTAATTTCTGATTAAATGCCTCATAAACACAATGAAGCATTAATGAATGAATGAATGAATGAATGAATGAATGAATGAATGAATGAATGAATGGAGCACCTTTTCACAAACTTGCACTACTTGCTGTATCATTTAATTTAGACAAGAAAACAGCTTTTAAATAATTTTTCAATTTTTTTGGGTCATTCTGGCCCATTGTGCCCCAAATTGTCTGGAACTGTAGAATTCACGAACTGTCGTCGGTAATGTTGAACTCCGCAAGCTCGTACCTAATATTGAAAGGCAACGTTTAAAACGACTAAGTGCCAGTGTCCAAAAATAGAAAAAAAAATGGTATAACCAAACATTTTAACTAGAAGCTAAGAGATGTGTGATAGTGTGATTTGCTGCTTGTTATTAGTAGCCAGTCAGAAATGTAGTGTCATTTCGAATACCCAGGATTACAGATGAATGAGAAATTTTACCTCAATGATATTAATTGAACTGGTAATTCATATTGGTTTTCATTTTTGTTTTCAGATATGTCTCGGCTAGAGAAATCTCCGCTTCTAGCCAATGGCTACAACCACCCACCTCACTTAAGTCACATGCAGTTTATGCAACTACCACATCCTGCGGCTGCACACTCGGCGCTACTGTCGCCTGCGATGCCACACAATCTTAGCAGGCACGACGGTTCGATCATTAAAAATCAGGGCATGCCCACCATGGAGGCTATTGCAAGGTAAGAGCGATTTAAATAACTTCCTGAATACCAGGGGAAAAGGACAACGATATAATGTTCATATGTAAACTTTGCAATTTAAGAATAACTATTCCCAGAATTTCAAGTTCTTTAAATATTGTTTGCATGCGCGTGTCACTTTAAGCCGTCAGCCTCATTAACCACTGTGACTAGCAAGTTTGGATGCCTGGTACTTTGGTGGATTTAAAGTACTGAGGGTATAGTGATACCTGATTGTCATTCGTTCTGTATTGCAAAACGTGCCCAAAAACTATGGGCCGTAGAAAAATATCTTCAATCACTCCTTTCATAAACACTTTCTCCGTTGCGCTCCTCCCTTTTAATCTTGTTTTTCTTAATGGAAAGTGCATAATCCTCAGTACTAGTACTACGATTTCAAATGCAAGCAAATAAATAAAAAGAAAGAAAGAATTAATTACAATTACAAACAATTTGAAGGTGAATTAAGAGGCGTTAGATACGCATGTCTAGATTACAGGGCTAAAATATCTTGTTTGTAACCCCCACATTTTGAGGAATTGGAAAGCTTATTAATCGCGAAAAGAAAAAGTCACTGACTGCGCTTGCATGTCTAAATTTCTTATAAAATGTTTTTTTTTGATTATTATTATTAATACCATTATATATTTTTAAGTCTGGCACCCTTATAACAGCTTTTTTCGATATATTTCGTGTCTAGATCAATGCAAAGCGATCTCCCGTACGCTCAGAGCCACTGAGAGAACACCAGTTCCCTGTTGGGCCAGGCTCAGTTCTCCTGGAAATTTAAGAAATGAAATCGAAAAGAGAATCTTATATGGTATCTTATATTCGATCAAATTTGAAAAAAAAAAAGAAAATCACAATCAAATACATATAAGCTCGTTTTAAAGCTGAATGGGCCTTCAAGTTATCCGTTGAAGGGTTGGTCAAGGTCATCATTTCGCTCTCCAAACATGGAGACTACTTGTTTTTATACTCAATTTCTTTGGTGAAGTGATTTAAAAAAAAAGAAGAGCATTTAAAAGTAACGAGTTTTTACGTATATGGAATTCGCATATTAATATTGGTGAATGCACTGTATTGAACGACTTTTCAGACGAATGCACAATTAAATCTATTTCCATTAATGTTTGGATTATAACCATTTCGAGATCCGCTATGCACTGTTTCTTATTGCGAGAGAGTTATAAATCATTATCGGACTATAATTTGTGGATTTAGCGATATTCCGTAAGCGTAGTATTGTACTTCATGGTGATTGTCAAGGATTCTGAGAATGGAAGGTAGACCGACCTATCTGTTCTTTAATGTTTAAAATTAAAATTTTGGTGGCTTTCCGTCAGTGGTTGGCTAGCGTTTCTCAATTCATTGCTGAGAAACGGATTAGTACAATGTTATGCCCCTTTTAAACTCATCTTTTTATTGTATCGAAATTAGTGTGACCCTAATTTTAAAGTGATTGGAAGTAGTATTAAAAATTGAAATACGGAATTATTATTGCCATTTATCTGAACTTCACGATATAACGTTTAAGTTGTCCGCCCTGTTTAATGATCACTGTCATTGCAAATTTACAATATATTACTCTCTGCCATTAAGAAACTAGGTATAGAACTGAAATGAACAATGTTAGGCATTTGTCGTAGTAATTAAAATAACTTTTGTAATGTGATATATATATATATATATATATATATATATATATATATATATATATATATATATATATATATATATATATATATATATATATATATATATATATATATATATATATATATATATATATATATATATATATATATATATATATATATATATATATATATATATATATATATATAATAACAAATCTTTTAATACTATTCTGCTTAAAAATTTTAAAACACAGGTGAAACAAAAGTCACTAAATAAGTTGTTGTTATTCGAGCGACACGCAAAATCAAACCGTAAATAAAGATTGTATTATTTTGCCCCCCAGTCCCTTGAAGATTTGGTTCAGTTTCTGACCTTCCTGGAGAATTAATCATGGCGCTTCTCCGTGACGTGCACACGCATTCGGGCGAACAAATTTGCATTTTAATTATCAGGCCAGCTCTGCTGAAATGATAATGACGACTAATAATAATGAACAAACGTAAACGAGTCGGCCGTGTAAACAACGAACAAACAATCGCTCTTGTTCTGGCAGTTCGAGTTCGACTTGAGACCGCACAGATATAAGTGGCGCTGCGCCGATATGGAATTTTTTTCACGCGAACACGGTTTGTTTCGAACAGAAAAATTTTGTTATATTTCGCATACAGGAAAAAAACTGATTAAGAAAAATGGAAGAACGAGGGTGAGAAAGTTGAGTTCACGATGGACCGGATTATATTTATTAAAAACGTAACGAAAATAAACTTTCTTGTCTAAACTAAACAATACCATCAATAATAAGTCGCGGTATACCATCCACGATTCTAAATCATCTAGGGAAAAACGCGGGGAATTAAAGACAAGCCTGGTTAACAAATTGGTAAGCGATTTTATTCAGAGAAGTGTCAGTCTGCAGTTACGATTTCAGCGCATTTTGCTTTCTCATTTTTGAAAATATGCCTCACGATAAAGCGCACAATTTCAAGTAGCTTAGTTGATACATATAAATCTTGGGACTCTAAGTATAAATAAAAATAAACGATTTTTAATTACTTAGTAAAAAAGATATACATCTTTTTTACTAAGTAATGTGTCCGATTTTTGTTTTACTGTTGAATGGTTCCAAATAATATATAATATTAATATGAATTTTATTTACACATTTTGATTATCTAAAAGAAACTAGTTAACAGTATTATCAAAAACGATAGAGATAGCTACAGGGTCACAAGTTTCTTGTAATTTCGTGTATGACCGGAATCTGTAATAATGTTTGATTTGAAAGTATATATACATTTGGTAACGCTACTCTTGCCAAAATATTTCTAAATTCTAGATTATTTGAATGGAAGAATTTCCTTTTTTAGTTTTTGGAAAACTTACTGTATAACATACAAAAGTTTATTCATCAATCAAGAAAATAGTAAAAGAAAAACCACTTGATTTAAAAAAAGAAATTAAAACCAAAAATCCAGGCTCTTAAATTAATCGCGGGATACAAAAGATATATAAAATCTAAAAAGAATTAATAATTTATTATGTATAATTATTTAAAAAACAAACATTTATTTGACAGTTTGTGAAAATGAATTTGAATTATTTATACCCAAATTGTTTGTATCAAATAGTTATTTATTCAAAGAAATAATTAGAACTTTTTAATGGACAATAATTGTTAGTTTAATTCAATGAAAATATGTTTTTTAAAATTGGTGTTAGTATATTAAATTAATTTTAATTTTTATAAATTAATATTTAAATGCCTACTTAGTAAAAGTTTTTAATTTTATAAATATTTTACGCAGATAATTGCTACGGTTTTGCCTCCAAAAACCTAAAAAACTGCATATGTCCAACATTCTGTGTATGTGACAATATAATATTTTAATGTATAATTAAATGAAAATAACACTGTCTTCAATTTTTTTCGTTTTTTTTTTTACATAATAAACGAGTCACCCAGTAGACTAATGTCGCTAATTACCTCAATGCATGTGTCTTAATCTAATCTGAGCATGTTTAACTGTCTTGCCTAAGTAAGTGATTATGTGCTTAAAATTGATGCACCGATGTCAGCGACAGTAATCCGATACTTTTACTTTGACTCAGTTGAAATATACAAAAATGGAATGTATGGAAATAAATGTCTAGAAACGTCTAGAAAAATTTTGTATTCACGTAAGTATGGAGCAAAGTCAGCCGAACGAGCAGATTTCGGATCGTCCGAGGTAATCTGCGCAAACTTTACGTGTCTTAACCCCGGAACCGACGGATTTAAGTTCAAAGATCTTTCGGTTTCTAAGTCGAAAGTAGTTCGAGTTTATGGAATATTTAATGCGACAAACATGGGGACGGATTATGAGGAAAATTAGTTTCGTCGTGTATGTATTGTGTGGAAAGGGATTTCGCGGGAAAAAGACGAGTGCAACCCTTCTTGTTAAGGGATTACGCCGAAACGTAGCAGTCTACTCGTATTATTTGATATTAATATTCGGTTTAATATAAATGGGGTTTATGTTTGGATCAATCGTATTGGACGTTTGGTATGCGCAGAAATATAATTTTTGGTTGGACAAACGGAAAAGTTCCCTTTAAATCCGGCGGTTAAATAGTTAAAGACTCGATCCGACATCCTGGAGTTTTTCCCAAAAAGGGGACCATTTGTAACTTCGCGGGGTGAGATTATTGTCATCATTCTGGCTTTGGATGGAACACGGATTCTCGACGCTGATAGAGCTCTCGGTTTTCTATGGGGCTCGCTCTTTAATCTCTTTCTGGAGCTATGGCGCGACTATTTGTTGTACGGGGATTTACGTTTAATTATTGTATACAGTAACACGGTGGACTATGATAGATTCTTTATTTGACTGTTTTAACACAACGTATATTTCCAGCATGTCCAAGTACAAAAAATTGTATACGATTAGATGAAATTCTACAATAAATAGGTTTAAATAAAAATGAACAAGAAAAATTGAAAATGTTCCATAAAAAACCATTTTATGTTGTTGATTCTAGTTTAAAACTTTTGACTTGTAATACCACTAAACGTTTTCTAGTTATAATATGGTTTCGAATTTTATTTGATTTATAACCAGAAGGCAAGTCAGCAATGCAGGCTTCAATTTTTATCAAAATAAATAAGAACTAAAAGTTCAGATTTTCACGAAATTATGTATTTTTTCATGACAATTGTTTCGACAACACCGTGTCTTTATCAAATGTAATATTTACAAACTACCTGCTACTATATATACCGAAAAATGACCACAAAACTTTAATTATTGTTGTTGTGAGAATTTAAGTTCAATAAAGGACAGGTATTTAAATCTAATTGATCGTTAAGCAATACACTTGAATGTCTCATTTTGTTAATCTCCATGGCTTCCAATAAATTTAATTTTCTACTTTTTGTGGGTGTAGGTAAAATATCAAAATTGTCGTCAAAAATGTGTTTTTTTGTGTTTAAGTGTGTAGCATAATTAGAAATTGAACTATTGTTTTTAAACGCTCTTTTACGTTCGTTAATGCGAGATTGAGATAATTGAGATTTTGGACATTTCGTTTAATTGTTTTTTAAAAATTTTCCTATTGTGTTGTTAGTTCTGGAAGCTATTTTTAGACCATATTTTGACAAATGTTTTGAAACTTTTTCACTAGATTCTCCTAGATATGTAATTGTTTTAAATTGTTCGTGTTCTGTATTAGGTTTCGGATAAATAGAGTTTACTGTTGTCTGGATTTGTTGTTTATTTATAATTTTATCTATAATGGACGGATTGTAGCCGTTGTTCAGTGCACTTTGTTTAATAATATTAAGTTCTTTGTTGTAATTTTCTGTTGAGAGTGGCGTATTAAGAAGTCTGTGTATAAAAGAGCGAAATACAGCCATTTTGTGTGTATAAGGGTGATTTGAGCTGTTATGTAGGACCGTGTCCGTGTGTGAAGGTTTATGATAAATTGAAAATTTTAATTTGTTTAGCGCTTTCGTAATAGATAAGTCTAAAAAATGAATAGAGTTATCCTGTTCAATCTCGATAGTGAATTTTATACGTTTATGTAATGAGTTAATGTAATTTAAAAAAGAATTCAATTGTCTGTCCATTCCAACAAAGCAAGCAAAGACATCATCCACGTATCTATACCACCATAGAAAACTTTTACTTAAAGGATGTTCTAGTATCATATTTTCCAAATTATTCATAAAAATCTCGGCTAACAAACCTTCCTTAGAGATGTAAATCTGTCCATTAAATTTCATTATAATTTTGATCTAAAGATACTATTAAGGAATCTAATAAATCTTGTTTCAGCAATGGGTTAACATGTTTCCGAGTTAGGGTGAAATCTATCACATCCATAGGTGGAATACTGGGAAATAAGTTTTGTACATCAAAAGACAATAGTGTTACTTTAGAAGGGATTTTTATATCTTTATTTTTGTTAAATTCTCACAACAACATTAATTAAGGTTTTATGGTCATTTTTCGGTATATATAGTAGCAGGTAGTTTGTAAATATTATATTTGATAAAGACAGGGTGTTGTCGAAACAATTGTCATGTAAAAATATATAATTGCGTGAAAATCTGAACTTTTAGTTCTTATTTATTTTGATAAATGGATTTTCATCAAGTAAAAGCCACCTCAGTTCAATTAAATTTTTATATTTTTACCAGTTATAGTGTTTTAGATTCAATATGTCTTATATCTACGGTATTGAAATTTCCTTAAATAAGGTTGATTTTATTGTAGGAACACCTATCAGTACCCTAAGAGGTTAACTTTAGTCACATTGAAACACTAGCAGCAATAGTTTTTTATCTGAATAAATTGGCTGGTTGTTGACAGTTGACATCTCAACCCCAACAACACTCAGCGTGAAATTTTACTAAATTATTTTCAGAACTTTATTATTATTTTAGGAAATCTCCAAGGTTGTTCTTTTATTTACTGCCCAATCAAATTAAATAATGACATTATGGTTAAAAGGGGATGCTATTAACAAAGCTGTAAACTTTATACCGATTAGTGGGTCCTACAGCGTCTTTCAAAAAGTCCGCACCGTATTATTAAAATTAAATAAATCTCGTGTTTAGTAATAAGTGCCTCAGATTTAATGGGAATGGGTTAAAGAACTCTTTATCTTCAATTATATTTTTGTTAAGTTTGCTATTGTTTGGTTTTGTTAGCCACACCTGAAAAATAAATAGTTGAGCAAAGCAAGAAGAGCAAATTGTCGGTTTTTCGACCACACAGCTTTATGAAGTGTTGACAAACCTAAATAAGTCTTTTCTGTTCCAGGTCCGGCATTTGGGAAAACTGTCGAGCAGCTTACGAGGACATCGTGAAACACTTGGAAAGGTAAGTCGAACTGGCGATCGATCGTTTTAAACCCCATTGGGGGTAATGCATCATACAGCTTCGAATTTATACAAAATTCGCCCAGATTGGAGGGGGTTATGGGGGGTATTTTGTCAAACCGTCACGCGATTTAAAGCCCCGGGCGCTTGATCCGGGCTTACCGTCGACACCCATGATTTGTGACGCGGGCATCGGCGTCGCGACGGATAAATCGCGACGCTTCGCAGCGTGCCGACGCATTTTTACCATTGCTAATCGGGGCAAGGGTTGTTGCCGCGGCAATTACGTACGAACGATTTCGTGATTTACCGGGGGAGGAAATGGATCGACACGGAACACTCTTGATTTGAATTTATGCGCTGAGGTATCCCTATCCGGAGGTCTTCACTTTCCAATTGTGAACAACTTTTCAACCTTTTCACCGTTTCTTATTTCACTTTGCAAATATCTAGCAAAAAAAACCTTAATTTTCGATCTATATTCCTACAGCTTTTCATATTAGATTTTTTGGAGCATTGGAAGAGTACTAGTTGGTACCAAATTTACATTTATAATAGTAGATAGATAGATAGATATTTATTTTGTTTTTCGATATTACGTATAACATATATATGGTTTTATTAAGCACGTCACATCACATTAAAATACAATGTTTAAACAACACATTTAAAAAATACATTTAAAAAATCATCTACTGAGTAGAGACACTTATTACTTAAAAAGTTCTTAATTCTTTTCTTAAAAACAGATAAGCTATCAGTTTCTTCGAAGCATTTATAGAAATTTTAAGCTATATTATATATTTTCAGGCCAAAATACCTTGGGTTTTGTTGCCCGATATGCAGTCTAGAGAATGGAACCTCCAAGTAATCTCTTTGCTGTGTGTCATATTCGTCCAAGTCACATCTCCTATTCCATCTTGTCATGTTACTTTTGACGTAATTCAAAACGGAATAAATATATAGTGACGGAAGTGTCATGATCTAAAGTTCCCTAAATAAATCCCTACATGAATGTTTACTAGTTACATGCATCATGGAACGAATAGCACGTTTTTGTGCTAAGAAGACCCGGTGTTCACCAGTGGCTAGATCCCAATAGATTATACCGTAACCTATCACTGATTGGAACAGCCCACCAGCTTTAAAACTTCAATGGATACCGTATCTCTAATATTTTGGATTAAGTATGAACAAGAGCTTAATTTGGGCAATATGTTGTCAATGAGTTTGCTGGACCTCTAACGCCCATATTTTCCAGTTTCTTTAAGAGCAGACTGTGATCGACAATGTCGAATGCGCGGCTCAAATCAAAAAATAAGTCTAGTGTGGCTGTTTTATTATTAAGGCTGTCGTAGATATGTCCAGACCATAGTCCAGAGCTGTACTTGTGGAGTGGTTGGCTCTGAATCCGTTCTGAGAATTGTTTTATCTATACTGTAGGGTAGAGAAAAATAGAGCTTGAGTGTATTTGGAAATCGGGCGTTAGATTTGAGCCTTCTTGCTATTGTTAGCAAAATCAACAAAATCAATTTAAAGGGACGTAATGTGTATAACAAATTTACGCGCTTTCGTTAGGTCGTTCATAGGGCGGCAAAACGTCATAAGTAAAAAGATCTTTGTCTATCGTTTCTTTAAATCATTCAAGCAAAGATTTACAGCATCAGTGAAAAGCGGACAAAAAATGGTCTCAATAATTTCATCAATTTCGTGTACTATCATTTTTCTTTGACGTAGATAGTAGACTATGGTGTTCTATACAAAAAGTAAACCAAATACTAGAAACTTTTACCACAATTATGAATTTCTGATTAGTCAGAAAATTTTTGTGATTTTTTTTATATTTGACCCAAAATGACATATAGATACAAAAGACAATACGAAACTCTAACAGAATTTAGTTTATTTTATTAATTTATCATGTTCAAGAATCGTAAATCATCACTTTTAAGATAAAATTTCGACAATGACCATGGGCTTCTAAAAAGTTCAATTCTGATTTCATTTTGCCATTTCTTGAAGTATTTAAATTTTGTGATTTTTTTGATCGAAATGTCGTTTTCCCATATTTCAAAAAACATTACGAGAATTAAAATTTGTTGTTATAAGAATATAGTAATTTCAAGAAAGCCGAATTTTGGAACCCGTATATATCACGTTTAGGTTAACTTTATGTTTCACCAATCATCCTGTTGGATTCTTCTGAAGTTTCTTTGCAAAAAAAAACATGTAAAAAATGATAAATTTTGTTTTTTTTTTACATTTTTTTTTTAAATAACTCTATACACCTATATATTTTTTATTAGACGATATGATTTTCATTGAAAAGGTAAAATACAGGGTGTTTCATTTACAAAGCTGTATATGCGAAAACCGCATTTTTGTCAATTTAATGGTAGTAATGCAGAAAATAGGATATCCTATGAATTACACAGGACTTCATACAATATAGTAAATTAATCTTGTGGTTGAGGGACAAATGGCAAAAATACTCGTTATACTGGTTGCTGCCTGGTATTCTGGAAAGATTTCGCCAGAAACTTTGGTATGCTGGTCATTAGATCTCCCCGCAGAAGGTTTAATAAGCTTAAACTTAAAAAAAATGTATCTTCAAAAACATTTTTTTTTCGCGATTAGTGTTAACAAGATTTCCGCATCGAATTTAATACAGCCAAATATGAGAAAAAAACCTTATTTAGCCATGTTATTCTTTTATCTACCAACATTACAAAGAGGTCCAGATTAATTGTTAGCTATAGATTGAAACTAACGAAAACTGTTTCCAAAGCTATTACTATTTCTTATTTGATATTTTTTTGCCATTGAATAAACTGTCATTGTTCATTTGTTAGAGTGCTTATGGTGTTGTAAGTTTAGAGTAAGAAATTACGGCCCACTTTAAGCGACATTTTTAATGGATACATCCGAAAATTTTCTTGGGCTGGGTTGCAAAATGTCGGTAAAATAAAAGTAGATTAGACTTTCTTTATGTCAATGCACCATGCCAGGAGAAAATTCTGTATTCTTTTCTGCGATAGTTCTTATCGATTCGACTGCAAAATGAAGCAACAGCGTCGCCGTTCGAGAAGAGCTTCCGTAATCCGACATTTTTTGACACCCGCCTTAATAACAAACTACGAGTTTATTAATATCGCACTGTCAGTTTATTAATTCCGTCACAGTTATCAAGAGTGATACTATTAATATTCATCCCTCCGGCATCTGCAACGGAGAGTAGCAACGGCGTCGGCGGCGGCGGCGGCAGCAGCATCAGCGGGCAAGAAGAAATATTCGCGTTGTCTGCCTAATTGGCCAGGTCCGTGTCTCGACGTGGATTAATTAATTTTCGGGGGCCTTAATTCGAATTTGAGTCTTTCGCAAAACCCAAGCGGGGCGGTGGGGTGCGGGCGTTTTGTTAATTCCGCGTTTCCCGTTATCCGCTCGGACAGTTCCGACTCTGAGGATTTTGTGCCTCGGTCGTTTATTTACTTTAAATTTAATTGTAAACAAATCCGGCGTCGGGTTTCGTTTGCGTCACTTGCGGCTTCCAGTTGTTTATGAGCAAAGATCCTCATCGCCGGGAAAATGGAAATTAGGTGTCTTTTTTTGGCTGGTTGTGGATCGGCCTTGCAATGATAATATCAATAGTAATACAATAAATATATAAACACTTCTAAATTAATACTTTTGAAATACTTAAATTAATTTGAAAAAAAATATATTCTGACGAGATAGTCGGATTTGCTGCGGGTATTCTATTAATCTCATGAATGCGGTGGTGGTATTCTCTTGAAGGTCTGAAATAAGCAAACTATAAAATTTGTCGGAGATATGTCTTCGCCCATAACAGAGTAAAAGTTATTATTATTATTTAAATTAATAAAAACAAATCGTCATTTATGTGATTTCTTTTATAATATAATAGCAAAATTTAATTATGTGTAACCATAATTAACCAAAATCGTATTTCGCAAAGTTTATTTCATTTTTAACAAGATATCCAAATATTTTCGTTTGAAATCTGCCTATAAATAATGTATGTATGGTTTAGGATATGTATGTAGAATTTATACAATTTTCGATACTTAATAATCCAGTCACTTTTTTCTGAAATATTTATATAGATATTGCCAATTTTGAGGTCTATTTATAATTGTTTGTATTTTTTTAACGCATTTTTCATCGTACTGGTAGTTTTGTTTAATTGTTTTTTCATTGATATGATTTGTTATACGTTTTTTTCTAATAAAAAGAAAATGCGTTATCACCACATACCATTCTTTTCTTCAAACTAATTAAACCGTAATAATCAATAATATCATTCATAGTGCAGAAAAGTTCTATTTTAAGCTAAACGTACCTATTAATGAACTGCCTTGCGTGTCGTCTTTGACTGCGTATGGTCTAAATTTTAAGTTGTACCACCCTTTTATATATCAGAGGTCGTAATAAATTCCAGAAGATCGTACAAATAAAGCAATAAATAAACCGAATTTAATAAGGTTTAGTTTTGGAAGATGAAAGATATAATAACCAATCCCACGTCAAAATGGGGACAATAAGAAATAGCAATTTTCTGGCGAAATTTATGAAATGCCTTTGTGGGATATTCTATTAACGCAACACCCCAATCGTATAAATAACCGGATAGGAAACGGTGTCGAGGTTGATGCTTTTTATGTACCTTGTACACGCAGATGATCTACTACCTTTTGGGGATAAAATATTACATCTAACACATTTGTTTGTTTTCGCACAAGCGATTTTGATGATTTTATTAGAGATTAGTTTACTTAAGACTTTTGTGATACCGTTTCTGTATCAACCAGACATGAAATTTACAAATTTTGCGTTCTTCAAAAATTTTATGGAATTTTTTGGGTTCATGCATTTTCCTAATTCATAAATTTTATATCGGCGACCCATCGGCCTTTCTGTAGAAAAAACTATGTATAGTCTGTTCATAGATATAAGAAAGTGACCAATTGCTTTTGAATGGGATTATCCAAGGGTGGTCATTAACATACCATGCAACAAGACTATTACTTAAAGTTTCGGAATTTAAATTCAGGTAAAATTGTGGTCCAGAATAGAAAATAATTTTATACCTACCTGTGTTTAATATTCTTTGGTTTGGTATACTACTTAGTTTAAGTTTATTAGAAATCATTCTTATTTCGTGTGAAATACAGCGTGTGTTGAATCGTGTGCGAATTATGCAAAATATGTGCGAGTCTAGTGTATCTCAGGAGATGCTCCCGCCCAAATGTAGAAAACACTATTCTATTGAGACTAAGGAAGTTATAAACAATGTTTATTTGACTCTCATTGAACGTGGTGCCAGCAAGCAAGCATCTTTAGAAGAAACGGTGACATTGACGAAAATTCCAACATCAACTGGTTTTAGATTTAAAAAAATTGACAAAAGGCAAGTGTTAATGGAATCTTTTAGAATTCGGAAATGGCGAGTGGAATATCTAGAAAAAATAGAATTTACAGAGAACAACAAAGGCCAATTATTTACTTGGATGAAACCTGGTTCGACAGTTATGATACCTCGGAAAAGGGTTATACCAAAAAGCAATTAATTGAGGTTCTACAAAGCTTGAACCTGCAAAAGGAATACGTCTGTGATAAATATGCAAAAAATCTAGGGCATACAGTTTTAAGGCCACCACTGTATATTTAATCCCATTGAACATGTTTGGCACCAACTGAAATCTGCCATTTGTCGTAACAATATTTTTCCCCGTGTTAACTCCAATGTCCTCAAACTTATAGAAATCGAAGTTTTTAACGTCCCTTCACAAAGTTCGGAAAATTCTGTTAAATATATAAAAAAAGCAGAACAATCGTATATCCATATTGCAAATAATATAGAACAAATAATAATTAGAGCAGGCGGTGATAGCGATAGTGATACTGATATATTATGTGAATAATTTTAAGTAATTTAAGTAGGTAATAAATAGTAGGATATAAAATTAAAAATTAATTTTATTTTAGATTTAAACATAAATGCATACATAAATAAATAAATATTGTTTAGTATCGTTCCTAACAAAATCCCAAATAATTAAATTCTAAGCAAAGTACGGACTTGTTCGGCCATATTTCATTCTTACAGCTTGCCCGGGTCTTTCCTTCGTATCAGTTAGTCACTATCTTATATCAATGAACAGACTTTACCCTGTACCTACCTATTACCCCTAAATATACAATGGTCAAAGTTAAATTTAAATATTAAAAATGTTAGTTTGTATTCGGCTCGCCCCCGGTAAAAATCAAATAGAACAATTTTTTCAGACTTAAAAATATGCAGAACCAAACTCTAAAAAATATTAAATAACACGTGCAGTAAAAAATTAAATATAGACAAGCATGAATTTTGCCTCTCTCGTAGCATTTAGATATTCCATAGCCTTTTTATTATCGCGGACACTTTAATACAGATGATTTTATAAACAAGTAGCGGAATTTTATTCCGAAGAATTCTTACAGGTCTTATAAAAAAAAACAATCATTTTCGTCAAAACAAACACACGAATCGAACAAATGTATATTACCCATTTCACAGTTCGTCAATTCGATCCGATTTAAAATGTCAAAAACCTCTCGGATTATTTTTTCTCAACTCGTTCATCAATTTAAAACTTCACGGAGACCCGTTTCTCTCATTCCCGTCTATAAAGTTATGATAATTCGAACAACGACCGTACAGGTTTTCGTATAAGCGGACGAAGAGAAGGAACATAGCTTGGCTTTTGTCCAAATTAAAAATCAATTAATTACTTGCTCCAGCATATCTCGTGTAATTAAGGAAATAAATCATCGTGACAGATATATTACGTTTCTTTATTTTGAAATTCGTCGATAATTATTATCTTTCTATCTTCAAAGGCGCGGGAAACGGAATAAAAAAACCGTATTATGCTTATTAGTCTTAACAAGAAGAGCATCGTGTTGGCTGTCAGGACGCGATGATGAAAGAGGCTCATTTCATGCACCAATCGTCTCTGTTTTCGTCTCATTTGTCTCCTAATTAATCTACTAGCGTCGTCACTCTCGGGATTCGGAATTTTTTGTTTACGTCTTGTTAATTTTCAACGCTGTTATACAACAACGTACCACCTCAGTCAACATCTATCCGCTAATTTGTTTTTAAGCTGTTAAGATTTTATTTTTGTTTGGTCGATTATTTTTGTATTCCTTCACGCCGTCCTGGCTGACTGTGTGCTTAGAGTCTGGGAAAGCAAACCTTTCTTTCCAACTGATTTCAAGGAACATGCAGAGATGATATGTTTTTTATCTGAATTAAATAAGGAAATAATAATAAAGAGATGTTTATCAAAATTAATCCTAAAATGAAACGCCTGGGAGAGAGACATAACCACAGCAAAAAAACGGTCGGAACACTATTCAGTCCTTCTAACATGACATTTTTAAATCTAACACTAATAAGGTTAATATTTCTTAATATAATTTTATAAACAAGAACGCAGCTCACAACTTCCTATATCATAAGGTTTTCTCAAGTAACTTTTTCCAAGATATAGTTATTAGTCATTAGTATGCTAATAATAAAAATATTTATTTTCAAGCAACAATTATTCGCAATTTGCTTAAGAGTGTAACAAAAATTCAGAATTCATTTTCCTGTATTTTATTTATATTGCAAAATAGAATCGTTTGTATATTATTCCTATTATTATATTTAATAGCCACTTTAGTTACGAGGTTAATCTGGCAAAACGGGATAAATACCTTCACTGAGTGACGTTTGACGTGACTATCAAAACTGAATGACGTCAACTCAAGTCCCAAGTTTTCAAAATCTACCAAGACCATCCGATCGCACCCAAACCAAACAAAAAATGTAGTATAGCAAAGAAAAACTCGTGACAAAAGTGTTCTTTAGCAAACTTGAATTACGTGAATGTCATGTAATTTAGGGTTTAAAAAATAACTGATTACTCTGTTGTTTAGTGGACTTCCAACTATTGGACTATACTAAATGCATTGGACTAAAAAAAAAACCTCACGTTTTGTTTATATTTTATAATTCTATAATGCAAACTATTAAAAAATGTAGGGTATACTTTTTCTTCATTCGGTAATCAGGCAAGATTGACCCGAATATTTGTCAGCGAAGGAATCGGAAATAATTTTTTTCAAATCAGGTTCATTAGAAACCTCAGTACTTCTTCGTCATCATCATCATTATATACTTTTCTCAGAGAAGATTACACACACAGTGATTAAAACACGGCCTTTGATCCATGCCCAAAAAACACCCCTGTTTTCGTCACGAAAACAAATTGTGCAACACGTTATAGTATGTTATGCAAAAAGTTTGATAAATTACATTTTATTCACGAGTTTGTTTTGGCACGAGTGTAGTGTTTAATAAACAAGTTACTGAAGAAGTTTATCGACACGTTGCTTGCTATGCTTTTTCTATGACATTTTTACAAAGGAGCGTAAATATCAAAGATTTTCAACGAAAATAAAAACATTCTTAAGCGACCTGCCACGTGAAATGCTCTCCACCAAGGTATATGGTAATGTTAGCGAGAAGTTATATATATTTTTTTGTGGTTAATGTACTAAGATATCAACCAGTTACAGAAGTCATACGATGTGTATTTTTTTAAGATGAAAAGATGTTCGTAGTCATGGAAAATAATGGTAGAAAGAAACATTCAATTCGCGTGATCGACTACTATCCAAAATATTTCAATCGCTTAATCACGTCGTCCATGTACCCGTTGTCTTCGTCACCGGAATTGTACCGCTTAATAGCCGCAGTTTTATTTTAAATCAGTGCCGAATTTCGCATCTGACAGGAGAGATCGTTTCGCGCAGCAGTCGCCACCGCTGTTACGACCGTTCTTTATTTATTTTTATGCTGTTTATATTTATACCGGGCGGTCGGCACCAAAGGCAACACACACGCGAACTGTCTATAACAATAATTAACTAATTGGCACATTTGCATACGGCAATATATTTGTCAACGCAATGCGATTCCTTCATAAACTTAAGAAAGTCCCGCGGATTCGTATCGGGTCGTCGGAGCGTACTTAATGAATGATGATTTTGATAGAATTATTGCGACGGGTGAGAGGGATTACCTATCGAATTGATAGCGTGGGCAAATTAAATTGGTCATAATTCATATTTTGTCGTGTGCGAGTTAATGAGCGGAACGGGTAATTCGAACTTGACACTTGAAATATTTTATAAAGTGTGTTTTTGCATGGCTATAAATAAACGTTTATTTGCATATCTTCACGTTTTAAATAAGTGTTTATAATTTATATCACGTTGTTAATCAAAGTGGGGCCAATTTCTCGTTATTGGAATAAATGTCAAGTTCAATTGCGAGTTCCATATGGTAAACTGCCGGACATTCGACGCGGGTAAACAAAAATGATGGACTGTTGCGGATCTGCAAACCTAAATGATGCGTTATTTGGATTTTTAAAATGTTTGTTATATAAAATGATAAACCAAATTGAAACCTTCAACTTTCAAAATTGTTTTTTTTTTTAATTTTCTATATTTTAAATTCTTTTATCAATTGGCTTCAATTAATTGACTTCACGGTGCAAAATTTATATAATAAATTTTTGGATTTTTTTCTCAATTCCCTTTTTTGTCCGTTCGTTGGATTAGTTTGTTTTTTAGGCTTTTCTTTTGAAGATTCATTGATTTTTATTCTCTAGGACTTTACAAAATTACAACTTAAAAAATTAAAACTACAGCAATTCTCAATTAATAATTCGTCCATGCAAAATCAAGCAGTGTCTTTTGGAACAGCATTATTAATTTGTTGTACCCAATCTGGCAAATATTTCATTTCGTATTTCCTAATCTTTATTTCATTATATTTTATCAACTCATGTTATAATGCTCATTCCTTCCTCTGATTTTTTTTATTTAAGCACACCGATTCGAATTTTTTTCTTGCGCAGTTAGCGGTTTTCAAAAATTTAGCATCTGGGGTGGTTAAAATTGGTATTTTAACTTTTGAATATTTTCAATTCTTTCGTCATCTGTCGTCAATTAATTTGACATATTCATTTTAAAAGTTATGTATCTAGCAGTAAATTTTTAATTGTCGTTAAATATTTCAATTCGTATTAATCTTCATTTCATTATATTTTAGTAACTGTATTGGTCATTCTTTCTTTTGAATATTTGATGACGATTTTTTTTTTATTTGAACACATGACAAATGGGCTTGTTCAATTGGACTGATTATTTCCACAGAATTTTTTTCATTACTATCAAAAATATCTTTACAAAAATTCATTCATTTGCAATCATAACCAGCTGACCCTGTAACTGAAGATTTTCCATTTGCTCGTTTAAAAAAATGGGGCAGAAAACGGAAACGCTTAACGCAAGAATCGCAACTGGGGGGAGGGGGTAGCGCTTCACCATAAAACCTAATTTGGGGGTCTTTGCGTTGTCAAAAAACTAATCGCGCACCTTCAAAATAAAAAGCCGGAGCGTGAAATCAGATTTCGCATCACGTTTCCATTATTAACTTTCGCGAATGTTATTTTTTATTCAAATCGACCCCCGTCCGCCCGCGACCCAACATCCCCCAGAAATTCATCGCGCCGTGACGCGCGCTAAAGGGAAAAGGGAAAGGGCAAATCTTTTCAGGACAGTAGCGTAGATACAAGGCGTAGAGTGGAAGAAATATACCTGCTATAACTTATTCTACTTATACTTTGTCCTTTTAATTTTAAATAATTATAAAAAATATTTTGGTTAATTAGAATTGATTCAACTTTTTGAATCTCTAATTAAAAATTATTGTTATTGATATTTTAACTATGAACCAAAAATAAAGGTGACAACAGGTATGTAAACCCTACCTTGCCGGCAAATATTTATTAATTTATTACATTTACTTTGACGAGATATTTTGCTGAATTTTCATTCCAATTCGTTGCATTAATAGACATATTTTGATTTTAGAGATTTTTATTGAATATTTATAATACTTTTTAGAATTTATAGATTTTCTAAGGCTGTTTTAGTGAGTTTTGGCTAGTATGCATCGCTCCAACACTCAGCTAGATATTGTATAAAAACATAGACAAAAATTTAATAAATTGGTTTTTGAAACAAACTATATTTGCTCATTAAAATTTGCTGTCTCTCCATTAAGAAAACCATTAAAGACGCACATGATTTACTTTGGAATTGTTGGTTTACTTTTAATAATTATTTGATAATACAAAGTGATTTCAAAATGACAGTTTTTTTAGAAAACATTTTATATTTAATATATTTTTTCTGCTCCCTTCTGTAAAATACATGATTATACACCTATCTAGCGTGTGGGAAGCGTCAGTTTACCACTTTAGTTTCTTGTCCCAAGGATCCGAGCCACTTCGGACATTTCCGGGAAATTACCGCACGGGTTTGGGATCAATCGGATGTTTTCGGAGATTTTACCGCACGGCTTGAATTTTGACGTTTGTCAACTCTGATGGTCATGTCACTGAATGTATTCGTGTTGTTTTGCAAAAATGTACCCAAAAACTGTCGGTCGTAGAAAAAGTATAGTATGCAACACGTTTAGTAAACTTTTTAAGTTACTCTTTTATTAAACACTCGCTCCACTTTTGCCAAATAAACTCGTGATTCAAATTGTAGGAAATTTTATACAAATGTCGTCAATATCATGCTTGACAATTTATATAACACTGTTTACAATTTTAAATGTACTTATCTTAAAAAAAAAATTCTGATAATCCGCATAGACAGGATATTAAGTTTTAGTCATACACGCTGTTAATACAATAATCAAATTTAACATTATACAACATTAAACTTAGACTACATTAATTGTCACGAATAATAATTATTGCATATAACCAAACAATTTCTAGATTTTTAAGAACTTGCATTTTGTAATACAATGATAATATAGTAACTATCGTTTCTCTAGTTTTGCATTTGCATTTGCAATTTTATTCCACTCAACATTATCTTATGATACAACATTGACGTTTTGAAAAAATCAATAAAGTGAAGCGGGCGAAACAATAAAAAAGCAAACACGAGATTGTGCCGATGAGTTAACCTGCGCGGCTGGGCAATAAGTTATCACATCATAAAAAAATTCGCGAACGGGCAGATGGAATAACGCAAGGGTATCATCTTTGGCCCATTCGCGTTCTGACAATGTTTACGACTTCTCATATTCGCTCACGCAATCTTTTTCAATTTGCGAATGGAGTCGCTTCTGCGGACCAAAGTCGTTTCTTTCGAATTGCCCAGGCAATAATAAATTTAAATTTAAATTTAGCGCCGGGGCTTCCTGCTCAGCTCCCGTATTATGTTTGTGTTACGATAATGTTTTCGTTGAAGATTAAACTTACTTCACTTGGGGAACTTAATTCTACTTAGAGATCGTAGACTGTATATGCGGAAACGATTTATTTAACATTTCGTCAACGGAATGGTAAAGTTTCTAGGTTAGGGATATAAATTGTTCTTCAACAAAAAGTGCCAGTTCAACTTGTTGGCTAACAATTCGAAAATGCGTTTTTTTCCTCTTTTTTTTCTAAGTTGGGTATTTCTAGGATAAATAGAATGTTAAGAAATAAAGGTAGTTTGGTTAATAAAAAAAGTCTCCTTCAGACAAAGGACCCCAAAAATTCGTTTTTTTTTAATTATTTCTGATACCTACATGAAATTTAGAATACAAATAACATTGACTAGGCCATAAAATTGCTTTTTCCTCATCTTCTGTTCTATCATCAACTCTTCTGAAATATCATTTTCTGTTGATGACTCATCGTTTTTCTTTTTTTTTTATTTTACATTTTTCCTTTTCCTTTGTTTTGCTTTATTCTGTCCCAAAAATCTGGGAGAGATGACCCTTTAAATAAAGCGAACGTTCAATGCAATTATGTAACTTTTGATACCTCAACATATTAAATAATAAAAATTTAATTACATATTTTTCTTGGTTAAAGTAACAGTAATGTGAATTCAAAATTCTTGAAGCTATTGCCGTTTGGCCAGCTCGTCCGCAATTACCCTATGTGTATGTGTGGAAACTTACCTTCAACGAACTTAGTTTAGGTAAGAGAGACTCATAGTTAAAAGCCAACCGTTTAAATAGCGCATCCATCGGTAATGTTACGTAAATAGAGGGTGCCATTTTCATTTCCGCGCGGGAAACCACCTTTTTGCTGCTTTCCTGTTTGTTCGGATTCACAGAATACATACATAATTCCTCCACAATAGAGGGGAGAGCTGACCGGCGCTCGCAGTTCGCAGACCCTTTATTAAAGCGATGTTTGATTGTGCGGTTTTTCACCCAAATTTATTTTTATGCTCCGTTAATTGTCACTACCGTATATTCAAAAGAGATCAGTCATTGCAAAACTGTCTCAAGATCGACAGGTAATACTATCTTAGACAAAACACATTCTGCTGTTGAATGTCAAAGTGACTCCAGAAACTGAACAGCCTAACGGATTGCTTGCTAACGATGTTATTCAAGTTTCGTCAGGACTGTAATGTTATACATGCATACAAACGATTTGCAAATCTTCTGGATTCTTCCCGAGTTGGTTGTTGATGAATCGAACTTGCTGACGTTTCGCCATTCATCCTCTTGACCTCGTACCATCGAATGAGAATCTAATAATAATCTCCCATTCTCAGGTATTCTTATTAATAGAAAATCAGACCTAACATTAGCTCTAAACGACTCAAAAGTTATCGGTTATCAACTCTCTTGTTTACAAAGCCGTAAGACTATATCACCCCGAATCACTGTACCCAGTATTAAAACATCTAACATCTGCTCTTCCCCCAAATATGAAGTTTTCAAGAAACATAATTGGAAAAATGGATTTACCACTTGTACACAAATCTCTCAACATCTTCGATCCATCGAGGATAAAATTTCGTTGGGAACACCAGAAATCTTATTCGACCAAAATACATGTAAATAATTCTTCTACCAAAGAAAAATACTATATTCTATAGAAATCTCTAAACAATCAAACATTCTTAACCTCGACTTAGGTCTTTCTCCAGGGACCAGAGACCAGGGACCTTTCTCCAGGGAATCAGTCTTCCGAGACAATGGTCAGCTCAGCTTGCATCAAACGTTATATAAGCATATGTAGAGTAGAATGCATACCAGTTTCAGGCAAGCTCTGAAGAAACCAACAGGACAATGGACCAAACGTCAGCAAATTCGATTCATCAACAACAAACGCAGGAGGAATCCAGAAGATAGTATTATGTGGAAGTATCTTTGAAAAATGAGGGTACTAGATACCAAAATATTATGAATGAATGAAATGAATGAAAAATTTCGCATATTTCTTACAAAAGTTTTTATACCATCATAATAGAAATTGGCAGTTTTAAGCCTTTGGTAATGACAATTACGAATTTTAAAATTATTTGGACGTTGTTCGCACAGCACGCTAGTTTCACCATATTGTTTAGATTCGTGGAATTATATTTTTTTATCGTTTGAGTTGTGGTTGAGACATGATGACGAAAATCTGAAAGATATAAATATATAATATATCAATTTGATACAAGTTTACTTGGAAGATAATAGCAACGTCACAAATTTAAGTGTATGGTAAAATGTGTTGAGATAGATGATGGACAATTCCAACATTTCATCTTTTAAGTATTTTTAAAATAATTGGGAAAAATACCTTGAACTTTTTAATAGGTCAAAAACCGAAGGCCTAAGCATGAGTACCTTTCCTATGAAAAATTGAACTTTCTTTCTTTCTGATTTTTATCATCTTTCAACCACGATTCGAGAGATAAAAGAAATACGATTTGATTTATCTAAATAATGCGGTAAAACTAACGCCTTCTATGGACAACGTCCAATTAACTTTCAGATTCGTAATTGTCATACCAAAAAAAACTATCAATTTTTATGCTTTACGTCTTTAACAAATATAATTATTGTTGTGTATTGTTAATATATTTTTCATATGCTACATATTTCAATCACTTTCATTAAAAGCTTACATTGAAAAGAATCAAATATCGTTAGCATTCTCTGCTTCTGATATGACCTACGCCTATGGATCCGATCATTTGTCATCTCCGGGCGTCGCGGCGTGTCACTTCGGCTCTTTTAATGTCGCTGGGACTTCTTAAAAATCCAAGCAATCGCGCCCGACATCTCCTGATGACTTGTAAAGCAGTCTTTCGAGAGCCGAAGAAATTTGTCTCTTTTCTCATTTTATTATTTAAATGCGGATTTAAAAGGCAATTTCGAAGACAAAGGGGCACAACAAGCCTTCGACTACATTACCCGGTTACGCCTCGGTCCTCGTCTTTTTTTTTTATTTGCATGCCACCCCGAATAATACGCATATTTGCTTAAGTACCCCAATCATTGGTAATTTGCTTTTGATCACCTGTTTCTGGAATTGATACAATATTTATAGCTTAATATTAAAAATATAAAAAGCCATCAAAAGTTAAATTTTTTAGTTAAAGCAGTATAAGTTAGAACATAAATTGTTTAGATATTCACAGTTATTTATTACTTTATGACAGCTCTTTCGACAACACCGTGCCTTTATCAAATACAAAATATGACAATATTCCGACACCTATATAGTTGTTTCATATGAATTTCATAGTTAGCATCTGAACTTTAAATTTTATACGCCATTTTATGGTCGTTAATGCGTTTCTTAAATGTTGTACCTGTTTGTCCGATAAATTTTGGGACATTGTCCGCATTTCAACTTGTAGACTCCGGACTTTGAGTTTTTCCTGATTTAGTTTTGTTGGTTTTTAAATATTTTTCAATGGTGTTTTCAGTTTTAAAAGCAAGCTTAAGACAAAGTTTAGATAGATGTTTCGAAACTGTTTTTCTGTGGAAAGTGGTATATTAAGTAGTCTGTGGATCAAAGAATAAGCCATTTTGTGGGTGGTTTGAGTAAATGTAAAAATGGACATGGACAATGTGGAAAGTATCAAACATAAACATAGTCTGAGTACAAGATTTCTTTGGTGGTGATGTTTTTGCTTGTTTCGCTGGAAAGGAAACACAACTGCAGTACTTTTTAATCATATTAACTCCATTCATAAGCGTATAAAATTTACCATAGAGGCGGAACTAAATAACTCTTTAAATTTTCTGGACTTAACTATAAGTAAATTACCCTCACACGGACACTTAAAAATTCTTTCTTAAAATCTCAAATCACCCTCGCACACAAAAGATGGCTGGCTGCCTTTTATTGTTTGCTCCACAGAGTACTTAATATACCACTTCCCACAGAAAATGTTCAAAAAGAATTAAATATTATAAAACAAACAGCGGTTACGAACCCTGTTTGATAGATAAAATATAACTGAAAAACAGTTTCAAATAACTCGGGCTCTATCTATCCCATATTAAATACCAAACCTAAAATTTATGAAACTATAGAATACATAGGAGAATCTAGCAACAAAATTTCACAACATCTATCTAGATTTGGTCTTAAGATTGCTTTTAAAACTGAAAATACCATACGAAATTTTTCAAAAAACAAAAGTCCGGGGTCTAAGAGTTGAAATGTGGATCATGTCCAAAAATTTATATCGGACAAACAGGTAGAACATTTAAGAAAGCCATTAACGAATATAAAAGACCGTATAAAAATAAAAGTTCGGATTCTAACTATGCGATTCATTTAAATTCAGAAATACACAAGTTTGACGATAATTTTGATATTTTACATAATAAAACAAAAAGTAAAAAAACTAAATTTGTTGGAAGCTATGGAGATTAATAAAATGAGATATTCGAATCTATTACTTAACGACTTGTAATTGATCAAGGCGCGGTGTTGTCGAAACAGCTGTCATAAAGTAATAAAAAATCTGAACATTTTTTATACTAATTTAATTGTGTTAAACGGATTCTCATCAAGTAAAAGCCGGCCTCAGTTGAATTACAGGATAAGCTGTAACGTCCATATATATCACGCTTCGTACGAGTCGAAAATAAAGTTTTAAGTTACCTTTGGTTCAAAACAAATAGAAACTATAATATTCACAATTATAGTCCTATTCGTTCAACATTCAAAATGTTAACTCTTCAGAGCAAGAAATCATTGACAGATCTGTTAATGCTGGACAGAATTCTAGACTATCAGGTCGACTGCTACCAGGTGCTGTTAACTGCCACCGAACTAACTTACAGAGTGTTTAATTTCCATGATCATTTGCTAGATATTTATGTTATTGCAACGCCATTTGAATGTTTGAAAAGGCGGGTTAATAATAATGTTACACAGCGGATACTTTTTTTCTACCCTGTATTGTATGTAACCTAAATCTGCATTAAATAAGTACAAAATAAATGTGTGTGCGAGTGTGAACAAAAATGTATTTGCAATAAATTTCATATAAGTTTTTTATTATTTATTATTTCCATTCAAACTTTTCATTTTTTCTTGTACTTAGGTGTTTTCGTCCCTCTCTTATTTTTATCTTTTTTTGTTATTCACATTATACGGCAAGTTGCTTTGTTATCTGTTAATCAATATTTATGCATAAATTATTCCTTATTTTGCAATTTTTATTTATGAATCTTTTTAAAATAACATTGAAATTAACCCAGTAAAGTTTAGAAACTTTTAGAATTCCTCGTAGTTACTTGTAGAAACATCCAAGGGAAACTGAAAATTATAGAAAACCTTTGTTCACATCAATATCCGACGGGATTAGATAAATTGAAATTGGTGGATTTACATTTATAAAAAAATTGAATATTTCATGTTACTTCAAAAATTTAAAAATTATTTGTAATCTCCTTTTTCTTTTGCTTTCAAATTTAATCTAACCAAACTAACATAAATATTTATTCAAAATTTGAAAAATTTAATGTTTTAATGTCCTAATTTATTTCAATCTACATTTGGGACATTTTCGTGCTGTTCTTATCAAATTTGTAATAAAGTTATAACCAATCTTTTAACCCATCTCATTCCCTTCATGTATGAAAAACATTTTCTTAAAATATATAAATTATATATATAAAATAAAATAAAAATAAAATATAAAATATATAAATATAAACATATAAAATTATAAATTAAAATATATAAATTATAAACTACACTTTACTCACGAACTTCTTCAGGCACAAGCACAGCGTAGCGGTATTTAATAAGTGTCTGAAGAAGTTTATAACCGTATTGCATACTTATGACCAATAGTTTTTATGTGACAATCAGAACTGACAAAACTCAAAGTACCATGCTAACCCGCCATTAAAGTAGAGTTTAACGAAGCTGGCGTTCAAGCGAGACTTTGCGCATGTATGAGATTAATGCTTAATTGGGTGTTTTAGAGAAGGGAGTATAAAAAAGATGTTTTTTAATTTGAGATGAAAATAACAGTTAACGCCGTTATTTTCAAATTATTTGTTACTATTTGATAGATAAAAGTGTGGTTTTTGTATTTACCAGTGCCGCAACTCTCCACTCGGTACTTTGTGTTGGGGATTCGAGCGAAGTCGGGACAGCCTGCTTGTCGGCACCATTTTTCTTTATTTTTCGTTCATCTCGTGAGACGAGGATGAAATGGAAATTCCTGACGAATCCGCACCTGCCGCGTCGGTAATTTCCCGACTCGAAATTATACCTATACATCGTGGTTGTTTTCTATCCACCCTCCCGATCGCTCCCTTAATGTTCCTTGGGACGGCACCACTTTTAAATATTCATCGCTAGTCAGATCGTCTCTAAAAGCATTTCGCCATTAAAAAATTAAGCAGCGGCTTCTATTATATTATTATTTTATGCGTAATTTGCCCGCTTTCGCCAGCCTCTGATGTAGCGAGCCAGGGAGGTTGTGAATCGAAATGAGAACATTTATTTGAAAATAACAAGTAACACATAATGCTTGGCTTTAGCATGTGCATGTTTTATAAATTCGAAGCTTCTTTTAAAAAACAACTATCGCCAAGTTTTCAGAGTTTAAAATTTCCGAAAAGCATTTTTGTAATTGCAGAAGTAGAACTATAATAGAATGATTTTTGGTTAGTTTCCAGTCAACCATTGTCTAATGCTTTTAAGTCAGTAAAATTCACAAGTTTATTCATATACGATTCACCGTCTGGTGAATATTTTTTTGCTCTTTTCTCTAAACTACCCAATTATATCACGGGTGCGGAAAGTGTCATTTAAATACGTCAGTTTCGTTACCTACGGCGAGCCACTTCGCACATTTCCGGAATATTACCCACAGGTTTGGGAGCAATTGGACGTTTCTTATATTGATATTGCCGCCCAACTTGCATTCTGACGGCTATGTCAGTGAATGTATTCGTGTTGTTTTCCAAAAATGTACCCAAAACTAGCGGTGGTGGAAAAAGTATATTATAGTTTACGGCATAATATACTATCACAAATCTTCTGGATTTCTGATTTTCTTGTCCCACGGATGCGAACCACTTCGGAGATTTCTGGATGGATGGAACTTTCGTACTATTCAAACAAAATATTTACTAGTTGTCATTTAACCTATTCTTTTATCGTTCCGATGAGTTCTGCTATTGCTGTTTCTTTTTAACTGTGCACGTTACACAGAGAGAGATGTATTATTGGATACAACGGAATAAACACAATTTTAAAACGTTATGTTGTTTATTTAACTTTTGCAATTGATCATTCAGTAGTTTATTTAAAGAAAAACCCTGTAATTGTAAAAAAAATCATCCAAGGATAGAGTTTTTAAGAGGATTAAATTTTTAAGATCGTATCGTAAGATAAACAGGTCCCAACCTTCAATTTTGTTTTTTTTTGTGCTAATGAGGCATGGATACTTTTAAATGGTACAATTGGTCTTGGCAATATATTAATATATCAACTGTAAAACCACTAAAGTTTATGCGAACGGTATGTAAAATTTTTGTGGCAAACTTAAATTATAAACGTCACTTTACTTACCGACTAGTCCACTAGATTTTAATTCTAGCTTATGGCACGTAGTATTTAAATGCTCTGATATATTGCATAACATTTTTCTGTGTATTAGTGTTTGGATACATTTTTGCAAAACAATATTACCAATACCAATACATTCACTGACATGACCATGCGAAAACATCCGATTGCACCCCCAAACCCTTTCGGTAAAATCTCGGAATGTCCGCAGTGGCTCCCATCCATGGGAACCGAAACTGACGTGCTAAAGTGACGCTTGCCGCACATAGATCTGTGTGTAATTAGGTATTTTACAGACGGGAGTAGAAAAATTTCATTTACCAATCTTTTTGTATCATTACTATTGTTTTTTTTAAAGAAAACTTAAGTTCTCGAATTAAATTTATTATTTACATGGGATATGTGGCATTGAATGGAATGGAATTTTAATATATTTTAAAAAATTTAAATATACAATAATTATTCTACCTAGCACAACGCATTACCAACATTTTAGAATCCTCGGGGTAATCATGCGCTAACCTAATCAAATAAAATAGTTGGAAACTAATAAACTATTCCCTGGAAATTGACGCCCGGAACCAGCAGATTTATTCCGTTATAATTAACAAACCCCCACGTCCTAACCCCAAAAACACAGTAACGTGGCAGCGCCACAAGTATCAATTTCCATCGTGCCCGCGCAATTCCCAACCGTGATGCCCGTTCTTGCGGAAAGTCTTGCCAGGAATTCACTATGGCAGCGCTCGCGTCGAAATGCAAGAAATTAATATTAAATCCTAATAACCCGAGGGTGATTAATATCTACAGTAAGCACTTCTAATTATTATTTAATAAGACTTGTTCGCGACTTCTCCTCGACTGATTGACTGTTAATTGCCCCAAAAGGTAATTAAATTTTAATCAGAGGCGTCTGTCAACTTTCTTTCGATTTCAACCAAAGTTTTTTCTTCATCTCAATTAATACTTGCCCTACAAGTCATCTCGTACGCTTTGGAAACTGATCCAGGTTCCAGGGCGGGGGACGTCTGACAGTACTTATACCAAAGTTTCTCTTGTGGATTATTTTATTGAAAATTTTAACTTTGCCGTTAATATCTCGATACAAAACTGGCCTTGAATTCAATAAGCGAAATATCCAAAAGCATCAAATATAGGAATTTATGGCAAAGTTAAATATAGAAATACTCCAATAATGCAAGAATACTAATAAAGTAATCACAAATAATGCAAATATATTGTTAAAAATTTGTTTTTATGGTTGTAACGAATTAATATAAATAAATGTATATAACAAATGGTTAAATTTCCAATAAATTTAAAATATAAAAAAAAACAATTCATATTGGTAAGTAGATATTTAAAAGACGTTTGAACTGATTCATTCCTATTGATTATGTAAAAATAACTTCTATTTGACGATGCGCTCGTATAGATATAAAAACCGACTGGTTTTTGCTGTCCATTATAAATAAAAATTAATGGAAATAAATTATTGTTTAATACGTAACAGAGTTCATCTAATATTTTGGATGTTTAGATATTTAAAGACGCCTGCACCTTTGTTGGAATGTTGGATTTTGGACATTTAACCAGTAACTTGCCTCATCTATTTTGCATAGCTCACTCTTCCACGTCGATTAAAACCTATTAAAGTTGTTAGTATCGTAATTTTCATCCTATTTCTGGATACTGAGGTTAACAAAAAGGTTAACTAATATTTGCTAGCGATTTTGAAAATATTTCTAGTCTTAAGGTAATACAAAATTTTGTGTTGGTTTTTGGAACGAATTACGTTCCATGTATTTTTCTTTCAATATCAGCCTGAACGGCATGTTTATATAAAAAAGTTAATGAGTTAACAAAGCAAATGGGGACACCCACGCATATGGATACAACTCTCATTGTTTCGCTTCCAATAATTATATGCATATCGCATTTCAGTCGATTTGATATACGAGTGGCGCGCCAATATGCTGTGCTCATGATTATGAATTATTTCTACTATATATGTCGACAAGAAAATATAATTTAATTAGCTGTGACAATGATTTAACGTGTAAATATGTTTGCCATTTTCAATATAATTGGCTTGCATAAACAACGGCATTTTTCGTGCCTTATTCTCTATAAGCGTCTCGCCTTTGCCTCACTAGTTTCCTATTTGCATTTATTCTTTTGAAGTTTATTGTTTCAGTATACAAACTGGCAAGCGAACATATTTAATTTTGAATATTCAATTATTGAATGTTTTAAGTTGTCTCCGTTCTACTAGACTTTAACTTATATTATGGGAAAATAAGTTTTTTTTTCTTTTTTATTGTTTTACAATTTAAATATATAAACCTAGTATTTGCTATATATCGGTGGGCCAACACCCCACTATTACATCACCAGAGTATAAGTTTTTACAAATAGAGTATAAATTATCTGTGTCAGTTTGTATTTTTAGTTGTTGGTTTGAGGGCCTATGTGAAAAAACTATATAGATAAATTCAAACTACAGAAGATAATTAAATCAAAAATATCGTATGTGTGATCCAAAATAATCATCTATCATCACTCCATATAGTTAGTTGGTGGTCTACTTCGGCTCGCCATTCTAATTTTCTTTTTGTCCATCTCTTATCGGTCATTTGCGCTCCATGATCAGCCTGAGCCTGCGTGATACGCTGTATGGTATCGGTGACCTTTGTTGTTTGTCTTAAAACCGTGTTACTTATTCTCACTCTTCTGTGTATTCTCTTTGTGTCACTATTCATTTGTGTACTGAGTGTTTTGTTAATGTTAGTCCTTCTGCGCTGTACGTGATGTCCGGCATTGCTGAGTGTTCAAATACATTTCTTTTAAGACACGTATGTAGGCTTCCGTTAGCTGCCAAAGGCTGCCCAACCTAGTCCTATCCGGTGGGTTATCTCGCATGTTTGATTATCTCTACAGATCTTAATTTGATGACCCACGTATTTATATTTATATTTATATTCGTCCACCTGTCCAACTTCGGACGTACCAACTCGCATGTTGTCCCTGGCTACTAGATTTGTCACGAATCTTGTTTATGGAAAGTTCATCTTTAATTCCAATCTTGCAGTTGCTTGTTCTAGTTCTATTGGCATTGACTTTGTACCATCCATGCCTGTCCAGTTTACTTTCTTAAAGGACAGTTCTAGTACTGCTGTAAATAATTTGGGTGATATAGTATCCCCTTGTCTCATACCTCGCTGTATTTGTTACTTGTAGTGATGCTAATATTGCAGGGAGTTGCACAGTATCGAAAGACTTTTATAAATCAATAAATGTCATCAGTAATTCAACACATTGCTCAGTTAAGGTCTTAATTGTCAGCAGGTGGTCGTTGATACCGTAGGTGCTCCTAAATGCAGCGTATTCTCTGGTTTGGTGCAGGTCGCGCTTAGTTTCTAAGCGTTTCGTTATAATTGTAGTAAACAGTTTGTATAGATGGGAAAGTAGGTTTCCCACGTTCATAAATTTACACTCTTTTGGCTCTAAGAAATTCTCGTTATTCTGTAGTCCACTTCTGCATGAAACAAATAAGAACTAAAAGTTCAGATTTTCACGAAATTATATATTTTGACATGACAATTGTTTCGACAACACCGTGTCTTTATCACATTTGAAATAACTATGGATTTTCATCAAGTAAAAGCCACCTCAGTTCACTTCTGTACGATTCTCTATAGAATTGCTCCTTTATTTTAAGCAGTTTGTAGTTTCGTTTCCTCTCTAATTCTTTAACTTAAAAATGTTTGATGATCTTTTCTATATTGTGCTGTCCTTGGTCTTTATTTATCTCCCTTGCTATTATTTTACTTAGGTCTACCGGTTGTTATTTCTAGTTGTTTCGGTCCGTTCTGATTTTTCTTCTTTCCTCTAGGAGCTTTCTGGTGTGCTGGCGTAATTTCCTTTCAATAATGTTTATGCGCGAAGTCTACTAACGTCTGTTTATATTAAAATTTTGTTCTCTTCGTCAACAATACTCGATTAATGCATCCTCTAATTGTTTTGTTAGCAACCTTAAATTATTTTGGGATTTCTGTTAACGTAATTGAACACTCAGCCAAAGCGGTTGTTAAAATTCAAGGGGTTGTATCCAGACACAGCACTGTTATCGAACTTCCAATTTAAATTAAAATTGTTGTTAAAATCATTATTTTGCTAATATATTAAAGACCCTATGTTTATAATACTTGTGATTACCTAATTTTCGACTTAAGTTTACATTCCATAATTAGTTTTTATCGTAATTGATCCATGGAGGCAATTGTTTTATTTTCGCAATCAAAATAGAACAGTAATTACATACTCACTGTGAAACCTTACACGTTAACCAATAGGTGAGTTATAATAATTAATGTCGATTATATTATTTATATGGTAATAACGTAAATGAATGGGTTATTTATTGGCACTGCTACTGAATTACTTACGGCTTCGGCTGAAATATTAATTGCATAAAATTTTATGTTATTGCACACCGAGGATTTTTAGACGTGCACATGGCGGGAAGACCATCAATCAAAACGTCGACTGACATTATTAAGTCGGTACCTACACTTACACGAAGCATCAAGCAATAAAATGCATTTAAAGTAATCGCCGGCATTATTTTATATACAATGTGGTTCCATTTATACAGTGTGTTCCACTCAAGAACTGTACATGCTTGTGAAATCTTTGTTTATGGATCCACTTTTTTGTTGGATAGATCTCTGAAAAATGCACTAAAACCTTGTTTGGCTTTTTGCTTCAACTTAAAGTCATGGCCAACTGGGACTATTTAACAAAAGAGAGAGAAGAGAGAAGTACTATTAGGGATTTTTAAAAAGGTAAGTCGGCAACGAATTCTTATTCAGAACTACTTAGAACCCAACTATACCAATTTCAATAATGTTTTAAGGCAGTACATCGTTGTAAAATCTTCGATTAAGGTGTGAATTTGATAACATTTTCCTTTTTACATCAACCTAAAGTCATGGCCAACTGTTATTAATTTTTTATGTCAAATATCAAGAAGCGCTTATACAGATTTCTTTAAGAATAAAACGTCAACAAATTTCCATGAGGTTCGGTTAAGCATTACTCCTGTAGAATGTTTGTTTATGGCTCAATTTTGATAATAATTTTTTGCTTGATAGATCTTACTAACGAGAAATGAAACAGTTCTTTAAAGCGGGAAATTATACTTTTTTTCAAATTAAAAATAACAACAGATTCGTGTTCAGGACTACCTAAAAGTACCTAGACCAATGACCAAAGTTTTTAAGATCTCACAAATTTTAATTATACAAATTTCAAAAATAATGATAAAAAATACTTTCTAAGGGACATTTATTTTTTAGTATCATCTTAACACAACAGCATTAATAAATCTTAGTATTCGAAAGATATAACGTAAACAAAATTAACATATATAAATTAGCGAATGAATTTGACTGTGGAATATTCACTTCTCCATGGCAAAACTGGAAACAGTATGCGACATCAATCAATTTTGATATTTCTGTTATTTTCGTTATTAGGTTGTAAAGTCTGTGAAGTTCATATCTAATCCTTTCTAATCATATTTAATTTAAAAAAAAAAGAAAATCGTTAATGGGGTCATAAACAAACATTCTACAGGAGTAATGCTTAAGCGAGGCGCTTGCGATATTTCGAGCACCCTGTATACAAACTTCACGGAAATTAGTATAGTTAGGTTTTATGTAGTCCTGGATTAGAATTCTTATTGACTTTATTCTTACAGAAATCTCTAATAGCTCTTCTCGATATTTGACATCAAAAATTAGTCCCACTTAGCCATGACTTCAGGTTGATATAATAAGAGATATAAGATTTTAGTGCGTTTTTGAGAGGTCTATCCAACAAAAAAAAAATTAAAATGTGAAAGATTTTACAACGACGGGGCGCACACGATATTTCAAACACCCTTTATTGAAACAATATAAAAATAGGTCTAGGTGGGTTCTAAGTACCCCTGAATAAGAATTCTTTGCCAATTTATTCTTGTAAAAAATCCCTAATAGTACTTCTCTCTTCTTTCTCCGTTGTTAAATAGTCTCAGTTGGCCATGACTTTAAGCAATAGGCAATAATCAAAACAGGGTTTTAGTGCATTTTTCAGAGACTTATCAAAATCGAACCATAAACAAGGATTTTGCAGGGGTGTACAGTTCTTAAGTGGGACACACTGTATGTTCAGCAAAAATAAAAACAAAATTTGGTGCGCTGCGCTCTATTTTGTGAAGTTCTTTGAGTGGTAGAGACAATTACCTCTACCACTTGGCTCTCGCTAAGCATCTAAAAAAAAAGAAAATTGTCCAATATTCATTTGCAGATGTGCCGGGGTTGCTATCTTTTCGTTAATAAAGGTGATACTGTAGCTACATTATGGCGGCGTTATTATTAAAATGAGGTGATTAATCATTCGGGTGACAGTTGGGAGACGCGGCCCCGAACCCGAGATGTCATCGTATCCGCCGCCTCAGAGCTAAGCCTGGCGTCGTTACACCACTGTTGAAATAATGAACCAGCGGCAAATCAAAAACGAGCCTACCCTTACGAGAGAGAGTAATTTTTAATATATTGAAATACCCCCTCAACGCCGCTTCTTATATTTCTTATTTCGCTATTTCTACCTTCGTATTTTTTATGAAAAAACATGTTGCTCTTATTAAAATCATGTAGTTTCAGGGGCCCAAAATAAACTTTGCATTAAAAATAACACAATTAAAATTTTGGTTACTTCCAAAATTGATTTTCTCGTGAACTGCTGGGTTGATTTGGAATATATATTTTTTAAGTTGTAGCCTTCAGAGAGGAAAGAAATGATGTTACGAATAACAGTTTTATTTAAATTTAAGTTTTAGGCATGTATAGAGTGTTTCAAGAAAACCAGTTTTGTACTCAATGTTTGTGACATTCTTTGGAAATTTCCGTCAACTCTATTAGGTGCCTGTTTAAGTCTGAACATCTTGTTTTCATAGTCACCCCTTTATCGTAGCTATTAAATGCAATGCGAACAATAGTACAAAATTATTTCAATGAGGTATCCAGACCTTAACCTATTAAAACATGTTTAGGATCAAATGCATCAATCAGTCAACCTTCACCTATTCGATGTAGAAAACGTAATCAGGGAAATATGGACTGACTGAAATCGATCAAGCACAAATTTAACGTCCGGTTTAAAGTGTTAGTCGTCAAGGTCAGTTTGTTTGATGTTTCAGTTGTTTTGTAATAAACTGCAATTCTTACATTTGACATTATATTCTGTATTCCATTTTACAAGATCAAATCGAGATACAAATCGAGTTAGCAATTCATTTGAAAATTAATTACGAAATTGAGTTAAATTTTATTGATTTCATTTTGATCCGAAATGTATATATTAAAGTTCTCACTCAGTCAGTTCTCAACATTCTCAGTCGTTAAAAAATGTGTAAGTATTATTCAATTTCGGAGTTTGGCAAAATTATTTGTAGTAGGTAGACGACATGTATTTCTAAACACTAGTGAACTATTTCGTGAATTGCTCTTGTCTGTTTCGTTCTTATCGTTTCTTGTTTATAATAATGCTTATACATTACGTTTACTTAACTTATGTATTTTTATAGAAGAAAGTTATTCTAGTATGGTGCGGCCAATAAGTTAAACCCAAATGAAGCCAAGTAAAAATTTCAGGACTGATTCTTAAAATGACCCTATTCTTCTATTACTGAAAAGCTACCTAATAAGGTATAGCTTTAATTTTTTTTTCTACTCCCGTCCGTAGATTACCTAATTACACACCGATCTAGCTTGCGGCAAGCGTCAGTTTCATTTCCCAATACGAGCCACTTTCCGGGATTTTACCGCACGGGTTTTTAAGCAATCGGATGTTTTCGGAGATATTTCCCACGCTTTGAAATTTGAAGTTTGTCAATTCTGACGGTCATATCAGTGAAAGTATTCGTGTTGTTTTGCGAAAATGTAACTAACGGTCTTAGAAAAAGTATAGTATGCAACACGTTCGGAAAACTTTTTAAGTCACTCGTCTATTAAACACTTGCTCCGCTGCGCTCCGCTCGTGTCAAATAAACTCGTGAGTCAAATGTCGTTTACCGCACTTGTTGCATAATATACTATAGATAAACTGCCGCAGGCTACTATAATACTTTTTTTTCTAGTCCCTTCTGTAAAATACCTAATTATACACCAATCTAGCATACAGAAAGCGTCAGTTTATCACGTGACTTTCGTCTCCCACGGATCCGAGTCACTTCGGACATTTCCGGTATATTACCGTAGGTGTTTGGGTTGAATTTTGACGGTCGTCGATTCCAACGGTCATGTCAGTGAATGTATTCGTGCTGTTTTGCAAAAATCTGCACCAAAACTAACGGACGTAGAAAAAGTATAGTATGCAACACGTTTGGCTCCGCTGCGGTCATCTCGTGCCAAATAAACACGTGACTTTTTACTTTTTACATAATATACTATCAAAAATCTTGTGGATTCCTCCTGCGTCATTTGTTAATGAATCGAACTTGCTGACGTTTCGCCAATCATCCGGTTGCCTTCTGCAGAGCTTAACTGAAGCTGTGTCCACTGAAACAGATGATTTATAAATAGTAAATTTACATGTACTATCTATAGTGCCAACAAAACCGTCCTGAACTACTATGAATCAATTTTTATCAAAACATAAAAAAATTTACCAACCAACCAAAATATTTCAAACTGAATATATTTCTTGATCGACATTCGTAGAAGTCTTCTTTGTGTTTTTGAAGAATTTGTTGATTATTCGCGATTTGATTTTAAATTCTTGTTAATTAGTTTTAGTCGACACTTTCATCTGTATTGTATCAGGGTTAGCGGTGCTTTAATATAGAGTATATGTTTTTGTAAATTTTTAATAATAAAAAAGTTTTCCATCAGTGTGAGTAGTACAATCAATTTATGTACGGTTAAAAATGTGGAAGGTTAGCAGTGTGTATCTTACTTAAAATGCTTCTTATTAAAACGAATACGTTCACTAATACTTTACGCTGTAAGTGTCTGTTCATAATCCGGCGGCCGGAATGCAAAAAAATGGCCGTCCGATCGAAAAATACCCGAACGAATGCCGACCGACGAAGGTATATCGTGTTACGAATGCGGATTAAACGAAGCATGTTTAAAGCCTTTTGGATCGACGCAAAGATATTGGTCTAATTTGACTGGAAACCGAATCGTACGCTGCGACGGGTAATCCGAGACTTATCAGTCGAAATACGCTTGATTAGTCCAACAGGGATTTGATTAAGTAAGGGTCGCGACTCGAATTCGATATACCTTTATTTTTCATTCTTGGTGAGCCCTTTGTAAAATTTTAAACTGCATGCACCGTTTCGCTGTTATGGAATTCACAACATATATTTTTTCAAGCAGGATCGCCCTCAGTTATGGTAGCATAGCTTTTGCTAGACTTTCAGACACTTCAAAAAAAATATCTAGCAATAAAAAAAAGAACTAAATTAGGAAGTAAAAATTAAACTGGTCGTCACAAAAATAATGGACAAATTATACAAAGGACAGAAATAAACAAAGCGAAGAAACTGAGCCTTAGGGATGAGACTGACTCAAGGCCCTTATTTTTGACCTTGATAGAAAAGAAAGAATAGAGTGTACGATTCCTGTCTTGCAAACGAGTAGAATTTTATTCCCTATACGTTTTCTTAAAATATTTCGAAGGAAGGAACCAAGGCAGTGATAATATGTTCTGAGAGTTCTTGCTTTTCAAGAGTAAATTTCAGAATGGATAGCTATAATTATGATGGAAGAGTATTTTGCGTAATGTTGACGACACTGAAGGATGATTTAAGAACGGGAATATTTTATATGAAAAATTTCCAAAAAAGGAAATTATCTGACGTTTCTTCACATTTTCTATTCTTTAGATGGCCTTTTTGAAACACTGTTCGATATATTGCTCAACTCTATCCAATTGGCCGTTACATTACGTTACTGAGAAAATCTATCTTCATAGATGGACGAAAGTAATCATAACTGAGCAATACTACCCACTTATTCATATTAAAACTGAAGTAGTAAAGAAAAAAATATCTAGCCCACTGATTGTCCAGATATATTTATTTTATATATTTTTATAGTGGACAACAATAAGTCGTGGCTTAATACTTCTAATCCATTTCCCCAAAAATCATTGTTTTATAGTTGGTAACCATAATCGTTCTGCTGGGATGATTATTAAATTGTACGGGGTGTTTTTATTAGAACGCGTGTGTACGTTATTGTCACAAAATAGGCAGACTATTCTGATCTCGTTAACACTCGGTATAAAACGCATACGTAGATATGAAGATAGCATCATGACTTAATCGGCTCGGTAATGTATTCAAAAAGCTCGTCTTCTTCTTATTAAAGGCGTAATCCGACACGCGGTTCAGACTTTATCGCGGATTTCACATCTCTTAATGCACAACATCGTTGCCTTTATGTTCTCCTCACTATTTCTCATTATGTCCGTTTAAAATAAATTAATATTCGAAGCGCTGCTTCGGTTTTTGGTCAGTTTTCTATATGGTATACCTATGCGTCAATAAAAATATTGCTTTGATATGTTTTAGATGATATATTATATAATCATTTTAACAGTATTTGTGGAAGTAAAACCAATTTTCAAAATATGGTAATCAAAGTTACTTTCAGTCATTTGGCTCTAATATTTTTCATTTATCTGCTGTTATTTTGATCATTTTATGCAAAACAATCTAATTGTGATTTTTCATCTTGTTTGTATGTTTTCATACAACGCAACGTGTAAATAAACCCATTTGACAGTGTTTTCAGATTCCATCTAAAACAGTTTTCAATTATATTTACTTAATTTATTAATTTTCGTCTATTTCAATAAATTTTCTGCGTATACAAATATAGTTAGGAAACAGTAAATTATTATTGAAAGCATTTTAGTAATTATTACAGAGGTTATGCAACTATTGGATTTTCCTCTGTTCTCATTTAATTGAGTCTTTCACTAAAACATTTTGCGATTGTGTGACATCACAAATGTGCAACGTGGAATCTTTCGGGTCTCGGTTTTTTGGTCGCCAGCAGAGAAAAAAGCGAAAAAGCACTAGTTAACCATTTCGTGAATTGCTCTTCCTTGTGTTTCGTTCTTATCGTTTCTCGCTTATTATATTGCTTATATATTACGTTTACTTTACTCATGTATTTTTATAGAAGTTATGGTGCTGCCAATAAGTTAAATCCAAATGAAGCAAAGCAAAAGTTTCAGTACTTATACACCAAACTAGTATATAGGAAGCGTCACTTTACCACGTGATTTTGTTGTCCCACGGATCCGAGTTACTTCAGACATATTACCTCACGGGTTTGGGAGCAATCGGATGTTTTCGGAGATTTTACTGCACGGCTTGAATTTTGACGTATGTCAATTCTGACGGTCATGTCGATGAAAGTATTCGTGTCGTTATGCGAAAATGTATCCAAAACTAACGGTCGTAGAAAAAGTATAATATGCAAGTGAAAGTGCGGTAAACGGCATTTGACTCACGAGTTTATTTGACACGAGCGGAGCGAGCGAAGTGCCTCCGATTCGTGGGAAACGAAACTGACGTGGTAAAGCGACGCTTCCCGCAGGCTAGATCTGTGCGTAATTAGTTATTTTACAGACGGGAGTTGAAAAACTTTTTAAATCATTCGTTTATTAAACACTCGCTCCGCTGTGCTTCGCTGGTGCCAAATAAACTAGTGACTCAAATGCCGTTTACCGTACTTTTTACGTAATGGGCATTTTAGTAATTATTACGGAGGTTATGCGACTATTGGATTTTCTTCACATGTTCATTTAATTCAGTCTTTCAGTTATTCACTCTATCTAAATCATTTTGCGATTGTGTGACATAACAAATGTACAACGTGGAATCTTCTGGATCTCGGTTATGGTCGTCAGTTGAGAAAAAAGCGAAAAATAAAAGAAAGAAAGCACTGCCATCAGCGTATCAAAATTCTACGCGGCGCAATCCAAGAATGCAATATTAAGATTAATTAACTCGGGAGTTTCGTTTCTCTTATCGCCCGAAATGGCGAAACAGAATCAGCCGACAGTCCTATTCAAACAAAACAGGAGTCATCATACTGTTTGCCGAAAGGGATCGTCGGGGAGGTTAATCACCCCCGGTCCGGATCTGGACGAAATTAGCGGCAAATCTTATTCCGCCCCGGTCCAATATCATTAATTTCAATGCGAATCTGCAAATCTGCAATATGCAAAACAATCTAATTGTGATTTTTCATCTTGTTTGTATGTTTTCATACAACGCAACGTGTAAATAAACCCATTTGACAGTGTTTTCAGATTCCATCTAAAACAGTTTTCAATTATATTTACTTAATTTATTAATTTTCGTCTATTTCAATAAATTTTCTGCGTATACAAATATAGTTAGGAAACAGTAAATTATTATTGAAAGCATTTTAGTAATTATTACAGAGGTTATGCAACTATTGGATTTTCCTCTGTTCTCATTTAATTGAGTCTTTCACTAAAACATTTTGCGATTGTGTGACATCACAAATGTGCAACGTGGAATCTTTCGGGTCTCGGTTTTTTGGTCGCCAGCAGAGAAAAAAGCGAAAAAGCACTAGTTAACCATTTCGTGAATTGCTCTTCCTTGTGTTTCGTTCTTATCGTTTCTCGCTTATTATATTGCTTATATATTACGTTTACTTTACTCATGTATTTTTATAGAAGTTATGGTGCTGCCAATAAGTTAAATCCAAATGAAGCAAAGCAAAAGTTTCAGTACTTATACACCAAACTAGTATATAGGAAGCGTCACTTTACCACGTGATTTTGTTGTCCCACGGATCCGAGTTACTTCAGACATATTACCTCACGGGTTTGGGAGCAATCGGATGTTTTCGGAGATTTTACTGCACGGCTTGAATTTTGACGTATGTCAATTCTGACGGTCATGTCGATGAAAGTATTCGTGTCGTTATGCGAAAATGTATCCAAAACTAACGGTCGTAGAAAAAGTATAATATGCAAGTGAAAGTGCGGTAAACGGCATTTGACTCACGAGTTTATTTGACACGAGCGGAGCGAGCGAAGTGCCTCCGATTCGTGGGAAACGAAACTGACGTGGTAAAGCGACGCTTCCCGCAGGCTAGATCTGTGCGTAATTAGTTATTTTACAGACGGGAGTTGAAAAACTTTTTAAATCATTCGTTTATTAAACACTCGCTCCGCTGTGCTTCGCTGGTGCCAAATAAACTAGTGACTCAAATGCCGTTTACCGTACTTTTTACGTAATGGGCATTTTAGTAATTATTACGGAGGTTATGCGACTATTGGATTTTCTTCACATGTTCATTTAATTCAGTCTTTCAGTTATTCACTCTATCTAAATCATTTTGCGATTGTGTGACATAACAAATGTACAACGTGGAATCTTCTGGATCTCGGTTATGGTCGTCAGTTGAGAAAAAAGCGAAAAATAAAAGAAAGAAAGCACTGCCATCAGCGTATCAAAATTCTACGCGGCGCAATCCAAGAATGCAATATTAAGATTAATTAACTCGGGAGTTTCGTTTCTCTTATCGCCCGAAATGGCGAAACAGAATCAGCCGACAGTCCTATTCAAACAAAACAGGAGTCATCATACTGTTTGCCGAAAGGGATCGTCGGGGAGGTTAATCACCCCCGGTCCGGATCTGGACGAAATTAGCGGCAAATCTTATTCCGCCCCGGTCCAATATCATTAATTTCAATGCGAATCTGCAAACGTCACGCCGAGTTTAAGGTTCTGGTTTGTTTGAGGGGGGCAGAATTATGCTAGCGTTTTCGCATGCTTTGAAAATCTAAATAAATTTCGTAAGCTCACCTCTACAGGGTGTCCCATAAATGATCTCTAATAGACCAAGAGACCAAGTACATGTAAGAAGATTTTATCAGTAAATGCGTCTATAATAAGTTTCAAACAATTAAATTTTTCACAATTATTTTATTACTTTATGACAGTTGTTTCGACAACACCCTGCCTTCATCATATACAAAATATGACAATAATTAGATTCTTCACTAGCGGTGTAGGGTTATAAATTTAAATTTAACAACGGAGTCGCATTTAAATCCAATTGGCCATAGCTTCCAACAAATTTAATTTTTTGCTTTTTGTTTCATTATGTAAAACATCAAAATTATCGTCAAACTTGAGTATTTCTGAATTTAAATGAATGGCATAGTTAGAATTTGAATTTTTATTCTAATACGCCGTTTATGTTCGTTAATAGCTAATAATATTTAATTAGTTTTATTGGTTCTTAAAAATTCTCCAATGGTGTTTTCTATGTTCTATTATATATTTTATTGTTTTATAAATTTTGGGTTCGGTATTTAATATGGGATAGATAGAGTTTCGAGTTATTTGAAACTGTTTTTTAGTTATAATCTTATCTATCAAAGAGGGTGCGTAACCTTTGTTAGATGCTATTTGTTTTATAATATTTAATTCTTTTTCAGAAATTTCTTTGGAAAATGGTATATTCGTAGTCTGTAGATCAAAAAATAAAAGGCGGCCATTTTGTGTGGGTGAGGGTGATTTGAGTTATTATGAATTACTATGTAAGTGTGTGAGGGTTTATGGTAAATGGAAAAATCTAATTTGTTCTGTAATTTGGTTATAGTTAAGTCAGAAAGTTTAAAGAGTTATTTAGTTCCGTCCCTATGGTAAATTTTGTACCCTTATGTATTGAGTTAATTTGGTTCAAAAAGGACTGCAGTTGTCTTCCCGTTCCAGTGAAATAAGCAAAAACATCATCTACGTATCTACATCATCAAATAAATGTTTTAATAAGAAGATGTTTATGTATGATAGTGGACTCAGCGGGTTTCCCATAATTAATCCTTCTTTAGCAATATAAAATTGACCATTAAATTCAAAATAATTTTGGTCTAAACAAATTATTAAACTATCTAACAAGTCTTGTTTTATGTTGGGTTGGTTTGTTGTTAAATGACTGGGAAAAATACCTTAACCTCCAAAATTAGGTATGTAGTTTCTTTTGTAACACCAGTTAAACTTTTAACAAGTTGCCTTTATCAAAAATTTGTCCGAACTAATCAACAAGGTTAAAGACATTAAAATTCCTTCTAAGGCAATTCTAGTTTCCTTTGACGTCCAAAATCTATTTTTCCACCGATTGACTTAATAAACATCATAGACAATATTCTTATTGAGAGACAATTTAATTGTGTTAAATGGATTTTCATCAAGTAAAAGCTACCTCAGCTCAATCATTTTAAAACCTTAACTGGAAAACACATTGTGAATGTCTAACACTCACAGTAAACTCTCAAACTTATGTACTGAGATAATTAAAATCAGTTCTAAAAATCGTACAGCCAATTCAGATTGATTTTGATTGGTTATGTTCGCTTGCTGAAAAACCAAAAAACCGTAGCTGCAAAAAGAATTGTAAAGGAATTGAATGTACCGTCGTTATTTTTGTATAAAGTTTTTTAATTTGTTTTTAGTACTTACGTATATTTATTATGTATTATATGTATTTATTATACGTATTTATTATCGAGTGAAATATTTTATCTTTAGAGTTCGCTTTCTAACGCACTTGATCGCCCAAAAAATTACTAAACAATATCTTATTTAATTTTGGTTTGGTTGTCAACAACGTTCCTACTCTGTAGACATTTTAAGTCGTCATCAAAATCGGCAACAATATTTAACGAGAAAGCCAAGATCCTTCCTCCCTGCTAATCTAATATTATAATTGTATATAACGGAATGGTGTGTCTTGTTAACAAATACCGAGTCCTTAGTTAGGGGGAGCGGCAGGTATCGAGGAAAGTTCCTCCGGGATACATCGAAAGCTCATTTCCGGATGCAGAGGTAGCGGAGCTCCAAGCAATTAGCGAAAGAAACTGCCCCCCAGAAAGTGTGTTGTTCTTTTGGAGTTGGCGGAGTTAGGCCGGATTAAAACATTACCGTGATGCGGATTGAATTATAGCAATTATAAAAGCGAGAAATTTTAGAATAAGGAGTTTTGCAGATGGGGGAACTCAGTGGCCCTATATAGGCTTTTCGATTTGTTTTTTATTAATTTCCTGTTTTATTCATTATTAAACGTCACCTCCCGGCAGCAAGAAAAATGTTTAATTTTTTTAGTTTTGGTTAGTTAGCTAGTTAAAAAATTAATTCTTTCTGTCTTATGGTCAAACACTTTAATAGTAAGTTAATGGCAGATAAGTGTAATATTTTTTACTTATTTAATTTTTTTACCTATTTATATATATTTTTTGGAGGTGAACCGTTTGTTTATGAAATCCTTTCAATGATTGACTATTTACAAATCTTCTTCTACATTGGTTGTTGTCCTGTTGGCTACCTCGGAGCTTAATTGAAGTTTCGGTTAACTCAGCGAGGCAGGAGGAATCCAGCATATTTGTAAATAGCATTACGGCAGCCCGTGGAAAATTATTTCAATGGTTTGTCTACAACTCATCCAGTTATTACATAAATTTAATTATTTTTTAGTAAATACTATATGATTAAATTAATTCCATTTATGGCATTTGTATGGCTTGATAATGTATATTTGTGCCTATTATGTTGCTTTTATTTACCTATAAATTTTAGTTGTCACAAGAATTGAAAAAGATTTTTTTTTCTAAATTGCGTGCATTTGTATATTTACATATTGATGCAAATAAGTACGTATGAAGAACAATTGTATTCAAATGTTAAAGATGACTTAATTATTTTCAATTTTTAAGTATATCAATTTGTATGCAATTCTTTGGGATGTTTTTCCACAATGTTTTTTTTACAAATATTTGAAGAAAATACTGTTTTATCATCATTAAAACTATATCGGTCAATAAAGCACTTGAAGAATGAGAATAAAGACAATGAGAAACTAAGACAAGAACCTCCATTAATATTATTTATTATAAAAATAGCTAAGTGTGAGTTAAATAAATCATACATATCCTATTAATGCAATAAACGAAATTCTTAAAAGGGCAATTCTATTAATATTAAGACCGCTGTTCGGGTTTCTTTGCATTTTGGGTCAGAAGAGAAAATTAAGCATTTATATTAATTTGTTTCTAAAACGATTTTGCTTTAAAAGCGAAATGTGCCGACAAGCGGCATTTCCTCTTCCTTAATTTTTATTTTATTATCTGAATAATTAATTCTCTGTAGTATATGTGCATTTTTCTCACAACGCCGCATTAACAATCGCGTTTAAAACCTACAACGTATGTGAAACTGAGTTGAGCACTCCTTAAGTTTATTAAATTAGTTGTAAAAGACTATAGTCGCATCGTTTGTTTACGACCATGACAAAATTCGAAACAACTTCTTTTAAGTAGTAAGCGACATTTTATAGTTATTACAAAAAAATAGTTTAAATTCCGTTTATGAATTGCGTTATTAAATCTTCTCATCTTCCATATGCTGATGAAGTTATTTCGAATTTTTTTTACGTAATTCCGGTACACATGGGCGATTATAAAATTTTATCGGCATTCACTATTATGGCGCTCTTCATTTTTCTTCGATAGAGAGAAATTGTTGAATTCCAAATTCCCTTGGAGTAGGACAGATTTTTATTTAAGTGGTTGGTTTGGTTTTCATTCGATAATAGGATATTATGCAACAAGTTTTTCAACGGGTGAGATACTATACAAAATACCATTAGTTGCTAAAATCTACCAAAAATATCGCAATGCTCCCAAACTTGATGTCCCAAGTGTTTATAAATCTGACGTTAAAGTGACACCATGCTCACGCCGGATCAGTGCTTAATTAGGTTGGGATGGGAGTAGAAAAAAAAATAGAGATAAAATATGGTGCAATCCAAGGAAGGACACCTCTCCTCCCTCTCGGCGATTCCCTTCACCATAATGCGGCGCAGTTCGTGTTTAGAATTGTTTGCGTCAAAATTACTTCCTAACTGTTGGTATATGTTATATAATTAATATCTAAATTTAACGATCCTCGTAGTTCCTACAATTTCCGAGAGCCCAATAGTTGAGGGTATGGAATTTGGAACATCATGTTCTCCACGAACGTGAATCCATTGGTACATTTCATCTACAAAATTCTCTCCCACATTATCTTTTTTGAATTTCGCGCGATTTTGCACAACCAATTTCAAATTTTGCTTAGCTTCTCACCCCCCTCATGGACCTAAACTAAATTAAAAGTTTCTTGTACCATTAGAATCTCTGAATTTTAAGTAATTTTGGCGAATCAATTTGAAATGTTGCGCTGCTTCTTGGGGAAGGTGCGCAACCTTCAGAACCTTCCCCAGGAAATTGACCAAAATTTCAAATTGTGCAATATTCAAAGCATATAATATGGGTGAGTTGATGTCCGAAGTGTTTATAGGCCTGACGTTAAAGTGACACCCTGCGCACGCCCGATCAGTACATAATTAGGTGGGGATGGGGATGTAAAAAACATAATAGAGATAAAATATGGTTCAACTCAAGGTGGTTAGATAACGGAAGGACACCTCTCCTTATCCCTTCTCTAGAAGACCCCTTCTGAAATACTCATACTCCTTTTTTTGTAGGAGGTTATTATATAGTACTAAGTTAACTTATCGAACTAGTTTGTGATACAAATATTATCTACATCAGACTCGTACTTCTTTAAAACATGAATTTTTTTTTAAGTTTGGAAATAATGTAAAGTAATGTACCAAGCGTCTAGCTCAGTTTTTATTTTATTCGGGGTTCATTTATTATATATTTATATTTATTAGTTTGGCGACCACTATGGCAAATTCGTTCCAGCTAGGTGCGGTAGATCCCTCAAAAAATATCGACTTCAGTTCGAGATAGTTTTTTTTGTCGTTATTGTTATTAAAAGCTATTTCAATCTTTCCTCCAAACAATCTAAGGAAAACTCCTCAATTTTGTTAGTTTTGATTAATTCGAGTACAAAAAGGAAAATCAAACTAATTAAATTAATCGATTTTCAATTTCACTAGTTTTGCAAGTAAGTGTTTTGCGTCAAAATATGAAAAATATTTTTGCAAAAGTAACATTGTGGGACTACCAAGGTTAAACTGACAACCCCGCTTATTGCAGAGCGCCAAGCAAAACCAGTTAGTCATTTGTCAACGCTCCTGCAGCGATCACGGTAGTCACAGCTGCGAAATACACGGGATGCCGCATTTTAATTCACTTATTGAACATATTTTTTGGCCGTCGCGGGAGAGACATTTTAAAAATCATCAGCTTGTCTACGTCGGTTTCTTCCCCCTAAAAATAATGCGCAATAAAAAAAGTTTCCAAGCGGGAAACAAATTTCCTTGGCGAATTTTTCCTTGATGTTTATTGAACGCGAAACATCTTCCGTCACCGCGTGAATAGTATACGATTCGCTCTTTTCTTCATTTTCATTTTTCTTCAACTATCTTTGAAATATTATCTCAAAGTTCAGATACTACTCGGAGTATTTATACAATGTATGGTGAGTATATCGTGTTGGCTTCTGACAATATTTATCGTAATAATAAAACTCTGAAGATTAAATATAATATTACGATTTATTTGGGTGGAATAAAATCACATTAGTACTAGTAGAAAATACTAAATAAAATATATTAAATATATACAAGTTGTCATTAATTACAATTATAAAAATTCCCCCTCGCCGCCCTCACGGACCTAAACCAAATTAAAACTCTCTTGTACCATTAGAATTTCTAATTTTGCCCAATCAATTTCAAATGTTACCCAGCTTCTCGGGGAAGGTGCGCAACATTCATAATCTTCCCCAGGAAGATGACCAATATTTCAAATTGGTTGTGCAATATTCAAAGTATATTATGTGGGTGAGCACAAGACTCTTTTTGTTGATCAGAGGAGGAAACAAATGCTCTCAAAAATTCGTTGCTACGCTTTATTTAGATATTGGTTATAGTGACATCGAATAGACGGGGTGTCCAGCATAAGATGTTGTACCTGAGGATATTGGATGCTGTAAGAGACACAGCATCGGCTTGACATAAATGTGGTACACATGGTTGAAAAGCAGTTTTAAAGAGCGTTTTAAAATTGTTTAAATTCAATATGGCGCCCATAAGAAAAACAAAAGTTGACTTCGGCCATACGCAACAACCAAAATTTTTTTACGCCATTTTTAGCATCGCCGTAACCTTTTACCCACATCCTGAAAATCTGAATATTTCAGCTTTTAGTACATAAGGGTAGTTAAAATAGAACAAAGCTAGATTATTTTTTGGCATATACATACTCTACTTTTCTTCCATTTAAGCGACGCTGTATCTCTTACAGTTGCATTTATGAACGCTCAGCTTCTTCAGAGCGACCTTAGTAATGTCAGTTCGTGGTGCAGAGAAAATAGTCTGTATTTTTAGTTTTAGTATTACTTTTTCTCGCTTAACTAACACCCTTCAAAATAGATATACTATTAACAATACAACGATAGGGTGTGTCACGAAAGTTAGGGTCCTTGGAGTCATCTTTGACAGTAAACTGACCTTTTTGGATCAGCTGGAGGATATTGTTAACAAGGGCATGAGAGGCCTGGGTTTTATTACCCGTAATAGTACACTGCTCTCATCCGACTGTTTTAAAACCCTTTATTGGTCCTTAGTTAGATCTGCACTGGAGTATGCATCAGTAGTGTGGTCTCCACATTACAGATGTCAATTCAATTATGTTCAATCAATTATGTTCTGGTATGTGAGCCTTTTGGGATAGATAGTCTGGAAATTAGAACCTACTCCGATATATTGACGTTTTATAAAATTTTGAACGGTGTATATAACTGTCCAGCTCTCCTCCAATCCATTGATTTTAACATCTAGCTTCCCAATCAGAGCTTCCCAATGTTTTGTATTCCTTTTCATCACGCCAACTATGGCTATTTTCCTCCTTTAACTCGAACCTTGAGGTTATTTAACAGTTGCTCTCTTGATCCCGTTGCTGGCGGTCTTCGACTATTTAAGACATAATTAAAACAGGTGGTTGAATTTAGTTGTAACTAGTGTGATAGTGTTTGTTTACTGTTTCTTACTGTTTTTGTGTTTTTATATGTTTTATATGATTATTTAGAAAGCTTGTTATCTAAGTTGTTGTAAATAAATAAATAAATGTACATCATCATACTGGACACCCTGTATGTTGGGGGAGGGGAGACTTCACGAATCCGAATTTTACTTATTCGTTATGCATTAATATATATCTTTTTTAAATCCGCAAACTTTAATAAAAATTTCAATTTATCAGATTAAAGATTTTAATTTTAATCATCATTTAAAATTTAATTTAAAATTGCATAATGCTTAGGCGATATCAACATATTAACATTCGATTCAGATAAGATATTAAAAGACGGCAGTATCCATTTCAAATTCTCAACTTAATGCTGTTCTTTTGATGCAATTTGAAGTCGAAAAAATAGGATCCACCTTGGCACTTCTTCTCGTCTTTCTTCTCCTCGTCAGTAACTAGAAAAAATGGGAAGAAATAGAAGTGCTATCCTATAGTCTTCACCCTTAACCCTGGCATTTTCCATGCTAATTAAAGCAAAAAAAGGGTAGTCAGTTTCATTGCCGTGCTAGATTTGAAATCAATTTTTAATTTACTCGCGACGCCGACAAAGCTGAGTGACACTAAACAAGGTCTCGGATCTAATTCCGAGGCGTACACATAAAAGGAATTAGCTTAGAAATGGCGTCTAATTTAGAATCAAAACTCGCTCAGAATTGCACGGAGGGAATAATTGGATCTGCGAGAGTGTATTAAGACCTCTTAACGCCGTTTCGAATAGATTCTTATCGTCCCGGGAATGGCTTTAACCCTATTTTGATTAGCCCTTTATCTTAGACAAGTTCTATTGTAAGATTCAACTTTATGTTGACGTTTCACTTGTACGGTCAATTACGCGGCCATTAGGCTCCCAAGGTGGAGATAGAGCAGCGGTGGAATTGGAAATTTGCGTCGCTGGATAGAAATGAAATTAAACAATGGTCTCGCGTATTCCAAGCAAAACAAACTGTGAAACGACAAAGCGGCTAGTTGCGAGCGTGTCATATATCGTTTCCTCATTGTTCTTCCTAATTACGTAATATTTAAAAGTCTGTCGGTGATTAACTGCAAGTGTAATAATGAAAAAAAAATAATTACAAAATATACCTTTCCGTGTTTTTAATTGCGTTCTGGGAATTTCTGTAATTGCTCAAAAATGTTAAACTGTCAGTTTAGAAATGGAAAAACAGCAATTTATTTGATTCTATGTTATTAATTTGCGTGGTTGAAACTGAAAACAAAGTCGTTCAAAGTTAAACTTGCAAAATTTTGCATTTAGGATGATTTGGTGGAATTAGGATGTTGAAGAGATAGGTAAGGAGTAAATTGTCAACTCTAAAGGCTTTCGCTGAAACGGTATTAGTGTTAGATTTGTTGCTATTTTATAAAATTGTCGTTACTCAGTTACCTTTTTTGTTAATTTGATGTAAAATGCAAAATGATTTGGAATTTATGTTCATTTTTGTTATCAAACCTCAGATGTTGGAAAATAACTAGAGTTTGCTGGTGAATGTATTGCGAGAAAGGTGCAATAGAGAAAGTTTTGCAAAGTTCTATTTTTTGCAATTGAATTGTGATTTTATCTTTTTTGGTTTTTGAGATATTTAAAAAAAACTAAAATGATTACTTTTCACGCAGAATATGCCTGTGTTATTAAATTTAATTCGGAATGTTTCGCTATTTTCTTCTGCTTTGTTTTTTCAAATAAAGACCTGGATTTTTTATACCGCACTTACTAGAAAGCTTCATTTGAGAGAGAAAAATTACTGATATATGTTGGACAAGATTAATGCACAATTAAATAGAAAGCAGTATTGATGGTATAATAGTAGTTATTATTATGCTTCTGTCTCTATAAGCAGTAAACATATGCATATATCCTTCTATATTCCAAATATCCACACATACGTAAAAAACATTTAAATAACAAAATCCCATCTAAAGATTTATATATAAAAATTATTTCAAGAAACCCACTGAGCTAACTTTTAAAATTTATTAAATTAGGTATTTATATTTGACAAAATTTGACTGGCTATAGAATTTGGTTTATCTGAAGAACGGTTTCTTGAAGAACGAAATAGTTTAGAGAATATATATGAACTACATCTAGATACAATTTCATGATAGTGTTGTTGTTGTAAAAGATTATGTTTTCTGTTTTTAATTGGAGTATCTGCAATCGGTTTTTGCAGGTAGTTGTGTAATAATTACACTGGAATCATTTTCACCTGAATCAATATATAATTCATCCAACAGAACAAGTTAACGGTTCTTACTTATTCATTGACTGAACTTATCCATTGCAGAAAACATCAACTGATGGCCATGTCATGTGAATTTCATGTGTGTACATGGTATATAAAATCTTGTAAAAATAATTTAAAAAGCTACGTGTAAATAATGAGCAACTTTATTTCAAAAATGAAAATATTTACGAATACATGAACATTTTTTGTATCGTAAACGCGCAAATTTTGCTACGTCCTCTAGGTGGAAATTCATCGAATGCTTTCTTAACTTAAAAAGTTTGCTGTGAAATCTTTATCACTCCGAACACTGAAATCTAAAGAAGATTAAGTTCTTATTTGTAGACGACTACAACAGTTAAGCTCGGAAGAAGTCAACAGGATGATTGGCGAAACGTCAGGGAATCATTTTCTTGGCGTAAAAAGTCGTTATTTCAATAAATGCAAGAAAACATTTTTTAATAAGTTCGAGTCGCGTTCACTCGAAAATTTATCAATCTCGCGCTCCCCTCGCCTCGCCGGGAGTCAACAACACGTCTATAACAGAAATGAAAATAATTAAATAATAATGAAACAAGTCGACTAGAGGGGTAATGATTACATCAAAGAAGGGTTAAACTACTGTAAAAGAAAACTGCAAGTCAGCGAAACAGTCGACAAAGTATTCACGTTTTCACCACGTCGAGTCATCTGGCCGGTTGTAGACGTAGCTTTCATCGCATTTTTGATTAGTCATAGACATAATTTAAACGAAACGTAAGGTCGATAGGAATCTGAATATGAAACGGTAGCCGTAAGTCGCTGTTATTCGATTGAATTTTGATTGTAATAAGTCGATGTTAAAATGGCTGGGCGTGCGAGTTATTTTATCAAGATAATTGCTTTCTTGCGTCCGACACGGGACGAGAGATGTGTGTTTTAATATTTTCGGTTCGATTGTGGTGGATGTGGTTTTTTTTGTGCCGACAAAAGGCTTACTAGAACGCAGAACAAAGACTTAATCAAGTGTGGTATATTAACTAAAAGTGACCGGGTGAATTTTCCGAATATCATCTTCATAACCTTGGAAGAGTGATGCTTGGCTGTGGTTGCGTGTTTTGTGATTTCGGTTTGCCACGCGGATCGGAAAGTTTTTGTCCACAAGGCTCAGGGTCTCCGAGAATAATAAGTGCACGACTACACTAAAGCCGAATTGAAAAGAAAAATGCTTAACATTTTCTTGTGGTTTCTGTTATATATAGACTGCCCTAAGAAACCATTCGTTGAAATTTTCGAAATTGTTTGCCACAATGGGATTCAATGATCACGTTATTTAGCATTTGCCTAGCCAGACACACATATATTCCCTCCTAATGCTTGAGAGATATTACACTCTGAAATACTTTTAGATAATTCATTATACAGCTTACGTACGCTACAAAAAAGTAATTTCGACTAAAACTAAAAAACCTATAAATTAAAAAAGTTATTTTTCAAAAAGTAGTGTGGATTTTAAGTTTTATGAAAAGAATTAATTTATTTATTTATAAAATTTAATGTTGTCCCCTTCAAATTAATCCCCCCAGATATAATACATTTGTGCCAACGTTTTTTGCAATTCTCGAAGCACTTCTGGTAAGCACTTTCTGGTGTAGCCTTGAGTTTTTCCAGCGATTATTGCTTTATCTCCTCAATCGTTTGAAACCTCCTTCCTTTCATGGGTTTCTTGAGTTTTAAAAAAAGGGGCCATATTTGGTGAATATGGTGGCTGAGCCATGATTACCATTTTGTTTTTGGCCAAAAAGTTAGACACAAGCAACGATGAGTGAGCAGGTGAATTATCATTTCACATAATTTCAACTCAGCATAACCCTTTATTGACAGTACGACCTTGTGGTAAGAACTCTTAATGTACTGCGCCACGAGAATCAAAGAAAACAGTAAGCAAAAGCGCTTCTGTTTCACAAAGTAAGCATGCAAACTGGCTGAAACTGTGAACATATTTTAGGGACATGTGTACCAACATTACAATTACAAAAGTGACCTTACTTTTTGAACACACCGCGTATAAATATATATCGCTAACAAACGTATAATGCTTAATATTTGTTTAGGAACCAACAGGTTATCAATTTTCAATGTAAACATGGTACTATTAAGTGTTTGAGTCTGATAAATACTTAAGGGAATAGTCGTAACATATCAACTGGACTGTAGTAGGTCTAGTTCGATATTAAAGCCCTATTTTTGAATTTTTGTAGGTTATTACTTTTGGTATTGTTCGAACTCAAGAGTCTGGACAATATCTTTGATTCAAATAAAATTTCCAATCACAATTTTAAATATCTATTCTTTTTTTCTAAATTACCTTCATTTTATTTGGACCACAGTTTTCAATTTTTCACTGCAAAACGTTTCATCTCAGGAAATTGGCGAAAAAAGAATTAGTGTGATTTGTGGTTTCGATATATGTATGTTCTCTAGATTTGAATTAAAATGTGAGATGATCTGTGATGTAAAAGAATTTTAACAGCCCACGTTTTCGCAAAGGAATATTTTTCGATCAAGATTTGTAAAATCCATTATCCATTAGTTCATGTAGTCATAAATATGTAAAAATGTTTATTTCGTGTTATGGATATGTGAAAAATTAGTTGCGAAAAATTATTCTAAACTTGCTTCTTTAAAATATTTTTAATAGTTCCACAACAACATATAAAGTAACCAATACGACTTTATAAATAAACCACAAGGGCGACTATCGTATACAAAACAAACCGAGGAAAGGCTATAACATCGGATGGGAGATATTACGTAGCCAAAAAGACCAGCCGACATGTTGACACTCTTTTCAATGTGTTAAAACAAGGGCCCAAAATTTTAATTAACACAAGATCCGGGTACTTAAATTCCCTCCCCGTCTTAGTTTCATGATCCCCCAAAATCAGGACCGCATCGCCGATACCTAAGTAATATTTCAAATCATTATGTATCTGGTTATCATAGAAATAATTAATTTGATTAATTTTAATAAGCCCCACTTTAGTCGTAAATTTACAGCGGAGGTAGTGTTTAATAAACAACATTTTTTTGCAAAACACCACGAATACATTCACTGAGTGCCTTGTGACGTGACTGTCCGAACTGACAAATGTCAAAATACCATCTAGTGTCTAGAATCTACGGAAAACATTTAATTGCTTCCAAATCCGCCAAACTCGTGACTAACTTGCACGAAACGTCTGAAGTGGTTAACGGCATACGTTTTAAAATGACACTTTGCTTTGATAAGTGGTTGGTTAGAGTAGGAGAAGAAAAATGGAATTTGATTATTTACATAACGGGGTTTTTGATAATAATGACAATGAAACTGTATTTAGCAGTATATCAGACAAGTATAGTTGAATAGTACTGCCAATGTACTTAGAGATGTGGTTTTATGTTAGTCGGTATGTGTATAAAAATAGAAATTATTTTTCATTAACCACCATTGCGTGTCCGAACGCAGTTTCGAAAATTTAAATCTATGATGGCGTTACTCGGCATTATTGAAGTTTTACAATTTTAGAATTTAGTATCCGTGATAAAATAGTAAGTAATACGATTGAATGAACACGATTTGATTCGAACCTTAATCAATAAACTTTTACTAACATTGGTATTTAGATTCCTGAATGAAACCAAATGAATTATTCGCTATATGTTAGAAAATGTTCTATCAATTTTGTTTTTTTTCTGGGACTCATCACTCAAGTAATTTGTCATTGTTTTTGAATTCTGTTAGTATTTTGGTAAACTGTTTTTGTCCGGAAAGTGACAGTAATAACATGTTATTTTATGACGTCATTAAATTTTACATTAAATTAAGGAATTCAAATTGTTTGTTAAAAATACATCTATAACCAGTTGAAATGCACAATAACAATAATAATAGTCATAGTATTAATAATAGTAGTAGTGTACATATATACAAAGTTCTGCTTCAGAACTGCTGACGTTTCGCCAATCATCCTGTTGGCTTGACTTAAACTGGCTCGCATTTTACTCTGTATCTGATTATATATTGTTTGAGGGGGCGCAGCTAAATGAGGGGCAAAAACCGACTCAGGAGAAATCCAGAAGTTTTGTAAAAAGTATTACAGTAGCCTGTGTAAGATTCTTTGAAAAATTCCGGTTCAGTGTTTTCTATGTTTTAGGTATGACAGAGAGCGAATCTCTTTAAAAAAAAAAGTATTTTTAAACCTCTCTGTTTAATAACTTTCTCTCTCTCTTTCTCCCTCTCTCCCTCTACCCCCCTCCCCTCATCCAATCTCTCATCCTTTTAAATGTCTCTGCTCAGCTCAATTATTCCTTACTGGCGTTTTAAAGAGAGAGAAGCAGAGGGTGAAAGAGGCTGTAAAAAGAGAAGACAGGCTAACACATGGTGGTGAGTTAAAAAAGTGCTGCTAATATGTAGAGAACAGCGAATTGGAAGCAGCGAAAAATACCAAAACCTGCTCTATAGTCAGGAATAGGATGCGATTAATACGGTACTGGAAGGAAATGGACATCCCAAAGGGTAACGAAAGACCCGGATTGTTTTCAGGGAAACTCCATTGACGAATACCTCAGGTTTAGCGAAATAACCGGTCCGCATATAAAGGAGTTTATATTTCAGAGTAAATTAATTGAGAAAAAGGATAGCGTTACACTTAGTTTTGCTGCTGACGTTTCAGCTAAAACAAATAGATCCCTTTCACCCATGCGACCTGCAGTTTTTTGTCAATCATCATTTTAATGGTATCCCTCCGGATCCGGTCGAATTTGTTATTGTCGGAAAATAATCGCGAGTGCTTAATTAGAAGAATCATATTTTAGAAATGAGAGTCTGCCTTAGGGGTGTCGCCTCCCGGGACGTAGCTCCGCAGAATTGATAGCGGCGGGTTGAGTAGAACTTAAAAATATATTTGTGAATTTCAAGTATTTTTTTTTATGTTAGTGTTAATATTGTCACCTTTATTGGTGAGTTATAATACCTACAAGTATTATTAGGGAATTAAATGTTTATTTTAAAACTATTCTATTTATTAAATTAAAATTATTCGGTTTTTAAAAACCGGTTCATAAAAAAAATAATAAGCGATATGTTAATGTCCATATTACGTTTTCCTGTTTGAAACAACTCGTGGAATAATATAAAGTCGGGAAAAAGCCTAACGTCTGCGAATGATGGACGGCAGTTCGGTTTCAAATTTACATAATTCAACAAAAATCCGCCACTTGAAAAGCAAAAGTCAGCACGTTTTTAAGTGGATTTAGTTTGCCTTTTCGTTTCGATTCCTGCTGTTGGGGAAGGCGGCGTGGGGCGGCTGATATTTGAACGAGGGGTGGGAACCGATTATATATGGTTACCGATGTAGAAATTTGGATCGAACTTTATATGGGAGAGCGTGATAAACTGATCGACTCTGGTATATATTTATCGCTTCACTATTTTAATCGGTTTTCCATATTCTTTTTAAGGGCAAAGGGCAGGGGGGCGGTGGCGACTATGCAAAGAGAAATTAATATGATGTGAAAAACAGCAATCAATATTTACACCAAAAAAAAGTCAACGACTATGGCATTTATTCAAGCTATTTTTTGGGGTAACCCAAACCTGGTCTATCAAGTTGATCGGGTTACAGGTCCGAAAATAAATTGAGTTGATCAGTTACACTGGGACAGCATCATACTTAACATTATTTGCAAGTTATCAAAGAGTTGGTATCAAAAGTTTATTTCAGAAGCGCTTATGGGTTGGGTTCCTGTCTAGAATATTCTATTGAGATTAGTTGCTCCATTTGGTTGGTTTCCCTGCAATGCCTTATCCCAATTGAACCGTTTTGATATTGTTCTCTAGATCTCAATTTTCTGGTTTCTCTTCAATAATTTATCCATCTGGGTAATGCATTATTATCTGATCGCCAACTCCCTATTGGTTGATAAACAGCTCCGTTTACCCCAGGCAACTATGATTTTAATTTTAATTATATTCGAAGTTTTAGTTACAACCATATTTTATTATTTTACATTTTCGCTATACAGATTATAACTAAGTACCCACTATAGCTCTAATCCGTTGCCTTGCCAATCATGTAACTATTTTTGAGCATCCAGGTCGATATCCCTATTGTTTCTTGGTGGTTATTTATTAAGTGCTCTCTACTAGAGAATTATACATAAGTGTTTCCTATTTTTAAAATGCAATATAAACACATAGATGACCACAATTTTGGCATATCCCAATAGAATTTGAGTATAAATATTTAAATGTTTCTTTTAAATTTGCGCATGATTCTTAGTGGGTGCAATGAAACAATTTTAACAACGTCATAAATTTGCTTATGGTCACAGCATTGAAGTTTTTAATTTTTTTATTCCACTCTGTGTTGTATACACACGAACACACTTTTATACGAAGTGGAAAAACTGATCGGTAAACAATATGGCAAATAAATTTTCATTGCATTTCATTCTCCATTACGTTGGTTTCTCCGAAGGTGCTCGAAAGTTTCTGTGTTCCTTTTTGTCAGGTCGGACACAACGGGTTGTCTACAATCAGCAGCAGTCATCGTTCCTAGGTGTTCGCATGGGTGTTCCACAGGGCAGTATTCTTGGTCCCTTGTTGTACACTATTTTTACTTTTAACTTCATTGGAGCCCTCCACCAATGCAATGGATGACACTCAAATTTACTGCTCATTTTTTCCTCAAGAAATAGCTACCGCGGAGGATGTCATCAATACTGATTTATCCATTTTTTTTAACATTGCAACAAATCATCTCCTAAAGCTTAACCCTAATAAATCTTCAGTAATACTCTTTGGAAATGATAATCATGTAACCCATGCAAAGTATAACATAACAATTAAACTTAATAACATAAAATTGCCACTCTCTGAGTCATGCAGAAGCTTGGGTTTCACTCTTGATTCGCAGTTACGTTTCAGAGAACATATTACTAATAAACTAAGGGTTGCCTATGCTAATTTCAAATTAATTTATGGCAATAGACATGTACTTTGTCAGGAAACTCGTAAGTTGCTGTCTGAATCACTTGTTCTGTCACAATTTAATCACTGCAGTGCTGTGTAGGGACCGTGCCTGGATGCGTCCGATCGTTACCCTGTCCAGAAGGTTCAAAACTCCTGTCTAAGGCTAATTTATGGGGTAAGGAGGAGAGATCATATGTCCCCGTACCTTGCTGCGTCGGGTTGGCTGAATATGCACCTTCAATGCAAATTACGAATGACATTCTTAAAACAAAATTACCTTTTTATCTTTAGAGAAAAATTACTCTTAACATATCAATACACAATTTGAATCTGCGTGGTAAACACCGACTAGTTATACCCCGTCACCGCAAAGAATTATTTAAAAGATCATATTCCTATAATATAGCCATTTGCATTAACTCTATTACTAATTTTGATATTAATCAGTCCAACTCGACGTTTAGGAATAATTTCAAAAAGCAGTTGTTACGTACGCATTAATATTAAGCTCTTCTACAAAACATGTGCCCCTTTCCTTTCCTTTCCTTCCCCCTCCATTTCTTCTCTTTTCTTTAGAATGATGTGTATCTACGCTTGGCGCTTTCAAATAAATTCTATGAAATGTTTTATTATTATATTTTCGCTGTTAAATCGAGGCCTGAACAGTATCTAGAACTTCTAGATGGCTGCCCTAACAAGGCCTATTGTTGACCATTATTTAACTTTGGTTATGTAATTATTTCTATGTAACTTTGATGGTTATAACAATAAATGTATTATTATTATTATTATTATTATTATTATTTGTACACTAAAAATGGAAAATACAGATTTCGGATGAAATCGTATCACCTAACAAAACGCAATTTCTTGTAACCGAATTCTGCACGCTTGTACAACACGCAAAAGGCGAAGATCGAAATTCTTTCGGAAACTTAAGAATACATTTATCAAGAAAACGAGATACGTCACCAAAAATCGCGCGGCGAAAACAGGGGAAAAGATGACTTCGAAAACTCGATCAATCATCAACGTTTTGTGCGAAATTGAAAATTTTATACGTGATAAAACATTTTTCTTTCGATGTTATTGAGTTCGACGCAGGACGTTTTGCTACTGTAATCAGCCCCGTTTTCACCCTACATTTCCATTTGCAGATAAAATGGAGACAAATACGTTTTATACATTTTGATTTTGCATGGACGATGTTGCGTAAAAAAAGCCATTTTCTAAAAATCGACTTGAAAATCCGCTGTTGATGCAATAATACCCCCGCGTCTTAATGAAAATACTTAATACTAGAAAGCAGACATCGTGGATTTTCGTGGGGCTCATCAAAGCCTTCATTTACAAACGTTAAAACGTTTAAAACAAGACGAAGGCCCCCCGTCGACATCCATTAGTGAGGACCCCCTAAATCCCTTATACAATTCTCGTGCTGTATATTGCCAATGTTCTATAATTAAAACAGATGTATATTTTTCGTAATGGAATACGCAGAGCCCTCGTTTTTCTTCCTATAAAAGCCACCGAGACTGTATGCAAGTCAAAAAACGCCCAGTGGCGTCTCTCAGCCTAGCTCGTTCCCTAAAAATAACTTGGTTAATAATTTCCTGGATAAATTATACTATCTGTAAATGATACTTTCCTTCATAAACTATAGTCTCAAAGAGAAAGTTTGAAAAGTAAAATTTCTTTGAAAAGAATCAATATTATAAATTACTTTTGTGTTGTAGGTTTTAGATATTTCATTTATGTTTAGCATTAGCCATACTTTTAAAGACAAAAATGTTACGCTTGCCTTTTTTTTCTGCAATAATTAAAAATTCTTTAGAAAAAAAATCTTTCATATTGTTCAAACCTTACGAAAATTATTTCAGCAGCTCGTTTTAGTTAAAAGTGACCATTAGCCAATAATTTTTGTATTAATCATAATGTAGTAACATCGTTGATGTTTCCCGCTTTTGCATTGTTCAATAATTACGTTAATTTTATCGAAACGGGGCTTTACTCAAAATCAGACTATAGCAAAAACAATTTAATATAGATATTTCCAAATTGAATGGATAATTTAAAAACAAATGTTGTTCGCAAAAAAAGCATTTTTGTTCGTAAAAATTTAAGTTGCTTAAAAGTTTTCATGCCAAAATTGTATATTATGCAACAAGATCTATAAACGCTACTTTAGTCATCAGTTTAAAACGTATTTCATTCTATACTTTTTCAATGACTATTAATTTTTGGGTTCATTTTTGCAAAATACAAAGTACCATCCCTGGCTAATACCTACTGAAAACATCGATTACTCCCAAACCAGTGACTAAAGTATCGCAAATTTCTAAAGTGGCTCGCGACTTTAAGTAAGAAAGCTGACGCTTTCAGCACGCATGGGTGGAGAAACTTATTTATTGGGCATAGATCGGAATAATTTTTTATTTAGTCATATGTCTGCTCAGAATCGTCTACGGTATCCAGCGAATTTGGTTGGATATTTCATCGGCAGTCATAAAGGTAACGACCAAGTGTGAACACTACGCATTTTTTCTATTATGTTTTTTAAAAGAAATTTGTTTTAATTGGCTTTGGAAAGGTCTCAAAAATGAAATCTACTGTATGGTGCAATTTAAATGTCACGTAGTTAGTAGAAGACGTTTATTACCTTATAAATTATTATACTGCGGCTGAGTTAAGCCATAATTAATACGCCTACAACATCTTGCGTTTCAATTTTGAATTTGTAAAAAGTTTAAATTAACTTCATGTGACGATATTTACGCCACTTTTTCAATGATTTTGCTAAAAACAATTAGTCAAACTTATTTCCTCCTGTTCCAGGTTAAGGGAAGAACGTTGCGATCCCGATAGACCTTTACCCCTAGATCAAAAGCCGAGGACGCTTAGTAGTCCAAGGAACGGTAAGTTTTAGAATTGTAATTATAATTTATAATTTCTTTCCTTCTATCCATTTCCTGCTTCTTCACTTTTTTTTAACCACTCATGTATAACACATTTGTGTATCCGTAGGCTGCAGGGCCCTCCTGTACATGATTATATATATATATATATATATATATATATATATATATATATATATATATATATATATATATATATACATAAATAATGAATTTTTTGCTTACGACTGAAAATTCATGATTTTGTAATTGCGCTGTATATCACATATTAATATATACAGATAACCATTACGGGTCATCTGCAGCTAACATATTTGCATTCTAAATGTTAAATTACTTCAGCAATATTAATTTTAATTGGTGTTTTTTCAACTTATAAAAATGGAAATTAATATCTCGAAAACCGATATGTTTTACAAAAATGATCTGGAAGTGGTAGCGGTGTGGAAACTAGGTAGGTGTTTCATTTAAAGAAAAACCAATTTAGTTGTTACTTTTCGGAAAAACTGCGACACTAAGAATATTTTAGTTTAGTTTTAACAAAACGTCGAATCTTCCATTGAACGTGAAACATCCTGTATACGCATATAAATTTTTTTCAATAAGAAAAAATATTTAATTTAAAAAACTAGAAAATTTGTATATAACAATACTATCATAAACTGTCATCAATATACAGGCAGATTGTTAATTTTTCATGTAAGGGCTTATGGTATGGAACGTGCGGAGCCCATATTTTTATCATCCATACTTAAGTTTTAATTCTGATAGAGATCGATGCAGCGTGTGTTAAGAAACCTTGTCTGGCTAGTAACTAAGAAATTAATACATAGAATACTGAACAATATGTACGCTACAACTCTCATACCACAAATAAAAATATTGACAACTCACATACTCACATACATTGCAGGCCACCTAAATTTGAATGAATAATTTAAAAAATATATATAAATAAACAAAGAAAACTAATTCTTGTAACTTTGGTAGATGTTGAGATCTGATAATGGGACGTTCCAAAAAGGCCACCCCGTTTGTTGAGCCCTGATATTTTGTTCCTAAATGAACTCGGCGAAAAAAAAAGTGAAATAACTCAATTCCAAAATAATTTCGCTCCATTTTCTGCCAATAAATCAGCAACAAAAAAGGGCTTTTCAGATTAATGTCCGGTCAGTTCAAAACAAGAGACCGATCTAAATCCGTTTTATTTTCTGCATATGCGTATTTAATTGTGACCCCGCTCACGGCCCTGGTAATTTATTACCCCGATGGATCGCTTCGAACCGCGTCCGAAACTCCAAATCCCACTTTTACGATCATTAATTAAACGGACATTTGAGATACAGAAATGCCACGCGGTCGATGCTCTAGGATTTCTTTATTTCTCGTAATAATTTCGGTTTCGGCGAGTGTTAGTTAAATTCGAATAAATCCTGATCAATTCATTCTCAAGTCATATAGTAACCTAAAGCTTTATATAATACATCCAGTTTCCAGATTTCGATGTTTTTTAAATACCAGACCTCTGCTACATCTTAATGACGTCTATTTCAGCTATCAAAACATCGTTCAAAAGGAGCAAATACAGATTATACATACACAAAGTAAAAAGCTAAAATTATTTATTTATAATAATTGTCTCCATATGGTAACTCTTGTAGAAGCAAAAAGAAATCATATTAAATGTTCGTGTTCTTGGAGTTTGGCAAGGACTTCTAACACAACTTCCAATTTCAAAGACTAAACAAGCCTTGGAATGTTTTTTGGAAGTTCTGTTGAGTCAAGTGTCCTTTATACTGGTAGATGAAACATAAAGCCATTACGAAAAATTGTTCTATCTATCTATGTCCAAATATCAAAAATGCTTAGCTTAGCTAGTTGCAAAGATAGTTTTCCTTATTTCAGTTTTTAAGACCTACACACCTCGAATGAATGAAATGAAAGTAATGACTGCAGCGTTACTTTCATTTAGTTTATTAGAATTTTACATGATTATAACTGTAGAACTTGACAGATAATTGTAATATTAATTATTCTAAGATCAGGTAAACAAAAACTTATATAAAAGAATAATATGAAATATTATTTTTTAAAAATATACTAGTTACAATACAATTTCATTTGTAAATTTATTTTATTCATTATGTTCCGAGTGGTCAGGAACTATAGTCGTTGTAATCCATAGAAATAATTAGTGACTGTACAGTGTTTCCTAGAATGTTATCAGCTTCCCACATTCTTTCTTCTATTTCAATCACATGTTCGACCCACTTACTCCATTTTTCACAATCCACTATCTTAAAAATAATTTTCAGTTTTGAGTTTTTTCGTAGCGAAGATTCAATTCCTTCAAAGGTTTCCACAATTTCTTCTTACCCATGGGTGGAGTGAAATCGTCCTTTTTGAGTTCAGACATTATTCTGTCCAAGCTGGGTATTTCTTTTTTTAAGTAAAACGAGTGACAGTATTTTCATCTCCATTTATAACAGTTTCTTTTCTTCCTGTACTTCTCTTTATACACGGGTTTATCCGCTTGCTTGGTTTATTTTTTCTGATAATTTTGGAAGCTATAGAAGACACTTGAGTCTTGATGTCACACAAATGAACTCAGCAAAACATAGTATAAACAAGAGTCTTGTGTTCAATTCTTTTTTTTATGTATGCACTTCGAAGATTTCTTATCAATATTACAGGAAGATTTGAAGTACATCCCGTCAGTGTATGGATCAGTGTATGTACTTTGGGTTGTCACTTAGCAAAGTAGGCTCTGATTTTAGGTCTCTGTTAGTTCTTATTTTTACATTTGAATTTTGCAACTCCGAATGTTGAGATTTTGTTGCGAAGAGTTTTGTACCTTTTGTCAATCTTTTCTCAACAATAAACTCAGAAACATTAGCTAGTTTGATGAACGCACTTTGCCAACAACTATTTTAACTACCTGTCCATCAACCTATCACCCTCGGGACCATTGACAATCCTCATAAATACAATATGGAATACAGCTAATGCAACTGAGTTTTATAGTTGAATAATGACTTATAACTCTCTCTCATTAAGACACAAATAATTGTAACAGATATTTGTTTTTATGCGTAACTGTACCCAACAAACATCGAGATCAATTTATGTTAAGCACAATTAACTTTTAATATCTACCCTTGCACGTTAGCGTCGGTCATTTACTTGTCGTAGTCAAGTTTGAATGACCTTTTCATTTGCTTCCTGAGTAACTTAACCAACTGCACCCGAGACTTTACTACTGCGTGTAGAATAGGAGATTCATAAATGAATCTCGCAGGCAATCTTGCATATTGAGAAAGCCATTTTTTTAAGCAAGCTATTTCATAAGCGATGGGATGGCCTATATTTTTATCGCATTTCTTTACCAAACCTTTGTGCATTGAAAAAACTTTATTTCCACAATCTTTCGCACGTTTCGGAAGTTTGTCATCCGCATCTTACTAGTACCTAAAATGCCAAATTTGCGATGATATTACAACATCCTGTACCTAGTCATTGGACGTGATTAGATTGCTGTTTAATATAAACAATGTTTTGTATTGTTCTAGGCTCACCAACTGATCACAGTCCCGTGCTGAATCTGTCGAAGAGCGGCGGAGGCAGCGCGGGATCTCTGGGCGATAACGATCATTCCGGTAGCGAAGCGGATGGCCCAGACGTGCCTCCTTCCCCCAGGTCGCCAAGGTCGGCCGCCGACGACGACGAAGACGATAACATATCGGACGTCGAGGACGACGATGACAAGGATCAAGGTAAAGTCTGTTCATAGATATAAGAAAGTGACTAACTGATACGAATTAAAGACCCGGGCAAGCTGGAATGAAATATGGCCGAACAGGTCCGTACTTTGCTTAGAATTTAATTATTTGGGGTTTTGTTGGGAAATATACTAAACAATATTTATTTATTTATGTTTGTATTTATGTTTAAATCTAAAATAAAATTACAAATTATTTTTATTACCTACTTAAATTACTTCATCTTATTTACATAATATATCAGTATCACTATCGCTATCGTCGCCTGTTCTAATTATTATTTGTTCTATATTATTTGCAATATATATGTTTAACAGAATTTGCCCAACTTTGTGGAGGGATATTAAAAACTTCGGTTTCTATAAGTTTGAGGACATTGGAGTTAACAAGGGGAAAACATTGTTACGACGAATGGCAGATTTCAGTTGGTGCCAAACGTGTTTAATATAATTAAATATACAGTGGTAAAACTGTATGCCCTAGATTTTTTGCATAATTATCACAGACGTATTCCTTTTGTGGGTTCTAGCTTTGTAGAACCTCAATTAATTGCTTTTTGGTATAATCTTCGTGAAAATAAATGTCGTTATTATACATGTAGTTTTTTGATTATCGCTTTTGTGTCACATGAGGACGGGGTTTTAGTCAACTGTCTACTGTGATAACTTGCATTGTCCATTACAATGACGCTATTAGGAGGAATGTTTGGAACTAGTTTGTTTTTAAACCAACTTTCAAATAAATCAGCGGTGTTGTCTTCATGATAATCCAGAGAAGAATCTTTAATGTTTTTCACAGACAGAGAAAGTCCATTTGGAATCCAACCATCTTTAGAGCCAGCATGCAAAATAGTTGTTTGATGGCGCGTTTGTTTTACACTTATCAGTCAACCCAACCCTTTTCCGGGGTATCATAAGTGTCGAACCAGGTTTCATCCAAGTAAATATGTTGAAATTTTCGTCAATGTGGCCGTTTCTTCTAAAGATGCTTGCTTGCTGGCACGACGTTCAATGAGTCAAATAAAGATTGTTTATAACTTCCTTAGTCTCAATAGAATAGTGTTTTCTAAATTTGGTCGGGAACATCTCCTGAGATACACTAGACTCGAAGATATTTTGCATAATTCGCACACGATTCAACACACACGAAATAGGAATGATTACTAATAAAATTAAACTAATTAGTATACCAAACCAAACAATATTAAACACAGGTAGGTATAAAATTATTTTCTATTACGGACCACTAGAATTTAAATTTCGAAACGTGAAGTAATAATGTTATTGGATTGTATGTTAATGACCGCCATTGGATAATCCCTTTCAAAAGCAATTGGTCACTTTCTTATATCTATGAACAGACCATACGTTTTATTTTGCTGTGCCCCGTCTCTTCTTCCTACAAAAACATTAAAGAAAAATGAAATTTGTCTACTGGTATAGTCGGTACGATTTGTGATGTCATAGTTGGCAATAAAATGCCAGACAAAAATATATAGATTGATCATCTTACTTCCACCTATACTTCAACAGATGTTGTTCCGCCCTAAATGTCTATCTGATCAATGCGAGACAGCCGTCACTAACGATCACGAATATATTACTTGGGAGTAAGAGAGACAAAGTCAGTAGTACTTGGCATTTATTAATTTAACTAGTATGCCCATACTTAGAGATGAACTCATGTATGTAATAATAGATCTGGGTGTTCCTTATTGATATGAGAATATTTGAGTAGGTGAATCTATATGAAAAAATTATGATATTTTGTTAAATATACTAATGTTCAAAAACCGTGTCCATGCAATAAAAATTAAAGCAATACAAAAAAAAATCAGAAAATAAAAAAATATATATGATATGTTTGTATTTACGACGAAATATTTTCAACATCGGAGCCAAAATTGGAATTGCTACTACCAGAAAATGATCGTCTACATTAATAAAAAGTGGTGGTAGCGTTATATCTACTATTCTTTTATTATATTTTCTGTATGTGTTATACAACTTTTTCAATTTTATTTGTTAACAGTCTGGAGAGCTGCCTTCCAAACAGATACTACTGCAGTATCATCATGCCTTGCCTCACTTACAATATTTTTATTAAACATATTTTGCACTGAGCCCACATCAATTCTAAGGCATTCATACAATGGTAAGAAGGCAAATCTTAAAACTTATTATTTCGTCTATAGCATACGGCAAGCTTTTTTTTTTAAATTTTGACAATTTTTAACAACTCACATTTTTGACCATTTTCTGGATAATTAATCGGCTTACTGCGCAGACAATTGATGATTTCTTCTTTCTTGCCCTTGCATTTGGTACACTTTCATTAATTCTAGAATGATATCGTGCATTATCCATAATAATTAATGACGGCCTTTCGAGTTTCGGCAAGCAGTTTTGTAGTGGAAACACTGTAAGTATAAGTATACACTAGCAGGTAAATGAGTGGGTTTTGCCATTCTCTCTTGGTTTTATGACCGACTATATCATCGCAAATCGTACCGACTATACATAATGTAATGTTGGAATAATGTGTTCATCATACAGTGTGGTCATTTTGGTGTGTAACATATGGAATTTTTTTACTAACTGCTCAATATTTACTATTGGTAATACGTACTACTCGTAATTCTAAACAACTTTTCTGAATAACACTTTGCTCAATTTTTTGAAATAAGGATATCTTACTCTTGTGCAATTTGTGTATGTGTGTCCTACCCATTATGCAAACATTTTAAGTGCACCTAATGTGACCATGGCAATTGCACCAACTTTTGGCAATATTAATATTTTACTTGTGTAGTTAGTAAAAAAATCCCATATATTCCGCACTAAAATGACCACATTGTATATCTCGGTAGAAATGAAATAAACTGATAGCACATTTATTTCCAATTTTACAAAAAAAAAAAGTAAGTACCACATCAAATTTTGCTACCTTAACGATTTGCATTCTAACAATGGACTGGCAATGGATTAACGTGCGTCTATAATTGGGATTCAATAAACGCCTCCAAAATTTTAATTACAACATGGCTTTCTTAGTTTGACGTGTTAATTATATCCCATCCTTATTAACAAGGCAGTCGTTAACTGAAAATGTATTAATCAATTTCTTGTGTCCGTACGTTATACTACGTACTCGGTATAGCGGCATAAAATACGGCCGTTTAATTTATATGTTTTTCCCATGAGAAAAAATGTTACTCGAATGTTAATATTCAGCGAAAGATCGATGGTGTCTTAACTCGCTTGTTTTATGAAATATGATAGGTTGTGTCCCAGAGGTCACAATGTAGACTGGTTAAATGGTTTAATAGAAGTTATTGCAGTGCTAGGACAAATTAAACGAACGAAAATCGAAAAAAAATGCCAAATATAGTATTATAGTATATAGTAAGTTTTGAAAGGAATATAAGCATATACTGACTATTTTTAGAAAAAAATTAGGCTTTAGGATTTTATTTTAAAATATAGAGCACTTCATTAAATCAAGAAAACTGTATTTACAATTTTTACATTACAGGAAGTTCTCGGAGATAAACTTTTACAACGTTTGTATTTTCAATTTTTTTATTTAACAAACAGTACAGACAAGCTCTACTAGTAACTGTGTGAGTGAGTTTGATATTCGAAAACGAATAAAGCGAGTTTGGAGCCATCAGAGGTTTTCTGTGGCCGGTCGTAGCAAAAGCATAGCATGCAGTACATTTATAAACTTCGTTTATTAAACACTCGCTCCGTGGTCTCGTGACTAAAGTGTAATTGTTCTATAAATAATAATAATTATTGCTTGTAATAGTCTCTGTATATATGGAGTGAAGTTATAATCACACAGTGTGTGCCTAATTCAAACTAGTTTGTTATAACAAGATGTGCGTGTAAATTGGTGGTGATGATGGTGGACACCTCGCAACCACCTCATTAATTACCACCACTTTTTGAACGATTGCCCTCAAGTAAATAGCAACAGCAAATTGACAGAGACTTATTATTCCATTACTTAATTGTCTGTCATTTCTGTCTATTATTTATTCGACAGTCGTTTGTCAAAACCGCATATTATTTTATTGTAAATTTGCTTTTATGGATTATCGGTGTTTTTTGAATTGCGTTTCATGTCACCACCACCTTGAATTTGATGGTTTTTAAGGGAATTGGGGGTGTATATCAATCATAACGAGCGATATATACGTATAAATTATAAAACATTGCTTTTCAAACCATTGGCGTCGGGGCTTTTATTTTCAGGGTACATTGTTTTTGTTTTCAAACTCAAAGTAACTAAACCAATGGTCCCCATTTATCTATATTCTTATTATTACCTAACCTAAGAATCAAATTCGAATTTGCGTAATTTTTTTTCAGATATGGACGAAGGCGATTTACCTTTACCTTCAGTGCCCTGCAGCGACCCCCAACAAACCGCCCTAAACTACTCGACGTTGGCAAACGCGGTTGCAAATGTTAACGGTCCAGTGGCGGACTCTGGCGGCATCTCGTCAACGGAAACCTTACTGAGAAATATACAGGGTCTCTTGAAAGTCGCTGCAGACAACGCTCGCCAGCAAGAGAGACAGATCAATTACGAAAAAGGTACAAATAGTAACATGGTTTACCTGCTGAGTCTGGCGCAATATTATATATATCTTGCGGCAACGCACAAATCTTGAATTTAATCCGGTAAAACAACGGGTTCGCCGCCAAAGACCGTATTGTTTATAGCAAAAAGTATTTAGTGTTTTTTAAAATTTTTGAACAAAAATATTTTTTTAAATATTTAACCCATTCGACGTCTTTATAAATTTGAATAGTAAAATGTCTTGTAATATATTCGTTTCTCCAATCATTTACTTGTATCCGATAGTAAAAATAGGTTTTTATGTAAATATGCAAATTTGTCTCGATCTCCAAGAGTAATTTAGACTCAAACTTGAAGTAGCTTTACCCGTGTATAAAGAATGATTAATCGCCTGCAAAAACCATTTTGTAAATTATAATATACGCACTTATTGAACATATCGATTTACTCTTTGTATTTTGCACAGGCAACCTTTGCGAATGTGTATATAAATTTGAACGATTTTATACACACCGTGTCAAGTAAAATAGAATGGAATGGCTATCTGGGAGACTGAGTAGATACAGAATATAGTAAAAATTAAAGTTGTCGCTGAAGCAGTCACACCGGGTCGCATGAATTTCCTAAATGAGTACCACGTACAACAGAAAAAGCAAAAAATAAAAGCACAAAATTTGTTAGAATGTACAGTTGCCGAGATACTAGTTGCATTCAATTTGACGGTGACACTGGATCGTACTAGCTGAAAATTTCATTAACTATTAACACAGTCCGTACTGAAATCGATTGAACTACGGAGTAAACCTCGTATACGAAATTTACGGGGACGCATCCAAATATTTCTCTGTGTTAGTAAGATTTTCAGCAGATTTTCGATAATGTGTACAGATAAGGGCACACCATAAGAATTATGGAACTGACCCATGTGACAGTGATGGATTTTTTATCTGTCAGCTGGCTTTTTAGTACATATAAATATAAATGTGCCATTATTGTTAGAGTAGATCGTTTAATTTAATTTGAAAAAAATAGATAATTTATTATAATTTGGTTTAAAATATTTATAACATAGTGAATACGAGAACGAAAATTTTGATATATTCGCTATACCCAATGCCCATTTTAAATAAAAAATGACCCGGGATGGATATACCAAAATTTTCCTTTTACACTAAAAGATCGGTAAATATGTTACTGTCATTTCATTAGACTAAGCTATACTTATGTGTGATGTAAACTGTTAATATTTCAAAATTAAAATAAACAAAATTATTGAAATTATTTCGTCGTTTTGATTTCCTTAAAGCCCTATACAATTGCGAAAAATGAGTCATAGGTAGGTGGCACTTTTATTTATTTACGGTTTGTATTTTGTGTTTGAATGAATTTTGTTGTGTAGACGACTAACAGATATTAAAATCCAAAACTGTTACAGTTTCAGTTGCCAAAAATTGAGTTATTGCAATACACATCAAATAATCTGTTGGGCGTGAAAATCTGCATGCGAACCATTTTTAAATAGTGAACAAATTGATAATAACGTGGATAAACTTCGTTGTGTACGAGATCCAGGATAAACATATATGAGTTTGTATGTGGATAGCAATAACTCATTTTGTGGATTGTGGTGCATGCATTAATCTTTTCCACATTTGACTTTCTTCTTCTTGTTTCTTTTGTATCAGCAGTTTGAAACTGCTCAATAACCAATTTGAGCAAATGTTTCCTAATTCTGAACTGTTTGACGTTTTGAGCCATCCAAATTTTTCGGCTGAATGGCACAAAAATTGTCTAGTGTAGTCTAGTAGAAGAATAAATATATTAATAACTATTAACAGAAAGCCTAAAAAGACCACTTGATATATCCCTACCAAATAATAAGAATCAATCAATCAATCAAGAACAATGGTTATATTAGCTACAACACGCATTTTCCGAAAGTTCATGGGAGGGCACGTCACCCAGAGCCCGACAGTCGCGTATCACTGTAGTTTAACCCCTTTGATATCTGAGATGTCTGGGATGAGTAAATAATGTTCCCTTTAACAGTAGTTGGAAAGCCTTTTGGAGAATAAGTAATGATAATAAAATTTTTTAGACCCCGTGTGAAATTGAAGTCAAAATCAAATATTTTAGGTCGCTTGGGCAGCAAGACAACTGCTCTTTCACGGTTAAGATGTCTTTATTTTTAATGGAGCCAGTACGACCTGGATCCATCGGTTTCTCATCAACAAGTTGAAACAATTACTTGAAGATAGCCATAACGTTTTGATGGGTTGACAAAATTACTTCTTTCAACTCCCATTACTTTTATTTTAATATACTTTATCCTGTGGGGTAGTACGCTATGTACCTACAACTATCGTTAAGAGAATAACGATTAAACGCTGATTTACAATGGAATAGTAATAAGTGGAGATATGCCGAGTTGGTGCTTAGTTGTAAACTGACCTTCCAAATAGACGGTGACACGTGGAAGTAAAATAATAATGATAGCAATGACTAGATCAAGGCTAGCCAAAGGTACAGTTGCAGAATGATACCAAAGAAAAATGTTTAAGCGAGAAATGAGAGGCAGTGAACAAAGAATGAAAATTTTAAGTTACCATTTAATATTTTAACATATATACCTGTCAAAGTGTAAATCGGCTGTGAAATATGTAAGCGAAGCGTAGCTGCTCGTTAAATTGTTTGATATATTACTGACCTATACTAACTTATTTAACCAACCCAACTTTACCTGTTATTTTGGTTTTGTTGTTTGTCTCTGTTCTACATTGTTGTGCTACATCCGGAGAGGGCTTCCATCTGATTGAAATAATCGTTCCCGCCAAGAGGATTGAAATAATCTGGTTTGAACATAAAAACTATTCTAACTAAAAAAGGATCTTCGTTCAACCATATGATTTATCATAATATTTCCACCAATTTCATTATAGTTTAGAGGCAACCGCGCCAGTCTAGATACGCAGACTTGGCATATTAAAATAGTCGTAATTGTAGCCCACGGCTAAATACGATACGATCTGTCGAATTTGATTCCGATGCGTTGTTGCCCTTTATTATGTTTAATAGGTTTTCTTATAAAAAATGCTCCATATGGGCATTATGTAGATTGATCTCCTCAATTTGAGCGGCTTAAACCTTAACCTAATAAAAAACATTGGAAGGCCACTTCTTCCGCACCTTATGCCTTATTTTATTTTTATTATTTTAAGAAATGAAATGTTACATGTGGAGCGATCTAGTTGAAGAATAGAACACATACCCTTTACAAAAGTCATATATTTGTATTTTATACTTTTTTAAAAATTACTTAAAATTACATATAAACATATGATGGTCTCCGGAACAAGCCAGTGCTATATAGAGTGTTAGTGTGCCATTTCTTAAGGATTTTTTAAATAAAAGGTTATATTAAAGTTAAATTTTGATTTAAAATGCTTCGTTTTCGACATTCAGGGTGAACGAAAATTGGTACCTAAGCCTTTTGATGACATGAGGAGCTACCACATATGTATTATACTTATAATTTCTAAATAATTTTCACTTGAAAAAAAGGATCTTCTCTCATCCAGAAGTCGCTAGACTCCACCGTTTTCTGAATGTTTTGGTCTAAAATAGTTGTTTGTGATGTCATCTAAAATCTACCACGGTATTATTTAAGAAATTTTGTACAAATAATAAAAATAAAACCACGGAGCACGGGGTCTAAAGCATCTTTTTATCTCAAAAATAATCGAGAAATTATTCTCTCAAATATCGGACACCTATTAAATAACACCGTGTATAATGGGAGAGTTTGTAACTTTACTTTTAAGATTACAGATAAAAACCATCATTTGCAGCCCCCTCCCTGGATCTAGTAGTTATACTATTCAAAGGATTCCACTATGTGATTAAGATATCGAAGTAAAGCTAATCATAATAGAAGCAGAACGGCCTCTCTTTAGAAGTAGATTAGGTATATCGAAAATGTATTTACAACAGTGCCAGCCATGTAGGTCTACTAGTTTAACCATACCCTATAGTTAACATCAAAAAATTCTTTATTAAAACAAAAACCAAATAAAACATAATTTTGCAATTTTATCTACTTTTATCCCTTTCTTTTTTATTTCCAATGGTTTCTCCGTATTAACTTGATGGCACTGGTGAAAAGAGCGTTTTTAATTTACAAACTCAGCAGATAAGTCTTTCTTAGTAAAGTCGCAAGAATTTGGATTAATTAAATTTTATATAATTAAATTATATTATATAATGAAATATACCTTAGCTTTAAAATATTAAATTTTACTATTCATCCTTGACAAAAAAACTAGACTAGACGACGTTAGTTGTTAAGATGCTAAGAGCAACTGGCTGATATAATTCTTTGAAATTTATATGTCTCTGCTATATAAAAATGACACGACATGTTTTTTTTTAAACTACTTAGTTTGTGTTAGAATGCAATCTGCAATTCTACTACTTAACAAATCTCAGTGATCTTTATTCAAATATGCTGCGAAAATATGTCCTTTAAGAAGATCGTATTGTTATATTCACCCACTAAGATTGCTGGAGGGCGAGAGATGAGACTTTTCTCGTTGTTCCGTCGCGCCATGAGGCAATAGAGGGCGGGGTGAATAAAAAATCAGCTTATTGCCAATATCGAGAGCCGCAATTACACCAAATTGCTCTAAAGCGGATTTTTTGGCTGTCGCTGGGGTGTTATTTTTTATTTTATTGCTAATTGTCGGCGGACTGTAATTTTTTCAGGGACCGTTGAGGCAGTAAAAAATTATGGGGCGACCCTAATGGTTAAGTGTTTCCATATTTTCGGGGGCGGTTTTGATTTATGAGTCTTTTTTTAATTCCTTGTTTTTTGAACAGGTAACGCGCTGTGTTTCACAACTTATGCAGAATGGGAAACTAAATCGACGAACGAAAAGATTTAGTTATATAAAGTAAATGTTAAACAAAACTAATTAAAACTATTCAAGAATAGTAATTCTTTTTAATATAAGCGACCAATTTAAGAATTTTGGTAATGTGTTTTTTGATAAATATTTATTACCTAGCCTTAAAAAGAATTAACACGAACCCTGAAATCTGTGACAGATTACTGAAGTTTCAAAAACTGACAAAAATCCAAAGAGAAAAATTCATTAGATTCTTATCTTCTTCACCGTGCCCCATACAACATCAGCCAAAACAATTAACGAAACAGTTCACAGTCGCTCATTTGTGCTGTTAAAATTTTATAAATTAATTTGGAGAATATTAAAAAGGGTCGCCACAGATTTTCGACCAAAAGAATGAAAAGGTACAATTCTCAATGGTTCACAATATATAATTATATATTTTTTCTATTCCTGACTGTAAAATACCTAATTACACACCGATTTAGCATGCGGGAAGCGTCACTTTACGACGTCAGATTCGTTTCCCATGGATCCGAGCCACTTTTTTTTTTTACCTCACGGTTTGAATTATGACGTTTGTCAATTCTGACGGTCATGTCAGTGAATGTATTGTGGTTTTGCAAAAATGTATAAAAACACTAATACACAGAAAAATGTTATGCAATGTATCAGACAATTTAAATACTACGTTCTATAAGCTATAATTAAAATCTAGTGGACTAGTCGGTAAGTAAAGTGACAAGTGGCATGAACTTTAGTAGTTTTTACAGTTTTTATATTAATATCTTGCCAAGACCAAGGACCTGCTTTTTCTTGTTTATACGTTCTTAAAAATTTAATCCTCTTAAAAGCTCTATACTTGGATGAGTTTTCTTCCAATTACAGTCTTTTTCTTTAAATAAACTACTTAATGTTCAATTGTAAAAGTTAAGTGAACAACATAACGTTTTAAAACTGTGTTTATTCGGTTGTTTATATGACATTTCCATAAATGCATCTCTCTCTGTCTAACGTACACAGTTAAAAAGAGACAACAATAGCATATCCGATCGGAACGATAAACGAGTAGGTTTAATGGCAACTTATGTTGTTTGAATGGTACGAAATTTAGTAATCACATAATCTGTTATTATTTTTTACTTGTTAAATTTTCATTTGTTCGAGACGGTCGTAGAAAAAGTATAGTATAGAACACGTTTGGTAAACTCTTTATCTCACTCGAAATGCCGTTTACCGCACTTGTTGCATAATATACTATTTCCACTATATCATAAAAAAATCAAATTTTGCTTGTCAATGTGTGTGGTAATCTGGAGAAGAATGCGTTTATCCTTTTATTCTTGTTATTTTTATTAAATTATTCTAAAATTTCATTCAATATTCAAAAATATTCAGATTTTATTAGATTAGATAGATATTAGATATTAAAATAATAAAACTGGTGTATTCTCCGCCTCTATTCAAAATATCAGAGGTATACTAGAAAGTACAGCAAAGCAGTATTTCTTGCAACACGGCAAAACAAATATCCTAGAAGTCTCCTTATTGATCTGACCTTGTCTTAAGCGATTATCAAATCTTCCGTCAATTTAAAGAACCATTGAACGTTGTAAAGGTTGTTTTCATCGACAGTTCTCACCAACCCGCCCCTAAAGTTCGAAGAATTGTAGGAAATAACAAAATTTTAAGGACGGGCTGAAGGACATCGAACTTTGTGTTTGGTGCACTGCGGCACCGTCCGTATTTTAATGGAGCTTTTTATATACTTATATTTGTATTTTTATTTGTTGAATACTGGTCCTTGAACTTTCATTCTATTCGAGACGTCCCTAAACAGAATCAACATCTTAAAAATTAAATAATTCCAGAATAATTGTACTCGAAAATCATGAGCTATAAAAACATCAATGGAAAAATAGGTACAACCCTGTCATTCATCTAAATTAAAAAAAAAGCATGCAACAAGCTAAGAAAATGTTCCATGTTTTTTTTCTCCAGATTTCTTCGTTCGGTAACATTGGCCATATTACAATATATGTTTACAATGCTTCTATGGCTCCAAGTTCGTAGGGTTCGCTGAAATTAGAAACCGTAATAGGAGAATCGTAGAACAGTAGGAAAGTGAAATTGTCAATTTACATTGAGTTATAAACGATTCTAGAACTACTTTGTGAAACTCTAATAATTTGAGATAATCCTCGTTCTCCATATTCATTTTAGAGTACTGGCAAGAAAAAAACTTTTTCCCACACATTTTTGAGACAATTTTCACCTAGAGTGACTTAGGGGCGATTTTAACAAACGAAAGTCTTCCCTAACCTAAATTTAGGTGTCACCCAGAGTTAGGTGCCCCCGAAAAATGTTGTCGGGAACTACTGCACTTCAGTTAATTTAAATACTGCGATTTCATTCCTGATATGTGCCGCGCCAATGTCTCAAATGCAACTATCGACAAAAAAACGCCGTTTTACCCAATAAAATATTTTACGATTAAGCGAGCCGCAAAACTATCCCCCCACCCCTCGTCATATCGAAAAAAACGCAGGGATTTATAATGGGAATTTTAAAAGCCGGCAATAAATTACAATTTTAAGTATTAATATCGCGAATTTATGCGATACCGGGGACTGTTGTTGTTGCGTTTTCGACCGCTTTGGTTGGACATTAAATGAGAAATGTTAATACCGAATGCTGTTGCAGGTTGAACGCTGCCGGCCGCCCCGCTAATAACTGCAAGCTGTAAAACTTTTAATGACCTCGGGGTGGGCCTACATTGTCTTGTTTCGAACTTTGAAACGGGTACGGCGACGTTGAATTCGGCACGACTTCACCCGATAGAACTTATAAGAAAACTAATAATCCCCGATATGTCTACGATATTAAGTAATTTAGTATTTAATATGCACTCCAGAGTCTTGTACAAAGCATTTGCGAACCAAGATTAATTTTAATGGGAGTATTTATCGCTATTTTCACTTGCCCCAATTTCTTCAATGTTAACCGAAATGTGAGGTTATATTCACAAATTTTAAGAAATAGTTGGAAATATGATAGTTTAATTAGTTTGGAAGTAAACTTCTAAGAGGAAAAATTGAGTGCTATTTAGAAATAATGCGTAAATGCACATTTCGTTAAACATTTCTTTATCTTGAAAGACATTTTTTATTCCATTATCCTGAAAGATAATGTCTAAAATGTTAGGGTGAGATTGATATACAAGATACTGTTGTAAGAAAAAAAAAACAGACAAGGTCTACCTAATTGTGGAAAGTTTTCATTTATTTATACACCATGAAGATAAATCTGAATACTAATAAGAAACAGATAGATAAAGTCTGTTCATAAATATAAGAAAGTGACTAACTGATAGGAATTAAGGAAATACCCGGGCAAGCTGTAAGAATGAAATATGGCCGAACAGGTCCGTACTTTGCTTAGAATTTAATTATTTGGGGTTTTGTTAAGAAATATACTAAACAATACTTATTTATTTATGTATGTATTTATGTTTAAATCTAAAATAAAATTACAAATTATTTTTATTGTCCACTTAAATTACTTAAAATTATTCACATAATATATTAGTATCACTATCGCTATCATCGCCTGTTCTAATTATTATTTGTTCTATATTATTTCCAATATGGATATACGATTGTTCTGCTTTTTCTATATGTTTAACAGAATTTGCCCAACTTTGTGGAGGGATGTTAAAAACTTCGGTTTCTATGAGTTTGAGGACATTGGAGTTAACACGGGGAAAAACATTATTACGACGAATGGCAGAGTTCAGTTGGTGCCAAACATGTTCAATGGGATTAAATATACAGTGATAAAGTGGAAGCCTTAAAACTGTATGCCCTAGATTTTTTGCATAATTATCACAAACGTATTCCTTTTGTGGGTTCAAGCTTTGTAGAACCTCAATTAATTGCTTTTTGGTATAATCTTGTTGAAAATAAATGTCGTTATTATACATGTAGTTTTGGATTGTTGCTTTTGTGTCACATGAGGAAGGGGTTTTAGTCAACTGTCTACTGTGATAACTTGCATTCTCCATTACAATAGGAGGAATATTTGGAACTAGTTTGTTTTTAAAACAACTTTCAAATAAATCAGCGGTGGTGTCTTCATGGTAATCGAGAGAAGAATCTTCAGTATTTTTCGCAGACCGAGAAAGTCCATTTGGAATCCAACCATCTATGGAGCCAGCATGCAAAATAGTTATAGTTTTACCTCTTTTTGATGGCGAGTTTGTTTTACACTTATCAGTTGAGTCCGGGGTATCATAAGTGTCGGACCAGGTTTCATCCTTTCATACTTTGTTGTTCTCTGTAAATTCTATTTTTTTCTAGATATTCCAGCCGACATTTCCGAGTTCTAAAAGATTCCATTAAATCCTCGTATAACTGGTAAATTTTACGCCGCATTATATCTTGATCACTTTCATCTACACTCGAGAAAATGTCAGCATCGCTTCTTTTTTTCCTCGCTGAAATGGGATTATTCACAATTTTCCATACAATTGATATTGCAATTTTCGTCAATGTGGCCGTTTCTTCTAAAGATGCTTCCTTGCTGGCACCACGTTCAATGAAAGTCAAATAAACATTGTTTATAACTTCCTTAGTCTCAATAGAATAGTGTTTTCTACATTTGGGGGGGAGCATCTCCTGAGATACACTAGACTCGCACATATTTTGCATAATTCGCACACGATTCAATACACGTTTTATTACACACGAAATAAGAATGATTACTAATAAACTTAAACTAAGTAGTATACCAAACCAAAGAATATTAAACACAGGTAGGTATAAAATTATTTTCTATTACGGACCACAATTTTACCTTTTTAAATTCCGAAACATTAAGTAATAATTTTGTTGCATTGTATGTTAATGACCACGCTTGGATAATCCCATTCAAAAGCAATTGGTCACTTTCTTATATCTATGAACAGACCATACCCCTAACATTCTAGACCAAATAAAAGTTTCAACCATGGTCACACGAAGTTTGCTGTTTCTGAAACAAACCTTTTTACTTCTAAAAACAGATCCTATGTGGAATTGGATTAGAACATAGTAAGCATAAGAAAGCACCTATGCTGCATAAAAAGACTCACTCCTGCGGTACGTCCAACATGCTCCTGAAAGAGCAAACAGCAAGTACTTAAGAGTACTTGAATAAGTTACTTGGCGTCCTGTAACACCGCCTTCATTCGTATGCTCTACATCCATTAATAAAATAGCACGCCAAATTCCAAGAAGAAAACCAAAAGATTTATTACTATAAAATTTGATAAGTGTATCATTAAAGATCAAAGAGAAAAAATAAAGTTAACCAATAATTTTCCTAAAAAGCACAAATAATAATTTTTGACCAAATAATTGGTGTCTAATTACAAATTTTAAAGTACGCAAAACGCAGTTTTGGTGTTTAGAAAGATGTATCTTTACTATTATTATATCATTTTTCTTATATAAAAAACTAATTTGTGACCTATGTCTTATTTTCACGTAAGAACAATTCAGTCGAATTCATTATTCACCTTACACGAAATAAGTATATTACTTTCGGTATAAAAATTTAATCCTCGTAAAAGCAGTTAAAAATCTCAAACTGATCTTCCGAAACGTAGATGAAAAATTTTCAAAGAAACTTCCAGAGGCTACTGTAATACAATTTACAAAACTTCTGGATTCCTCCTGCGTCGGTTTGTGCTGAGTCGAACTTGCTAACGTCTCACCAATCGTCCTGTTGGCTTCTTCAGAGCTTGACCGAAACTGCCTCGCTTATATATTGTTTGAGTGGGGTGGAGCTAAATGAGGGGTATAAGCATCGGCTTTGATGACTGATTCCCATATTGGTGACAGTCGCGGTTAAGATTGTTAGGTTGCTTATAGATTTCTATAGACGCTCGAATTTTTGCTGGTAGAAGAATAACTCCAACCCCTCAAACAATATATAAGCAGGTGCAGAATAAAATGCGAGTCAGTTTCAGTTAACCTCTGAAGAAGCCAACAGGATGATTGGCGAAACGTTAGCAAGATGGACTAAGCAAAAACCGACGCAGGAGGAATCCAGAAGTTTTGTAAATAGTAGATGAACTTGTTTTGATCGAACCACAACAAGCGGATGCTAACTACACTGAACTGCTGAATGAGCAAAACTATGCTCCCGGAGAAAATGGTACGACAATTCCATACACACTGAGCTAAAAAATGTTTTATTAAGAAAACACTGGATGTCAAAGACTGGAAACGAAACTAATTTTTCTGATAGTTGAGCTAGTAACGTAACCGCAGAAAGCTTATATTTATTTCATGCTAGTCAAGTAGCACAATAGCAGTTCCGTGATCACCTCAGGACTGTCGTTACAAAAATTAATGTATTTGATCTAGTACCGTCTATTTACATCTCATTGAGTAGATTGACAGAATCACAGGTATCTAGATCACTTTATCAAAGGATCTTTAAATCTCAAATTGGTTGACAATGAATATTAGTACAGTATTAGGGTATCGTAATGAGAGGATTGTACTTTAATTAAGTCCGAAACTGGTCCAAACTGAAAAAGTTGATGATCGCTTTTGGGGACCTGCGTGTCGCCGTCGTCTGTATACTTTCTTAGGCTTCTTTCTACGTGCATCCCAAGTCTAGACAGAAAACAAAATTGGTGACTTTAGTTTAAAGGCGACAAGAATAAATAGTTTCCCGACCGCCGAAGAATCGCCGATATATGTATAAATAATTGCAAACGAAATCGAGATAATGAAGATGTACAAAACAATGCTCCACTTAACAGTACGAAATCGTGTGATACCGAAACGAGATAAAGATGTGCTACTGTTAATATTCGAGTAAAGTTATTTCGAGTTGCGGGGATTCGTATCGGGCCTGTCTTACGGTCTCATTAGCGGATGTCACATTTACATAGAATGGCTACGCCGAAACCATATGGAGGCACCTGCTGAATTTGCATAATTTAATTAAAACATTACTCCTGCTGCAGAGCGAGAAAAAAGGTATTGTATGGGTATCTCCCGATACTTTTCGCGCGACGATTTTAAACATTCCGCTTTTTCCCATCTAAAGAGTATTTAATATCGCATTTAGATATTGAACTGAGGTGACTTTTACTTGATGAAAATGCATTCATCAAAATAAATAAGAACTAAAAGTTCAGATTTTCACGAAATTATATATACATGACATGGCAATTGTTTCGACAACACCGTGTCTTTATCAAATGTAATATTTACAAACTACCTGCTACTATATATACCGAAACATACCCATAAAAATCTAATAACCATAAAAATCGTTAAGCAATACATTTAAATGTCTTATTTTGTTAATCTCCATGGTTTCCAATAAATTTAATTTTCTACTTTTTGCGTTTTTCTGTGTTTAAGTGTGTAGCATAATTAGAACAATAGTCTAGATTCTAATTATGCTACATACTTAAACACAGAAAACCACATTTTTAACGACAATTTTGATATTTTACATACAGCCACAAAAAGTAAAAAATTAAATTTATTGGAAGGCATGGGGAATAACAAAATGAGACATTCTTGCTTCATTGCTTAACTATCGATTAGATTTAAATACCTTCCTTTATTGAACTTAAATTCTCACAACATTAATTAAAGTTTTATGATTATTTTTCGGTATATATAGTAGCAGGTAGTTTGTAAATATTACATTTGATAAAGATGCGGTGTTGTTCAAACAATTGTCATGTAAAAATATATAATTTCGTGAAAATCTGAACTTTTAAGTTCTTATTTATTTTCGTATATAGACGGTTAAGATATAATGGCTCTCTTTTGAATTAACTGATGAAATTAATTCCACAGGAATGCTGTTAAAACCCACTTCTCACTCTAATTTGGTGTAATTGATTTGACCATTGTGGCAGTCCACAGTTAGTCAATTATCATCCATCCTCAGACTCCCCTTTTTGTTGCAGCTACGCTCAATTTATCGATATCTCTACCAGAAGCAATAATTCATATGGATTTTAGACAGCTTATTTATCCTGAAATATTCGTTTTCCAAAAATTGCATATATATATATATATATATATATATATATATATATATATATATATATATATATATATATATATATATATATATATATATATATATATATATATATATATATATATATATATATATATATATATATATATATATATATATATATATATATATATATATATATATATATATATATATATATATATATATATATATATATATATATATATATATATATATATATATATATATATATATATATATATATATATATATATATATATATATATATACATATATATACATATATATATATATATATATATATATACATATATATACATATATATATATATATATATATATATATATATATATATATATATATATATATATATCAGAAACTCCGCATCATAATCGATGGTTTTAACTAAAAAAATGGGCTCTCCATCTTTTTTTTTTAATTTTTGTATTCAGAAACTTAAAAATTAACTAAAAATACTTCTTGAGTGTTTTTGAATCTTCAGTTTGTCTGGAATTTAGTGGTAGTGTGAAGGTTATTTTATTATTGAAACATTTTTATATTTAAATTTTTAATTTAATAATCTAAAGCCATTTTTATTCATGCATCATTCTACAAAATGTTGTTAGCTCCTTTGGTTTAAATAAAAGTAGACAGATACAAAATTGTTATGAAGTTAAAATTTATGGATTGTTAAGAATGTTACTTTGAGTCTAAAATTAGAAAATTCAAAAGTTCATGATTTTTTTTTGAATGATTAAGGTTCGATTACACCATTCTAAAATAACTCACTATACTTGACATGTAGCTGTGTTTATGTAGAGAAACACATCCAAAATGTCATGAGATACAGGCTGTCTGCTATCTGATCCGTTTTATTGTCTGTACGGGCATTATGATTAGACATACAAATGTGCAAATGCTTTTATTCAAACTATTGTTTAGGCACTCAGCGTGTACCAAATGCGAATTGATTTTGTCCCTAGTAATATATATAGCTATTGGGCAATGAAATTTAGATATGACTGTCAAACTTGTCTATTGAAATAACGACTGTTAATTACTGTGTGCATAATGTGTAAGTATACATAACATGCAAAAGTTTTTTTTTTGAGTATAGCACAACTGAAGCAGCATTATTAACAATGTATATAAACTCTAATTTTAGGTTTTAATGTTTCTGCTTGATATATACGTTGAGTATGAAATATTTTAGGAGGACTTATAACGGATAATGTTGTGGTGAAATCCCCATGAAGTTATTGATCACAAATAATGTTTTTCCAAATAAACTTTCCTTGCTCTATTTTAATTCTGTATTAAACTTTATTGGGTCAGAAATTACGAGGATGGGGTGAAAAGTATCCGGGCTGAACAAGAAAAACGATGTTTTAATTTTTTTTTTGCTTTATCTTTCGACCTAATCTCCATCTACAATGATACATTGTTCAGAACGGTGTTCTAATTTGGTTATACTAGCCATATTTTGAGATTAGGGGGCAAAATCTGGAGAGTAGGGTGGTCGTGGCATCAATTCAAATGAGGTCGTTTAATTTGCACCTCGTGCTTCAAACGTTGCAATAACTCTATTGTAGTATTGACCAGTGATAGTCTTACCCTTTTCAAGGTAATCAATGTATATAATTCCTCACGCATCCCAAAAAACAGGAGCTATAACCTTGTTTGCAGATAAAATTGTTTAGCCTTCTTTGGAGTTGGTTCCCCTTTTGCAACCCACTGTTTTGACTGTTCCTTATTTTCAGGAGTGAAGTGATGGACCCAAGTCTTATCAACAGTTATAAATGGACGCAAAAATTCGTTTGGATTATACCTATAAAGCGGTAGAAATATTTTTTCGAATCAGTGTTTGGTCGAGCGTTAGCAAACTCACACACAGCTTTTCCATTCCCAAATGGTTGTGCAAAATATTTCGCACATGTGCAGCTGATGTCTGATGCACTTTCAACCTGCGGTCTTCCAGCACTCTTTGATTTATTATCTCATTCATTTATTAAGTTGTGACCTCAACGGACCGTCCTGAGCGAGGCTCGTCGGAGCTGCTTACACTACACATTTTAAATTCAAAAACCCACTGCTTAATAGTTGAATATAGTGGGGACTAGACTCCTAGGGTTGAATGCGTCTCTTATTTAAATTGTTTTGGTGTAAAACCTCAAACGCAAAATAACGTAGCGTTCTGTAGCTCGCCGCTCCAATAGACCTGGTGGCGTTACGCGGAAAAATTTTCATTCCACCCTCGCACACCGGGTTTAACATAATATTTTAGACAAATCAACTTCTAGAGTGTTTTGTGGATTAAAATGAGATTTGGTATAGAAAAATGGGATAAAAATAAAAGGATATTTTTAATTAATTTTTCTATGGCATCCTAGTAAATGAAGTAATATCCAGTATTTTAGTTGGTAATATTTATTAATTAATTTGTATAGTTAGATTCATAAAAAAATCCCCCTCCCAGAAATCCGAAAATGTAAATATATAGTGTACTTAAGAATGAGAGCTCGGTCCATTTCCAGTGAAAAAGGAGGTGACTAAAAAGTGAAATATTCAAAAACTTTCATCTTTTCATACGATTTGTCTACAGCAGTCTTCGTTCGTTCGCTTTGAAACCCGGTATGTAGTTTATTAGAATATAATATTAATAATACAAATAAATTAAAAGTAGCTGTCCATACCAGGTTCATTTTTTTAAATAGAACGCCATTTTTTAAAATCCATTTTCAAATTCTGTGTCAATTTTCACACATAAGTTAAAGATAATCTTTTAGCAAAAGAATAAAAAACAGAAATTTAATTTTGAAATGAAAAGGTAAATAGGTAATACCAGTAAAGTTCTTATATTGTTAGAGTAGAGCCAACCTAGGAAAGGTACAGCCAGATGCAACCCGAAGCGCGAACATTTGCTTACAGCCGTAGTCACAACCTCGGGATGCACCTGCGGCCAGTGGTTATGCAAAAAAATATTTTAAGATGTTTTCAAGAGAAAAATAATAATAGCGAGATAATACAATTATTGGAAAACGACTGAACCACAATCTATAAATTGATCTCATAACAGGTATTTTTATTTCAATTTCAGTACGGTATAAATATACTTAATTTATATTTAGTATCTGCCAAAAAGATATCACAAAATCTTAATTACTTATTTTGGTTTCAAGAATATGCTCTGCCCCATTTTGCTCGAAAAGTACGTGAATATTTGAATACGGTATTTCCCGGACAGCAGAAGCTACAAGGGCCTGCAAGATCTCTCTGTTTTTTTTTTTTTTTTGCTGGGAACATTTAAAATCAAACGTGTTTAAGGAATAACCTCAAAATTTTGATTATTTAAAATTTAGAACTTAATACGAAAGAAGGCAAATTAATGAATATGTCCTGAGTAATATTTTGTAAGTGTTTTTTAACCGATTAACGTATTGTCAAAAAGTTAATAGTTGGTATTTTCAACACCTAATAAAACAATTTCTTCGACATCTCCTTTTATTTTCTCATTTATAATGACTTGTAGAATCATTTCTGAATATTATACGAGAATTATTCTTGAAATCCAATACCCGATTTTTATCTAAAGATCTAGTGAATGACTGCTGATTATTTGTATTTTCTCTTGCTGCGATGCAATGTTGCTTGCCAATCATTTTAGCTTCTGGCTACACAGCACTTCTCCGTTTCCCCGCGCATAGTGCTTTTTGTGTTCTATAACCCTCGCTTATAACGGTCTCTCTGTTTCGCCTACATACGAGCAAGTTACTTAGAGAATTGTGGTGGTGATATTGTATTGTTTACCTATGCTTATTTTCTTTGATGTAGAGAATATCTTTTTCTGCAATTTCTATTGGTCTTATCCAGTTGCTGATGGATCTTCCCAGAACTCTACAAGCTTTGATGGATATCCATTCTTCAGAATTTAAGGTGTAACGTTTTTTTCTGAACTACAAACGATTAGAGCTCTGTCCATCAGAGATCTAGCGATGCGTTTTGTGATTTGTGGTTAGACGAAAAACTGAGGTATTAGTGTGTGACGGTTTCCGGTCTACTGAAGTCAGAGTGCAGTTATCTCCTTTCTGGACTGAAACGTTTAGGAAGGGAAGCCGACCATTTTCTGCTTTCTCCTAAGTCGCAGATTGTTGAGGTTTAACAAAAAAGCCCAGTTCTTCATTGTTGCCATTCCAGATTATGAATGTATGATAATAGCTTCGGATTCGTCTTTGCATTTCTTCAACTTTTGGGAGAGAGAGCAAGGATACTATAGTATTGTAAATGATTGTATCATCAATAGTCTAGGCTTTGGCTTTGCATTTCTCCAGGATAGGTCCTCAAATCAGTTAATGTAGATGTCGGCAACTGTTGGAGAGAGCAAGGATTCGATAGTCAGTCTACAGTGTTGTGAACATAAAGTTAATTTGGTATATACCTGAAGACCGACTGGCGATACTGGACCAGTGGAAGTGTTGTGGAAGTGAATAAGAAAATGGAAGTCCAAAATATATTGTTAGATCAACATTTATCATTGTCTATAACCTACAAACAAACACTTAATAATTATACAAACTAAAGCTTCATACATAAGTCGGCTTGATTTGATATTATTAATTTTTTTGTGTGCACCGAAACAAATCTTCAGCAATCTGTGCTCCGGAGGCTGCTGTTTACTCATCCCGTTATCCATTTTAAAAGAAGTTTTCGCATTCAATCGACGGCGCCTCACGTCTCATCGATCACAGCGAACCGCCGTCGCCGCCGCCGCCGGTATTTCATAATTTTTTGATTAAATTTCCATGAATGCTCCGAGCCGGGCGTCTCCCCGCGCCGACGTCTTTGAGAAATAAGAAATGAGCTCTACGTTTCAATATCAAAAAAACATTCAAATATTTGCTCAAATGATTATTCCATTAAAATGAAATTTGCTCAGGTAGAGGAAAAGGGGGTTTTATTCAAATTGGCTTTCTTCTTTCGAAATAATACTCGTCGATATTCCGGCGCAGGCGGCGGGAGGGCGGTGGCGATGCGGGGTGGGAGCGCGAAACGAACGCCGATGGAAGAAAAATATTGTTCTGCGACTGTTAGGAAAAATGCGAGCTTTTCTTATCCTAATCCGACACTTGTTTGTTTTTGTCGAATCATTTTCACTTAGCGTAGAAGGAACACGATTGAAGGGAAGGAGGTGCCGATTTTTATTGACTGGGGAAGTTCCTCGGGTTTAAATGTTTGATTTTTTTTATTTAAAAACTTTGTAATATCTGAATCTTGGTTTAACAAAGCAAAAATACTGAGTTCCAATTAAAATACATCATATTAGAAGTGTCTAATAACAATAAATAATTAATACAAATACAAAAAGGAATGAAAATAAAACAAAAATTTTTAAGCAAAGCAAATACTGGGGCCCAATTAGAACACAGTGTAATAGATGGTTCAAATAATATTGTAATAAATAATAAATAATAATACGAAAATGAAATAAAAATAGTAATGAAAAAAAGTTATAATAAACTATGGCTCCCCACCTTTTAGTTGATGGTAAAACTCTGGTAACGTATTTTTTTTCTAGGATTGGGGTAATTTGACCCATAAATTCCAAAATTTGATGTTTTCTACACAAATGAGATGGTCTTCTCCCTCATAAAAAAAATGAAATTGAAATTTGAACATTTTGTTGCAGAAAATATTTTTTAATTTCGATCACGAAATTAAGGTGCACATTTGAACCAATTTTGAATTGTGCTGCATGTTGGTAGAAAAACACGTTTTCATGAAGGAAAATAGCAGATGTTCACTTTGTAATATGATTTATGCTAATTGCAGAGCATTGAAGGCGGTCATTGTACCTTCAAAAACGAGGAAGTTGGGGACTCTAGTCTATACGTTTATTTGTATTTTGAGGTAGAGAAAAAGTGGTTAAAATATTGACGTCTAATTTCCGGATGCCCTGCTCATTGGAACTTTTTTCTTTCATCTCGGGTCGAAAATAAAAATCCCTTACTAGTGACTTTTCGTTTTTCTTGAACTATAATCAACCTTGCAAATTCATTCTTATGTTTTTTCATCAACTAAAACCACAAGAAGCCAAAAATATCTAACTATTGGAAAAAAGTTCTTTCGGGATACACTTCCGATGTCTTCACACAGCTTTTATATTGCCTTTGGCATAATTTTTATTTCATATCTGGCTTTTCTTTATTAATAAAGTCGATTATAGCAACCATGTGGTATTTTTTGGAATTGCAAAGATAAAAACTTTTATTTGAAACAGAATTGAAATTTACATTTACCTTGTCCGGGTCTATATTCTTCTGCTACATTCTGCATACAGAATTCAAAACTTTACATTAATCCATGGAGCAGAAACTCCAAGTGGCAACGACGGAGAATATATACGGCAATTAGAGCCAAAGGATCGTTTTGAGCTGCTAAAGTCGTATGAGAATTTCAAATTCGGTAGAAGAAAACTATGTTGCATGGAGTGTTTTTTTTTTTAAATTCAATTTTTGTTTATAAAATTTAACCTTTCGTCTCCGTGTCAACTGTAAATCTTCTTCTATCAAATTCGTTGCGAGTGCTAAATCTATTATTACGATTTTTAATAGTAATGGAGGTGCATGTTGAAAATAATGCTGATGGAAGAAAAATATTGTTCTGGGACTGATAGGAAAAATGCGAGCTTCTTTTATCCTAATCCGACACTTGTTTGTTTTTGTCGAATCATTTTCACTTAGCGTAGGAGGAATGCGCTTGAGGAGAAGGGGGTGCCGATTCTTGTTGACTCGAGAAGTTTCTCGGGTTTAAATGTTTGATTGGTTTGATTTTTTTTATTTAAAGACTTTGTAATATCCGGATCTCGGCTTAATCGACAAAGCAAAAATAGTGAGTTCCAATTAAAATGGAAAACACATTAATACAATATACAACAAAAGCGAGTAATAATAATAAATAATAACAAAAAATAATTTAAACTAAAACAAAAATGAATAATGATAATAGGAATAAAGGTCAGAATAAACTGAGGCCTCTCATTTTTAAGCAAAGCAAATACTGGAGTCCAATTCAAAAACTGTGTAATAGATGGACCTAATAATATTATAATAAATAAATAATAATAATACAAAAATCAAATAAAAATAAACAATAATACTAGTAAGAATAAAAGTTGTAATAAACTATAGTCCATAACCTCTTCGTTTATAAGAAACATGGTGTTAATGGTAAAACCCTGGTGACGCTTTTGTTTTTTTTGGGGGGGGGGGGGTAATTTTGATGTTTTCTTCTCGTACCTAACCTGACCTCATCAAAAAAATTGAAATTGGAAAATTTTATTGCAGAGTGAATATTTAAATTTCATTCACGAAATTAAAATCCAATTAATTAGTAGGTCTTGCAGAAAATGCCACTAAATTATATGAGTTAGTGGCCAAACAAAAATTAAATAACAATTACTGAACCAATTTTGAATTGTCCTGCTTGTTGGTAGCAAAAATACATTTTTGTACAGGGAAGTAGCAAATATCCACTTTATAATATGGTTTATGCCGATGCCAGAGCAATGAAGCTAGTTATCTGGGTCTCACCCTCAAAAACGAGGAAGTTGTGAGCTCTAGTTTATATTTTAAGGTAGAGAATAAATGGTTAAAATATTGACCTCTAATTTCCGGACGCCCTGTATATTCTCATTGGAACTTTTTGCTTTCATCTTGGGTAGTGACGTTTCGTTCTTCTCAACTTGGTAAAATATCCTATACCTCATATTTTAATTTTTGAGATTCATTCTCATGTTCTTTCATCAACCAAAACTACAAGAAGCGAAAACTATCCAAAAATTGGAATTGGAATTTCGGGATACACACAGCTTTTATATTGTCTTTGTCATACATTTTTTTTCAAATCTGGCTTTTCTTTATTACTAAACCCGATTATAATGGCAGAGTGAAAAGCTAAGCTAAAAAATTAAATCCAACTATGTGGCAAAGGTAAAAACTTGTAATACATAATTGAAATGGCAATAAAAGAAGATACTCAAATCTACCAAAAGGCTACATTAGAACCAGAAATGTTATTTTAATTTTTGTACAATTTTTTTTAAATTGTCTCACCTGGTTTCTTCTCAAATAATTTTTAGGGAGTTTTGCATTTAATTAGATTAATGTATTCTGTTTATTTATATTTTCTAACAATCTATTATTACGATTTTTAATGGTAATGGAGGTGCATGTTCCGTTATCTTCGGTTTGAAAATATGTTTATCTAGAACAAAAACGTATTTATTCAAATAAATATCACCTGTTGTTTGTGTTGCGGGATATGGAAAGCGCTTTTAATAATATTTGCCCCATCTATCAATAATTGAACCAAATATACAAATGATATTGATAATGTATTCATGTTACGATGACGGATAATTTATTTTTATTGCTCTCATTTCTGTTAATTCATTAGCCGTGTTTTTAGATAAACGGCAAATAGATTCAGCTTTTATGTCGGCGAAAACGTGGAGGTGATTCGATATCACATACATAGCAATTAATTGTTTGGAATTACGTTCTCATCCTTTCACGTTAGGATACCTCAATTACCGTTTTCTCATTTATCTTATTCATGAAGCCGAGTGAGTATAAGCGATAATGTAACACATATCGACGTAAATTAAACCAATTTAATGCAATTTCTGATGTTTTCTCGAACGGAAATATTCTAAAAATAGTCAACACGTCTAAGTAATCTCGATTGCGACAGCCCAGAATTACCTTTTGCCACAATATGTACCTGCGCAATTATTATAATGTACGTGAACATTTACGTGACAATGGCCACCCAGGTTTGATATAATTTTTATAATCGATCGAGTTTGAAGACATTCAACACAAAATGCTTAAAATATCACTACAAAAAGTCGATTTAAATATGGTACCTTCCCACAATGCTGCGTCAACGCATACAAATCAATTGGTCGACCTCTGCCCGCCGTTGCCAATCATGCGTGCAAAATTGCCTTAATTCAATAAAATTTCTTCGGACGATTTCCTTTATTTAATTTAGTTAATTCGTCATAACTTTATCGGAAAACAAACGAATTTGTTCCCTCGAAGATAAACTTTTTTTCTAGTCTGACAATGTAATTTAATTATGTCCAAGAAAATAGACACAGTCATCAAACACTATAAGCTATCTCATTACATTTTTTTTAACCTGTGAATTTTTTCATATTGGACTTTAGACAAACATCTGCCAAAAGCAGATTGGATTGAAATGGAGTTTGGCTGATTTTTGCAAATTTACTAAAAGTTGTATATGCGAAACGTTTGCAAATTTGCAATAGGAGAGACCAAATAGTTTTCCTGTAACGTAATGTGTGATAATGGTATATTGTGCAATAAAATAAAATAAATGATATTTGAATTAAAAATTTTGTTTTGGCACGAGTAGAGCCAGTGACTTTAAAAATTTCTTAACTATACTTTTTCTGCCAACCACTTCTTGTGTAATTTATTCTTCTTTTAGTACGAGTAAAACTTTGATGATAATTTATATTATCGAAACCTACTGGGTAATTGGTTTTCTGTTGCGGAAAACCTCACTAATGATAAATATTGTGGAAAAAGACCCCCTTCGTTTTATTATCTATTTGATCTACTATCACTACTTTAAAATTTTGTTATATTAAAGTTGAAAAAATAATTGGAAATTATGTTTTACAATTATATGTTAAATTGCAATACAAAGTTTTATTCTGCAAGTCTAATAGAACAGTAACACTGTGTGACCACTTTTTTTAAAGGTAAGAATAAGCAATAAAAGATATTGATGCTTTGAAACATGGCATTTATTATTTACTTCAAGCTTTCGCCCACGTATTTTGGACTTCCTCAGGAATGCTAAAATCAAGGGAAAACATTCTACTACATATGTTATCGTTGGTATAATGTAATTATTTTGTTAACAGTTAACAATGATTCAAACAAGATGTTATTAGTTTTAATTGTTTGCAAATCATTTAAAATGTTATTGACTGATTAGAAGAGAGAATAGAAAGTGATCACTTACACAATTTTCAGTTATTAGACTCTAAAAATCAAGCCCAAAAGGAAGCGGCACAAGCCGTGGTTTAACGTCCTTTTCAACTTTTAATTGTTTGTGTAATCATGTAACGTCCGTTTTTTAATCTTGTGGCAGTATTTTACTGTTCAATATATGTGTATTATGTCAATAAAGACAAAATGTCCTCGTGTGTCGCTTCTTTTTGGGCTTGATTTTTAGAGTCTAATAACTTCAAATTTTGTCAGTGATCACTTTCCATTCTCTCTTCATAATCAGTCAGTAACGTTTTTAAGTTATTACCAACAATTAAAACTAACAATATCTTGTTTCAATCAATGTTAACCAATGTTTTTCCATTGTTTTTAGCCATCCCGAGGAAGCCCAAAATACATGGGCGGAAGCTTGAAGTAAAGAACACATGCCAGTTTGTTCCAAAGCGTAAATATCTTTCATTGCTTTCATTGATTTTTCGTTCTTCCCCAGTTGCTGCTGAGTTTATTTGTCTTAGTCTTACAAAGCATTACATTAGATACACAAGATATTCTAGTTTGTTTCGACGTGAATCCCTCTTTACCAAAGTTCCTATTCCTGGCACTCTCAACAGCATTTCAGATATACTAAAACCTGAGAATCTGGAAACAAACCTTCTCACCTTAATTGAAAAATGCTTGTCTGGAACATATTTTTTTTAAACCGGCCGCCAGTCATCGTCATCTAAAATCAACATTTTCTTGTCAATAGAAAATCAAAAATAACATTGGGTCATCAAATCTACGCATGCAGACCGATACTTTAATGCATTGTCACATCACCATCCGGCCCAAAAATCATCGCTTATCAACTCCCTTGTTTACAGAGCCATAAAACTATCTCTGCCCGAGTCACTGAACCCAGAATTAAAACACCTTACCTCTGCTCTTCTCTCTAATAATTTCCACATTAACGATATTAAGTGTTCCATCACAAAATACACTTCATCACAACTTTCCAATAGCAATGAGGCCGAAAGCAATCTGACCACATATCAAAAGTTCTAAAGAAATGTAACGTAAAAACCAGATTTACCACTTATCCACAAATCTCTCAACATCTTCGATCCGTCAAAGACAAAATCCCATTTGAGATGCCAGGAGTTTACAGCATTGTATGCATATGCGGCAAAGAATACATTGGAGAGACCGGACGAAAAATATCAACTAAACAACAAAGAACATTAAAGTCTTAAGCTAAGACAAATAAACTCATCAGCAGTTGCCTAACATAATCATGAAACCGGATATAAAATTTTATTCGATAAAACTAAAATTCTTGCATGTAATAAATTTTTCTACCAACGAAATATCCGAGATGGTGTTTATGTACCTCATTTACCTCCGCCTCCCACAAACAATCAACAGATACAGAGTAAAATGCGAGCTAGTTTTAGTCAAGCTCTGAAGAAACCAACAAGCTGATTGGCGAAACGTTAGAAACCTCGACGCAGGAGGAATCTTGGTTCAGTGTTATGCTGAACTTATTTGGTTCTGCCAAGTCGTATACCAAAGATCTCAAACCTTTTGTTGAAAGGCCAAAGAACCTGGCTTTCATTTTTTTTACGTCTGCAGCAAGCACTTTTTCCTGATTTTTATTAAATGTATCAAATCTCCCCATGTTCTTCGCTGTTGCTGTATCAATATCTTGATTGTTTTCATTGTATAGCTGCAGGTGACATTTTAATGTTATCTTAGGTACATTATAATTTTCGGTACTCCAATAGCCTTAGTTGCAACTTGTATTATTGCTTTTTTAGTTACTAAATATCTGAAAATATTAAAAAGTGTGTTTGAAAAAGTTGTTTAGGCAAAATAGACCGGAAAGGAAAATGACCCAAACGTGCCGATCTGTAGGTTATGTCGGCATAGGATATTAAAGAAATATGATATAGTTTGAAGTTTGAAAGTCACTATTTAGATAACAATCATTATATAAATAAGTAATATATCTCTTTAAATGCGAAATACCATATCCTATTTACCGCAAAATATTGCGCGTGGTGCAACGAGTCATTTCTTAAGGCTCCGTAATCTACCACGCGAAATTCTTAATATAATTCTTCTTCTGCTCGAACTATAATCCCCTTTAAAGGTAACTTTACAGTACTGCTCATAATTTGAATCGTTGGCGATATTCTGCCTGCATGCGTTTGTTATTTTCTAATTTATTGTAAATTCCGTCATTTAATATTATTCAACAGATAGCAAACAAACGATTAGATAGAGAATCTCGGTACGCGGCGTCTCGGGCAAAGTATTTTCGCAGCTCTTAAAAAAGAAGCTTCCACGTTTCTCCTGTTTCCTGCGAACTCGCGATAACAATAATAGTTCTCGGCGAAACGCAGTTTGATCCTTAAACATCGAATCGCACTGGCCGCCTTTATCGGCACCCATAAACCTGTTAAGTACCGCATAAAGCACTTTGGTCTGCCTTGTAACCATATATACACGCGGGCTATGTGCTATCTTAAAAACCTAACTTATTATGTTCAATGGCTAAAAACGTAAGCATGGATTCCTGAAATGCCGTTGCTTTTGGACATTGCCTACAATGTTTTTGAAATATAAATCGAATATAAAATATGAACTATACACGAAAGATATGATTTATTATAATTACCATATACGTCGTTAATATATTATTTATGCGCGGCGAACACAATGATCGAATTCCAAAGTGACATTTTTGCACGATTTTTACAAAATGTCTAGTAGTTTCAGTCAAGCTCTGAAGAAGCCAACAGGATTGACGAAACGTCAGCAATTTCGACTAAGCAAAAACCGACGCAGGAGGAATCCAGAAGTTTTGTAAAAAGCATTACAGTAGCCTGTGGAAGTTTCTTTGAAAAATTTACATTTTTTCATGTTGAAAGAAATATACGAGCTTTAACGATCCCGGACACTTTTTGCAACTTAGAAAAATCGTACTAATTAATTATTATAACGTCGAATTGTAAATGTTCTTCAAGAATTTCAGTTTATGAGATTAAAAATTTTGTGAATAGTGTTTTGTCATTTATAAGATGTTTTGCTTGTAGAGCACAAATTCTTTGAAACATAATATTTCTTCAACAGACAACCGGAGCAGCGTCAAATAGGGTATAGGATCAATTTTCCATTAGAATTCAGGGGGTGAATTTAATTCTAACTCTTCATTATATTCAAAGAACTTAGTCCTGTTCAAATTCCATTATCATCTAGATACAAATTTAGAACTATTAAATGGTATGTTCAAAATCTGCTTCACTCAGCCGACCGATATAGAAGCAGTACGTTAGAATATGTCGAAGAGATTAAAAAAAATGGATTGACTGTGAATAAATCAACAGTTTTGGTTCTTCATCCGTTTTGAGTTTTTTTACCAATTGCTCAAAAAAGTCATAGAATTTGCAACATTATTTTCAGGGATCCTGCGTTGGTTATATATTATATATGATGAATTTTAGTATTAAATTTGAAGACTGATGATTTTTTGAGCACACTTCTTCAAAATGTTGAATAATCAAAAATGCTCAAAAATTTGTTTTTCTTTAATCGCCGCTCAGTGGGTGACTTGATGGAAAAAATGTTGAAATAGTTTGACTTTTTACTGGCTTAATCGGAACTTAGGTAAGCAGGTCAGAGTGTTTTCCGTTTGAACTATTAATATATTCTTAAAAGCTCCGACTTTTTTTTAATGAAAAATCAGCCTGTTTAAGTGTAGCGGGCTTCCTTTGGTGCCAAATTCAACCAATCTATACCTATCTAACAGGTGGGAGGGTTTTATAAAGAGTTTTATTGAAATTTTGCTGAATTTTAATCTGTAAATTTCATAAATCTTGGTAGATTTCCAATGTAGTTTCGCGTGGGTCTAGCGGTGACGCGTGATTAGAACATTATGTGTGGGTACCCCCCCTCGATTTGCAGTGTAAACAAGCGATTTCGCATAGTCAATAATTTCGCTCCCGTTATTAAAACAACGTGACAGGCGCGCGCGTGTGTAGAGCGGGCGAACAAGACACAGAAATCTCGATCTGTTCGAACTGGAAATACAGCCCCGGGCCCATTTAATCACGCATGCATGTAATATATTAAAACATAACAAATACAAACGTACAATGGCCATAGTTTGTAGGCGAACGTTGTATGAGGTAGTGCCGTATAGTCAGTGCTACTGGCTATTTGGAATAATTTTACCGCCCGCTACCGATATGTAGTTTCATTATATCCTTAAAATTACGACCGCCTATCCCATATGGCAACAAATTATCATAAACCACGTGTTTCCGATTACCTACGAACGTTAATAATATGTTTACCTTTTTTATATTGTCGGCTTTTCGCCAAAATTTTTGTCATTATGCTAAAAACAAATTATGCAACCATTTCGATTAACGACAATTTATTCACGAGTTTGATTTGGCACGATTTGGTGACGGGATAAGTTTATCAAGGTGTTGCACACTACTCTTTTTTATAGCCATTTTGGGAACATTTTTGCAAAACAACACTTACACATTTACTCAGTGACGGGTGACGTGACCTTCAGAACTAACAAATGTCAAATTACTGAAAAACCTGAACAAAGTTGACGACCTTGCACATGACACGTCTCTTAAGATTTTCCACTCGACCAATCAAATCATCAGTTGGCAGGTGTGCCTTATTGTTGAAAATTAGAATCATAGTTACTTTCCTTCAGTTGTCAGCAGGCAAAGTTCGTTCTTAAAAATGTTCCTGGGAAATAAATTAGGAAACCTCTAATTTTCTAAAGAATAGAAAATTGTTATTCTCAATGTATTCAAAGCTCTTCTACCAAAGCTCAACATTTAGAGTTGCAAAAATAATTGAAATGTGTTGGAATGACTCTAGTTGAAGCAGTCAACAATATTCCAACTTGTGCAAGAGAATAAACACGGCTCCATCAGGTCGCCAAAGCGAAGTACGAGAAGAAAAGAAACTATAATAAACGAGGATATAAAACTGCCTTCAGAATAATATCAGAATAATGTGATGATTTTAGTCCACCCACGAGCAAGAAGAAATTTAGAAAAACTTTGAAGGAAATGAATTATCGTTATGAAAGCACTCAAAACGAACAATCACTTTTAATAGAGAAAGACAAAATTATCTGCTGGCAATGAAAATATTTGAGAGCAGATTTGTCTGGAGATTTATCGGCGGAGACTCGTAAAGACATGAGTAGTGATGTTTTTCAACACTACTTCCAGCACATTCTAGAGATCTTTTTTCTACTGGGTCTATGATAATGCCAACTCATGAAATAATTTTTCAAATAAACTTCTACAGGCTACTGTAATATTTTTTACAAATCTTCCGGAACCCTCCTGCTTCAGTTGTTTATAAATGAAATTGTTGATTTGTTCAGAGCTGATGAAATAGTTTTGGTTAGTTATTTGGTTTATATATAAACAACTGACGCCGGAGGCATCCACAAGATTTGTAAATAGTACTCACGTCTTCTTACAAAAAAATGACATCAATTATCGGCATTTCTTTAAATAAGAAATTATTTCAGAAAGATATGCTGTACCCTACAATTTAGACTATGAGTAAAAAACTTGCGTTTTTCTCCCCTAGCAAATGCTAGCCAACTGGTTGGGAAGGTCGCCCTTTTTCTTCAAACCAACACATTTGTGTCTTTCAAACGACTTCGTGTCTAAATAGCTATACGGTGCGGCCGGACAACGGGTAAAAACAACGACAAATCAGTAGAATTAAAAATAATACTAAAATATATCCACTTCTGAAAAGGCGTAGTTTGAATTTTTTGAAGATTAATAACAAATGCTAATGTTAACAACAAATTGTTTGCGACATTATTTTTTTTTAAACATTCGTCTAAGATAGGAAAGTCGACAAGATTATATTGATTATCAGTACGCCTTGAAAGCTTGAAAGTGAAATGACCCGCGCCTGCGCATGTTGAGCATCATATCCCAAAATCGAAAAAAGTGCCTATTTACCAGCATAGGCGTAGAACACAGATTACTAACAAAGGGTGACAATAATGCGCTGCTTCTCCAAACGTCCTTAATGAATACTGTTTGACTTGTTACTGAATGACTTGTTTTCAGAAACTAACGCAAACAGTTATAAAAATAATTTGGACACGTAACGAAGATCCTTGATACAAGGATACGGTTCAAAATATAATGAAAGCTAAAATTTATATCAAAAGTCAGGAATAGAGAAGGGATGATGTCGCATTTAGCGCAGCATTCAACAGGATTCGAATTTAATCCCAATCTGTTCTAGAAGACTTTGAAATTTATTATTATACAGTTAAATTGTCAAACCCTCCCACCACCCGTTTGGAGATATTACGAAAGAATGACTTCATACATTCCGGCCCCTCAGCATTACAAAATTAGTTCCTGCCGTGGCACGGGGAAAAAAGTATACAGCTAAATCTTTATCAACCGCGAAAAAAGTTCCCGTGATAAATGGATTGCATTCAAGTTGGAGTTTCCGCAAGAGGCAGTCGGTAAATTTGCTGAATGCGATGAATCAATTTTCTTTTCTCTGCCTTTTCCCGAAGTCGTCCCAGTTTTGAATATAATTATTCAAGTATAAATCATGGATGTAGGTGCTTGTTTGACGGGCCCATTTTTGTGTTCAACACAGCATTAATTCAAATTATTTTTGCGGCGGCGGCGGCAGAGGGATTTCACTTACTCCCCTGTCGACGCTTTTGCATTAAAACGAAAATGTTTTCTTACTTTATTTGAAATGTTTACGCCCAATTTCTTCTGCCTAAATATATCTTATCTTCATTTCCTCTTAATATGCTGCTTTTTATAGTGCATAATTCTGATTATTTAAAAATGCTTAACTTCTACAAGTTTTTCAGTTGATTTGAAAGATCATCGTATACGAAACATTTGCATCAAATATAAAAAACTTTTTGTAGCGTCCATGATTTCCTGAAAAAAATGAGACATCATCAAACCGCAGTCTACTTATTAATAAATGAGATAGAATTAGACCACAAAATTGATTATACTACTAACATATTAATTAAATTATATATTCTAGTATTGCTTAAAGAAAAGCTTTTATCTCTAAACACGACTATACAAATCATACCTTAAAACAAATCAAATCATTCCTTAAATAGAAAATACGATTTTCCTATGTCACTGGATAATAATTTTAATTTTAAAAAAGCTAATTTTCTGCTCATGTACGATATGTTTTTAAAATTGGACTGGTCATTTCTTTCCCATGAATCGGATATTGAGTCTTTAATTCAAATATAATAATGTAAATACCTTAGGTCGAAGATAAACACTGAAATTAGGAACTCCTATAAAACTGAAAATTGAATGCGACATTAAAAAAGATCCTAAAAAAATTTTGGTGGTATATTAAAAGCAAGCAGCTGTACCCCAGTTATATGAACTTTAATGACAACAAGTTACATACGCGGCAAGATATACTCAACTCTTTTGCACTATTTTGTCATTTTCTAACTGGAGGTCTCTCAACATATTTAATGGCATTTACACCACTCTCAAAATAAAAACATAAAGATGTTCTCCGAATATGAGGTGCTGTTAATTTGTTTTCTTCTAACCGCACTGTGGTCACACTTCCGATGAATACATTGCTTCCTCATGTGTTCTTCAAGGCTCATTATTGGGGCCATTACTATTCAATATTTTTGACAATATTCAATATAAATGACATTTTTTTGATAAATGCGGACGACGTGTTTTTTCTTAATCGGATGTTTAGAGGATTGTCTTACTTTACAGCGTAGTTTGGAGCAAACCAACAATTGTTTTGTGAAATATGATCTTTCGGATAAAACTCTCTTTCGTTCTAACACTTTTTGTGACTTGGGAGTAATATTCGATTCGAAATTATCATTTGTTCTTCATATTAATAAGGTACTGGCAGAAGCCTCAAAAAGCTATGGATTTGCAGATTTAAAAATACAGACGGGACAAAAATATTATATAGCTCATACGTCAGGTCTAAGTTGCAGTTGTTTGGTTTCCTGGGTACAATTGTCATATTAATAGATTGGAACATTTTTAGCCTAAGTTTTTGAAGTATGTATGGCATAAACTGGACGGAGTATATCCCCCACAAGGCTTTTGGCATACATTATTATTAAATAGTGGTTATGTGTCTCTTAGTGATAGCCATGATTACCATTATTTAATGACTTTACTTAAAATTTTAAATAACTTGTTTGATTTCTTTGACCTATTATTGTGTTGCGTTCCACTTACTTCTTTCCGTAGGCCTCTTGCTTTCGTCAAATGTTTCTATCATGCACACGTAATATGTTAAAACAAATAAACTGATTTTCCAAGCATATGATGAGGCGACTGATTTTCTGAACCGCTCAACAAAGCTTAGACCATCACATAAAATATAAAGCTTACAAAAGAAATATCCCTAGACGTAAACTCTTTTGCGTTCAAGTTAGTGGGGAAAATCCTGCAATCTCCAATTTCGTTTCTCGTTGCCGTAAAGCAAATTTTCATTCGCTACTACACTTATTGCACAGAACAGGAGCCAAATGCATGTGCTATATAATTCCCCGTTTTTCCAGAGCATCATCTAGCCTCGTTGCCACATTTGACGTCGACGAAAACTTGGTAAAGTCTAATTTCATTCAAAACTGCGCTCGAAAAACTGTCGAAATCAGCTTTTAATGTAATCGTATTCTTAAATGTTTCCAAGTTGTTTTGAATAAGAACTTGTTTGAATATATAATAGAATGGATAGAAAAACCGACAATTTGGCAACCACGCTCCGTGCCAGTGTACAAACCATAGTTACATATGCAAATTGGATCTCCAACTTATTGTTGAACCTGAACACACATCGTAAAGAAAGAGATACAGTGTAACCGGCAGTTTATAGCCTCCCCGATGTATAAAGTTTTGTTATTACTTGAGAGTTACACGCGCGAGAGGAGAGGCAGAATTTTTATCAACTTTCGTTACGGAGTTTTAAATTGGCCGCAGTTTGCCGCCCTCGGGGATCTATTTTTTCGGTTTAATTTGATGTTTCCTAACTCAGACGACTGTGTATCGTAAATTAGGTAAATAAAATATCTAATATTCAGCGAGCTTACAGATATTTCTTCCAAAGTTTCCAGATGTTATTGAAAATTCAATTAATTGAAAGTAATTTTATTTTTCTACTCAAAAATTGCAGAAATTAACAGTATAAACTAGGTTCAGCTATATGGCATGAACGAATGTCTTCCGTCTCCTGAGTCAGAATAGGAACCAGTTGTTGACGAAAGTGTCATATATTTTGTTAAGTATGAAAATTGATCCTGTGTTACCGTATTGCGTAACTAAAACCATTTATAACAATTCTATTAGCTGATATAAATACAAATAAAGAATAAAATTTAATTTTGCCGAAGCTGTTTATTTTTTTTTGTATTAAGGACTATTCGGGATGATGTTTGTGTGTATATATTTTCATTATAAAATATAAAAAACTTAAACTCATTGGGTATTATGTTTCAGTCGTCGGGCTTGTCCAGAATGTTGTGTAGATGTCAAGAAATGCTGTAAACTCAAATAACAAACAAGAGGGGTGGGTGTTGACAAAATAAATTTACCCTCCGCGAAAACTAATCAGTTGTTTATAAATAGTCTCTTAATCCGGTTAAGAGTTTGGGTGCTATAATTCTGGACCAAATAAACGTTTAATCATGCTCGCCAGTTTCCAGCAACTTTCTTTTATTATACAAACGTAGGAGCGGTTCTCAAAATTTCCAATATTTTTGACATATCACACAGTCTCATCGACACGCCGTACCAATACCAATACCTATATTGAAAGCTCAAACAAAACAACTACTTCCTTTTATTTTGTATCTTATAATTTGCAGATTGGCTGCAAAATTTAACACAAGAAATGTCAATTGAAAGTATTGTTGATTCAAACTATTTCCGATAAACCACATTATTCATGATTTTATTTCTTACTGTTTTTCTGGTAGTTTCAATGCTTTTTCCACAGACGTTCAAGTAAAAGAGACCATATAATCCATCCATAAAATTGCTATTGTTGGAATGCTAGAATATATCTTGGCAAGGGATAAGTGGGGTGCGGAGTGTTGACTAAAAATGAATGGTTAACTAACTAATGGTAAACTAACCAAAACTATTTGCGATTTTGTGGGTAATGTTTAACGAAATATTACCAATATTAAAGTTATGGTGACTTAAATTTCTAATTTAATTGTGGTTTAACATAAAAATCTTGTTCTGCATATTGTGGATCGGTCAGTGTTTGCTGATGATTGAACCCAAATTTTGCAATCCGACAGGCAAAGATGGTAAAGTCTGTTCATAGATATAAGAAAGTGACTAACTGATACGAATTAAGGAAAGACCCGGTCAAGCTGTAAGAATGAAATATGGCCGAACAGGTCCGAACTTTGCTTAGAACTTAATTATTTGGGGTTTTGTTAGGAAAGATACTAAACAATATTCATTTTTTTATGTTTAAATCCAAAATAAAATTACAAATTATTTTTATTACTCTTAAATTAGTTAAAATTATTCACATAATATATCAGTATCACTATCGCTATCATCGCCTGTTCTAATTATTTTTTGTTCTATATTAATTGCAGTATAGATTTACGATTGTTCTGCTATTTCTATATGTTTAATAGAATTTGCCCAACTTTGTGGAAGGATGTTAATTTCTATTGGTTTCTATAAGTTTGAGGACATAGGAGTTAACACGGGGAAAAACATTGTTACGACGAATGGCAGATTTCAATTGGTGCCAAACATGTTCAATGGGATTAAATATACAGTGGTAAGGTGGAAGCTTTAAAAGTGTATGCCCTAGATTTTTTGCATAATTATCACAGACGTATTCCCTTGGTAGGTTCAAGCTTTGTAGAACCTCAATTAATTGCTTTGTGGTATAATTTTCGTGAAAATAAATGTCGTTATTATACATGTAGTTTTGGATTGTTGCTTTTGTGTCACATGAGGAAGGGGTTTTAGTAAAGTGTCTACTGTGGTAACTTGCATTGTCCATTACAATGACGCTATTAGGAGGAATGTTTGGAACTAGTTTGTTTTTAAACCAACTTTCAAATAATCGGCGGTGGTGTCTTCATGGTAATCCAGAGAAGAATCTTTAATATTTTTCGCAGACAGAGAAAGTCCATTTGGAATCAAACTATATTTAGAGCCAGCAAGCAAAATAGTTATTCTTTTACCTCTTTTTGATGGCGCGTTTGTTTTACACTAATCAGTTGAGTCAACCCAACTCTTTTCCGGGGTATCATAAGTGTCGAACCAGGTTTCATCCAAGTAAACAATTGGCCTTTGTTGTTCTCTGTAAATCCTAATTTTTTCTAGATATTCCAGTCGCCATTTCCGAATTCTAAACGATTCCATTAAAACTTGCCTTTTGTCAATTTTTTTAAATCTAAAACCCATGTGTTGAATACACTTCCATAAGGTAGTTCTGCCAGATTTAACACCGGTTTCATCTTTTTCAAGTCTGCTAATTAAGATGTAGGCACGCTTTGTCAAATGTGAGCATCGTTTTTTTTTCCTCGCTGAAATGGGCTTATTCACAGTTTTCAATCCACAAATTAGCATGATTACTAGTAAACTTAAACTAAGTAGTATACCAAACCAAAGAATATTAAACACAGGTAGGTATAAAATTATTTTCTATTACGGACCACAATTTTACCTGAATTTAAATTCCGAAACTTTAGGTAATAATCTTGTTGCATTGTATGTTAATGCCCACCCTTGGATAATGCCATTCAAAAGCAATGGGTAACTTGCTTATATCTATGAACAGACAATACCCATGCAATCGCAATAAATTTAAGCACCAACTCAGGTTCAATTAATCTAGTATATTGCGGTGGTGCAGGAAACAAATCGTAAAAGGCGACCCACAAGGATCCCGCACGTCGAAAAAATGGAGAAGGGGAATCGTAACATTCGTTTCGTTTCCTCATGTCGATTCGATTTTCATTTGTTCGAACACGGGGTTTTTTCCAACTGGCGGGCGAATTTCACACTTTATTTGCCGTAAAAATTCAATCATCCCATCATTAACTTCTGGCATAAAATTAAAATGAGGTGCATTTTTTTCAAACGTCGCGCATTCACGTGACGACATGTATTGCGCTGTGCGTATTAAATTAGTTTTTATTACTGACTCGTGGAGGGTTATTGAAAATAACATAATTGGGTTTAAAATTAGTGAGACTAATATAAGACGGGAACAAACTCTTGAGGGCTGGCAATTTTCCAACGGATCATTAACGTTTAACGTAATATGCTAATAAGTATAAAAGTTATCTGCCGAAAGAATATAAGTTACACTGCCTGGTACTTATCGCCATTTTCACACTTGATACTTATTCATGCCATCTGTTAACGAACTCTCTCATGCACGAGGATTGAGAAAAAATGAAATAAACATTCTTAGTTTAGTTGTAATCCATTAGACATACGGGGTGACACAAGAAAGTGGGAACACTCTATATCTTTTGAACGGCTTGAGATAGCTATTGGAAATTTGGAAAAGTTAATATAGGCTGAATGTCCAATTTTTTGACAATATGTAGTCAATTCTACGTAGGATAGGACGGTTTTTCTCTTTTTTTTTGTTTTTCTTTTATTTGCATTTAATTTTTGAAAATTTTGTCTAGGACCATCATAAATGCTATTTATCGAGTCACCTGATCAAGGGAAAATCAGTGAACAAAATTAAGTTATCGAAATTATTATTCTCGTCATGTTTATCTAACAGCCAATTACAATTTCGAATTCTTCTTACAAAGTCAGCTTCATAAAGATGTTGACGAAGGTTATACTTAAAAGAATGATGTGTTTTTTTCTTAAATTCTCCTCACAGATTCTCTTGAGATGTCTAATTCTAATGTCAAATTTCTTAGCGACGCAGCTGGATTTACGTTGGCGTATTCTACAACATTGATTTTGAAAATTATCATGTCGATTATTTTGTGAATTTCTCATTTTCAATTCTAGCTAGGGGACTGTCTAGAGTTTTTTCAATATTCCCCGTATATCAGAGACATATCAACTTTCCATCCATTTGTAAATTGATTATTGTTTTCCATGATAATCCAAATCGATAACACGACAAAATCGATAATCAGATAAAAATGTACAACTTTTTAACTCATTCGTTTATTAAAAATTCGTGAGTCAAATGCCGTTTAACGCACTTGTTGCATAATACACTATTACCTACTTGGTTTATTCCTTCCTGGGGGCTTATTTTTAAACTGATTTTGAAAATTTTGGTGTCAAAATGTTGCAAAAAAAGTACCGGTTTTAAAAAGTTTTTGTTGACACTAGGGCGCTATTTGAAAAAATTAGGTTATCCTAAAAAATTAATAGTTTATTTCAAAATTTTTAAAATTAAAAAAAACAAAAAAAGGCGAAAATGGTCTCCTTAATCCAAAAATGCAACAAAAATAGGGGTTGGGCAATTTAAAAATCGTAAATTACTGTCTTTTCCGCTCAAACCGGAAGTGCAACCATTGACTACATTGTCAAGCAATAGAACATTCAGCCTATATTAACCCTTCTAAATTTCTAATCGCTATCTCAAGCCGTTTAAAAGTTATAGAGGGTTCCCACTTCTTGTGTCACCCGGTATATATTATATTTGGTAATAATATTTTATAATTTGTTTTATGGAGAATTATGTAATAAGTTAAGTTACTTATTTTCTTACCCATCTGATCTATATACATTGGTATACTCTATATGCGAAAGTATAGTAGAAGTAAGGATAACTATCGACGTTTGTTTATACGTTAAGTTATATTTCGTAATTTGGCAAAAAAAACTCAGTTTTAATAAGAAAATTGTTGTCAGTTGGAAACTTTGGTACTTTTTATTGTTAAGATCGAAAAAATGATTAAAATGTTGTTGAAGTTCTTGGCTTACACCGAGCAATAACCGCAGAACAATTATGGACTACAGTATGAAGGAATTCCAGAGGATTTCCAATGAATTCCAGAGAAATTCCAAAGAATTATAATTAAATAACGAATTGCGGTGCACACTCTCACTCTGTGCGGCTTACTCCTTGACTTGACTTGACTTGAAACCTTGTTTATATCATTTGCTTAAAAGTTATCCAAAAATATAATTTTGTAGGCACATAAATGAGTATTAGTAAAATATTAAATGAATAACTTTTCTGTGTGCAGATGCTGTAATATGTTTCACTAAGTGCAAAAATATTATCTAAATAAAAAAATTAATAAAATTGTATTAGGCTCTTTCCACTTAGCGAATTGGATATGCATAAACTACGTAATTCATAGAAATGCGAAAAATAAATAAAATATATTAATAAATAAAAACATTAATTATCTAATACGTATCCAAACTAAACTAAATAATGTTGACCAATACGATCATTTAAGTAATTGATTGATTAATATCAAAAATAAAATGTCAAATTCTTTAGCTTGATAAGTATCACAAATTGTTCTGACTGAATAAATTTTTGTTAGAAATGACATTCACAAGAAATCAAAAAATTTTTAGTTCTGTTTTATTTAGGTCAGTGTAAGTTCAAAGTAAAGTTTGCTGATTTGTAAACACAAATGATTTTCATGTAAATTTCGCAATAGTATTGGCATTTGTGTATACTAGTAAAACTTTTGATTCTTATTGATATTATAATATACTACCCATTATATATATTACAATGAGGAGAACTCCTCAATTAACAATCGCAAAAACATCTGCTATCGTGACTTTATCTGTTTAATCAACATCTGCTTAATGATGGTTAACAATCAATTATGGGATACGATAAATGGTTATTTATTCAGCAAATGGATGCCTGCATCGACGCCAACATTTTCCAAATAAAATATACGCGTTAGTGAAATGAAGTTAACAATTTGTCAATAAGGATATTTTCTCGATAGTCTTTTGGTTACTATCAGTATATCGTTTTTATAACAATATCGCTTTTAACCGCTGCGAAGGTAGGAATCCTGACAGGTGCTAAATCCATAAAACCTAAACGAAATTAAAGCAATCGTTCCACGGTTTCAAAACAGTATTTAATAACAACCAAAGTATGTTGTTTTTTTCATTTTATGAGGGATCCTTTTTAGGTCCTTTCAATTAATCGTAACCTATGATTAAGCAATATGAAATTATTTTCCCTCCGTCATTATTTCATACGGTTAAGAGGTCAAATTACACAAAACTAACTGAGCGGTTAAGTAATTCAAATCGATTATAGATACTCATAGATGAAAACCATCCAAAATCCATTTCTAAAAATATATCTATTCATCCAATGCAGCAGAACAAATCATTTAATTATTTTTACGTACTTCTTTTTTAGCAGGTTACAAATAATTACATAAAACAAATTTAACTTTATTTATTGTTCATAAATTACTGTGAGTATAACAACTTTGTATAGGTGTCATACCAACCCAAGGTGGTCGTCGTGCCCAACTCTCCGCTATTTATAATGTTATATGCAATAATCATAATTATTTATTAAAAAATGTTTAATAAAAAAAAACCTTACTGATAAGTAGCTATTTTTCCATCAGTTAAAAAAATTGTTATTGGTATTCAAAAGATTTTCGAAACCTCTGGCTTTAGGCTAAATCCATAGATTATCGAAAAAATAGCACTTTCAGTGAATTAATTATGATTCGGTTATAATAATATGGAATAATAAAAAAAAGGAAAAAAAGGTTAATTTTTCAAGTGGATCTCCTTTCCCCAGGGGGCCGCTTTGCCCCACCTTCCCCAAGGCGCTTTAAGCTAACTTTAATTTTAAAATCAATTACAGCAAATATAAAATCAGTTCTACTACCTAAATGAAATTGTTTGAACTTGACCGCCTAGATGGACCTCTTCATTTTTGTTTCTTGTTTTAGTTATTTGGATTGGACATCCAATATGGCAGTAATTTCTGCAAGGAGATGATAATGACTATTCATTTTGTTATGTACAATTTTTCCGGTATACGTAGACGAAAGCGTACTATTATGAACTAGGCTGGAAATATGACGGTATTTATCGGTTTAGTATGACAGTTATGCATTACATAACATAGTAGTAATGATTCCTCTCTTCACGGGCATAATTGGTTTGGTTTTGCTAGTAGTTTAAATGCCAAATCGACTGTTGAGTTACTAATAGACTAAGATAAGACACAAAGATAAGATACATGATAAGGATGTCTATCATGCGGTACTGGAAACCATAGGAGATACGAAGATGGTTAAACTATTAGAAAAATTGCAACATTTAAATGTAAACAACCTGCTGTTGAGAAAACAAAAAAAATCCGCACTTCCGAAAATACACCAGAAAAATAAAAACTTGCCGATTTCGTTTTTATTTTTTTTCTGGGGTTATTTAAGTGGCAGCGAGAAAAAGGGATCTTTATTTTTTATATCTTCTTAAATGACACCTAGAAATAATAAAAACGAAATCTGCAAATACCGATTTTTTGGCGTATCTTTAAAAACGATGAAAATTTTTTAGATTTCTCAACAGCACGTTTGAATTGTACTACTTTTTTCTACATATTTCAACGTATCTCTAATGGTTCCAATATCCGCAACACAGACATCCTTATCTTGAACATACTGCTTTTGCCAATTTAACACTAATTAGTTAGGTTCTCTCTGTTTAATAAATTTTTTTACTCAAAATATTGTATCAGTCGCACGAAATGGTATCTAGCCCTTATTTTTCTCTCCTTTAGAAAGAGCGAAAAATTATTTTCTTGTTTCTTTTTTTTCTACTGTTTTGCAGAGCACTGATTTTCTCAAATCTATTTAGTCCGGAATTTTTTTTTTCTCGGATGATGCATAAATAAAGCAAATTATAATACCACCCCGAAGGCGAACGATAACTCATAAAACAAACCCGACTGCGTATAAATATTCATTTAAGGGTGCGTCGAAAGGAACCTACCACCGAGTTTCCGCAACACGTACGTATCAAAATAATCCCGATTAGTACAATTAAAATATTAAATTTCCATCTCTGATAATAACCGAAGCATCAAGATTCAAACTTATAAACCGCTTAAGGGGATGCGAGCGCGGGAGGGGAAAACGAACGGCGATGTTGTCGTGTTTGTGTCGAGGGCGAAAAGCCTAAGTAAGCGCCCCAGGCCTCATAAGGTTCGCCTCGAAAAGTTCCCTTAAAGATCCCGCTGCCATCTAAACAGCCCCCGGGCTGCCTGGATTTCTGAGCAACAATCGTCCTGGTAATCGGATGTGACGGCGATGACGTTACGCCTATCCAATGGAGGTCAGGAAGGGTATAATTTTATGCAACCAACGTAACAATCAATTGCCACATTTAAAACTTTCGTAGTAATTATACCATCGAATAAACAGAAACCCATTAATACTTACAGGTATAAAGTTATTTAATTTAGTGAACCTCAATCAGGGGTTACGGTTAAGTAGCTGCTACTTATGGTTTTCCTTTTAGAATTTCTACTTCTTCGAAGTTGAATTGTTGAATTGTTGGTTTTTATGATCATGTGATGTGAGTGTTGAGGCATTTAGACTTTGTTGCTTCTAATAAGATTGGTTCGCACCATACTTCTTCTTGCAGTGCAGTTATCGGTCGTTGGCTATTATGTTCACAATCTTATTTAGCATCATTGTCCTATTGAGTACAGCACAGAATAATTAAACACTAGTCATTAAATACATTCTCGCAGGTTTTTGAGCAAAAAAATTCTCTTTTTACCTGGACTATTTTTATTGGTAATTTTTCCTTGTATGATCAAATTAATGAATTCGTATTTTTTTTCTTTATTTCATTCTTCCTTTGTCCACCCAGCTGATGGACGGCCGACTATACAATCGCATCTGTATCCGTTTAATAATAATTATTATAATAATAAATCATCTTTATTTCAAAGCATAATTACATTGAAATAGTGTCATAGTGTTAAAGTATTCTTCTACACTATATGATTCTATTTCTACGAGTAAATTAAAAATTGTTTTCTTTAAAATTTCTAAATCTCTAATAGTTTTTATGTTCTTCGGCAAAATATTGTAACACCTAATACGCACCCTTCTCCCTCATAGTCAGTTTCTGCCTGGGATATGTGTAGTTCATGGTTCTTGTCCTATAAACTTTCTGAGACAAACTATTTTCAAAAAGGTTTCTGTTTTTAAAGACGAACAGTATGAAGATTGCAGCAAAAGTTAAAATTTTATTTTCCTTAAATTTTCCTTAAATTTAACTGCAATATAGTTCGCAGGGCTCTCTTTTGGCAAATAAAAATTCTTTTTACATATCTGCAATTTCCATATATAACCATATATGTTTCTCAAAATTACTGTGATAAAGAATTTTTTTTGTTTCCCACGGAATAGACCTACCTAATACTCTAAGACTATATATTACTTTATTTAACTTATCTATTACATTATTTACATGATTTGATAAGATGCTATCCAAAGACATACCGAAAACATTATGAAATCGCTTAAAACAATATCACAGTTGTTTAAATTTAACTTCTGTAGTGGTTCTATTCTTGATCGATTTGTTCTAAACACTGTTACAGCTGTCAAACTGTAAACTAATTATCCGCTCTCATCATGAATCTCTCAGCCTCCTTTTTGAGGTTTGCGGTTTAAGCGAGGCTTCTGTTAGTGTTCAAGCCTCCAATTCGTAGAGAAAAACTGGGAAGACGTCGCATCTTACCTTATTCGTGTTAAGTGGTAATATTAGATCTCGAGTGCACATAACTTTTCTCATCCCGATAAATGCTGTCCTTCTCCTCTCTATCCGAATTCCGATTTTAATTGACTGGTCCGTTCATTAATGATGTTTCCTATATATGTTAGTTGATTAATCCTCTCTATAGTTGTACCATTAACGGTTACGCGGCCGTGTTCTGAGTCAGTGCTTTTGCTGATGAACATATTTTATTTCATTCATATTTAGATTTAGGCCAAATTGTTCACTCTTCTCCTGTGCCCCACTCCCAAACATTAACAAAGACAAACAAGGACACTCTCCGTTCACCCATTATTGTGGTTAGTTCAAACAATTCGAGGTGACAGTTTTTTTAACTGCGCGATATGCACCACAGTATACATGCCGTCACTGAATATCGATAATTGCAGAGTTTCGAAGAGCGACTGTTTCTGATTGACGGTTTCCCCACTTACGTGGCTAGTATTTTAAGCGAAAGCACCTAACACTCTCTAAACCGGTTTTATATTATGTATGTTGTTAATTCGCTCCCGAATAGATTAAAGTGAGCACAGGAAAGCACATTTAAGATTACGCGCTTGTAAAATAATTGAACTTCTATGAAAATCACTATAAAGACCAGTAGTATAACTATGGACCTTTTTAGGTATAGCGAAGCATACAGGGCGAAGAAAAAAACATGACGCCATCGCCATTCTCAAAACTCATTAACGTAAAAGCAAACTTATAGGCATTTTATATCTGATCCCGAAGTAGTTGTTTTTTCATTGCCAAAAAAAGTAAAACCAATTCTATTTTATCGTTTTATAAAAAATTTACTTATAATATTGTCCTCCTTCGGTAAGGGTTGACGTTAAATACCCTTTTAATACTTACTCCTGGTTAGTTTCATTTGATTAACTTTCTTTAGTTTTACTGTTGCTTAATTGTTAATTAACTGAATTAAACTTAAACCTACAGCTTTTGCCGTTTTATAATAAATATTAATTAAAAACAACAACGAATATAACAAAATTTTGCAAACGTTTATTAATAAAATTTGTTTCTCTCTATCGTAACCGATCGGCAAACAGCGCCAGTTAGGAACGTTACGGGATCTCTTATTAAATTTGAATCCCTTTCTCTCTGCCGAGCGTCGGAGATTATTTCTTTTCGGTTCAGCCAACAATTTAATTAATTCCAAAACTTTCCAAGACACTAAAATGGGCGCCCGCGATGGCTTTATTGATTTATTGCCCCAACGTAAAACAAAATTGGAATACCTTTTGGTCGAGACGCGAAAGGCTTTGAATGAAACGATGTATTATTATGTTGTGCTACTATAATTCTTATACTCCGCTCCAATCAACGACATAAGAGAGACCAATATTTCCCCGACTTCAACTACTCCGTTCACCCCTTTTGCAATGAGCCATTTTCTAGGATTACAAACCTGTAAAGTGTTTTATATGTTCCAAATAAGTTTTTCAATGACCCTTTAATGGACTTCGATGAAGTTTAGTTTGTTATGTTCTATACACTCCGAGTTCTATTCAGGACAACAACTTTTTGCGCTCTATTTTGAATGTACTGAAATTTAGTATTAGGTGAACATCTTTGGAGGGACAATCGAGAAGAAATATTTTTCCCCAATCCTTTAATTATAGAACTTTAATAATTTTGACTACTCTGTTTATACTTTTATTCGTTTTGTTTCGATGTAACGACAGCAAATAACATTATACTACTTTAAGTAGATTTGCAATCTTTGTAATCAAAATTGCCAAAAATCAACAACAAATTCTATTCTATTCTATTTATTCAAATTGTAAAAATTCGTCATAAGCTCTTTTTACCCGCCTGCGTCTTACAAATGGAGAAGTTGTGATCCCTAATTTATAAAAGCTTTATTTTAGGATTTTTAATTTCGAGACAACCTCAGATATGTCTTTTATTGAAATAGCTTCTACCAGTAATTAAACAAAAAAAAAATAAATGTTTAAGCATTCTTGCTTACTAGAAATTCACGCACACATATAGCGATTAAATGTCAATCGCACACAAAATAATTAAACTGAAATTCTTGAATTATTGAATTTTTAGAAGGTACAATTAAAATCCAATGCATATTTAAAATTCCACTAATATGGCAGTTTACCTTTTACTTACAGGCTAAAAATGATTGTTTACTGATATTGCATTTGCCATAAATTGCCATTTCTTGACCTTCGTTTTTGCATTACATTTGTGATAGCTATGATAAAACAAAAGGTATGAATATAAAATGTCATTATTAATTTAAGAAGTATTGAGTATTGAGATATTTTGTTGAAATATCTTAATGTGTGTGGAAGCCTTTATTTAATATAATGGCATTATTTTAGACTTCAGATTATTTTTTGAAAATAAATTTCGACTCAAATCATAAAAGAATCTAACCAAATACTTAACAAACCAATCGAATTCCAGATAGTCGGAAAACAATCCCCACTGAAACAAATACCAATTTGCAAATTATCTTACTCCAAATAGGTGAATTATAAAACACTGGCGTTAATTGTTACGTATAAGCTGTTTTAAAGATGCCCTGAAAATATCAGTGATAAATTTTAAACACTTAAGCGTCTTCGGTCGCTTAAACCATAAACCATAAACTCGAACGAGCAAAACTTGGCGAAATTAATTTCCAGCCCCGCGCAAGAAAAATCCAATTACCATTCCAACTTCGCCTGTATCACTTAAAAGAAACGCGACCATAACCTCAATTATTCATGTTTAATTGCCCGAGCCCATCTCCAACTTCTCGGTGACTTCTATTGCGTAGGACTAAATATTTAATGAACTTCCGCTTTGTTTTTTTCTGAAAGTATGTCGTCCCGAGGTAACCAAGTTTATCAACATCTTATCTTGTAATACCGGTGGCGAAGAAATCACGCGTTGTTAGTTTCTAGCTTGTGCTTCTTGATAATTCTATTCTCTATTCTATGCTCAATAATTATAGTTTTTCTTCGGGAGCTTTAAATCTGCCGAAATTCTACTTTAACGGTACCAGAAATTCAGGTTTAACAATATATTCCTTGGCCTACTTCAAAGATGGTGGCAAGTACAGGTTATACACACACCCAAGCATGATCAATAAGTAAGCATACATTGGGTTTCTCCCCACAATTCTATAAAACTAAGAAATTTTATTATCTGGATTTATGACACCAAAAACCAAACCCAACAATTTTAAATTTAAGTTTAAACATTTAAATAACTTGATGCGTAAATCTTATTACATGTTGAAGCTGCTCTATGCTAGTAGGCATTTTATTAATAGAATACTAAAATAAAATCTCTGTGAATCTTCGTATCATCACATTTTATTTATTGTAACACCTTATATACGAATTTTCCGCGTCTGATCGAAAAGCAAGTTCAGGATTCATGCTACCGATATCACTGCTCAAGTGCCCAAGAGAACACATACCGCTTAAAATTCGGGAGTAACAGGAGGAATCGTCAAATTATTTATCTAAAAGGATGATTATTTTATCCGATGTGCATTATTTTTGTCCTTCTAAATTAAAATCTCTTGCCGGCCTTTCTAAAACACATTTAGATTCAAACTGAAAATTTATTTTTATTATATTTTTGTTTTTATTTACAGGGTGTTTCATAACAAATGCGAAAAACTTAAGGATGTGATTCCTTGTTTAAAGCAAATGGTGGTTTGTTTTTATTTTTTTCTCTTAAAAACAAAACGATGGAGAAATAAAATATTGCGGAAGTATTAGTATTATAAACACACATTCTGTATTTTTAAAATTTTTGTAAAATATATTCTGCTGAACTAAATTAAAGGAACAACTTATGCAATGATTTATTTAGAAACATGTCCCCTGAAAACGGAATATTTGCCGGTTCCAAATAATAAATAAAATCTAAAGCAATACATAACAAGATAAATAAATATATTAGATCAAAAATATCTAATGAGCTCTTTACAAAACTTCTGGATTCCTCGTGCGTCGGTTTTTGCTGAGTCGACATTGCTGACGTTTCGCCAATCATCCTGTTGGCTTCTTCAGAGTCTGACTGAAACTATCTCGTATTTTACTCTGTACCTGCTTATATATTGTTTGAGGGGTATAAACACCGTCTCGGATGACTGATTCCCAAAATGGTGAAATGTAGAGACCTGAGTCGCGGTGGATTGTTAGGTTATTTATAGATTTCTGTAGACTCTCGGATTTTTCGTCGGTAGAAGGGCTGATTACATGCAAGAATGTTAGTTTTATCGAATAAAATTTTATGTAGGGTTTCATGAGTGTGTTCGGTAACAGCTGATGAGTTTATTTGTCTTAATCTTTCATGTCTTTCGTGTTCTTTGAGCCTAGTTGATATTTTTCGTCCGGTTTCTCCAATGTATTCTTTTCTGCATATGCATGGAATGCTGTATACTCCTGGCATCTCAAATGGAATTTTGTCTTTGACGGATCGAAGATGTTGAGAGATTTCTGAACAAGTGGTAAATCTGGTTTTGACGTTATACTTCTTTAGAAGTTTTGATATGTGGTCAGTTATGTTTTGAATGAAAGGAAGGACCACAGTGGCAAGTGTAGGATTGCTTTGGGCCTCATTGCTATTGGACGGGTGTGGTGAAGTGTATTTTTTGATGGAACGCTTAATATCTTTAATATCTTCAATGAGGCCGAAAGCAATCCTACACTTGGCACTGTGGTCCTTCCTTACACTCACTTCAAAACCAGATTTCAAAAATCTCTCATCATCTTCGATCCATCAGAGCCAAAATTACATTTGAGATGCCAGGAATGTACAGCATTCCATGCATGTGCGGCAAATAATACATTGGAAAAACCTTACGAAAAATATCAACTAGGCTCAAAGAACACGAAAGAGCCTTACGACTAAGACAAAGACAAGCTGTTGCCGAACACACTCATGAAACCGGACAAAAAATTTTATTCGCTAAAATTAAAATTCTTGTACGTAATCAGCTCTTCTACCAACGAAAAATCCGAGAGTCTATAGAAATCTATAAACAACCTAACAATCTTAACCGCGACTCAGGTCTCTACCTGTCACAAATTTGGGAATCAGTCATCCGAGACTGTGTTTATACTTCACCCTCAAACAATATATAAGCAGGTACAGAGTAAAATACGACCCAGTTTCAGTCAAGCTCTGAAGAAGCCAACAGGAACAGCGAAACGTCAGCAATTTCGACTTAGCAAAAACCGACGCAGGAGGAATCCAGAAGTTTTGTAAAAAGTATTACAGTAGTCTGTGGAAGTTTCTTTGAAAAATCAATTGAGCTGCTGTAACTTCTTAAAGCTTTTCTTATTTTTGTTTTATTTGACATTGTTCTGTTACAAAATGCAACTAATTTAGTCAAATATTTATTATATAATCATTTAATTCAGTTTTAATTCAACAATGTACCATATATGCATTTTATGTATGTGAGTGCAAACGGAAATTCCTTGGAAGCTTGTCTTTATACACAAGCGTTTCCTAATCGCAGGTCTAGAAGTATTGACACCGGCCGATACGGCTAAGTTATATTATATTGAAGGGCAACCGGAGTACCAGGAAAATTTCAGTAGAATTAAATACTGATACACCAACTGTATGGATTATATTAAACGAACAACAGTTATATACACACTACGCAAAAAGAGTTACCAAGAGATTTCAAACCGAGGATGATTTTTCTCAATAGCTTCGTTGAAGAAATACCGATGATCGTTTTTTTTTTGTTCAGATTTATCTTTTCAGGCGAAGCTAGTTTCTCACGGGATGCAATTCGAAACTTTTACAACAGGCATCGATGGGCTAAAGATAATCCGCATTACAGAACATAAACACTAATATTAGTTACGTCGTTAATGTTTGGTTAGAAATAGTGAATCCTATTTTCGTTTTCTAAAAAAAGAATTACTATTACATGTGCGAACGTTTTTAAATTGTACGTATGACAACCGCTGTACAAGAAGAGGTGGGCTTGATCATTGGCCATCTCGATCGCCTAATTTAAATCCTTTGGATTATTTTATGTGGGGATAGCTAACCAAACTACTATATGCTAACCCAATACTGGATATCAAAGACCTAAGAAATTGAATAATTGCGTCTTGTAATGTCATAAGAAATAATCCAGGCACATTCGCCTGTATTAGGGACATATCGCAACGATTACTATAAAAATTGTATTTTCGCTGTGCCTTACGTGTCTGCTTATTTCTTGTGTTTATATTTGAGTCATATTGTTTAAATAAAATGTTTTTAAAGAAGTTATTTATCTTATTTTGTTCATAGTTTGCGCATGAATAGATCAATTATTTTCAGAAATATTTATTAATAAAGTACAACTAAATGATTTTTGTGAAATTGTGTTTTTGTGATATTTCTATCTATTTTCGTTTTTATATATTTGTAGCACGATATCTTCCTAATGGTTGGCTTTTGCCCCAAAGTTTATATTACGAAGTACCCTGTATTTTAAACAAGAAATCACCCCCTTAAATTTTTCGGTATCTTATAGCAGATGCTGGACTGATGTAACTGTAATCGTTACTGACGATCAAAAATACACATAAAAAGTTTTAACTTTTTTGTACTGAAAACAAATATTGTTAATTATATTAACAAGATTACTTTAAGAAATATATTTTTCCTTGCGTTTTTAATACTAAGGTAATTACATGAAAACAATTTTTGTAATATCTTAACTAAAACTTTTGGAACCGGAACTTTGATAATAATTATTTGATTATTATTCTTTTATTAATAAAGACGGTTTATTTTTATTACTATACAGTTATTACTCTTTTGTTCCTTGGAGCCTCTTGTTGCTACTCCATAAACAGCAAACGAATAAGATTTCTTACACGATGTTACCTTCGATAAAGCGATACAACCGATACTATCGGCTCAGTATGTCCACTAAAAAAACAAAATATGCGATTAAAGTAACATTCAGTGTGGCCAACCGCACACATTTTACCCGCTTAACCGTTCCTGCGCTACACGAAGCAATGCGAACCATTTTTTTTTCAGAAATACACACAATGACAATAAACCACTACAATTGCCACTTAAAATTATCTGAGGCGATGATCTCCGTGTGGCTGGAATTAAGAGATGTAAACGTTGTTGTTGGTTGAGAATGGGACATGGGTTCGTGTCAGGTGGATCTGGTTCGTTAAGATTGCTTAGGAAACACGATTTCCATCGTCTTGGGATAAACCAAAATTATTAATGAATACAAGAAAAGCGCCGTTTAAATGAGCAAGACTATTAGCAAATAGATTAGATAACTACTTAGTTTCATTTGTTTAATTTGTTTTTCATGTTTCTCAATTGGAGAAAATGGACAATTGATTAACTTAGTACATAATTCTGGCGAGACAATTTTAGTTTTGGGGACAAAGCTAGCAGCAATAAGATGGGATTTTAATGCCAAATAAGTTGCCAAAACAAGTGCGTAAACATCATACGAGCCGCGAGATCAAGTTCTTCATCAATGTATTTCTACATTTTCAGTTATTTGTGCAAAGATGAGCATGAATCGGTTTTGTTTACAGTTTCGAATGTCAAGGGTTGATTGCGTTAAATCGGAAATAATGTAATGGGAAATAGAAATACGCAGCATTTTAACTATACTGTTGATTTCTCAGAAAACACGATAATTTTTATGTGAAGATACCAATTTTTTGAAAACAAATAACGAGAAAACTAATATTAAGGAGAAAGCTAAATCATGTATCCAGCATGTCTGCAATTGATGTCGTTCAGACGGTATCAAATTTAATAAAAATACAAAAGCCGCAATGGCTCACCTTGTTACTAAAAATTGTCCCCAAGAAAAGAGCCTTCCTCTTGAGCAGAAGGAAGAATCTTGAATCTTGAGTCCATGAAACTCCTTTGATTAAATATAGATAATAACATGGAATTCTCCTATCGATCTAATACTGCGAAACTGAGTTCCTGCGATCATTCTTAATAAAGAATATTAGAGATTCAGTGCCTCAATGTATTAAAATATAATTCTTTGTTCTATTTTATCATATGGTCCAATACCCTGGGGATCATCAGGTGAATGGAGGCGCGCCTTCGCTCAGAATGTGCTTGCTGTGTGAATATTAACGTGTCTACAACTGCCGATACTATAAATTAAAGTAAATTAACTATTCCCTATTAGAAGGTTGGACCACACAAGTTCCCCTATTAAGGGCTTAAAATTACAATCACTCTTTTAAAGTCAATTAAAGTAGAGAGCTACAACTTTCGTCTACAGTTTGTGTACAGTTCGTCTACAGTTTTCATCTATCGCACAGTATGTGCGAGTTATTGTGATATAAATTTTTATATTTTCCAAAGTATATTTTCACTTTGGAGTGCTTATTTGAAACGCCGTTTTGCACCGAGTGCATACAGGAAACAATTCCATTCATTTTGCGAAAGTTATATACCGTTCCTTAGAAGAACGATAGAAATAAATCGCGATGTGACCCTTTTGCGCGATGTCGTTATTTTGGCAACGTTTTGATACTTGATCAGGAAATTGCTGCTGGTACAGTATCCACACTAATTAATGAGAAAAACAATACATATTCTAACTGCCATCAATGATAAATGCAAAGGGTGTAACAAGAGCTTTTGTTTCAGCCGAGCTGAAAATGGACGTACTACGGGAAAGAGACGAAAAGGGCAATTTGGAAAGACAACTGCAACAAGAACAAAAAATTCGGAGTAAGTTATACTATTTCCATCTTTTATGATCAACGAACGAGTCTTTGTTCCGGGGGACGCGTTTTTTCCAGACGGTATTGTCTCGAGCAATCGGTAACATAACAACATCAATGGAAGAGTGTTGAATAGGTCCAATAATAATATATCGCGATTCAAAACTCGCATTGTTCCGACGAGATTAATTAGCGATTTGTAGTGGGCACGTCCTTTGTGGTTATTGTGTTTGTTCTGGAGTCTGTGGTTTAGTTGAGTTAAATACATAACATAAAAAGTATGATACTTTTGTTCATGCGACGAAGCGCAATAACTGTGGGAACCCCATTTTAAGAAACCGTGTTTTAGATGTGTAGCAACAACTTATGTTTTGTGGCTATCTATATATCGAAGCTAAAGTCGGAGAATATGAATACATCGACAAAATCGCTCTTATTTAAACTAAACGATTTAAATGAAATATCTATTATTTCTCAAACTAAAATAACTAATATAGCGTGTCCGGAGTATGGGAATATCAAGTACCGAAATGTTTATATTAAGTACTGGGTGTCCCAGTAAGGGGAACGAAGTATGGTATTAGGGAATAGTAATTTGGCCAGGAGAAAATGTTGGAAATTATTTTCGATTTATTGAAATTTTCTAACATTAACCATGGTTAAAGTACTATTTTAAAGCTGGAGATAAATTCAAATGATTTTCATTTAATGCTGTTTGATTTATCTCTGCAAGAAAAGTGGTAAAAAGATGTCCATATTTTCAAAAAGGCTTAACGCATTTTAATATACTTGAAATCCTTCAAAAGGCCCTTTTCTATGCTATCAATCGTGCTATGAGTGACGCGATTGCGATTGTTTACTTCGAAATCAGGTGGCGTTTTCTGACATCGCACCAAGTGTAACGCTATGAGTTTTTATGTCATTAGATAATCAAATTAAGGCCGAACAACCCAGTGAAAACCTCCTCTTAACCTAAAATATTAATGAAAAATGACAAAAAAATTGGTAATTATCTCGAATCTACTAAATTATAATCTATATTTTTTTGGGATGCCAAATAATACTATAAAATCAAGATAAACAATTATTATTTATATTTATTACTTATTTTGCAATTCACAAAAGGCTCCAAATTACCCGTATCTGGCATTACTACATTTTGACATACCAAGCCGTCAAATATTTAGTATTACTCCTTATTTTGTCATTGAAAATTAGTTTTAATTTATAACTCAGTCATTAATAAATTGTTGCCGACTAACTAATTTTCATACCCGTTTATAAATAGTAAAATGTGGAGAAACATTTAAAAAATCAATAAAACATCATTTTTTACAGAAAAAATTCATTTCCGATTATCAATATTGCCATGAAAACCAATTTGGTTTTTATCTGACCAAAAATTCTTTCATGTCGTTATTTGACGCTAGTCAAAGTCCTTTGGCTACAGTTTTATTACTTTAAATTTGATAAATGTTTATTGTATTAAAAGTCATATTTAATCTCCCTGTAATTCAGTGCCTAGAAGAAATCGACGCGTTAGGAAGGAAGAATAATACGCATTTTACTACTTAAATAATTTATTAATTAATACAATGGGTTAGTCTCAATTTATTTGTTTTGTTTTATTGACTAAACCCTATTATTCATGAAAAAAATTGTGAAAACGAGCTAGGATAACATAGTAATGTGAGTTACTGGGTAATTTTGTGCGAAGTAAAGGTTTTGAGAAATAGTAAATGATGAAAATAAAATTTTATTATGATTTTAAATATCATTTGCCAAAATGACAAATTAGAGATTTATTTGGTAAATTCTGGATAATTAATCAATAATAACTACCCGTAAAGATTGTAATTATGTAAGTCAAGAAACATCCAAATAATTATGTTTTGTTTTATTAAATAGTTAATAACGATTTTATCCTTACAAAGAAAAAGTATGTTGTTTACGTATAAGGAATCGGAAAATCAATAAAAGGACTAAAATAACAAATCCAACAGTCGCCTAGAATTTGGCTAGGTTCAACCAAACATTTGCCACTGTCTTAAGCCTTTGGTAATAGCCAGAAATGTTTATTTTGCATAATTTATTAGGATATGCAGTCAAATATGACAAGAATCCTTCAAATAGATTTTTTCTACTTCCTTCTATAAAATACCTAATTATACACCGATCTAGTATGCGAGAAGCGTCACTTTACCATGTGAGTTTCTGGTCTTGTCACTCGTTTATTAAACACTCGCTCCACTCGTGTCAGATAAACTCGCAACTCAAATACTGTTTACTCGACTTGTTGCATAATATAATATTAACGGCCTGGGCAAAAATTTATTTTTTAATTTTTAAATCAGTAAGAAGCCATATTTTATCCAATCTGACTGACATGCTAGATCTTATGACTGAGGCTATTTTGAATAGGAAGTGCCCATTAGATATTAGCCCCTTCAGTTTTGAATATCCAATTTTTGTATTTTGTATGTTTTTATTAGTTTTCTCATTTGTGTCTTGATTACGCTTGATAGAAAATCACAGCCTTCCTATTTTGGCAATTATATGTTGGTGCTTATTTATAGTTTCATTTTCATAAGTTCGCCTTTTCAGTTCACTTTAAGACTTAAACAATAGCTATAATATAAACGTTTAGGAAAAAATAAAAATACAATGTAATACCAGTTGACCAAAACGCGGTCTCATTATTGCACCACGTATATACATCAAATCTGGAGTTAACTTTGAAATTGAGGCCAATTTTTAATCAAATGTGTTGCAAGGATCATAATATTAAATTAAGTACATACAATTTAAGTTTACCGGATGGCAATGAATTCTCACTACCAACTGACCACCAGTGTGTTTCGGAAAAAATGAAAAGGTTTAAAACTAATAGCTTACTATTGTTTACGCCCGCTGTAGTTGATGCAGTAACAATTTGCGAAAAATTAATAATACGATTCCGGTATTTCTCTGGGAGGGGTTATCCCGGACCGCATATTCGATCAACAACTACACACTTATCCAGCCAGCCACATAAGCACCGAGCAAAAGAGGGTTAAAGGTAAAGGGTACAAGCAAGCAGGAATGGTTTTGATGTGCGGAACTTGGGGAATGTTGCTCATCATCAACGAGTCGAGCGTCACGGGCAAACGTCTTACTAACTTCTGCTGCGACCCGAGGGAATGTCTTGACTAAGAGGAATGCGATCGGCGCATTCCTGTCACCTGGTGATTAATGTTTCGCCTCCGTGTAGTAAATTTTAACGTTTGCCGTAGATGGCGCTAATTTATAGTTTTGAGTTTTTTGACTTTTTCGTTTGTTTTCTATAAACGCGCGTTTAATAATAACACAAGGGGTGACAAAATTGGTGCCGCAAATCCAACAACTGATTTTAGATGTTTTTAATAACCTGATTGACCAATTGATATTGATATTAGTTCTGATAAAGGACAAAGAAATAAATATTATAAATAAATTGTCAAGATGGAAATTTCCCACTTATAAATTATAATTAAGCAAATATATAGCTGTAATTATCCCTTACCCAACCTTCCTATACCAGGTATGCACCAGTTTTAGTAAGCGGAATTTGCGCTTGTAAACTTCCTCCCTGGCAGAGCGGCTATACAAAATATCCTTTTTTTTGTCCCTTTGGGACAGCAGGGTTTAACAAAAATTGGTCTTCTAGAGACGTCATAATTCAAGGAAAACAAAACTTAATCAACGAACCTTTAGAAAGAAAGAAAGATCTTACTGCCTCCTTTGCATATCAAGCTGGGGCTGATGAAACAATTTGTAAAATCCGGAAAAACTAAAAACTGGTATATTTCTTTGTATATTCTTTAATATAATTTAATATAATTAAGTACAATTAATGGAAACTATGCTTCTAAATTTTAATATTATTTGCTAGTATGAAAGTTCATTGGCTCCACAGCCATCTAGATAAACATCCATCAAATTTACCTCCTTTTTAACCCTCCACGAGACATATAAGCTTATAAGAAATGGCCTATAAGAAAAAACTATTGAAAATGGCGATGCCAGAGAGACGCAAAAGATATGGCTTCATAAACTTTTATTCTTGACAATTTTTCAAAAATGTACAGGGTGCGCTGTAAATTCAAAAAAAACTGAAAAATGAGCCCCCATATTATTGAAAATTGGCTATAACTGAAAGAATATAATTCAGATGTCACGTTCTTTCACATTGCGATATAGCGCGTAAACTTTTGTATTTAAGGGATTCACGCATTGTACAAGATGTCGATATTCCGTGGTATATAAGAAAGGTGTGCCCTAAATGTACAGATATCAACTTTAAATTTTGCAGCGAAGTAAAGGTTCCTGTGAGCATTTAAACAGTAGAAATTGGGTGCAACCAAATTTCACCAAGTATTTTTTAAAAATTTTTAAATTTTTTTTTTGGTTATTTTGGTGTCCAGAGAAAAATATTTCCTTAAAAACCATTAACGCGATCTTGATCCAAAACACGCGGAATATCCGGTACTATAACTTTAATTTTAAGCATTTTTTCGATCATTTACAGGGTTTGTCAATTATTGGCAAAAATATAAAAGACCCCGAAAATGGTTTTTTTCCAGAGTAAATTATTTTCCGTAAATCATTAAGGGCTACGATTTACAATTTGTATTTACGGTTTTTGTCTATCACATACGACGTCCGAGACATTTGAAAAAATGCAAATAAAAATCACCATTTCTCGCCTTCAATCTAGACGCGATGACGTCATTTACTATTACCACGTACTCCAGGGTTTAAGAAAACCAGTATTTTCATTGTATTGTATTTTAAAAATCATATACGAGGAAACGTGGGAGATCCAGCGCTATAACCACTGTTTCGAAAAATTTTTGAATTATGTACAGGGTGTGTCGTTTATGGGCAAAAAAATCTAAAATATCTTAAAAATTTTCGTTTTTGTGGATAAATTATTGGGGATAAATTAAAAACTGTTAAAGATGAGATAATTTGATTTGAACAGTATTGTAAACCAGCTTTCGTCTATCATGCAGAGTACGCGGGATATGTGAAAATATATCATTGCAAATCGCTATTATTTTGTAAAATGTTTTAATATTTATCAAAGTGTTTGCCGTAACTTTGAAGTTCAGCGAGACCTGTAAGCCGGTTTATACAGGGTGTATGCACAATAAAATTACATCAATTTTGCGAGAGTTCCATAGTGGTCCGCAGGAACACGATAGAAAAACAATCCGTTTCTATATGACAAGAAATTGCGACGCGGATTCTTTGCAAAATACAAAGCTGCTTCGCGCTTCGAATTTGACCCGCCCATCTACGATTTTTCGATAGCAATCTTGTTTTTAAATATTTCACTGGGACTGCTGCAGGGTTTTATCCTGGGTCCGACATGTATCATTTCAGTTGACTCTGATACAGTTCATAAAATTGATTGTAATAGTTAAAAACATAAAAATTATCTGTTTTTCTTTACTTAACATATTGTATAAGCACATATAAATCCTAAAAGCATTTCAAAGTTATGTTAATATTTTTATGTTATAGTACAATTCATTAACATGTGGAGGACTACTTAAAAATAATAACTTATAGGGTCTTCGTTGTTTTACTCTTAAATTTACTATTAAGAAAATTTGAATTAAACTGAACCAAAACTGGACAGAAAAAATTAAGAAAAGCAACTTGCATGCTCGCAGTTAGACTCCTAGCAAAGTTCTCCCGTTCTCAAAAAACATCCAATCGAAAAATTTGGTTGACGGAGCATGAAAAATCTTATATGTTCCCCGATTTTATACGAGGGAAAATTATATTTATTTTATCGTTTTTCAGTTCCATACGCTCCCGTTCAGTTTGAGAACGAGATTATCCACGGTCCATTGAGGGAAAATTGCTTCAGGGCGTTCGAATATATTTATTTTTTAATTGTACTTACTTAGGTGGAAAAAGAATTATATAAATTAGATCCGGTCCAGTCGAGCAAGTAATGGACCTGCGAGGAAAATGAATAGCAAATAAGCTCGGTCCGACGAATTTTTGTCGGGTATGAATAATTTCTCTCTTTCTAACGGTCTGTAGGTACGGGGTTGTTTGTTATGTTTGGCTGTTTTCTACTACCCTTTCTAAAATACTCATTTATGCACAAATCGAGGGTGGACAAAGTATCATTTTAAGACGTCAGCTTCGTTAGCCACGGTCGCGAGAAATTTCGGACAATTACGGTACTTTAATCATGGGTTTAGGAGCCACCGGAACTTTTCGGTAGATTTTAGCCACAGGTGGTATTTTGATGTTTGATAATTCTCTGTGGGTCTATGAGCTTTAGTCGGTTTTCCAGTGAATAGGCTGCTAAACCGTTCCACCAACCCTCCTCCTTTTTCCAGGATTGAAACCGGTAACATGACCGCTAAGGTACTAAATTCCTCCGTAGTCATGCAGGCGGGCAATTTAATGTGGTTAAATCAGCGACAAAAACAAAATCCATGATCACTTCCAAGTCACCGATCAGATGCAAACTTTAGGTAAAAATTGAATGATTTTCTGCCCATGACTCTACATTTCACGCACTAACCTACACTTTTACTATTACTTTTACTATTGTCTTTCTTAACAACGATTTCCACATACTTAATTCGTTTCCCTAGAATATTTAACGAGTCTAGGCATATTTTGAGAAAATACTGCAGTAAAATTGCTGCATCCAAACTTATTGACAATCTGTCAGCGGCCATGTTGGTTATTCAAAGCCGCCTGGTCATTGGTTATAAACGAAATTCTAAATCTGGCGCATGCGCATGTTGAATGAACCATTTTAGATTTTTTTTCATAGTGGCTTCATAATAGCTACATGATTGTAAAAGCACACAAGCAAGATTGCAGTTGTGATTCTTGAGTGCGTCTTATAAGCCAGATTTAAAAGTTTTACATTGGGAAATTCATTAGCTATTAAATAACCGCGAACAATTGGAAAAATTAAATAGGTGTTTTTTTTAATGGAACACAGAGTTGATTTTTATTTCTAGAATTTACAGTTTGTTGGCATTTCATCCCATAAAATAAATTTTGAAATATTATCTTTTAATACTAAACTTATCTGAAAGTTTCGACATTCGGAAATTATCTCGGGATTATTTTTGTTCGTGTAGAGAGAAGGCAACAATTTCCTGTTTCATACTCAGTCACATCCTGAAGAACAAATTGAGAGAAAATTAATTAATTTAATAGAGGACATAATAAAACTATCTTATTGTTTATTTTTTTAAATTTTGTTTTCTCAACTTTTGAATTGGTTTAATATGGTCTATATACACATATCTTTAATTTTTTAATTAATTAATTTTTACTTAACTTGTTGCAATTAACTATTTCGATTGGATTTTAAAGTATTGATTATCTAACATAATGGCCTTAGGTTTTTTTTTCAAAAGATTTGTCAGATCTACTGCCCTTTTAAATAAAATAAATCATATCCTTTAAATATTCAATTTTGAACCCGCTGTTAATAATGAAGAAATCAATTAATAAGTGGCAAGTGCGCCAAATTTGTGCTATTTGATTACTTTTTTACTGTGTTACTTTGTAACTATATTATATATATATATATATATATATATATATATATATATATATATATATATATATATATATATATATATATATATATATATATATATATATATATATATATATATATATATATATATATATATATAAAGTATATAGGTGAGTATAATTCATCGCTTACTTAAACTAAGAAGCAAAAATTGTTTAATTTTCGAAGCCGTCGCGTAATACAGCCAACACGATTGCGCCTGTCTTTCCGCTGCTTTTTCTAAATATCAAATGCCATAAAATTTATTAAATATATAAAAAATTATTTGCCCAAGAAATTTCGCAATATTTACAATGTCGCTGACAAATATGTGTCCCAAATGGTTGTATTTTGTATTAACATAATAAATTAAAATAAAACTTTACCTAGTTTGCGGAAAATATTTTTTTAATTGAGCTTTAATTATGCTTTAACCTGCTTATTTTGAAATCTGTTTTTTAGCATAAATTTTCTGAGGTGGAATTAAATAAAATACATGTTCTTAAATAAGTTTACAGGAAAGTAAAATCACAGTCGAATCGAGAATCTGTTTCGATCTCCGGTAACGATTAAAGACTAAAATCTAAATAAGGAAGGCCCTTATAATACTAGTAAGGAATATCCGAAAGGGAAATAAATGAGGGGCGGCACATATGGTGGACTCCACGTAATTACCTCGATAGTCGTAATAACTATTTCGAACACGTAATACCACCACTACGAAGCGGCGTTCAGGCTTTTTCCCAAAAAGGAATTGCCAGCAGTGACGTGCTTGGAAAACTATATGTTCTAAAAACGGTTCCGTGTTTTCCGTCATCATTAAAAAACTTAGTTACTTTCTATGAGATTTTTATTTTGATACTACGAATTATTGAAATTAAATAGGTATGAAAAGTGAATAAAGAACGATTTTAAAAACGGTAAAATGTTCATAACAGTTTTTCCACGTCAGCCACTGAATAAGATCCATCCTAGTTCCGGTGTGCAGAATTACTAACATTATGTGTATAATAGTCCGAGACAAAGGGTTGACACGTGACCGTCTAACGTCTTTGATCATCCGAGGCAGTACACGCTGTGTTAATGTGGGTTTTATTAGAAGCATTATGTGGGCGACCAACGTGTATACATACGCTGGTGTATATGTTGGCAATTTAGTCATGCAAAGAGTATTTGAAAGTTCTCAGAAAGTCCCATGCTGTAGTAGTCTAATCTACTACTGTTATTTTAGAAAATTAAAAAAAAAACGACTCTTATAAACGTTGCTAACGAACATATACTCGGTTTCTTAATAAGAAAGAGTTATAAAATGTAAGTTTGCAATGGCAGGAATTATTTAACACGGTGCACAAACTAAAGGTTATATCGTAAACTTCAGATAAATTGCAATGATAGGTGTTAGTAAAGGTAGTACAATATTACAATAATAAAAATAATAATAATTATAGAGATGGGCAGATATTTCACATATTAATTATTCTGACATTAAGTAAGTAAAAACTTATATAGAACTAAAAATAATATGCAAATAGATAAATTATAATAAATATTGTTTTCCAAAAATCTACTATTTACAATACAATTTCATTTGTAAATTTTAGACATCATTTTTCGAGTAATCAAATGAATTATATGGTCGTTGGAGTCCAGATAAATAATAAGGAGCTTCCCACATTCTTCCTTCTATTTCACTCACACGTTCGATCCACTTACTCCATTTTTCGCTATGCACTGTCTTTATTCTCTCTTGCAAGAGAGTTCCAGCGTCCCTAGTTTCAAAAGTGCTGGTATGCCCTACTAGAAATACTGTTACTTGCGTCCATACCTATTCTGTGGGGTTGAATTCATTCACAGTGAGATAGCGGAGCGCCAAGTACCGTTATATTTCATTTTGAAGAGAGTTCGTCGACAACAAATATAGTACTCAAAGATGTTTATTCAATTCAATTGACAATTCAGCATATCTTTCTGAAATTGCTTCTTATTTAAAGTAAGCCACTAAAGGCGGTTGTTTATTTCGAAGAAGATTTGGGTATTTTTTCGGATTTTTCGGAGGGACAGCTGGCATTATCCATCACCAGAACAGTTCGACCAGGAATACGATTTGCTGGAGGTAATCTTCGAAAGCATTCATGTCTTCAAGATGTTAGTAAGCCACCAATGTGAGTAATTATTAATATTTTAATTTGTCCCGAGGGCCCTATTTTCCAGGGAACCATCCTGTCATGAAAGCTTCCCTCGCCCTTTTTAAATTTTCATCCTGCTTTGTTTTACAAATGTTATATCCTTCCCCTAGATATTCCTGTTTTCCGTTCGAAACTGTCTAACTGCTCTCTAATATCGTCGTCGCTAGCGGATAATTTGCGTAATAATTTTCTATTTTGAATTTAAGAAAGTTCGAACTTTACCAGCAATTACCAGAAAATAAGTATAATTCTATTATTAAACAATAAGGCACATGACATCCATAGAATACGGCTAAGACTACCAACTTTTACAGTTCAATAATTACTCTCTCGCAACAAGAAATAGAGCATAGTGAGAATACTATTTCCTTGAAATTTAATTATTTATAAGTGTATTCCTGCTAGCCACCTCGCCTTCCACATTCTCCGTTCCATTTTCAGAATGGAAGGGTTTCTATAACTCCATATTATATTTAAATACAAACAATGGTAACAACATATAACCATAACGCATTCTTATAATGACTCTCTAATACTCTCAATAAGGAAGAATAAGCTATTTCAATGCTTGAAGGTGTTTAGACTAAGCCACATATTCTTTAAACGTTATCAATTCTATTGACACTTATTTGTCTGACTAGAACGCACATATTCATACGGGGTGTAAACTTCATAAATTTCGTTATTTTTGTGTGGCATTTATTAGTGAATTTATAATTTTAAGTTTTCTGTGTATAACGATTGCGAATCAAATATGGAAAACAAAACGCAACAAGTTTTTCCCTTTTTTGACAAACTGCCGATATCGGTTAAAAATTGCGCAAATTTTAAAAGGTGCGATTTATATGGGTCGAACGTATTGCCTACGACTAACATTTCAATCGAACAAAACTAAAAGGCAGGAAGAAATCTTGAGACGAACGCCAGGCGTAACCCGATCCTCTGACATTTCCAGAAAGGTCAGTCCTATAGGCAACCCAAAAGGCAGTAAGGCAACTAACCCCTGCACTTATATATCTTCCTCAAGGGTGATTTCGGAATATCTTTTAACATCGGAAATAATACCCCGCTAACAATGGCACCCTTCTTGTTCCACTTAAATGTCACGATAAATTTCTTTGGATTCGCAATTTTCTTCGGATATTTCATATTATTATTCGGCAGCGCTGGCGCTTTCTTTGATATTAAAGTATCCTGTAAAATTTAGACGGCCGAGCTTTTTCGATTCTCGTTGGATTATATTGTCGAACAAGTTTGTAATTTAATTAAAATGCATTGTAATTTGTTCTTCTGACATTCACGCTGGAAAATATGTTATAGGGATAGACGATCTTATAGAGGGTTAAAAATTAATGCATTGAACTCAGAGAGGTTAACATTATATGCAAAAAAGAAAAAAAATATCCCCGTGACATTAAGATGCTTCCACACACTTCCACAAAGGTGGCAACTAGTTTCAAACAACGTGAATAAGCAGTTTTAATGGAACAACTTGGTTAATTTATTTGACAGCAGACTAGCAGAGATCTGAATTAAATTAACTAGTTAGTTAACAAATTAAAAATTACAAATCCTAAAGCAAATATATAATTTACCTTACCTTACAAAGGAAAACGCATCACCATTATTTACGCTGGATCAGCAGAGAGATTTATCCCAAAATTAAAATGCTATTAAAAATTAAATAAAAACTAAATTATTTAGGTAATTATTGATAATTTAAATATATTTTGTGTCATCATATCTTGGACTAGTACTAATGTGATTTTATTATACCCAAATAAACGTATTATAATATTTAATATTCATATTTTTAAAACATTAAAAAACCGCAATTATCAAGAAATAACCATGCGTTGAGATACTTAGAAAACAATATAAATAAAAGCTCTATAAAAGAACAAACTTATATTTGGTTGTTATTGCCAATTTACCTTCCTATATTCGTTTTATTTCCGTCATTAGTCATATAAATTTTTCAACGGACAGCTATTACTTTGCTGTTGTCAACTTAACACTTAGTTTATTTAATTACTGCCTCGTTAGTTAATCAATATTCATCGCCTTACATCCGCATGCTTGACAAGAAACGAAGTACGAGCATTAATAATTTTGAGGCGGCGTGAAAATCCATTCAATGTTATTCTAAGGAGGCCCGGTTTACCCCATATTAGTTATTCTATTAAGACTGAACGTGGTTGTTTCACTACTTTGATGGTCAACTTAATTCGGTCATCCCGCTTATACTTTAACGTTCGTTTTAAACCCCCTTCCCCGAATGTAATTCCATCGGTTTACACGGATTAAATCTCCTGCAATGTGGTATTCGCTCTCCAATGTAGAATGGAAACAGACACATTATATATATATATATATATATATATATATATATATATATATATATATATATATATATATATATATATATATATATATATATATATATATATATATATATATATATATATATATATATATATATATATATATATATATATATATATATGTATATATATATATATATATATATATATATATATATATATATATATATATATATATATATATATATATATATATATATATACACATATATATATATATATATATATATATATATATATATATATATATATATATATATATATATATATATATATATATATATATATACGTATTGATTCACGGATGAAAAAATAAAACACCCTATATTTTTATTCAGATATCAATTCTAGGTCAAAAAATAATTTTTGAGATATTCGAAGTTTAAGCTAACACCCGCATAAATTTTTGTTGAAATTAAGGCCCACATTAGGTCACTTGTTGGCAATATTAGGTATTTTTTAAACAGCAAAGACATGATACTACTTCTTTTAAAGATATGACACTCCAGATATGCCAATAAAACCTATTGCTAACAATGCAGGGTGTTCAGTCCATTAATACTGCACACTTTAACAGTTTTAATAAAACTTCAGAAAAAATATTTAAAGAAATATTTAATAGTTACTTATCTAGCTTTATTGAAAATACCTAATAACAAAAATAAATAATTAAACTTTATAGCCTAACTAACCAAGATAATAAATTTGAATAAAAACTCTATAATACAGAAAACAGAAACAAATAAATAAATAAAAAAGAACTTCTAACCGCATTATTATTTAATGCAAGAATCTCTTGTCTAATTTTTTAACCTCGAAATTTGTTATACCTCAAATATCTCAAAAAGTGAGTAAAATGTAAATATAACATGAATTACAAACTTACCTTATTTTTTGTCTTAGAATTGATATCTGAATAAAAATTTAGTGTGTTTTTTTGAAAATCTTGAGATTTTGTTAATTGAATTCGCCAAAACGGCACCACGTATTTGGAACAACCTGTATAAGCAGAGTCTCATATTCTTTAAAAAATTTCACAAATACATCTAAAATACATGTTTCAGGGCAACTTTCATAAACCTC